>NC_064571.1:43975500-44684355 GCF_937001465.1 Orcinus orca
CAACACAAGAGAGTGGAAGCAGCATATAAGTAGCTAATTAGCTAATGAGCAGAGAGAATGGGTGAGGTTGAATACAGTGACACAGAGAAGGGCAACCATTGCTGCTCACGGTCAAAAGCCACCTCCTTCATGACCCACAAAATGATGGGATTGAGTACTGATTTTTAGGATCAATTCACAGAGTAATAAAAGGTCAGGATCAAATGCAAAGGCTTTGACTTATTTTCAAAAGATTTGAAAATCATTATCATCCTATGAGGTAAGTAGCACAGGGGCTAAAATTATGGTTAACAGTGAGGGCCTGAGAGAAGTTTGTCCAAGATTACACGAAAAGAAAAAAGCAGCATTTGAAACAGATTCACTTTATCCTACTTCCACTATATATCTGCTATGCTATTCTGACAGTGAAGGAATTGATAGACTTAATTTCACTATGTTAGAAGAAAACATCTAATATGCCTTACTTTAAATGTATCTAATAAATACCTAGGTGAATGTGTTTCTGGTATAAGATCTGGATTTGTCCATCTACGCTGGATGTTGGTATTGCTATAAAAGGAATACTACAAAATCATAAAGCAGGAAAATAAAGGATAAAACACCTAGTCCTTGAACTTCGGATAAATGTATCCGCAATGTATCTCTTATGTATTGGTGAAGTGAAAACACTGAGTTTATAAAAGCAAATCTAGATCTAGATTTTACACTAAAGAAACTCTAAAAGTACCTGTTTGTTTTCCTGAATTATACTTGGGAGATTGGGATTTCTAGAATACTCAGCACTGATTATCGCTAAGGGAATGCTCTAGAATTAACTGCATGATTAGGTGAGATGGACTGTGCCCAGAAGAGCAATTATATATACCCCATCCTGCCAAATTCAATTCACTCTTTTTTTTTTTTTCTTTCTTTCTTTCTTTTTTTTTTTTTTTGTGATACGTGGGCCTCTCACTGTTGTGGCCTCTCCCGTTGCGGAGCACAGGCTCCGGATTCAATTCACTCTTTAAACAGGTTTGGTCAAAGTGTGTACAGATTGTCCATTTCACTTGGCATTATCTACAAGTTTCTTATGCCCTGCTAGCACTTCTTATAATAAATCTGAGCAAGAGATTGTCAGTATCAAGCATGAGCTTTTATTACTCACTTGTATCTTTTAGATTTCTTTTATAGATGAACCTTCTTGATAAAGAAACAGTGGCTAGAGGCAAAATGGCACAGGCAGCACTAGTTAGATGTCTTTGCTCTACCCTTCAAGGGACAGAATTGTGTCTGTGAAGTAACTCCGAATGTACCATTCCCTATGATGTTTATTTTCATAATTTGTTTTCTAATTAGAATTTCCATGTCATATATTCATGTATTATATTTATCCTGAATATAAGATATAGTTCTTCCTTTTTATCTATAATTAGACAACTTAGACACAGATTTTTTTTCTTCTTAAAAGTGAATTAAAAAATTAAAAGGACTTTCAATTTCCAGTACAGCATGTAAGAAGCTTGGAAGTCACCACCCTATCCTAACAAATAGAAAGCTGAACAAACAGAAAACTTAATAATTCTTCTTAGCTATGTAAGAGAATGAGGTAACATGGCTAACCACTGCCCTCAAAATTGGAGAGACACACAGGCAGATACAGAGCACCACAATTTACCAGAGCAGAAACCCATGAGCAAAAACTTCCATGGGAACAGGTGCCAAGATAGGGAAACCTGAACTATAATTGACAAATTGCTGGAGGCTCAGTGTGGACAAGTCTGAGATAAAAACTCCAGAGCGACCCAGTCATGGTGGAGAGGTGGCGGTGGAGGGGTACGCAAATTTTTGTATTTTACTTCCTGGAGCGCTAGCAGATTCTCACAGCAAATAGCAGAGAAAAATCCCCTTATGTTTCTGGAAGAGGGAGGGTAAAATGAACCATTTTAAAATACACCAGAGCATTCTGTTCTTCTTAAAAAGGTCTACCCTCAGGAGAAACTATTTAACCAGAGCCTAACCTGCTGGAATTTTATCAGAGCTTAAATGACCTCGGGGAATATAAATATACAACTCCAACTGTCTCTAGCCATCCCTGTGGAGGAAAATAAATACCCAACTCCAGCCAACTCAACCTATTCTATCCTACTTGAGTAGGAGGTGGGGAAACTGAGAAGCACTTGTGAGGTTCATTGTCCAGAGTCATAGGCTCACTAAAAGACTGAGACCTAATTATAGGACTATAGAATGCTGCCCCTTCCCCCACACCTTATCACCACATTACTAAAGGCATGTATACAGTAGTTCCTTTTACCCAATGCATCATGTCCAGCTATCAAGAAAAAATTACAAGGCGTACTAAAAGGTTAAAGAACACAGTTTGAAGAGACAGAGCAAACATTCAAACCAGACTCAGATATGACAGTGATGTTGGAATTATCCAACTGGGATTTTAAAACAACTGTGATTTTAAAACAACTATGATTAATATGCTAAGGGCTCTAATGGCTAAGGTAGACAGCATGTTAAGAATAGACAATGGAAGTAGAGAGATGGAAATTCTAAGAAAGAACCAAAATATATACATATATATACACTAGAGGTCAAAACACTGTATAGAAATAAAGAATGCCTTTGATGAGCTATTAGTAGACAGGACACAGCTGAGGAAAGGATCTCTGAGCTTGAGAATATCTCAGTAGAAATCTACAAAACTGAAAAGCAAAGAGAACAAAGACTGAAAAAGCCCACCACCAACAGACCAGAATATCCAAGACCTGTGGGAAAACTACAAAATGTATAGCATACATGTGATGGGAATATCAAAAGAAGAAGAAAGAGAGAAGGGAGCAGTAGATATGTAAGAAACAGTAATGACTGAGAATTTCCCCAGACTAATGCCAGAAACCAAACCACAGATCCAGGAAGCCTGAAGAATAACAAGCAGGATGAAAGCAAAAAAAAAAAAAAAAAATTACACCTAGACATATATTAGAACCATAGACTATCAAAGATAAAGAACAAAAATTCCTGAAAGAAGCCAGAAAAAAAGACCTTACCTACAGAGTAGCAAAGCCAAATTGTCCTTAGAAACCATGCAAGCAAGAAGAGAGGGGAGTGAAATATTTAAAGTTTTGAGAGAAAAAAACACCAGCCTTGAATATTTTACCCTGCAGAATTATCCTTCAAAAGTGAAGTATAAAGACTTCTTCTGACAAACCAAAATTGAGGTAATTTGTTGCCAGTTGAGCTGCCTCATAAGAGATCTTCAAAGACGTATTTTAGAGAGAAGGAAAATTATATAAGTTAGAAATATTATCTATATAAAGAAAGGTGAAGGTAAAATAAAATCTCTTATTTTTCTTATTCTAATTGATCTAACAGAGAATAGTTTGCTCAAAATAATAATAGCAACAATATATTCAACCATGTTTATATATGTTTTCTATGTAGAAAATCTGAAGGAATTAACCAAAGAAAAGACAAAACAAACAACAACAAAAAAACCCAACCCTAATAAGTGATGATAGCAAGGTTACAGGGTACAAGGTTAATATGCAAAAGTCCATTGCTTTATTATATACCAGCAATGAACAAGTGGAATTTGAAATTAAAAGCACAAGCATTTACTTTAGCACCCTCCAAAACAAAATACTTAAGTATAAAACTAATTAAATATATACAAGATGGACAACTATAAAACTCTGATAAAAGACATTAAAGAAAAACTAAATAAATGGAGTGATAGTCCTTGTTCCTGGATAAAAAGACTCAGTATTGTCAAGATGTCAGTTCTTCCCAACTTGATCTATAGATTCAATGCAATCCCAGTCAAAATTCTAGCAAGTTATTCTGTAGATATTGACAAACTGATTCTAAAGTTTATATAGACAGGCCAAAAAAAACAGAATAGCCAACACAATATTAAGGTATAGAGCAAAGTTGAGGGCTGACACTAGCCAACTTCAAGACTTACTCTAAAGTTGAAGTATTCAAGCCAGTATAATACTGGCAAAAGAACAGATGGATAGATCAATGGAACAGTATAGAAATCCTAGAAATGTAGTCAACTGATCTTTAATAAAAGAGCAAAGGTAGTACAATGGAGCAAAGGTAGTCTTTTCAGCAAACAGTGCTGGAAGAACTAGATGTCCACATGCACATGTTAATAAATGTAGACACAGACCTTATATTAGTCACAAAAAATAACTCAACATGGATCACAGACCTAAATGTAAGACACAAAACTATAAAACTCCTAGAAGATAACATACAAGAAAACCTGAATGACATTAGGTATGGCAATAACTTTTTAGATACAACAGTAGGGGCATGATCTATGAAAGAAATAATTGATAAGCTTGACTTCATTAAAATTTAAGAAGTCTGCTATGCAAAAGACATTGTCAAGAGAATGAAGAGACAGGCCACAGATTAGAAGAAATTACTTGCAAGAGACACATCTGGTAAAGGACTGTTACCCAGAACACACAAAAGAAAAACAAACAACCCCTATTAAAAAGTGAGTCAAAGACCTTAACAGATATCTTACTAAAGAAGATTTAAAGTTGGGAAATAAGATGCTCTCCATCAGGGGTCCCCAACCCCTGGGCCATGGACCTGGGAACTGGGCCACACAGCAGGAGGTGAGTGGCTGACAAGCAAGTGAAGCTTCATCTGCCACTCCCCATCGCTTGCATTATCACCTGAACCATCCCCCAGCCCCGTCCGTGGAAAAATTGTCTTCCACAAAACCGGTGGACCGCTGCCCTACATCACATGTCTCAAGGGAAATGCAAACAAAAGCAACAATGATATACCACTAACACCTATTAGAACCTCAAAAATCTAGAACATGGACAACACCAAATGCTAGCAAGGATGTAGAGCTATAGGAACTCAGATATATTGCTGCTGGGAATGCAGAATTGTTACAGCCAATGTGTAAGACAGTTTGAAAGTTTCTTACAAAACTAAACTTATTCTTATCATACAGTCCAGCAATCACGCTCCTTGGTAATTACCCAAAGGAGTTGAACACTTATGTCCACACAAAATCCTGCATGTGGATATTTACAGCAGTTTTATTCATAATTGCCAAAACTGGGAAGCAACCATGATGTCCTTCAGTAGGTGAATGGATAAACTGTGGTACATGTAGATAATGGAATACTATTCAGTGTTAAAAAGAAGTGAGCCTGTAAGCCATAAAAAGATGTGGAGGAATCATAAAGCATAATACAAAGTGAACAGAGCCAGTCTGAAGAGGCTACATACAGTATGATTCCAAATATATGACATTCTGGAAAAGGAAGACAGTAACAAGAGCAGTAGTTGCCAGGATTTGAGAGGCAGGAGGGGTGAATAGGTGGAGCACAGAGGATTTTTAAGGCACTGAAACTACTCTTTATGATACTGTTATGGTGGATACATGTCCTCATATATGTGTTCAAACCCATAGACTGTACAAAGCCAAGAATAAACCTTAATGCAGAATAGGAACTTTGGGTGTCAGTGTGGGTTCATCGACTGTAACTAATGTCACACTGTGATGGGGGAATGTTGATAATACCTGAGGCTATGCATTTATGAGGGCATGGGTATGGAAAATCTCTGTACAGTTGACCCTTGAGCAATGTGGCGGTTAGGGGCACCAATCTCTGCAAAGTGGAAAATCCGTGTATAACTTTATAGGTGGCCTTCCCTATCCGTGTTTCCTCCTTATCCAAGGTTCCCCAACCATGGGTTCAACCAACTGCAGATCATGTACTTCTGCTGTATTTACTACTGAAAAAAATCTGGGTATAAGTAGACCCATGCAGTTCAAACCCTTGTTGTTCAGGGTCAGCAATTAAGTACTTTTTACTTAATTTAACTGTGAACCTAAAACTACTATAAAATATAAAGTCTATTTAAAAAAGTGAATACAAACTCATGAACTTGTCTGTGAAATAACATCAGCATTTTGATACAATTATACTGGCTAAGAGAAAACAATTCTCTCTCTCTCTTTCTCTCTCTCTGTCTCCTCTTTTATTTTTCAACTCTGCTCCCACTACCTCTTCTAAGGCAAGGGGAACTCAAATGTGGAATTTAGTACCAATGACCTTAATTAGATAACAAAAGTGCAGTTTTGTAGAGTTTTAGTTGACCTACAGACAGTACACATAAGACTGAGCTGGGTTCTTAGAAGTGCACTGTCACGAAT
The DNA here is from genome assembly GCF_937001465.1 of Orcinus orca. Classification (NCBI taxonomy): domain Eukaryota; kingdom Metazoa; phylum Chordata; class Mammalia; order Artiodactyla; family Delphinidae; genus Orcinus; species Orcinus orca. The sequence continues at coordinate 43,981,685 of NC_064571.1, forward strand.
CAACATGTTCCCTTGGTCCAAGGAACATATAAGGCAACAGTTTTTTAGAGAAGTGTAAATAGCCAAAACTTAAATAGAATATTTTGCCAGTCCTCATGGCTCTGAGGATTTTTCCAGCCTCACTTAATTCAGAGTTTATAAGCCTGAAATCAAGAAAACTTTTCAGGCCAGTTCTCTACTTCAGCAGTTTTAAATGTGGTTGTAGGCAGCCATTGGGTTCGTGGGCATGAAGAGCTTTAAGTAACTTAAATTCAAATATTTCAAATCCCATATGTCTCTTTCCTAAAACTGTTCTGCCTGAGAACGTACCTACTGTCAAGACATGGTATGAATTCTCCTTTCTTATGGCCTCTTTTTCAACTGCCATAAAAGAATAATTAGAGATATTGTTGTTAGTGTTGAGAAAGTGAGTAACTCTAATGATTAACAAATTATTTTGCAAGGCAGGTTGTTTCAGTGTTTTATTTTTAACAAAATTGATTCAGGGCTTAATTGAGCTCTCAGCATATAGATCATTAAAAATAATTTTTGATGATTGATCACTATGTGATATTTGGCATAGAACTTCTTTCTATTCTTATCTAATAATTTATATTGACAAGATTTTCAAAGTTTATAATAATGAAAAATATATAAAAATTAATATTTAGCCATGTGGTATTCAATTAAAAATTAACATCTGTCCACAGATACATGTAATCAGTTTTTTATAACTCTCCATCCACCTCATAAAGAGATGCTCTTCTAGTAAAATTTTCCTTTTATGTTAAATAATTATTTTTAAATGTATTTTTCTGTTATTTGATGAAATGTGTTCTAATCTTCAATGATGAAACAATTCATAAGAAAATCATAATATTTAGAACTTTTGGGTCATACAAATTAATATATTAAATCCAAGTTTATATACATGTTTTTGTTGCAAAGGAATAGGATAGGATGATCAAGGATGACTGTCAAGCTCAAAATATATTAGGTTGGAATAAACTTCTGTGGACTAAGTGTAAAGAAAATATGTGAAAGAAGAAAAAAGAGCAGTGTAAAATAGTTGATTATTAAAACATTTTGTTTATATATATATTTAAATGAATAATAGCAGGCCTCAAAAACTATAGTATTTTTATGTCACAGTTTTTTTTAAAGATTGATATAATATTGTTTCAAATTATATATCCATTCCTACTATATAAATTTTTAATAAAACATTTTGAGTCATCTTGAAATATATGAGTGGGTACATACATTTAAAAATTATTTTAAAAGATACACAAACAAAAAGGAGGTTTCAGATGTATAAAGTCCTGAGTAATGTGGCCTCCACAAAGATCTGTTCATGGGCCAACCAAGCCATTTGTCCCAGAAACTTCCAGAGGAAAAAGCTCAATTTGAAGATGACTAGTTGAGTTGGCTTAAAAGCAGATCTCAGTCCCACTTTCTTGAGCTAGACAGCTCTTGAGTTGCAGACATCCAGATACATGCAAATTTGTCTAACCCCTCTGCAATGATTCGACATTAATAATAGAGGAGAATTCTGTAGGATTCTCTATTGTCCATATGTTTGACGGTTTCTGAAAGTCAGACATCAAATGAATCAAATGAGGACTCTGATTGGAATGGATTTCAAAGCCTAGGCAGCCACTAGACATTGTGTGTGTGCTTGTGAAGAAGCATGTTTAGTAGCAGGAGAGCCATTTAGTGCTCAAGAGACATTTTTCCAGACCTCATTGAAACTCTATGCATGGGGCATAGTGTAAGAATGAAAAAGACCAGAGCTCTCATGCTCTCATTTGGAGGAGTTGCTGTGGCTTAATCACCATTTTATTAGATTATTTCCTAGAGCACTCTTAATCCAAAGTGATAATAAAAAGAGTTTTGCATAATTGCCCTATAAATCAAATTTATGGAGTCATACTCTAGAATAAAGTTTAAAAAAAATCCACTCTATGGAAATTTTATCTTATTATACTAAGAAATGTAAATATATAAAAGTAATCTCTATATTCTTGTCATGAGTATTTTATATAAATAATCCTTCAGTGAAGAAGAATTCCTAATATAAAGATTAATAAATCAAATAAGAAAGCTTGAGATACATCAAAACACTTGTATTTTCAATAAGAAAAATGCATTTCAGGCTCTAAATGGCTTAAATGCCATTTTTTTCTTTCTTGGTGTTTGGATTAAGTACATTGGGAAGCTCAGTGGAAAAAAAAAAAAAAATTAAAAGAAATCCTGGACAAGACTTTTACAAAATTTGTGTTAAACATAGATCTCCAATTTAGCTCAGACTGCTTTGGGTCAGTAGTGACACAAAGCTGATAAGGCAAGTCTTCATAAGGAGAAAATAGATGCAGATAGATGGATGACAGATTAGGTGATAGATCTGATAGATGATAGATAAGTTCATAGACCCAAAGAGACAGGTATGTGTATACATATATATGTATATATAGTATTCATTATACCATGCTGCACACTGAATCATATGGCAGGGGACCCAGATAAATCTGAACTGAGATTTCGTTATAGAATTTGACATCCCCCAGATCTATTCCCAGCCTTCCCTTCCCCGCCCCCCGTGGGGACTATGGAGACTTTTATGATAAGAATCTCAGTCATGTCTGAAGATAGAAGAGTTTGCAACAGAACATTCATTTTGATGAGAGACAGAAGGCATGCCCTGGGAGAGGATTTGTCCCAATGTTACAAGGAAATTGCAATGACGTGCAAACTCGACAGCATGTTTAGTGGTGATTATTCTTGATGTATCCCAAGTTTGCTATGCTGGTGGTAAACACACGCACTTGGGAATGAATGAATTAGGGTAAACTTAGAGAATTTTGGACCTTGGGAGCTAAGCACAGATAATGGGCTAAATGAGCATAATTTAGAGAAGTGGGAATTGCTTCTAGTCAATTCCTCCAAGGAGTGGGGAACATCAGAACTCTGGCCAAGAAAGATGGGAAGGAGCCATGAGGAAAAAAATGAGATATGAGGGTGAATATATGACTGATGGTGCCGTAGAAAGATGACAGTGTCTTCAGCGTTGGAAGGCGCTGCGTGGCATAGGGGATAGGGCCCAGTCAAAATCCAGAGACAAAGCCTTGAGGAGGCTGAAGATACTCCCAAGCATACAGAGTGGAAGGAACTTCCAAAGAGAGTATCTGAAGTACAGCCATCTGAGAGGTGGTCATTCATGGAACTAGCAAAATTCTTCTCTAGATGTTTCTGTGACCTTATTTGCTAAATGCTTGGCCCTGTAATTCTTACACTTTTACTGTGATCGTGAGGAAAGGTCAGAAAAAAAGAATTACTGTGAATAGACATAGTAAATTACATTTATGCTATTCATATTATTCAGAATAACCTAGATTGTTTGCTAACCCAGAACCAATGCTGATAGGGAAAATGGGTGTTAGCTCATTTTGGTGGCTATCAAGGGAAATAAAGACAACTTCCTGAATAGTTCTAATAGTTTTAAAAGACATTCGAAAAGATTTAATATGGCTGAAGATGAAGATAATATTATGATAATATCAAGTACCGGGTAGCCATGTGGCTGACTGCCAAGGTTCTGAAAGCTTTTTATTCAGAGGCTACAATTCAGTCATGCCACAGATAGTTACTTTACACCTGCGATATGTCAGGCACAGTGTTGTGTGCACTGGCCATGCAGCCACCAACAAAGCGCACAACAATCTCTGCCTTAGGTCTTAGTGCACTTGAGAACATCTTGGAGGGATATCATCAATGACTCTTTAATAAAATAAACTTCCGCATTGTGAAACCCAATAAGATAAACACGTATCAAAACTAAGGGTGGGCATACGTTTTTAAAGATCTCTTATCCACAACTGTATATATTGTTTACCAGTTGTGGAAAATTGAAATTCTTCTTTGGGTTTTAGAGGTTACTGTGGGAACAACAGAATCAAAGTAAGGCTTTTCTGTTTCATTGTTCTTGAATCCCACATTTCCCAAACCAGGGCTCTCATTTAAAACTGGGTACATGGCTTAAGCTTCAGGCTTAAGCCAACCGCCGCCTCCTCCCAACCCAAATTTAAACTGTGGGAATCCTATTCTCAAGGACAGAAGAGGCCTACGAGAAAATGTATCCTAAAAGTAAAAGGAGATAGATGTGAAAACAGAACCATCGGCATATGTAGTGGTGATTCTTTTTTTAATTAGGCATTCTGATACATACAGAAAATGGTAGAGATAGAGATCGGAAGGTAGACCTTGTCCAAATTAGCTTCTCAATTAAGCTGAAAATAAATAAGAAAATGCAAAACAAGAATATTTTAAATTTTCTTTATGGTTTTTAGCTGTATAGAAGTTTCTAAATGTGTGTAGTAAAAATGTCATGCTTTCTTTCGGATTTCCTCCTCTGCTTTTAATCTTAAAAACACTTTTGTCAAGTTGAGAGAAAATATACGTCACTTATATTTTATCTGTTATTTTATTAGATACATTTTCCCACACTCTGTAGCTCTTAAATCCATAAAGTTATTTTATGACAGTGGATTGCTTTTTATTTATGTAAAATAAAAGATTGCATTTGAATTTGCTCCATCTTTAGTATCTTTCTTTAGTGTCTGTGCTGTAGAGATATGCTGACACTGCACTATTTTCCAGTTTACTGAATTGTCATGATTTTTTCTTATTTATCAAATTGACTGGCTCCTTTAAATTCCCCTAAAGTTGCAATCTTGAAAGCATAATCCCACATCCTTTGTCCTGCATTTTCCTCTGCTTAGCAGAGTGTCTTGTGGAGTGGTTTTATTGATGCCTCTAGATCCGTCCAGCTGAGTGATGGAGTTGGTGGGGATTCCAGTCCTCTTCTGGGCATCTGCTTCCTGGAGCAGCCCCATCCATCACCTTGACAGGCATGTGTATAGGCCTCCAAGTGTCAAATATTCTCAGCTTTTTTTTTTTTTTAAGAGTTATGTTTGTAAGGCTTTTAACACAGGAGAATAATTTTGGAGAATGTTTAGGTCCAGGTAACTATTTTGTAGGTAGAACTCTAAAAATGCACCCCCCACTAAAGATTTTCTGCCCTAAAGCCTATGACTGTGAATATGACTAGATATCACACCCACGAACACCTTGTTATCTGTCAAAAGAGACTTTGAAGAGGTAATGAAGATACTAATTCATTGACTAAGGAAGGGGGATTATCCTGGATTATCTGGTTGGGTCTAATCTCGTTACACAAACCCTTTAAAAGTGGAGAAGTTTCTCTAGCCAGCAGTAGAAGAGAAGTCAGAGGTTTGAAGCACGAAGGAGATTTGATTTGATGCACAACTGCTGACTTTGAAGATGTGGGGACCATGTGCTAAGGGGTGCAAGTGGCCTTTAGGAACTAAAAGCAACCCCAACTGACGGCTAGCAAGGGAGTGCATTCGGCCAATAATCTAAATGAGGCTGGAAGTGGGTTCTTTCTCATGTCCTCTAGTTAAGAGCCCAGCTTGTCTGATACCTTGATTTTGGCCTTGTGAGATGCTATGCAAGGAACCACAGAAACCGTGAGATATTAAGCCACTGAATTTGTGATAAGTCGTTTTGGCAATAATAGAAACCTCCTACAATACCCACATTAGGGCTGTTATTTTCACAAAGGCACAGGTGACATATGACAGTGGGAAGGGCGGGCAGACTGTGATTTGGAGCCCATGTCTTCTCCAAAGGAGCCCCCCAACCCACAGCATTGCAGTGCAGAGAGGTGAGTGGGACAGGAGGGCACTGACAAATGCAGCCAATGGCATCCCCTCTTTAGATTTTATTCTTTTAATAGGCAGCTCTGTAACCTAAACAGGGGTAGGGCATCTTCTGGAAACCCAGGCAATTTGCCACTTGGTGGCACTGCTGACTTTTGGAGGCTGAAAGAGTGATGCCACACACCACCAATAGCTTGCTTGGCAATACTGATAAATAGCTTCGTCTGCAGTTAGTACCAGAGAGGAGGTTTATGAGAACAAAACAGGCTATGGTGACGCCCCCCCCAGGTCTGTGACTGCAGGGGGCAAAGTTGAGCTTCGTCTCCAGGTGCTGCTTTCTGAAACCCATCACAGTCTTGACACCGGTGCCATGCTTCCTGCACTGCTCCCAGCCAATGACTGAGTGTGATAGAGATGCTCAGGCAGGGGCACTCCTGTGAGAGAGTGTTCTGCTTCTATGGGAGACTGTCTTGAGCATGACCCAATGGCCACGCAACTTTCCTTAGAACTGCCCTGTAGTGTAAAACTCTTCCCACCAACCTTCCTTCCTTTCTTTGATCCTTCCTTGGAGTCAGACCTGCACTGGCGTCTGCAAGTTCTCATGGCCTCTATTTATTTTTCCCCATTTTCTCTCCCAGGCATTGCCCCTAATACATTCCTTGTACATTTAGTCTCGTCTTGACATCTCTTTATTTACTGGAAGGCCCAGCCTACCACGCAAGGTATGAGTGAAGCAACTCCTTGGGAATGAGGCTCTAGCTCCCTTTGATTCAACAAGGACCATGCAGGTCACACAGACACAAGGAAACTTTTAGGTCTGTGCGGAGAGGTCCCAGCTGTGAACCACAGGCTTTAAAGGGCCCTGAAGAGCACACACACTGATGATAATAGTCAGTAGACCTTCATTTGTACCTTTGTCCCAGGCCCTACAAGTGTCATGCGCAGGTCTGCACAGAGCTATGACAGGTCTGACCCACTTCCTCATACCCAATTGTATATTCTCATCATATAAAAGGAAAGTCAAAACTATTCTTTTGGTTGCTATGTGTAGTTGGCCCTCAGAAACTTCATTTGTGAGTTGCCTCCAAAAAGACTCTAGCTAGGGTATTAGCCTTTGATTTCTGGATGTCAGGGAAGGTCTGGGAAACCAAATTAACTTAATGAGGGTAATTAGTGTTTATCAGGCTTCCTTAACTAGGCAGGGAATAGTTGTTTAAACCGATCACAGGGTAATATTTTCCAGAGAGTATTATTGTATGGTTTCTGACATTGAAGCTTTTCAGTGTGTGGTGTTCAGTCAGCTTCATTCTGGTAATGAAGGATGTAGTTAGTGAACCATAAGATGTTTCTTGTGAAGGACATACCACAGCATCACAGAACCTTTGCACTAAAATAGAGATCACTTTACAGTTGTGGAAACTGAGACTCAGAAAGGTTTGTTGGTGAGCTGGTTACTGATAGAGCAGGGGCTGAAGGCCATTGTCCATCAGATAATGGTTCGCTGAGTGTTCTCCCATGCTCTGGACTGAAGGCATATTTGGTTTGAAGCAACGCGAACAAATGAACCATAGGTCAGAGGCAACGTGGAAGGGAGTGTTATTTAGAGTCTGGTGTCACTTTCCGCACAATTATTTCAGCTCTGTCACTTGAGTGGCCATAAAACCATCCACTGATTTATTCTGGGCTCCTGGCCCTGTCTCATAAAGGCGTCTTTGTAATTCTCACCAGAGATCATCCTCTGTGATGACAAATAACATCGATCATTAAAAATGACATCTGTAATTTTGCATCCAGGGAAGATGATCTTTTAAAGGTGTCAGTGAAGCAAAAGGGATTTTAGGAGATGCTGATGCAGTCTCTTTAAAATCTTTGCAAGTTGTAAAGCATGAAGATGAACTCTCCATTTTGGAATTGCAGGATGAATTGTGTGCCAAGGCATGCCCCCCACGTGCCCTGCTGTCAGTGGAGGTGAGGTTTGAGGCAACCAGGGTTCCCTGCGGCTCAATCATTAACTTGCTGAATGACCTAGGAGTCAAAGGAGTTAATGGGCTTCATCCAGAGCTGGAGGAGTGGAGGGCAGGCAGAGAGGCAGGGCAAAAACTGTCTATTGTAATAGGAAGAGGAGGTGAGAAGGAAAGCCACACAGAGAGGCAAGGGAGACACAGACACTCAAGAATACCACCTCTGCTTTGGGACTGGTGGTCATGTAAGCAATGAAAAGAACCCTGCATTACAGACCCTCGATTTTACAGAAACCGAAGTCACCGTAATGAATAGTCTTGTCTCCTCTCCTCTTCATTAAAATTTTCAGGACATTAAAATTGCTGCATCGTCAGCCGTATCAATCTCTGCAGCTCTGCAAAAAATAAAGGGGGAGAAAAGAAAAGAAATTAGGTACATGTTTTCCAAGAAAAGGGAGCGGGAAGATGAGAGGACGGAGCCTGGTCCTCACGGCCTTTTCTCACCAGAGTCAGGGAGCTAATTAGTCTTGATAAGCAGATGCTCAGAGCACCGGGACTAATGAACAGACTTGCTCTCTCCAAGTGGAAAGCAGGAAGCCTGGAAACAGCTGCAGCTACAGAAGAGCTAAAGCTGAGGGGTGGGGGCTGCCTGTCCTGGGAGGTGTGGCGGTACATCTGAGGGACACATCTCCACTTGGAGGCAACATATCTGAGTGAACTTTCTAGGTGACTGGAGCAGCAATGCAGACTAAATGCATGTCATCCACACCAGTTTTGCATCTCCATGCCAATCCCAAATACGGTGCTTTATTTATTCCGTTGGAGAGTTTTTAGAGGAAACTCTAACTGCAGCAATTATTGCACAAGAGTCTGAGCAGCTGATGACCTACAGGGCTAGTTGCACTTGGTTTCTTGCAAGCTTTCCCCTGTTTTGTTACCTGATTTGATGGTTTTTTATCTTTGTTCTGCAGTGAATTGTGTGCTTGCTGCTGACCCCCTGCAGTCCTTGGGATTCCCAGGCTGGGGGGCAGGAAGGTGTGCAGTCAGCCTGTCAGACTCTGGGGCGGAAGTCAGCACAAGGGGGTGGAATAATTTTCCTGTGCTATTGTTTGCTGAGTTGGCATTCAGTGTAAATACCTCCTGTTTCCAAGATGTCTCTTCCATAATTACCAAGCATGATTCTATTTTGGGTGCAATAGCTGAGAGGGTGTAATTGGAAACCACAGAGGCAGAGTATTTCCTCTTTCTTTAAGGGGCTCTTTGTTATCATCATATAATCTTATGCTCCCACTCACTCATACCAAGTATTTCCCATGCTGAATAAGAATAGGTACTTGTTCTGAGATTCTTTCTGCTTATAGGTTGTATTGCTTAAAAACTGCACAAGTGGGGAAGTATGGTTACTCAAGATGGTCTTAATGTTCCCCTCAGTTTGACTAAATTTTAGACAGTCGTCTTCCTGACTAAGGCTCCTGACCTTCCTTTTCTTAGAGCATTAACCTAAAACAACTTGCAATTGCAAATTCTTTCTCTGCCCCATAGAGATGTAAATCTTCTACAGCCCAGGAATAGAATCTTCCTCAGGGGTCTGGGAGCCATCCCTTTTAAATGTAATCAAGAAAGACAATGTCCCTGTTTCCCAATTTCTGTGGGAGGATAGGAGTCTAACTTTGATTAGTGACAGTTAGCAAACACTGATGGCCAATCACGTTGACCATCCTCCCGCCAACATCCTCCAGTACTTTGCTACTAGCTAACTCCAGTACTTAAAAGCTCTTTTGTTTTAACAGAGTTGAATTGAATCTCTTTTCCCTATTGGATTAATCCTGACCGCTACTGCAATATTCTTGAATAAAGTCCTCCTTACCTTTTTAACTTTGAGTTTAGCTGAGTTCTGTACGGAAGTGACTCTCTCCTACTGCAGTAGCTGGGATAAAATCTGTCTTGTCATTTTAAACAAGTGTCAGATGCAATTTTTCTTTATCATGGTGTACATGGAATATCACATTTTCTAAAATGGCACAATCTTAGATATTATTTGTTAGTTTGTGGAGCCAGCCCTTGGCTAAGCCACCCCACTCTCATAAGTTAGGGATATTTATTTCTGATTTTTAAAAATTTATTTGCTCAAAAAATATCTGTTGAGTTCCTACCATTTACTAAGCACTGTGGATGCAGGGGTTAGCAAAGATAGACATGAGTCCTGCTCTCATAGGATTTATTGTACGAGAGGAAAACAAACATTAATTAAATAATCATACAACTAAACATAAAATTTTACATGTGAAAAGTGCTGTGAAGAGAAAGTATAGGGCTTTATAAGAATGTGTGTTAGGGTGAAGGTGATCTTGTCAGGGAGGTCAAGGGTTCCCTGAAGTATTTAGTTGAGTTTGAAAGAAAAGTGACAGGGTTGGCGTATATGCAGGCAGAGGGAATAGCGTGTGTGAAGGTCCCCTTTGAGAATTTTGAAAGGAAAATTTGAGAAGAAAAGTCAGTGAGACTAGAGTGCAGCCTCTATAGCCATGTCAGTGATGGTTAACATTATCTGGTCTGGTCAGTGATCAAATGTGCACCCTCCCCTACAGCTTCCTCCCCACTGATGTGTGTGGTTCCTTGAGGATTCTCTCCAGGCTCTACGTTTCCTTTATTTGATTAGTTCTAGACTTTGGAGTCCATTCTTGTTCTCCACTCATCTCTCATGGTTTGATGTTTTAGCTGATGTGCTGGTTACTCTCCGTTTGACCTCTCATCCCGCATATTCTGTATCCTTTATCACCCTGTTCTGGGCCCCAGGAAGCTAATTTCCCAGGTCCGTGTCACCTAAGTTCCTTGTTGTTGACTTGTTGAGTTCAGCCAAGGGGAGGCACCTGATGGAAGTAAACAGGCAAGAGGAAAGAGAAGTTGGGGTTGGGTCTTGCTTTGGGCAGAATTTCTAGAAGTACTGTATCACTTCATCTGTACAGCTGCGATCCTATCAGGAAGGGACCAGTTCCACTGAGCTTCTGTAGTACTGTTTCTTCCTTCCACTACTTCAAGCCTGGGTTGGTAATGGCTTCTAGCTATTGGTAGTCTGTGGGTGCCTCAACATCCTTTGATTTTTTTTTTTTTTTTTTGCGGTACGCGGGCCTCTCACTGTTGTGGCCTCTCCCGTTGCGGAGCACAGGCTCCGGACGCGCAGGCTCAGCGGCCATGGCTCACGGGCCCAGCCGCTCCGCGGCATGTGGGATCTTCCCGGACCGGGGCACGAACCCGTGTCCCCTGCATCGGCAGGCGGACTCTCAACCACTGCGCCACCAGGGAAGCCCGACATCCTTTGATTTTCAGTGGTGCCCATATGTCTATGAATATTCCTTTTATTAAAGCTTCTGGTGCCATCTGAATTTGACTTTGTTTTCTGCTGGGATCCTAACTGACAAAGCTGATCTCACTAAAGCTATTTCTGTTTATTATGGTAAGCTATTTTTCTCTTGCTCCACCTCTATGTTGAGAATTAGTCCTAATCATTCATATACCGGTCCTGGCTCTTGGGCACCACAACCTAGGTTTCATCCTCAAGTCTTACCTAGCCCAGGAGGAGAGATTGGGTAGTTTCATGATGTTCTCTAACATGGTGAGGCAACTTCAAAGACCTTGCTCTGGAAGAGATGGCTCCTACCATCTTCACACTTCTCTGAAAATGCCTGGATCCTTTTGCTCTTGAGCCCAGGAACCCCCAGCAGTCCCGATAATGCATTTTAGCGTTCCCTTGAAGCAAGTTTTCTCAACACTTTATTTGTGGTTGCTCAATGTTGGTGCCTCACATGCTTAGATGTTTTAGCTTCCATCTCTCCTTAAGACTGGGTCTACCAAATGGAGGCTAGTAGCATACTGTATAGGATGAAAAATGACCAAAAAACACAGCCCTAGTTTCCATGATTTGGGGGTATCTTGCTCTCCCCAAATCCCAGGGCTTATATGGGTTTGACAGTTGAATAATCCAGATAGATTCCATAATCCAGTACTGCTTTCCAAAGCAATGCCTCAGTTTGGGGTTTATTTATTAACTTCCCACTCTCCCCTTGCCTGTAGGGGGCAAACAAAAAGCTTACCTGTCTCAGGTTCCATTTCTAAAGAGTCTTGTCTTCAGCTGGACATCAAACTAGAAAGGCTGTGCTAGATGAATTCAGATGGAATTGCTGAGAACTATTGTCCTTGATACTTTTATGCAACAGATGGAAAGCTCTTGTACGTGACAGATGGAAAAAATGCCGTAATTTCTAATGTGTAAAATGTTCGCATTGTGACAGTTTAGTAGAAGTAATAACAGAAAGGAAGGAATAAGAATCTATATAAATAGGCCTTCTTGGTGAAGCAAATAAAATGTCTACTCTACCTGTCTGGAAAAATATTTTCTGTTGGAGGGTTAGAGGGAGACTAGGATGTTTTAGCCTTGCCGTAGATTCTTTGTTCCCAAGAATCTTCCATTTCATAATCCCAGCTAAAAAATATATTTTTTAAAAAGTAGTCAAAATATTACATAGAAGACTGAACTCCAATTTGTGTCAGTTATGATGCTGCTGATATAATTGAAATTTAAAACTTGATAAAACAAAAATATATGTAATCAATTCATTTAGATACGTATATACATATATGTATGTATATTTTATCTATGAATCCATCACTCTTCCCAATGACTAGAACATAACAGGCACTTTATAACTTTCCATGTGCTCCTCCCTCATCCCACCTCTGCTTCCCCACCAGCAGGCACCACTGTCCTTCACAGACTGTAGATTTGTCCCTGACCCAGCCATTCTCAAGCTCTTCCTTCCTCTTTGATAGTCCCTTCTAGGACTTGTCCCTCCCCGTGCTTCCTCTCTTCCTAAGGAAAAGAGAGGTAGCACAGATAGAGGTGATACAGATATAGGATAAGGAAAATAGAGATGGCCATTTTTATGGGACTGAAATAAGGTTATCTAGTTTCCTTTAAGAATGCTCTTTATCTGCTAGTCCAATTAGTCATTTCTTAATGTAACATTTGAAAACGAAATCCCTTCTTTGGATTGTTTGAGAAGGTTTTTTCATCAGTGTAATTTCACTTCCTTGGGAGTAACCTTGCTGCCTCTGTGATAAACTGTGCATGACTCAATTCACTCAACACAATTAGCTGCTAATGTTTGCCTGGCATGGGGAGCAAAAGTCAAAGAAAAAGTAACATTAAAGCATAGGCCAAATTATGTATTATATAGAATAGCTCTTACCTAAGAGACTCTCAAGAAATTAAAAATAAGTCAAATTTGTAAGTCAAAGTGGTTATAGGATGAAGGCATCATTAGCCTGATTATTTTATACAATAATTTGGATTTGCCTGCATTTGAGGATAAGAGGGGAGATGAAGAAGGTGTCTGACTGAATTATTAATCCAAGTGATTTTTCGAAATGCAGGAGAGCTACCACTCCATATTGTTCTGTCCCTGTAATGTCAAAGAAAAAACAAACAAGAAAATAACACACCACTAAGCTTAAACCACAGGAGAATTAATGATAGAACAATAAACTGCTACAATGACTTAGTATCAACTTGTTCTTCACCCATCGATGTCCTTCAAGAAACTTAAGAACAAAAGACAGTTAGGAGAAAAGATTTATCTACCGAGAACTATATATGTCTCTGATGAGTTTCTAAGGTATGTGGCCAGGTGGAATATATTTTTTTAACCTCGACTTTTTCAGAGTTTACCATCTATATGGTCCGTGTATACTGTGTGTGTGTTTGTGCGTATCAACAGAGGGACATAGTGCATGGCTGTCTGAGAAAGGCTTTGTATTCTAACTCCACGTCTGAATTGATTCTGTAATAAGCACAGTGCCTCCTCCTGTCCTCTCATGCACCCTCATCGCTCCATTTTCCTGCCTCAAAAATGAGGACACTGCTAGCCTGACTCCTGAGGATGGTATCAGGGTTAAATAAGTAGTTGAGTGATGGGAGAAGAAGGGCTATGAAAGTATGAAAGTGTGAAATTGGACTGTAAAGCAATACATGGCTGCGAAGGCAAGAGGCAGATTTAAGTGCTGAATGAAATACGGCAACACAAACTGGAACCTGTTTGTTCATGATATGCTCTTGAGATTCCAGGAGAACCCAAGGGTCTATGGGTTGGGATGTGAGACTCCCTTTCCCAGTGAAACAATCTGTATTTCAAGAAGCAGCACTAATAGTTATAAAGAGACACTGCTTTGTTCTTGAGGAGATGGAATTTCAGGGGGTGAGCTGAAGTTCTGTTTATGAGTGTAGACTTGTCAGAAAAAACCAGCAGCAGCTACAACGGCTGGCATACGGCAGAGAGAAAAAAGAAAGCTAATGTAATCAAGGGTATCCTTTAGCTTAAGAGACGTAAGGGCTAAGAGGCCAGCATTGAGAAACCCTCAAGAGTTTCCCACCCAGTGGGCTAATATTGCACACATATTTTGTCGTGTGGGAAGGCCATGCCTTGAAATGTAACTCTCTAGAGGAATCTAATTCTGTCCTTGTCACATAAGCCCTTCAAAGGTTGGCACAGAATCCCTCCACAGGCTCTGGAAACAGGGAGACTTCTGCCCCACCTACACTGACTGATGCTCCGTAATTTTTGAGAACCCCTGGACTGTGGCCAGCCCCTGGGTATGGCACTAGGGTGGAGAGGGCTGTCACAGTCACGCAGCTCCCACCGAGCTGTGCCTGACACTTATATTTGCTCTTCTCCAAAGGGAGAAGGTGTAAGAAGATCCGTTTTATCCTTGTCAAACATGTGCCCTCCATGGCATGGAGGATGAAGAATACAAGTTTCAGTCACCTTAGTGGGGGGAAATATAGAGGTTTTTCTGAACTCCATTAAATCCATTTATCAAGATGCTTTGACTTTGACAGTTTTGAAAATGATGATAAAGTTTTGCTGTGTCCTTCATGCTTGATCTTAATCAATACAATTTTATACATTCTTTTGCTCTTCTGCGTCAGAAAATAAGACAGGAAATCACTGAAAATTTTTCCATGGTTACTTTATTTTGAAAAATCTCTTCTTTTGCCTCTGTGGAGAGGAAGAGTGGAAGTTGCAGGGAGAGTGTAATAATTCTAGAATAACTTCCCACCATAAATAAGCAAGAATGCATGTTTTTCATAAATAATTTTTTGAGGAACAAAATTCCCTTCACTTTGACAAAGTGACGTTATAGCAAATGATGTGAATAATAGACTATTTCTTTGTTTGCAGCCATGTTGCCGCTGTTGGGATACCACAGTGCTGGGCACAGTGGTCTAACCCCACACTTAGGGATTAGTTCAAGCTTTTCTTTATAGCTGAATACTATAAAAATTCCTAATAGAGCCATCTTTCCTTGAAAAACACTATGAGCTGAAGAGACCAAACTTGAGAAGGACACCAAGTCCTCAGCCCGCTTCTGATGGGATTCTCACACAGCCTGCTGAGAGAAGCATACCTCAGGGATTCCTACAAGTAATTAACTGTCAGATTATTCTGACAAGTCATCCCTGCATCATGAGGGCACCCCAAATTCACAACAGGATAATTGCTAATATCTTTCTTCTGGAAGATGACATTAGAACTTTACTTTTCTCCTATCTTATATTAAAAAAAAAGACAAAACCAAATGGCGTTATGGCTCAGTAGGTTCTGAAATCAGACCACTTGCCATTGACTCCTGACCACAGGACCTATTGGTTTTGTGTGACTTTGGACAAGTCACTGTGGCCACCCCTCCCTTGCTCCATTGATATTTCCAAAGGATGATCACATAGACGAGGGCCCGAGTGGGACGCCACCATTGCTGATCCCATTAAATCTTCACAGTGACTCTCAAACCAAGTCACCAGATCTTCAAGAGCCGCCATTGCCATTCCTGAAGATATGGAACAGGTCTCTCTAGTCTTTTCTGCTTAGAGAAATCACCGCTAAGTTCTCTCTGGAGAGCTTGGTCTTTTGCCTGCAAGCATAGCACACACCACAAGCTTAATCCTTTTTTTTTTTTTTTTGCGGTACACGGGCCTCTCACTGCCGTGGCCTCTCCCATTGAGGAGCACAGGCTCCGGACGCGCAGGCTCAGCGGCCATGGCTCACGGGCCCAGCTGCTCCGCGGCATGTGGGATCTTCCCGGACCGGGGCACGAACCTGTGTCCCCTGCATCGGCAGGCGGACTCTCAAACACTGCACCACCAGGGAAGCCCGAGCTTAATCTTTTTTACTGGCCTAAAGCAAATATTAAATTCTTTGCTGAGAGGGGAGCTGAATTATAGAAAATATGAATTCTGAGTTTACTACAAGCAAATTATGGTGGTCCCCTCACACATCCTCTAGATGAGCAGTTGCTTTTATTTTGTATGTATCAGAACTTCACAGTGCATTTGTCTTGTGAATGTAAGCTCTTGCCGTCTTCTCCTCACAGGAGCCACCTAATAGTGACAGTGATAACAATTACAATAGCTAAACTTTATTGGGCACTTATAGTGTTTAAGGGCCTCTGTAATGAACATAAATAATCTAAATTAATCTTCTCAGTAATCCTATGAGGAAGATATTATCACTTCAGTTATACAGGCAAAGAAACTGAAAGAGAAATAAAGGCTGTACACAGGGCTTTTTTACCACTAGGCCATCCTGTCTCGCGAAAGTCTTCCAGCTTCCAGACGAGGAGTCTGAGGTTCTTTTCTGCAGACTAATCTTAGGCCAAGATTCAGTGATATTGAGATGCCCCTCACCCCCCACACAAGTATTTATAGTGGATGCCATTATTCCCATTTTATAAAAGGGAAACAAAAATGTATTAAAAAGATGTCTCGTGCTTACACATTTTCCCCTAGGCCCTCAAAATGATTAGGGTTCCATTTATGGCAAGGATAGAGTAAAAACTTGGATTCAGCTTTAAATCTGGAAACTCCAAATAGGGCTGTAACTACTTTTCCTAAAAATGAAACAAACCTGGCAACCACAAAATTACATGTGTCAAATCTCGGAAATAGCACCTTAATTATGAGTGTGGCCATTCACGAAGGCTCATAAATTAAATGGAAGCTTTCCAGTCCCACCCCCTCTACACACACGCACACCATACACACACACACACACACACACACACACACATTTTAAATCTAGTAGCCAAAATAGGATAGGATTGTGCGCTTTCCAGCGGCTCTGCCTGCCAGCAGGAGTGAGGCCGAGGGAGCTCTGTGCTGTCCCCTGCTAGTGGTGGCCGAGGCCTCCTACCGCCTTGCTGATGCTGGTGAGGAAAGACAGGCTTTGAGACTGTTTGGGGCCTGGAAGCTCAGTTTCACCTTGAACCTTCTGCTGTGTTTATTTACTCTTACCTATGAGATGTTAAAAATCCTGGGAAGAACTTTCCTCAAGGCCATATGAACAAGCTCTGGGGAGGAGGATGAGTGAACAATTGCATTTTCTCTTTTTCTCCTCTTCTAAGGCCCTTTTCTCCTCTTCAGAAGCCTCTTCTGTGTTCCTTTCAACTTCCAAAAGGATGACCATATCATGGCATCATGTGGGGAATTCCACCAAACCTTACCAATCAATCCCCTTCTCCCTCCCTATGATGGTTCTATCCCTTCAGAGTAATCTGTTTAGTTTGGGTTCTGCTTCCAACCAGCCATGTGTCCTTGGTTAGATCACGGAACCTCTTTCGGTGCCTCAGTTTCCCTGTATAATGCAGACGCAAAGTACATCAGACTTGAAGTCACAGGATCTGAGCTCCTGTCCCAGGTTTACCCATTACTACCTCCCTGGCTTTGGACAAATCACTTTATCTCTTTGAGCCCCACCTTTCTAATCTGTACAAAAAGGAATAAGGAGCACTGTTTTCCACAGTTTTTATTGTTTTTATGAGGATTAAATGAGGGGTATATATATATGTGTGTGTGTGTGTATATATATACACACACACATATATATCTACACATAAAGATATATACACACACACACGTGATGCGCTTTGTGCACTGTAAAGTTCTGTGTAGCTATAAGAGATTGATATCACGATTGTTGTTTGCAGACCTAGTGATGTCCAGTCTGAGAGGCACAATGAGCTCTCCCCTTTGCTCCTACCCACTTCTTCGTTACAGCTTTGTACTGAAGCTCCTGAAGATGGATAGAGAGCCAGATTCCTTGGCTGCCTATTAAGTCAACAACCACCAGATTTTATTCCTTTCTCAGCTGTTTCGCTTCTCAGGAGATTCCTGTAAGGCAGAGGCATTAATATGACATAGATGATTGTAAAAAGAGCCCTCCCAGACCTCATAAAGAAACCCATGCTGGGACCCCATACACGCTTAGTTCCCAAAGCTTAGGTCGGGATTTCTGTGTTTAACTTGTACCCAGAAATGCATTTTCATAAACAGAAATGAGAATTCTTTCTTGAAAGTTACAACACACTGTTAGAATTAAAAGAAAATAGAAGGGTGTTTTCTTCCATCATGACTAGTAGGTAAGTAACTCTTCAAACAGCACTTACTACTGAAGAAACCTCATTGAACTTCTCATCTTCTTCCTTTTCCCTCCCTGCCTTTCCTTTTTATCCTGTCTCCCTCCCTTTCTCAGATACCTCTGTACTCACTTTTCAAGAAGGGCTACTGTATACTGGGGGAAAACTTGACAACTTGGCCAGAGCAAACTGATTCTTCATTTTGATCCTGTCTAGCATCTCCCAGTTGGCATGTTAAAGACAAAAGCAAAAACAAAGCTGCCTCAAGCCTTTTGCAGCAGGAATCCCAGTTGCAGGAAAGAAAAATGCATTTCCCTTCCTCTGCTGTGAATGCCTGCATGCCAGGCTACCCCTCTATCTGCTCAGTTGCTCAGGCAAAGTGGCTTCCATTTTGGGAAGAACTGGCCTTCCTGTATCTATTGTCTTTGGTCTGTTTGCAAAGAGGTTTTGCCTCTTAGGTTGACAAAGCTCTTGGGCTACCTGAGTTGCCAGTCTCCCAGTCTCCATGAAAAGAACACAAAGAGGTAAATCCTCTGAAGCATTTAAAGGGATTCTGATCTTATGCACCATCTAGAATCTGGGATTAGGGATGATTGCCTACAGGCTCTCACGAGTCTGAAAGGAACCCATTAGGTGGTTTCTAACTAGATCTTCTAACAACCCTCCCACTTGCCCAGGAAATGCCAACATGCCCTATGTCTGGTCTCAGCAAAGCAGCGAAGATCACCAACTTGTCTACAGAGCACTTCTTCATCTTCTTCAGAACATTCCTCTCTCTCTCTTCCCTTATCAACAGGGTTTATTACACATAGCTTACACATAATAAAGCTCAGCAAAGGGCTTCCCTGGTGGAGCAGTGGTTGAGAGTCCGCCTGCCGTTGCAGGGGACGCAGGTTTGTGCCCCGGTCTGGGAAGATCCCACATGCCGCGGAGCGGCTGGGTCTGTGAGCCATGGCCGCTGAGCCTGCGCGTCCAGAGCCTGTGCTCCGCAACAGGAGAGGCCACAACAGTGAGAGGCCTGCATACCGAAAAAAATAAAAAACTCAGCAAATATTGTTGATTTCAGAAAAAAACATTCTGATTTGTTTTTTTAAGAACATTGGGTGTAGGGTAAGAGGTGGAGGATTTTCATTCTAAGTCTCATTTCAACTATGAAATTAAAACGTCTATAGTAAATTTGTCTCTGTGAAAGTGATTTCACTAGAGAGTAGATGGAAGAAGGTTTTGAAGAGCAGAGGCATTCAGGCAGTGCTTCAGGGAAATAGTGAATGGAGGTAAAGTATGCGTCAGTCTTCTTTACTGGAAAGTAATTTGACACTGAAAGATGAGAGATCTATTATGGATAGGGGCTCTTATCTCATTTTCCCTGTTAGTCTCCATGAGAGTTGCCCGAAGTATATTCCTTGGGGCAGTGATTCTGTGACCAGCATGAGAAACATTTTGGTCAGATGTTCTTGAGAAGCACTCAGTACTGGTTCTCCTTTCCATAGATTGGTAATGTGCTCTAGCCTATCAAAAGTCCTGTACTGAAGAAACTTAATATTTCCTCAAATGCTGTTCACAGAAAGCCTTCTTTATGTGGTAAAATATATAATACCCCATGGATCAAGTATTGGCTAATGTTGGTTTGGATCATCTCTTTCTAGGAGAGTTAAACCATCCCCAGTTTAGGCCATCATCAAACAACCAGTATCATAATCTGTTACAGAGGAACATGAGGCAGAATTCTGGAACAGGGTCAGATTGAGGACAGATATATAGCCTCCTCCAGGGCAAGGGCAGCCTTCCCAGTCACAGAGCTCCAGGGAAGAGGCCAAGTCAGGAAGCAGGATCTTCAGTGGTATCAGCTCAGCCCAAGAAGACACATCTGAGACAACGGCAGTGCTGACTCTGACACAGCTCCTGCGGTGGGAGATGCCTGGCCTTCTCCACTTACTGACATGCTTCATGGGAAAGTGAGGAAATGCTTGCTGGCCACAATTCCTTCTGAGGAATATGCAGGAACAATAAGACACATACCAATAGCAAACACAACCTGTTCAGACACCGTGGTAATCTTTATCACCCTTTGCACCCAGTCAAAACCTTGTACTTGGGACTGTACTGCCTACCTTTTAACCTGTAAGAGTAGTATGTTTATTTGGTATGTGATTTGAGTGTTTCAGAAAGATACTAGTGAGGCTACTGACAGCCAAACAATCTAAATCTGCACATAAGAGCAGAGGACAAATACACAAGCACATTCCATAATGGTTCATATTTAAGGAGCTGGGCCGGGATACTATTCACATATATGAATAGCAATTGGCCACCAACCCAGTGGCCTCAGGTGGGCCCTTGCCATTGCCACTGGTATCTCCTTATAGCTGAAATAGCCAAGCTACTCCTGTAACCCTGAAGCACAGGGGTTTCCCACATGAAACACCTCTTGACCAGGATCTCGGCTGATGAAGAAGAGCCCAGAGGATGGGACTTCCCTGGTGGTACAATGGTTAAGAATCAACCTTCCATTGCTGGGGACACGGGTTCAAACCCTGGTCACGGAACTAAGATCCCACATGCCGCGGGACAACTAAGCCCACGCTCCACAACTGCTGAGCCCTAGCACAAGCTGAGAGCCCATGTGCCACAACTAGAGAGAAGCCCGCGTGCCGCAGTGAAGACCCTGCGCACTGCAACGAAGAAGACCCGACATAGCCAAAAATAATAAATAAATAAATATTAAAAAAAAAAAAAGAAGAAGAACCCAGAGGAGGAGGGCTTCAGGGAATGGTCTAAGCTCAGCCCAAAGAGTTTTGTTTTCATCTTTCAGTGTTTAGTAAGGAAATACTATTTGTTTTAAGAGGGCCATCAATGGCTTACACGTAAAACATGTATCAGCCAATCTCCTGTCTCCTTCTGGGTCTGGTATTTTAATGAACTGTGTTTGTGTTTGTGTATGAAGAAAATGTAACTTTGCTGCTCCACATCTCGTAGGCTTGTTATTATGATGAAGATACTCTAATGCTTTGTGATCTGCAGAGCTTAGGAGGAAAACCTGAGGTTGATATATTTGGATGTGTGAAAACACATTTACAGATGAATACAAAGTTGTGATGTTCTTGTGCTAGGAGTGTGAGAGAGTCTGAGTGTGGAGTAAGGGTGCTCACACTGAATATATGCCCATAGTATATTCTAGACAGTCTATATATGTTATTTTATTTAGAACTCATTTTATAGAGTAGAGACATAAACTTAGAAAGACTAATGGATGTACCTAAAATTAAAGGCAGTAGAAAGTAACAAAACTAGGATTTGGACCTGGACCCAGGACCACATGTTCCGAAGCCCATGCTCTTTCTTCTGCTCAACGTAACATGGACTGAATCCAGTTGGATGTTACTTTTTTATGCGTTCAGAGTCTGACTGTGATGATTTGAGGTCAGCAGGTGGTAGCTATGAGTCCTTTTCTTGCCATTCAGCGGCTCTGGTGGTTGGGCTGTTATTCATGGACTGAATTGTCAAAAAAGCATCAAGAGTAGCCCTGGGAAACTGGGCCTGGCAGTGAGCCACCGGCCTGTTTCTGTCTTGATGGGAGTCTCCTCGTGTTCCTTCAGTACGTTCTAACTTTGCTGGACTGTGTCTTTTTGCAAAACACTAATTCCTGGAGAGTCCTTGCTTCTAGACGTGGATGATATGACGATAAGAGATGATGTCATTAACCATGGCTCATAATCCAGGGAAGATGCAGAACTTGAGAGACAAGGGCTCAGCCTGGAGCTTTGACCCTGACCTATGGTGCCAGCCTGCACCTCTTATTCTAACAGTGTAAAGTGTTTTGAAGACTAAGCTCTTTGGTCCTATGGCCTTGAGATTTTAGTGTCTGTTGATTTTCTTGGGAGAAGGATCCATGCAAGGGTAAGAGAAGATGGGGCACAGATAAGCGTTTAACAAGTCATAGACCGGGAATGTCCTTTGAAGAAAGGTTCTGTTTAATTCAAAGAATTTGAGGTTGATGCTATGACGTTTGACTTTAACTTGATTGAACAATGGACTGAAAACAAAAATTAGCTTGGAATTTGAGGTTAAAAGATAAAGGAACAAAATTTGTAATGTGAAACTATCACCTTTAAAATATCAGACTTGTCCAATGATTTGTCTATTGCTTTTCTCTTAAGAGCAGATGTGTTTTGGGCTTTGACTCTCAGAGTTTATGATAAAATATTCACTGGACATTCTTATTCACTGAGAAGGAAACTGATCATGTCTTTCTAGATTTTCATTTTGAAAGAAACTTCTCTATCTAACATGGGTCACTTTTCACTGTGCTTACAACTCTCAGAGGAGCTATTCACTCAGGAAAGAAAAAGCATAGATGTGGTCTGAATATGGCCACTGGTCTGATTAATTTCCTGTTGTGTACACATTATTCCTGAGGGCGCTGGTGTGATCACACTATCTGGATATGGGCTTTACTGTTTGGTTGGAGTGTAATAATCTCTGTAAGTTCAGGTTGATTATAAAAGGCAGACAGAAAATGGCATGAAATACCCTGTGGCAAGTGTATAATTCCAAGAGGCAAGTGAGGCATTTACAAAATACCTGTACGTTTCCCTCCAAAGTGGATTTACAATCCTACCCTCACCTACTAGGTGAGTCCTTTGTGAAGCCACCTGGGCCTTTAGCTCACTTTGCCCTTTACCATAGATGGATCAAGACCTTTAGGTTTGAGGACTCTATTCCTCTCCCCACAGTGATTCTGATACGCAGTATGCTTTCAAAGTCCTGGTCTAACGCTGGTATGTATTATGCCACAGGAGCAAACCATGGATGGGAAAAGATTTTGCAAGGAAAGAAATGATGCCTTTGGAGAGTTGATTTAACATTTCTGCTCTTGCTTCATTCATTCATTTGATATTCAAAGTTGTACTTTTCCATAGCCACTGTATACCTTAGATTCTGATAAGTGTTAGAGATAAAAAGATTAATTAGACACTGATCGTAACCTCACAAGGTTAGGATAGACGAACTGTTACCATGCAGTATAGAACTGTTTACACTGTGCTTAGGTAGTACGAAAGAGGGGGCCAGTAGAGATAGTGACTAAGTTGGACCTTCGTTAACATTTTATGAAAATATAAATGAAATAGAACCTGTCAGATACAATTACAGACCATTTCCCCCCTTCTCACTCTCAGTCTTCTCTCTAGTAGAGGAAACTGAGTCTGGAAGGACAAGTTAGAGTTGATCAAATACACCAAGTATTCTAGACTGAGAAAATGGTATATATCAGGCATGGAAGTGCCACTAAGGTCAATATGGCTACCAAGTATGGGAGCTTGACGGGGAGGTGGCAAGTATAGAGTTAGAGAGACAGATAATGAAGAATATCCATCTTTGGGATGTCGGTGATGCGGAGCCATGGGATCATATTAAACTTGAGAGAAAGTAACAAGCAGATTTATATTTTAGAAAGATTATTCAAGCAGAAGGGTAAAGGAGGGAGTGGAGGGACACCACTCTTACATTCCAGATAGAAATACCAAGGCTCTCAAACAGCGGTTCTCTATCCTGGCTGCATATTTGCATCACTTAGGGAGCTTTTAAAATCCTGATGCTGGCCAGGACCAGACGGTTTTACTGGTGAATTCTATCAAATATTTAAAGAAGAATTAATGCCAATTCTCCTCAAACTCTTCAAAAAAATTGAAGAGGAGGGTACACTCCCAAACTCATTTTACTAGGCCAGCATTATCCTGAAGTCAAGTAAGGATGCTATAAGAAAAGAAAACTGTAGGCCAATATTCCTGACAAATATAAACTCTCAACACAATACTAGCAAAATGAATTAAATAGTACATTAAAAGGATCATACACCACGGGCAAGTAGGAGTCATCCTTGGGATGCAAAGATGGTTTGGCATATGCAAATCAATATGTATAATACATCACATTAGTAGAATGAAAGAAAAAATCATATGAGCATATCAATAGATGCAGAAAAAGCATTTGACAAAATGAAACATCCTTTCATGATCAAAACTCTCAGCAAATTGATACAGAAGGAACGTACCTCAACATAATAAAGGTCATATGTAACAAGCCACAACTAACATCATACTCAGTGATGAAAGGTCAAAACTTTCCCTCTAAGATCAGGAGCAAGACAAGGGTTTCCACTCTTACCACTCCTGTTCAATATATTATTGGAAGCCCTAGCTAGAATAATCAGGCAATACAAAGAAATAAAAGATATTCAAATCAGAGGGGAAAGAGTAAAATTGTCTCTATCAGCAGATGGCATGATCTTATACACAGAAAATCCTGAAGATTCCACTAAAAACAGTTAGAATTAATAAACAAATTCAGTAAAGCTTCAGGATACAGACAAATACTGTATTATCTCACTTACATGTGGAATCTAAAAAAAAAAAGTTTTCCCACTATCATTTATTGAATATACTGTCCTTTCCCCATTGAGTATGATCAGCACCATTGTCAACTATTAGTTGACCATATATATGCTGGGGATTATTTCTTGGCATCTATTCTGTTCCATTGGTCTATGTGTCTATTTTTATGCCAATATCATACTGTTTTGATTACTATATTTTCATAGTATAGTCTGAAATCAAAAAGTGTGATTCCTTCAGCTATGTTCTTCTTTCTTAGGTTTTTTGGATTATTTCAGGGTCTCTTCTTGTTCCATATGAATGTCAGGATTGTTTTTTTGTCTATTTCTGTGAAAAACACCATTGGAATTTTGATAGGAACTGCATTGAATCTACAATGGTTTTGGGTAGTATAGACATTTTAACAATATGAATTCTTCTGATTTATGAACACAAGATATTTTTCTAAGGAATACATAAAAATGACCAACAGGTAAATGAAAAGGTGCTCAAGATCACTACTCATCAAGGAAATGCAAATCAAAACCACAATGAGATATTAACTCACACTTGTTAGAGTGGCTATCATCAAAAAGACAAGAGATAGCAAGTGTTGATGAGGATGTGGAGAAAAGAAAATCTTTGTGCACTATTGGTGGGAATGTAAATTGGTGCAGCCACTATGGAAAATAGTATGGAGATTCCTCAAAAAATTAAAAATCGAACTACCATAAGGTCCAGCAATTCCACTTGTGGGGTGTATCCAAAGGAAATGAAAAGGGATATCTAAAAGAAAAGATATCTGTACTCTCATGTTTAATGCAGCATTATTCGCAATAACCGAGATATGGAAACCACCTTAACTGGTTCCATTCAATGGATAAATGGATCAAGAAGATGTGGTATGTATGTAGAGAGTGGAATATTATTCAGTCACAAGAAAGAAGGAAATCCTGTCATTTGCAAAAATAGATGAAACTTGAGGGCAATATGCTAAGTGAGATAAGTCAAACTGAGAAAGACAAATATGGCATTATATCACTTAGATGTGGAATCTAAAACAGCTGAACTCATAGAAACAGAGAGTAGATTTGTGGTTTCCAGGGACTGGGGGTTGGGGGGATTTGAGGAGATGTTGGGCAAAAGATACAAACTTCAATTAGAAGATGAATAAATTCTGGAGGTATAATGCACAGCATTGTGATTATTAACAATACTTGGTGTTATATACTTTAAAGTTGCTAAGAGACTAGATCTTAAATGTTCTCACCACAAAAAGAGAAATGATAATTAGGTGACATAATAGAGGTGTTAACGCTCCAGTAGTAACCATATTGCAGTGTATACGTGTATCAAATCAACACGTTGTATACCTTAAACTTCCATAATGCTGTATGTCAATTATATTTCAATTAAAAAGGTGTACAGTGTAATGATTGATACATGTATATATTGAAGGATGATTACCGCATGTTAGTTAACACATCCGTCAGCTCACATAGTTACAGATTGTTGTGTGTGATAATAACTTTTAAAATTTACTCTCTTACATTTCAAATATACAAGACAGTATTAACTATAGTCACCATGCTGCACATGAGATTCCCCAGGACTTATTCATCTTATAACTGGAAGTTTGTGCCATGCACAAACTTTGTCTACTTTCAACTATTTCCCCCCACCTACCCCGACGCCTCACCCCTGAAAACCACTAATCTACTCTCTGTTTCTATGAGTTCTGTTTTTTTAGATTTCAAATATAAGTGAGATCATACAGTATTTGTCTTTCTCTGTCTGATTTATTTCACTTAGCAAAGTGCCCTCAGATTTCACCTGTATTGTCTCAACTGACTAGATTTTCTTCTTATAGCTAAATATCTTCTTTATCCATTAATTCATCGATACGAACACTTAGGTTGTTTCCATGTCTTGGCTAAGAAGCTCCACTTTTGTGCTGTTTAGCTCAATTTGGAATATTGAGGTGAACAAATGCATCTCAAGACAAAAATCTCCCTGAAGGGCTGCAGGGAACTAGCTAGTGAGAGCTGCAGGACACAAGCTGTTCTCAGAGTGCAGTCACTCAAGCCCCAGGCTGTATGGTAACAGGATTTATTTCCTAGTAATGCAGATAACCTTTATCTGAGATGTAGGCCTTAAGGCCTTAGACTCCTCTGAGGAGCTGCTGATCTATTCTTTTATTTTTAACATCTTTATTGGAATATAGTTGATTTACAATGGTGTGTTAGTTGC
Organism: Orcinus orca; assembly: GCF_937001465.1. NCBI lineage: Eukaryota > Metazoa > Chordata > Mammalia > Artiodactyla > Delphinidae > Orcinus > Orcinus orca. The sequence continues at coordinate 44,008,445 of NC_064571.1, forward strand.
TGCTGTATAACAAAGTGAATCAGCTATACATATACATATATCCCGATATCTCCTCCCTCTTGCATCTCCCTCCCACCCTCCCTATCCCACCTCTGTAGGTGGACACAAAACACCAAGCTGATCTCCCTGTGCTATGTGGCTGCTTCCCACCAGCTATCTGTTTTACATTTGGTAGTTTATATATGTCCATGCCACTCTCTCACTTCATCTCAGCTTAGCCTTCCCCCTCCCCATGTCCTCAAGTCCATTCTCTATGTCTGTGTCTTTATTCCTGTCCTGCCTCTAGGTTCTTCAGAACCTTTTTTTTTTTTTTTTAGATTCCATATATATATGTGTTAGCGTACAGTATTTGTTTTTCTTTTTCTGACTTACTTCACTCTGTATGACAGTTTCTGGATCCATCCACCTCAATAAAAATAACTCAATTTTGTTTCCTTTTATGGCTGAGTAATATTCCATTGTATATATGTGCCACATCTTCTTGATTCATTCATCTGTTGATAGACACGTAGGTTGCTTCCATGTCCTGGGTATTGTACATAGTGCTGCAATGAACATTGGGGAACATGACTCTTTTTGAATTATGGTTTTCTCAGGGTATATGCCCAGTAGTGGGATTGCTGGATCATACGGTAGTTCTCTTTTTAGTTTTCTCTTTTTTTTTTTTTTGCAGTACGCGGACCTCTCACTGTTGTGGGCTCTCCCGTTGTGGAGCACAGGCTCTGGACGCGCAGGCTCAGCGGCCATGGCTCTCGGGCCCAGCCACTGCGCGGCATGTGGGATCTTCCCAGACCGGGGCACAAACCCATGTCCCCTGCACCGGCAGGTAGACTCTCAACCACTGCGCCACCAGGGGAGCCCTGTTTTTAGTTTTCTTGAGGAACTTCAATACTGTTCTCCATAGTGGCTGTATCAATTTACATTCCCACCAACAGTGCAAGAGGGTTCCCTTTTCTCCACACCCTCTCCAGCATTTATTGTTTCTAGATTTTTTGATGATGGCCATTCTGACCAGTGTGAGATGATATCTCATTGTAGTTTTGATTTGCATTTCTCTAATGATTAATGATTTGAGCATTCTTTCATGTGTTTGTTGGCAATCTGTATATCTTCTTTGGAGAAATGTCTATTTAGGTCTTCTGCCCATTTTTAGATTGGGTTGTTTGTTTTTTTTTGAAATTGAGCTGCATGAGCTGCTTGTAAATTTTGGAGATTAATCCTTTGTCAGTTGCTTCATTTGCAAATAATTTCTCCCATTCTGAGGTTGTCTTTTCATCTTGTTTATGGTTTCCTTTGCTGTGCAAAAGCTTTGAAGTTTCATTAGGTCCCATTTGTTTGTTTTTGTTTTTATTTCCATTTCTCTAGGAGGTGGGTCAAAAAGGATCTTGCTGTGATTTATGTCATAGAGTGTTCTGCCTATGTTTTCCTCTAAGAGTTTTATAGTGTCTGGCCTTACATTTAGGTCTTTAATCCATTTTGAGTTTATTTTTGTGTATGGTGTTAGGGAGTGTTCTAATTTCATTCTTTTACAGGTAGCTGTCCAGTTTACCCAGCACTACTTATTGAAAAGGCTGTCTTTTCTCCATTGTATATTCTTGCCTCCTTCATCAAAGATAAGGTGACCATATGTGCGTGGGTTTATCTCTGGGATTTCTATCCTGTTCCATTGATCTATGTTTCTGTTTTTGTGCCAGTACCATAGTGTCTTGATTACTGTAGCTTTATATTATAGTCTGAAGTCAGGGAGCCTGATTCCTCCAGCTCCATTTTTCTTTCTCAAAATTGCTTTGGCTATTCGGGGTCTTTTGTGTTTCCCTACAAATTGTGAAATGTTTTGTTCTAGTTCTGTGAAAAATGCCATTGGTAGTTTGATAGGGATTGCATTCAATCTGTAGATTGCTTTGGGTGGTAAACTCATTTTCATAATGTTGATTCTTCCAATCCAAGATCACGGTATATCTCTCCATCTGTTTGTATCATTAATTTCTTTCCTCAGTGTCTTATAGTTTTCTGCATACAGGTCTTTTGTCTTCTTAGGCAGGTTTATTCCTAGGTATTTTATTATTTTTGTTGCAATGATAAATGGGAGTGTTTTGTTAATTTCTCTTTCCGATTTTTCATCATTAGTGTATAGGAATGCAAGAGGTATCTGTGCATTAATTTTGTATCCTGCTACTTTACCAAATTCATTGATTAGCTGTAGTAGTTTTCTGGTAGCACCTTTAGTATTTTCTATGTATAGTATCATGTCATCTGCAAACAGTGACAGTTTTACTTCTTATTTTCCGATTTGGATTCCTTTTATTTATTTTTCTTTGACTGCTGTGGCTAAAACTTCCAAAAGTATGTTGAATAATAGTGGTGAGAGTGGGCAACGTTGTCTTGTTCCTGATCTTATTGCAAATGGCTTCAGTTTTTCACCATTGAGAACAATATTGGCTGTGGGTTTGTAATATATGGCCTTTATTATGTTGAGGAAAGTTCCCTCTATGCCTACTTTCTGAAGGGTTTTTATCATAAATCGGTGTTGAATTTTGTTGAAAGCTTTTTCTGCATCTATTAAGATGATCATATGGTTTATATCCTTCAATTTGTTAATATGGTGTATCACATTGATTGATTTGCATATATTGAAGAATCCTTGCATTTCTGGGATAAACCCCACTTGATCATGGTGTAGGATCCTTTAAAGGTACTGTTGGATTCTGTTTGCTAGTATTTTGTTGAGGATTTTTGCATCTATGTTCATCAGTGACATTGGCCTGTAGTTTTTTTTCTTTGTGACATCTTTGTCTGGTTTTGGTATCAGGGTGATGGTAGCCTCGTAGAATGAGTTTGGGAGTGTTCCTCCCTCTGCTATATTTTGGAAGCATTTGAGAAGGATAGGTGTTAGCGCTTCTCTAAACGTTTGATAGAGTTTGCCTGTGAAGCCATCTGGTCTGGGCTTTTGTTTGTTGGAAGATTTTTAGTCACCGTTTCAATTTCAGTGCTTATGACTGGTCTGTTTATATTTTCTGTTTCTTCCTGGTTCCGTCTAGGAAGGTTGTGCTTATCTGAGAATTTGTCCATTTCTTCCAGCTTCTCCATTTTATTGGCATATAGTTGCTTGTAGTAATCTCTCATGATCTTTTGTATTTCTGCAGTGTTAGTTGTTACTTCTCCTTTTTCATTTCTAATTTTATTGATTTGAGTCCTCTCCCTCTTTTTCTTGATGAGTCTGGCTAATGGTTTATCGATTTTGTTTATCTTCTTAAAGAACCAGCTTTTAGTTTTATTGATCTTTGCTATCGTTTCCTTCATTTCTTTTTCATTTATTTCTGGTCTGATGTTTATGATTTCCTTCCTTCTGCTAACTTTGTTTTTTTTTTGTTCTTCTTTCTCTAATTGCTTTAGGTGTAAGTTTGGTTGTTTATTTGAGATGTTTCTTGTTTCTTAAGGTAGGATTGTATTGCTATAAACTTCCCTCTTAGAACTGCTTTTGCTGCATCCCATAGATTTTGGGTTGTCATGTCTCCATTATCATTTGTTTCTAGGTATTTTTTGATTTCCTCTTTGATTTCTTCAGTGATCTCTTACTTATTTAGTAATGTATTGTTTAGCCTCCATGTGTTTGTATTTTTTACAGATTTCTTTCCTCTAATTGATAACTAGCCTCATACCGTTGTGGTCGGAAAAGATACTTGATATGATTTCAATTTTCTTAACTTTACCAAGGCTTGATTTGTGACCCAAGATATGACCTATCCTGGAGAATGTTCCATGAGCACTTGAGAAGAAAGTGTAATCTGCTGTGTTTGGATGGAATGTCCTATAAATATCAATTAAGTCCATCTTATCTAATGTATAATTTAAAGCTTGTGTTTCCTTATTTATTTTCATTTTGGGTGATCTGTCCATTGGTGAAAGTGGGGTGTAAAAGTCCCCTACTGTGATTGTATTACTGTCAATTTCCCCTTTTATGGCTCTTAGCATTTGCCTTATGTATTGAGGTGCTCCTATGTTGGATGCATAAATATTTACAATTGTTATATCTTCTTCTTGGATTGATCCCTTGATCATTTTGTAGTGTCCTTCTTTATCTCTTGTAATAGTCTTTATTTTAAAGTCTATTTTTTCTTATATAAGAATTGCTACTCCAGTTTTCTTTTGATTTCCATTTACATGGAATATCTGTTTCCATCCCCTCACTTTCAGTATGTGTCCCTAGGTCTGAAGTGGGTCTCTTGTATGCAGCATATATACGGGTCTTGTTTTTGTTTCCATTCAGCCAGTTTACGTCATTTGGTTAGAGAATTTAATCCATTTACATTTAAGGTAGTTATTGATATGTAGCTCCTATTTCCATTTTCTTAATTGTTTTGGTATGTTATTGTAAGTCTTTTCCTTTTTCTTGTGTTTCCTGCCTAGAGTAGTTCCTTTAGCATTTGTTGTAGAGCTGGTTTGGTGGTGTTGAATTCTCTTAGCTTTTATATGTCTTTAAAGGTTTTAATTTCTCTGTCAAATCTGAGTGAGATCCTTGCTGGGTAGAGTAATCTTGGTTGAAGGTTTTTCCCTTTCATCACTTTAAATATTTCCTGCCACTCCCTTCTGGCTTGCAGTGTTTCTGCTGAAAGATCAGCTGTTAACCTTATGGGGATTCCCTTGTATGTTAATTGTTGCTTTTCCCTTGCTGCTTTTTATACTTTTTCTTTGTATTTAATTTTTGATAGTTTGATTAATATGTGTCTTGGCATGTTTCTCCTTGGGTTTATCCTGCACTTCCTGGACTTGATTGACTATTTCCTTACCCATATTAAGGAAGTTTTCAATTATATCTCTTCAGATATTTTCTCAGTCCCTTTTTTTTTTCTCTTCTTCTTCTGGGACCCCGGTAATTCGAATGTTGGTGCATTTGATGTTGTCCCAGAGGTCTCTGAGATTGTCCTCGATTCTTTTCATTCTTTTTTCTTTATTTTGCCCTGCAGTACTTATTTCCACTATTTTATCTTCCAGGTCACTTCTCCGTTCTTCTGCCTCAGTTATTCTGCTATTAATTCCCTGTAGAGAATTTTCTGTTTCATTTACTGTGTTGTTCATCATTGTTTGTTTGCTCTTTAATTCTTCTTGGTCATTGTTAAACATTTCTTGTATTTTCTCCATTCTATTTCCAAGATTTTGGATCATCTCTACTATCATTACTCTGAATTCTTTTTCAGGTAGACTGCCTATTTCCTCTTTGTTTGTTTGGTCTGGTGGGTTTTAACCTTGCTCCTTCATCTGCTGTGTATTTCTCTGTCTTCTCGTTTTGCTTAACTTACTGGGTTTGGGGTCTCCTTTCCACAGGCTGCAGTTTCGTAGTTCCCGTTGTTTTTTGTGTCTGCTCCCCGTGGGTAAGTTTGGTTCAGTGAGTTGTGTAGGCTTCCTGGTGGAGGGGACTGGTGCCTGTGTTCTGGTGGATGAGGCTGTTTCTGGTCTTTCTGGTGGGCAGGACCGAGTCTGATGGTGTGTTTTGGGATGTCTGTGAACTTATTATGATTTTAGGCTGCCTCTCTGCTCACTGGTGGGGTTGTGTTCCCGTCTTGTTAGTTGTTTGGCATAGGGTGTCCAGCGCTGTAGCTTGCTGGTCATTCAGTGGAGCTGGGTCTTAGCGTTGAGCTGGAGATCTCTGGGAGAGCTTTCGCTGTTTGATATTATGTGGGGCTGGGAGGTCTCTGGTGGAGCAGTGTCCTGAACTTGGCTCTCCCACTTCAGAGGCTCAGGCCTGACACTGGCCAGAGCACCAAGACTGTGTCAGCCACACAGCTCAGAAGAAAAGTGAGGGGAAAAAAAGAAACAAAGAAGGAAAAAATAAGTAAATAAAATAAAGTTATTAAAATAGAAAAAAAAATTAAAAATTAAAAAGTAATTAAAAAAAAGGACAGTCAGAACCCTAGGACAAATGGCCAAAGCAGAGCTATACAGACAAAGTCACACAAAGAAGCATACACATACTCACTCACAAAAAGAGAAAAAGGAAAAAAAAAGTATATATATATATATATATATATATATATATATGGAAGAGAGCAACCAAATCAATAAACAAATCTACCAATAACAATAAGCTCTAAATACTAAACTGAAATAAACATAAAACCAGAATCAAATTCGATGCAGAAAGCAAACCCCAATTCTACAGTTGCTCCCAAAGTCCACCACCTCAATTTTGGGTTGTTTCGTTGTTTATTCAGGTATTCCACAGATGCAGGGTACATCAAGTTGATTGTGGAGATTTAATCTGCTGTTCCTGAGGTTGCTGGGAGAAATTTCCCTTTCTCTTCTTTGTTCGCACAGCTCCTGGGGTTCAGCTTTGGATTTTGCAACCCCTCTGCGTGTAGGTCGCCTGAGGGCATCTTTTGGGATGTCTAAGGTCTTCCGCCAGCGTTCAGAAGGTGTTCTGTTGGAGTTGTTCCACATGTAGTTGTATTTTTGATGTATTTGTGGGGAGGAAAGTGATATCCACGTCTTACTCCTCTGCCATCTTAAAGGTGCCCCTTCTGATCTATTCTTTTGAACCTTGAATCTCATACTTTAAACCATCACCAAACAATATAAATTACAGAAATATTCATATTGACACTAATACATACAAGCATTTGTTGAAAAATTATTATGTGCTAGACTCTGGGATATGTACTTTACATGCATAATCTCATTAATCATTGAAATCACTCTCTGAAGGGGATTCCCTGGCACTCCAGTGGTTAGGACTCTGTGTTTTCACTGCTGAGGGCCCTGGTTCAATCCCTGGTCAGGGAACTAAGATCCCACAAGCCACAAGGCATGACGAAAAAAAAAAATCACTCTCTGAAGAATAATATTGTTATCATCATTTTATAGCACAGCAAACTGAGATGTTGAAAGGTTAGACAGTTTCTCAAGGTCAAAAAGTCAAGGAGCTAGGATTGAATCTAGGAACATGATCTCAGAGTGGGTACTCTTCATGTACTGCCTTTGCAAGCATTGTGGGGTTTTCTTTCTTAGAAATCCGAATATCTGAGTTTACTTCCTTTTACTGCAGGTCAAAGTATTTAAAACTGACTAATGCCACCTGGAACTGAACTAATCATGCTAGGTCCTCAATGCAGATCCAAGGGCACCAGGCCAGCAATGAGGGATGTCCTGGCTCCCCTTGAGAGCTTCATACACGGAAGTCAAAGATGCCTTCAGAACACAGGGAACTCCACATTGTTAGGCTGGAGTTGGACTTGGGACCAATTAGGCCTTGAAATTAACCTAACCTAGAATAACATATCTTAAGGAGGCTCATTCTAGTCCAGAATCACAATGTTGCAAGGGTATCCTAGTTCTCACAACTTTAGGAGGTTTAATTCTTCGAAGCAGTTTTAAAATGGTACTTTAAAGAGTCTTATAAAGCCTGGTGAAAACTCAGTGAAGAGAAGCATGCGTCAGTGTAAAATTTTAGTTTGTGCTAGAATTGACCCCTCAAGTTAATCCCTGGTTCTAAGACCTGTTAAGGACCTATAAAGTAGGCTCTAGGTCATTAGGAAGACCTTCACTTTCAACCTTTTTCTTCTAACATCATTTGGGCATTTCATTACCGCTCTCCTTCACTGCTATCCAGAGTCATGAATTATTTCATTATGCATTTCATGCATGCTTAAAATAAAAGGCTCATCTAACTGGCTTATATCTGAAATTTCTCCAGCTGCAAAGGAGAAGATAAAGTAGAAGACAAAGAGGTTCTCAGGTCGAGGAAAACTCAGAATGGGGACATTAGACAGGCTGGGAGAAGAGGAGAATAACATATTAACAATCTTGCTCATTCATGATTTCATGCCATTGACAATTTATCCTCAGATAATGAACTTTATATTGATTTTTAAGTGAAGATCTGTTTTAATAGTCATAGGAGGAAAGTCTCTGAAGAAAACAAATATTACCATGACTATTGTAGGTGCAAGAAAAGCATGTATCAGTGAACTGTTTAGAGTGGGGGGAAAGAAGGTGCTTTCATTTTTATCAGAATGAATCTGTAGAACCCTTGGCAGTCACTTGTCTTGCATTGACTTTGGCATCTAGCAATGATCTAAGTGACTTGATTTCTCTCTGCATCCCTTCTTCTGTCATCTCTCCTAATAATGGTGTGATATGAGAAGTGACAAACAGCACTATAGGCAAGAGCACTGGAAACAAGGCTCAGCCTTCCAAATTTAAGATATATCACCAAGTCCATGACACTTAATCATTTTTAATGTGTATCCAAGCACATTATAATAGCTTATCGGTGCCAATGATGTAACTCATGAGAGTAAGTTAAAAATAGCACATGGGCAATTATGCAGCCTTCACTGGACTGTGCATATTTTCCTCAGATTGCCCTGACAGCATGCTGTCCTGAAACAGTTCCAGAGAAGTCATTTCTTTGTACTCTGCCGTCAGAACATCCCAGAAAAGCATGATTTCAGGTTCTGGTAACATGATGCTGCTACTATTATACAAAGCTCAGAGTTCATAGGACTTAGAGATAAGGTAATCGAAACAAGCTCACAAATCGCATTTGGTTCATAAAAAGCTGAATTTCTCTAGAATATGCCAGGGATTTACTTTTACATTACTCCACTTCAAGGGAAAATATGCTGAAAACACTTATGTCCATGCTATGGATGAATAATGGTACCAAGTGATTCAAATGTCTGTTTCCAATTTCAGAAGTTCAGAGTTCTTAAGCCTCAAGTAGAATGAACTGATATTCACTCCAATTTTTCAGACCAGGGAGCTGGAGTCCACAAATAGCTCAAGATTCTCTCTGCCCCAGTGAGCAGCTTGCATTTAATAAATGTTCAGTATTAAAAGCATCCAAATGTGTGCTGGTCTGAAACAAATCTAGAATGCCTGCTTCTGATCTTTGCCTTTGCTTTCTGCAGTGACTTGAGTGATTCTTTTCTTGGCTTTCTCTGTTAGGTAATGCTGGCACTGTCCAAAATCTCATTAGAACTCGGTGCACAAGGAATTCACCCAGAGCCTTCCTCAATTTCTCAATATGTAAAATGAGACACACATTTAAACATATGACTTTAACTATCGAAAGTCTGAAATGCCTAACCATCCCTCTTTTCTCCACCCTTAAAAATCACCAGTTATTTTATGTTGTCTTTTTAATCTAAAAGGAATATTTTTATATTTGAAGACAAAATGGTTGATTGTTAAACATCTTTATTGAGTAACAATTTGCATACCAAGATATTCACTCACTTGCAATTCAATGTTCTTAGTAATGCTACAGAGTTATTCAACAATCCCCACAATTTTAGAATATTTTCATTAACTTTAAAAAGAGTCTTCATGCCTATTTGAATTGTCTTTGCATCCTTGTAGGAAATCAGTTGGACATAAATGTAAGTGTTTTTTGCTGGACCCCCAGTTGTATCTCATTGATATAAGTGTCTATCCTCAGGCCAGTGCCACATAGTCTTGGTTGTAATAGCTTTGTAGTAAGTTTTGAAATCAGGAGGTATGAATTCTCCAACGTTGTTTTTTATTTTTTAAGGTTGTTTAGGCTATTCTGAATCTCTTGCATGCTCATATGAATATTAGGATCAGTTTGTCAGTTTAAAAAAAAAAAAAAAGAAGCTGAGATTTAGACAGATTGCATTGAATTTACGGATCAGTTTGGGGAGAATTTTCATGTTGATATTAAGTCTTCCAGTCCATGAACATTAGATGTCTTTCCATTTATTTAGGTCTTCTTTAATTTCTTTCTATGATATTTTGTACTTTTTAGTATATGCCTTATATTTCTTTTGTTACATTTATTCCTAAATATTTTATTCTTTTTGATGCTATTGTAAATGAAGTTGATTTCCTAATATTATTGCCAGATTGTTCATTGCTAGTGTACAGAAATACAATTGTGTTTGTACATTGATTTTGTATTCTGAAAACTGCTGAACTAATTTATTAGTTAAAATATTTTTCTTCATTTCTCACATTTTTAATATACAGATTATGTCATCTGCAAATAGAGATAGTTTTACTTCTTCCTTTTCAATATGGATTACTCTTATTTATTTTTCTTGCCTAATTGCCCTTTTTAGAACCTTCAGTACTGTGTTGAATAAACGTGGCAAGAGTGGACATCTTATCTTGTTTCTGATTTTAAGGGAAAAGCTCTCAGTCTTTTACCATAAAGGATGATGTTAACTGTGGTTATTTTGTAGATATCCCTTACTAGGTTGAGGATATTCCTTTCTATTTCTAGTTTTTTTAGTGTTTTTTAAATAAAGGGGTGTTGGATTTTTGTCAAATGTTTTTTTTCTGCATCTGTTGAGATGATTGTGGTTTTTGCCTTTTATTCTATTAATATGTTGTAATTCACTAATGGATTTTTGTATGTTGAATCAACCTTGCATTCCTGGGATAAAACCCATTTGGTTATGGTATATAATCTTTTTTATATGTTGCTAGTTTGTAGTAGTTTGTTGAAGATTTTTGCATCTATTTTCATAAGAGTTATCACTCTATTTTCTTTTATTCTATGTGATTCTGTCCTATGTAATGCGTTGGAAAGTGTTCCCTCCGTTTCTATTTTTTGGAAGAGCTTGTGAAGCAGTAGCGTTCATTCCTCTCTACATATTTGCTAGAATTCACCAGTGAAGGCTTTTGGATCTGGTTTTCCTTTGTAATTAATTTTAAAATTACACATTTAATCTCTTTGTTATAGATCTATTCAGATTTTCTCTTTCATCTTGAATTAGTTTTGGTGCTTCGTGTTTTTCAAGGAATTTTTCCATTTCATCTAAGTTATCAAATTTGTTGGTATATAGTTCTTTTCAGTATTCCTTTCTAAAGATCAGTAAATTGTTCCTTTCTAAATATCAAAGATTATTTCTGCAAGATCATGTTTCTGTTTCATTCCTGACTAGTAATATGGGTCTTCTCTCTCTTTTTTTCCCTTGGTTTGTCATTTTTTTTTAATCTTTTCAAAAATCCAACTTTTTATTTAATTGATTTCCTAAATTGTTTTTCTACTTCATTTTATTTCCATTTTATTTGTATTTTCTTTATTTCTGCTCTAATCTTTGTTATTCCCTTCCTTCTTATTTCTTTGAGTTTAGTTTGCTTTTCTTTTTCTAGTTCTTAAGATGGATGTTTTGGTTATTGACTGAAATCTTTCTTCTTTTTGTAATACATGTGTTTACAACCGTAAATTTCCTTCTGAGAATTGCTTGAGTTGAATCTCATAAGTTTGGTATGTTGTGTTTCATTTTAATTCATTTAAGTTTTTTCTAATTTCCCTTGTGATTTCTTTGACCCATTAGCTATTTAAGCTTGTGTTGTTTAATTTCCACATATTTTTGAACTCCCCAGATTTCCTTGTTATTGATTTCTAATTTCCATTGTGGTCAAAGAACATACTTTGTATATTACAATCCTTTTAAATTTATTGAAGCTTGTTTTATGGCCTAGCATCTGATCAATCCTGGAGAATGTTCCATGTATACTTAAGAAATATGTGAATTCTGATGTTTCGGGGTGAATTGTTCTTCAATGTCTTTTTTGTCTTTAAAATGTTGCTCTAAAGAGCAGTTGAAGTTTTATATATTCTTGTTGATCTTCTGAATAGTTGTTCTGTTGATTCTTGAAGTCTCCAACTATTATTGTTGAATTATCTATTCTTCTTTTGTCCATTTTTCCTTTATGAATTCAAAGCTCTGTTCTTAGGTGTATATATGTTTATAATTGTTATGTCTTCCTGGTGGATTGATCCTTTTATCATTATAGTATGTCATTCTTTATCTCTATTAACACTTTTTTAAAACTTTAATTTGTTTGATATTAGTATGATGACTCTTGCTCTCTGATGGTTGCTATTCACATGACCTATCTTTTTCTATCACTTTACTTTCAATTTATTTGTATTTTTAAATCTAAAGATTGCTTTCAGTAGACAGCACATGGTTTTTTGTGAATTTTTAAAAAGCCAATCCAGTATTCTCTGCATTTGATCAAATTGCTTAATTCATTCACATTTAATGTTATTATTGATATGGTTGAATTTCCATCTGACACTTTGTTTTCTATATGCTTCATCTTTTTATTTCCTCCATTCCTCCTTTACTGTCTTCTTTTGAATTAAGTGAATATTTTCTAGTGTAACATTTCAATTACTTTAATAATTTGTTATTTGTTGTAAGTAAAATAATGGACCCCAAAAGATGTCCATGTTCAAATCCCTGCAACCTGTGACTATGTCACCTCACATGGCAAGAGTTAAGGATCTTGAGCTCGGGAAATTATCCTGGCTTATCTGAGTGGGTTCAATGTAATCACGAGGGTCCTTGCTAGACCCCTCTTATTCCTTCTGGTGGCTGAGGGGGTTTTTAAGATTGTATACCTTCTCTTGATCCTGCAAACCCAGGCTGAGTGTTTAAAGCCTCCTGTTTGTTTTTCCTAGGGCAGTACCCTGAAATGGTTAAGTTTGTGTGTCTCCTACTGATGGCCCAGTTCGGCAGTCCACACATGAGGCATCCCAAATAGTTCATGGGAAGACTTCTTGATGGAGTCTGCACCACAGTTAAGAGAATACATGGCCCTTTGTTGATTTCTAAGCCCTCCTTGCTGTAAGTCCTTGCTGCTCTTCTCTTATCCCAGCCTCTCCCAGCCACTCACTCATGCTGATCCCCCTCAGTATTCTGGATGGGGTGAGAAAGAGGTGGGCCAGTGTCCTGCACAACTGGGGAAGCTAGGCACTCAGTCACTCTGCTCTCCCATTCCCCCATGGGAGGGGTTAAGAGCTGAGAGGGTCTCTCGGGGCACTAAACTGTGCCACCTTGGGGGGAAGGGTGATGCAGGTAACATAAAACTGTTCATTTTACCCACTTCAGTGAGTCTATTCTGTGATCTTCTGCTCCAGTGATGTGCCGGAACTTCTCTGCTGAACTTCTGGACTCCCACAACAATACTCTCATCTGGGGATCGTTATCAAAATTGGTGCTGTGGAGAGATGACAATATAAAACTCCTATTCTGCCATCTTGCTGACATCATCTATACTAGTTTTTAAGTAGTTTGATTATCAGTCTTTAGGGTGGTGAAAATATAGTCTTTGGAATTACTAATGTTTGACCCTGAGTCCAGCTTTCTTATTTCTTTTCAGCTGACAAATATTTTGCCCTCTTCCTGATATTTTAGTTATTGTGTAGTAAGTTTAGCAGGCAGGTTTGATTTAATACAAAACCATGGCTGAAATTTAATAAAGTAATATTTGCTTTTTAAGCCACAGATTCTTCCTCACCACCCGAAGAGAGCCAAAGTTAGACCTTCCTCCAGCTGCTCCTATTGTGAAGGACAGTATAGCTTCATAGGAGCTGTTAACAATTCTAAACATAGTGCTAAAGAAATTCGTTTTACTCCTCTGTTGGGAGGTGCTGATGGGAGTAGGGAACCAATTAACAAGGAGAAAGGGGGTAATTATTAAGTGCATAAAAGTTTCCCAAATCAAATTAGCACTTAAACACAGAGGTGCACGGACTTCTCATCTTTAGACATATCACATGTTCCATTTTTAAAATGATGCAATGTCCCCATACTGAGGAGATTTAATTTGTAATTGCAGAAGATTCCCATTCTTAGGAAAAAAGTAAAACCCTATTAGTAAATTCAGTAAATTTGGTAAGTCTATTAAATTCCATCCTGGAAATTACCCTTTTTTCTTTTGTTTTCTCCCCTATTCGTCTATATGCATTAAAAAAATATAGGTTCTCCTCTTGGGTATTTCATTCTTTCTCTGGTTCTGGGAAATTCCTGTGTTGGTTATTGTAACATGAAGTCTCCTCTGATTATTTAGATTACTCCTTTCTCATTTGTCTCTGAGTACTATTTTATTACTACTTGAGCCGTCATTATAGAGGTCCTTGAGAATTTTCCATCCTTCCTTAAATTTCTGTTCTTTGCTGGATGTTTTTAAGCCTACATTATACAGAAACTTCCCTACCGAACCCCAGCCTGCTTTGTTGTAGCTGGAAAATGCTCCCCAAATGATTGGTACAGGGCTGTTCCTAGTGCTACAAATTTAATTAATCTCTGCTGTTGACGTACTTTCTTCCATACTTCCTTCCGTGCTAATGACTTCCTGTTGGATAAACTCATGACTAGATCTTTATTTGCTTTCTTGAGTTTTGGAAAGTAAGGGTTCTCCTCTGTGAAGTGCAATTGCTTTCTGAAGACTTTTGGGCTGTGTCAGTGACACAAAATGTGGTTATCTAGTTAAAATTCTGAAAAGCAGTTCTTGAGACCCTGTTGTCCTTTTTAAATATTTGTCATCCTGGGTGAATTTTCATCTTTGAAATAATCAATATCTGTGCATCTCTGTAATAAAAATATCTGCCAAGAATGTAGCTGTAAAGGGAACTTTTCTTACCAGCCTTCATCCACTTTACTGCCGCAGCTGCACGCTTTATCCCAATGTTTGGAGAAAAGCCTATTAACCCTCCCTACAGCATACTGACTCCTGAACTAGTCCTAGTCTCCCTTCCTTGCAGTGCCGGTTTTTCTTGGGGAACCCCAGTGGGGAAAAAGGGAAAAGTGAGGAATGTATGTGCCACTGTGGGTAACTTTTCCTAGCTCCTGTTGCTCCTCTCACCTACCTCCATGTGCCATTTGGAGGCTGGATCATCACCCATTGTCCTGCTCTCCCTCCCCAAACCATCCCTGTTCTTTACCTCAACATAAGCTCCCACCCAGTGTCTTAACAACCTGAGAGCCTCCTGTATTAATTAGGTGGGAAACTTTCAATTGCAAATTAAATGTCTTAAAGCAAACTGATAAACAGTACTGGGTATTTCATTTCCTGTCACAGAACTGAAAGGTCCAGGAGTATATGGCTTCAGGCCAGTTTGATCCAGGTGCTCATATTCTGTCATTGAAAATCTGCCCCTCTCAGCTCTATATTCTTATGACAGTAGTCTTAAATTTTGACTGTGGAACTTGGCTAAGCAGGTTGCTTTCTCCTTTTTAACACACAAAGGGAAAATAATTCACTTTCCCCTTGGTCATTGCCCTACAAGCTCATCTACCCTCACCTATGAGCAGAAGAATACTCACTGCTTAAAAGATGGGGAAGATGTGTCTTTGGGGCATGGCTGAGTTAGATTTTTCAAAAGCATTTTCTCACAGAAATCTTTTACTTATTTACACTTACTTAAGTTCTGCCTTGTTCCAAAAATGATTTAAGGTGGAAAGGAAAGATTGTTGTGCATGGCAGTGAACCTCAAAGTGCTTCTGAAACTATATTTCACATATTTTATAAGTTAAACAGATTTCTGTGGATGGTCTGCCCAATGTCCAATCACCATTTTTAACATTTCCTCTAAGGGGCATGGGTCCCAAGTGAAAAATGATTTACAGACGGAATTTTTGAGCACAATCAGGTCAGACTTACAGGGAACTGCCTTTAATTCCTTTTCATGTCAATGGCTAACTGAATTTTACTGGGCATTCTGTTTGATTTTCTTATTATGTTTGTACAAGTGCCTTATTGACTGAGCATTTGGTCCCCGTTTTCCAAGCCAGATTCTCAGTCTAGATGAATCATATCGTTCCTTTTTTTAGCTAGCTCATTACTTCAGGATTGAAATGTCATGCGTGTACAACACTATTGACTAATTTCTGCTAATGCCCACATACTTTTCCCCCCAAATATAAAATACATGAAATATGTATTGCCCAAATACCCTCAACGCTCATCACTATGTGGAAGTACTGAGTTTACACTAGAATTTACTCTCAATTTCTGCTTAGACATTGTCTTCCCTACTCAAGCAGGAACTCAGCATCTCAGAAAAATCTCCTTACTACTGCCACTGCATTACTCATAAAAGTATTCTTGAAAATTCTCAGGGAATATTCTCATATGGGTTTGTAAAGTCTATGTTCCCCTAGAGATCCATTCTTTCACCAGAATTCTCTGGGTTTTTTGTTTTTTTTTTCTCGGTACGTGGGCCTCTCACTGTTGTGGCCTCTCCCGTTGTGGAGCACAGGCTCTGGACGCACAGGTTCAGTGGCCATGGCTCACGGGCCCAGCCGCTCTGCGGCACGTGGGATCTTCCCGGACCGGGGCACGAACCCGTGTCCCCTGCATCGGCAGGCGGACTCTCAACCACTGCGCCACCAGGGAAACCCAGATTTCTCTGTTTTAAGAGAGTGGGCTCTGAAGCTATACTACCTGGGTTTGAATGCTAGTGCCACCATTTAGCTTGTGACCTTGGGCAAGTTGCTTAACTTCTCTAAACTTGAGCTTGTTATCTGGGAAGTAGTGATTGTTTTAAGAGAGTTATTGGAGTTATTGGAGAGTACCTGACATGTGTTAAGTGCTCCATAAACATTAATCTCTACTATTATCCACAGTATCTTCTGCTGCTTCTTCACTGTTTTAAGGTTTTTGCTGTGTATTAAATACATGATTCTCAAAATCTGCAAATCCAGGGGCCGTCAGAAGGGTCAGTACCATTGTATATTTATGCCAGAAATGGAGAGAAAGGTCCTGCTCACATTTGGTTCAAGTGCTTTCCTTGGAGCAGGTTGGGGTCAAGGTGGCTCAAGATCTCTTCTAGTTTTCATCTCTCCTCCGGGCTGTCATGTGTCAAAAGTTACCTTTTTGCAGGCACTCTTCAGCTCATGAAAATCAATCAGTAGGACCTGAAGCCTGAATGGAGATAAGGGTAGGCACTAAAATCTAGTCCAGCCATGTAACAACTTCAGTGACCTCCCTCTACCGTCCATCATGAACTCTGTACATTGGAAGAAACCATTTTGCCCATTGCACGTTCTACCCATAACTTGTCTTAATTTTAGTTGTCTGTATATTAAGTGAGTTAGTGGACTGAATTCATGTAATTCAAGTCAGAACCTCTGCACTTGTATAGACAGTTCAGTGTATTTTATTTTATCAATCCTACAATGCATTCTGCTTTTTTTTTTGGCCTTCAGAAAATATTTAAAAACAATTTAGTTAAGTGAAATAACTTGATTATTTCTAGAACAAAAGTGACAATGAATGTACTAAATACATTTTAAAAAACTATTCAAATATTTTAACTTTAGAATAACTATTTTTGACTGACTTAATATGTTATTTATTTTAAACCAGCTACAGGATATGCAACATCTTATTTTAAAATTATTTTAAGATCACCAGAACAAACTAGACCCACGTGAAATCTTTTTAATGGGTAACTAGCCACTATTGAAAATATTTGGAATCTGCTTCAATTTTTGATGTCTTATCAATTTAGAAAAGTGTAGTGTCATGATTATGTAAGAGGACTAGGGTAGTTTGCCTAGTTTGAATGCTGGTTCTACCATACAGTAGATGTGTATCTTGGGCAAGTTACTTAGCCTCTCTCTATTTTAGTTTCCCCATCTATAAAATGGGGATAATAATAGGCCAGATGTCATAGAATTGTTGTGAAGATTAAAATAGCTAATATATATTAAGTGGTTACAGTGCCTGGTACATAACAAGTACTCAAAAATGTTTGGCTATTATAGTTAACTATGCCAAAAATAATGGACAAAAAGAACATGATTTTGACTCACTTAATATTTATTAAGCATCCAACTATGTAATAGGAACTGTGCTAGATTAAGGACTAAAAGGCAACTAAGACAAGATTCCTGCCCTCAAGAAACTGATAGTATTGTGTTCTAAAATTTTTAGATGATTGTCTCCATTAAACATTTCATTTTGGAGAACATTCATGAACGAAGCTTATCAAAGAGATGAAATTTGAAAAGGAAAAAGGTATCTCTTCAATAAATGAAGAATTTTCTAAAGTAATCTTTACCGCATAAAGAATTTTTATGCAGTAATCTTTATTTTTTGTTCAAAATATCTAGATTTCAGGCAAATATGGCTATTTAGATGAATAGCTTTAATGGGATCAAGTGTCTAGGAAGAGTTAATGCAGATGCAGAGAAAACTCTGTGCTTTATTTCTCCTAGAATTCATTAAAATAATTTTAAAATTAGCCTTTTGAAGATAAACAATTTCCATTTTTAATGCAATCTTTTATAATTAGCATTTTCACACTTATTTAGCATTTTCTTCCTTCAAATAACAGAAAGCGTTATTTAAACTTGAGTGATACCGCTAAGTTTAAATAACTAGGAACAATACTTTTCTATCTTTTGCATAAAAGGCATATCATTTTCTTAAAATTCATCATCATCAAGAATTCTTAAAATGGCACAAATTGGGAAATAATTTAGTTTCCCAGTTATTACTGAGAATTTATGAAAAAGACTGCTAGTCAGTCTCTTGGGATAAATAGAAGTGAATAGATAGAAAGGGTGCATATGTAAGTTTTGAAGAGAAACTGACCTTGTGTCAGTCTCTCAACCTTTCCTTCTTAACAGATGAATGTCATTTGCTGTGTCAGTGGTTTGAAGTCAATAACCATTGATACTCTCCTTTGGGACCTCTTGTACTTACAAAGGCAATATTTTAGAATGAGGACACAGTCTGCTGATGAGTAAGTAAGTATCTCTAATGATGATAGGAAGAAATTTTACTTTGAAGCTCTAAAATTCAAAAGAATTATTGCTGCTCTGTTCTTTTTAGTAGTTATTGAACAATAATGGGGCATAATTCCCAACTACACTGAAAGAAAAAAAGGTTATATCCAAAAGGAATTTTAAAATGCTTGTGTTCTACAATATATTGTTCTTGCTCTGTTTGGAGAGCAATTTCAAAATGCTGACCCTGGTAAGAAACTTGGTAGAACAACACCTTTTCAAATGAGCCTGTTCATTTATGTCTAGGTCAGAAAGATGCAGAAGTTTAGTTTTCAGCTGAGATACATTCTCAGATATAATATGTGTTTTACTCTTTCATGGTACCTTGCCTTTGGAGTCTTTACTATTTGGTTGCTTGCTTTACCTGGGCAAATTATGAACACTGGCCTCATGGTCAGTTAAAATCTGCTGCCATGTGTGGCACACAGGTGTTGGCCTTTTAATAATCACTTCTTGGGCTTCCCTGGTGGCGCAGTGGTTAAGAATCCACCTGCCAATGCAGGGGACACCGGTTCAAGCCCTGGTCCAGGAAGATCCCACATGCCATGGAGCAACTAAGTCCATGCGCCACAACTACTGAGGCTGCACTCTAGAGCCCATGAGCCACAACTGCTGAACCCGTGTTCCACAACTACTGAAGCCCGTGTGCCCAGAGCCTGTGCTCCGCAACAAGAGAAGCCACCGTAATGAGAAGCCTGCATGCTGCAACAAAGAGTAGCCCCCACTCGCCGCAACTAGAGAAAGCCTGAATGCAGCAATGAAGACCCAATGCAGCCATAAATAAATAAATTTATATTTAAAAATATCACTTCTTTATTCTTTTGTCCTCACATTTTCCTAGTGGCCATATAGTATATAAGAAAAATGATGGAGGATTTGGATAGCTCCTCAATCTTTGGCATTGAGGTCTTACAGTATTGCCAGACCTTGGTGTTAAAGACAGTTGGACTGGACAACTCATGGGTCTAATTCCACAGGGTAATGTTGCTTTCATCGTGAAAGTGTGAATACTAGTTCCAAGTAGGAGCTATCAGAGATGGTGGTAACCCCCAGTTGGGTTACAGGGACCTGGAGATATGGCCCATTGAATATGAGCTTGTCTGCTTAAGGTCTACTTTTACCTTTGGGTTATTTTTTTTTCCATTTATTTATTTATTTTTTGCCAAGGTGAAAGTGATTCCTGTAGCTGAATATAAAATATGTAGCCAAGAGTTCTCCTTGCCCCTAAATTTTCATTTTATAGTACGTGGTAGAGTTACTGTTTAGGTAGTTTCACCCTTGTTCCTCATCTCTACCCCCAAAAGGAATTCCTCTTAAACTGAAACAAAATGGAATTTAAAAAAACTTGATTGGATGATACAGCTACAATAAGCTCTGTAGCACCCTATCAAAGCATTTGTCACACCATATTGTGTGACAACTTTTTATATGTATGTCTTCCCCTCCAGACTGTGACCTTCTTAAAGCAGGGATTGTGTTTACTGCTATTTCATCAGTGCCTAGCATAAATTCTGTCATATAGCAGATATTTAATGTTCAATAAGTGAATGAACCAGAAAAAAATAAATGAATGAATGAGTACATTTGAAGTAGATCACTTCAAGAGATATTTTGCTAATGTGTACTGCAGAGATGTCTCCTAAATCCAGTGAGAAAGCGTGATCTTTCTCAATCTAATCAATAAATGAACAACGTAAAACACGCATATGGATGCTGTAAGAACCAGTTGCTTGAACCCAGAAGAAGCATCACGGAAGGGTATGAATGTTTTTGGTTTGCAGCCATTGTGTTTTTGAGATAGTTAAGTCCTATCCAAAGTGAATATATTTTCACCTATTATCAGAGTTGGTTTCTGAGTTTGGTTGTTATGAATCAACTCCACAGAATCTGACCACCTTCTGAGAAGCTGATGAAATTGAGAGCCTGGGAATACCCTGGCAGCCCAGTGGTTAGGACTCCATGCCTCCACTACTGGGGACATGGGTTTGATCCCTAGCCGGGGAACTAAGATTCCATATGCCGCATGATGCATATGAAAAAAAAAAAAAAAGAAAGAAAGAAATTGAGAGCCTGGATCAAGAAACCTTGGCTTAAAGACATATCTGCATAGCCAATCAGTATCACTCAGATCCATATGTATTTCAATTCAGAGTGTTTATAAACACATTAATTTTACATGAGCCTTGTACATAAGTCCCCTACATATGAACGAGTTCCATTCGGAGAGCAAGTTCGTAAGTCCAGTTTGTTCATAAGTCCAACAAAGTTAGCCTAGGTACCCAACTAACACAATCGGCTATATAGTACTGTACTGTAATAGGTTTATAATACTTTTCACACAAATAATACATAACAAACAAACAAACACAAAACATAGAGAAAACTTTTTTTTTTTTTTTTTTTTTTTTTTTGCGGTACGCAGGCCTCTCACTGTTGTGGCCTCTCCCATTGTGGAGCACAGGCTCCGGACGCGCAGGCTCAGCGGCCATGGCTCACAGGCCCAGCCGCTCCGCAGCATGTGGGACCCTCCTAGACCAGGGCACGAACCTGTGTCCCCTGCATCGGCAGGTGGACTCTCAACCACTGCGCCACCAGGGAAGCCCCAAGAAAATATTTTTAATCCTACAGTACAGTACCTTGAAAAGTACAGTAGTACAGTACAACAGCTGGCATACAGGGGCTGGCAAGTGAACAGGCAAGAAGAGTTACTGACTGGAAGAGGGAGAAGAGGTGGGAGATGGTAGAGCTGAAGGGTCTTCAGCAATAGGAGATGGAGGGCAAGCTGCCATTTCACTCATGCCTGACATTGATGGCACAGGTTCTGGTTCCTTGCTGGATTCAATTCTATCTACCCTTCTGAAAAATGATACAGTGATGTCTGGGTAGTAGCTCCTTTTTTCTCATCCTAGATGACACGGTAGTACTGGATTGCATTCTGAACATTTGCTGCAACCTTCGTGTACAGTTCTACGTTTGGGTCCTATGCCTCAGAAACTAACAGTGCCTCCTCAAATGAAGAAAATCCCTTTGGCATTTCCTGCATCATGACTCTCTTCGGTTTTTCAGTTACTTCTTCCTCTTGTCTCTCTTCATCCTTTATCTGGGCCCCCAATTCCATCAGGTCTTCATTAGTAAGTTCCTCCTGTTGCACGGCAGCAGTACTGTACAGTAAAGTACACAAAAGCACAACACTTGTAGAGGATGCACGCATGTGACAATGTACACCAGACACGTGAGCTAACCTACATGATCGGACATGTGAACACACGTACGTGTCTTTGAAAGTTTGCAACTTGAAGGTTGACATGTAGGGGACTTACTGTATAGTATTATTCAGTTCAAATCAAATGAATCCAGAGAAATTTAGCTTGAGTTCACCTATAAAATGGCATTAATCACAATTGGAAGCAAATTCCCATTAAATACGTGTGGATATCCTGATTTCATTCATTATAAGATTTAGTCATCTCATTGACTTTCCATTTTCTTAAGTGAAATGACCAGGTAATAAAACTTGATCTAATTGATTTCATTGGTTTGTCAGTTAACTTATGTATATAGTTATGAGGCTCTATAAGAGACTTGCTCAAGGTCAAAATAAAATTTGACTAGTTAGAACAGTCATTTTGAAAAAATTCTTTTTATTCCCTCTTGAGTCCTATAATGAGCATATAAACACAAAACTCTCTGTTTAAGAGATAGGAGCCTCTTGAGGCCAATTCTGTTCCTTTGACTGATAGAAAGAAAACCAACATATACTAAGCAACCACTCTTCACCACATGATATGTGAGATGAAGATATAGACCAGGTTGTATACTACTAGACTGTGACGGAGGCTTACCACTGGACCTCCAGGGAAGTCCCAATGTACTACTAGACTTTATATATCTGAGTAGGTGAGCAGCATGCTGTGCTTTTACAATAGGTTTCTCTGTGATTTCTCATATAATCCAAGTTTATTCATTACAGAAATATATATATATATACACACACATATATATACACACAAGTATATATTGAGTATTTGCTATGTGTAATCCAGATTTCAAAGATAGCAAATCCTAAATTAAGCTATATAATTAATGCAATCCTCATAAAATACCAACAATTTGAGACATATGACAAAATAATATTAAATTTAAGTAGGAGGCATAAATATTCGAGTCTATGCTTAAATCCAATAGAGCTTATATTATTGTTGGGAGAGACACAAATGTAAGCAAACATAAAAGTAAAATATATAAATTTTAGGTGGTGAAAAGTGCTCTGGAGAAAAGTTAAGTATAATAGGTGGATATGGAGTACTATTGGTGGGGCTTTAGTTTTAAATAAGGTCTACAGAGAATACCAATGAAGTCAGTATTATTATTTTCATTTTATCTTACACTTCCAAGATTTGTCCGTGGCTCTCTGATATTCAGTAATGGTTCAGTAAGAGTTTGGTTTGGGTACTTGAGATATTTAAATTAAACTCCAGTACAACCATCCTGAAATATAAAATCAAAAATAAAACAAATGTCTCTGATAACAATTCATGAAATCTCTGTTAAATACCTCATTGGTCAAAAAGAAAATCAAAACCTTGATTGTGCAATGTTTGTAAAATAACAAAAGTAAAAACAGTAAGTTTCAGAACAAATAGGATATATCTACTATTAATTACAGCACAATTCCCATAGTCTTAAACTCTTAATTAAGAAAGATTAAAAGGATGAATTAATTATTTAAATCAAGTTTTTGAAAATGATCAAGTGGGAACTAAGGAAAGTAGAGGAATGATTTAAAAAAATGAAAGCATAAATTTATACATAAAGCAGAACCTATAAATGAATTCAAGACCTGGTTCTTTAAAAAAGAAAAACAGATAAAATATATTAGATTTGAAATAAAAATGAGGACACAAACAACTGCACATAAAGAAAAATTCAAATTAGTTATAAATGAGTATCTTACATATTCTCTCTAATTCTATTTGAAAACGTAGACGAAATAAAAGCTTTTCTGATTAAAAAATCCCATAAAAACCAGAGTTAACTCAAAAAGATGTAGGAAAACTAAATAGTCCCCAAATCCAAGGTAAAAATTGAGAAAAGTGTTAATCCCCAGAAACATTACACTTAGAAGATTTTACATACGAAGTCTCCCAAATACTTTAAAGCTTGAAAAATAATTCTAATTATTTAAAAATAATTCTAATTATGTTAAATTCTAATTATGTTAAATAAATTTTCTCACATAAAAAGTTTAAACTGATATCAAAATCTGATTAATGTTAATAGAAAGGGAAAAAAAAATGAACCACTTTATTAACCCATGAACACAAAAATTCAAAACACATTATTGGCAAATAGAATTAGAGCTATTATGAAGGATGACTTAATTTTGGAAAAACTAGTGATATAATTTACCATATTAAAAGATGCAGAAAAATATGATCAATTTAATAGATGATAAAAATGCAGTTGCTTTAAAGCAATATTTATTTTTAATATAAAACTTTAAAAATGGAAATGGAAACTTCTTAGCATGAGATAAATGCATGCCCAATTCAAAAGCAAGCAAGCATCAGGCTAAATAGTGAAACACTAAGATACTCCTGTTACACTCAGGAGAAATATAGATGTGCTCTTTTACATCATTATCATTTATTATTTTTCTGGAAATACAGACATTAGATTCATTAGACAAAAAATAAATTTAGATTTATAAATATTGGAAAGTATGGGCTAAATTTTAATTTTGCAAATGATAACAATTTTATACTTGAAAACCCTAAAAGAATCAACTAAGAACTATTATAAAAATAATAATGTGCCACAACTACTGAAGCCCGTGCGCCTAGAGCCCATGCTCCGCAACAAGAGAAGCCACTACAATGAGAAGCCTGCGCACCGCAACAAAGAGTAGCCCCCACTCGCCGCAACCCGAGAAAGCCCACACACAGCAACGAAGACCCAACACAGCCAAAAAAAGAATTAAATAAATAAATTTATTTTAAAAAATGAGGTAGATTTTTTAAACTGATATGGAAAAATATCCAAACTACATTATCATATGAATAAAGGACCTAAGAATATGCCCCAATTTATTTTTACCTGTGAAAAAGCACGGAATTTCTAACAGGTATCTCTATTAACATTGCAGTAGTGTTAACTTAGTGCAAAGTGTAACAAGTCTGTTCTGTGATAATAGTTGATTATTTCAAAAGTCATCTAATTAAATAGAATTTAAAGGGAAAAGAAAGGGGAAGATAAAGACTGCAATGCACATAATTAAATGCATTATATTGATTTCCTATAAAACTGATTTTGTTACTTTTTTTAAGAGTATTATGTGAATTTAATATTTTGTTTTGGAGATAGGTTTTTTTTTGGTTGTTTTTTTTGCGGTACGTGGGCCTCTCACCGTTGTGGCCTCTCCCATGGCGGAGCACAGGCTCCGGACGCACAGGCTCAGGGGCCATGGCTCACGGGCCCAGCTGCTCCGCGGCATGTGGGATCTTCCTGGACTGGGGCACAAACCCGTGTCCCCTGCATCAGCAGGCAGACTCTCAACCACTGCTCCACCAGGGAAGCCCTGGAGATAGGTATTTTGAAATAATGTAATTCATTGTGTAACTTTATAATAGACCCATATAAAACATGTAAAAGCTAAATTATTCAGTTTGCTATTCCACTGGATTCCAATGCCATATTTTAATATAAGTATAAAGAGTCTAATTTAAAAACAGCGCCTTTTACAAATTACTGTGTTTTTTTAGCTTCGTGATTAATTTTTCTATAGCTGTTCTTCTTTCAGAATAAAAGAATATGTATCTTAAATCTCTCTGTAGTTGTACCTATTTCATCTTTGTTTCAAAATTTTAAAAAGATATGCGTAATTCTCATTCCTTCCTTCTTTGTAGAAATATTATTTAAAAAATACTCTGCCTTCAAATATAAATTAAATATAAACCAGAAGAATAAAATTTATTCAGCCATGAATTAATAATAGGTTACTAAGAACTTGAAAATTAATTCAGCACCAGGCTAAATTTTATCCTTTTCCCCTTTTTTCTCAAATCACTTTTATATAGCCACATTTTAGTGAGCAAATAGAAAGTTTCACAAAAGAAATTATTGTGCTAATTCTGTTGCTAACAGCAAGGCCCTAGGTAGTTTTCAACCATTTTAAGTGGCTTCTATTTTTCCACAGGTTATTTGGAACTGGTTTATTATAACCAGGTAGGATGACACTGTCTTTCCATTTTCTACCTAAGGAAGTGGGAAACCAGTTTAGAAGTTGTCATCACTCTGAGGTGAATCAATTCTAGAGCAGAGTGGGTGCTGGGACCCCTTCAGTTCTTCCAATTTTCTCTCTGGTTTCAGATTAGCATGGATGCCTCCAACTTGAATCTACCATCACAATTCTTTACTTCATTTACAAAACTCTTGGAAATTGAATAAAAACTTTTAATGAAATGAAGTGAATGTAGTTATCTGAGAAAAAAAACTTTTTTTTTGCTGTGGCTAATTCTCTGTTGCCAAATTTTCTGGAGAACATGCATCTGTAAACAGATGTCTAAAAACTTGGTGGGAGAAATTAGTTTGCAAATAGCAGAGTTAAAAAAAAATTGAATACTTATACCTTTTTTTTTCACTAAAAATCTCCCCTAGAGCTAATTCATATTCTAATTAGGATGGTGAATATCCCAGAGGGAAATATATCCCAAACTTGTTTGACCATGGAAGCTATTTTTTTCCCCTATAGAACATCTGTTTGGTGGAACAAATTTGGGTAATAGTGATAAGAGCATATCTTTGGACATTTAAAAAAAAAAAGAAAGAAGAATTACCTTAATAATTTGACTTACAGCACAAATCTCCTGCTATATGAAAACAAATTTATACTTTAGCAAGTTAATCTGTAACTTGCTAAAGTATAAATTTAATCTGTAATAATTAAAAATATTTTAATTGTAATATATTATTTAATTGTAATATTTAATTGTAATAATATATTATTATATATAATAATATATTTAAATAATATATTATTATATAAATTATAATATAATAAATAATATATTATTTAATGTAATATTTAATTGTAAAATATTTTTAATTGTAATAATTAAAAATTATTATTAAAAATAAAAAATTAATCTGTAATATCACCTTTTATTGGTATAAGAATAACACATTTTATGATTTTAGTTAGAGGCTTCATAACTGATAGAATTACCACACCTTGGAGGTGATGCTATCGAGGACTCTTGGCCAAGTTGCTGCTATACATTTGCTTGAATAGAGCTTTGCTAATAATCATCGAAGGTGCTGTGCACAATGGCTGGGCCTTGTTGTGGTCTGTAGGCTCTGTCCAAAATTTCAGCCACAGAGGCAGTCTGGATGTGAAGGCTGGCTCTAAAAGCCATGCAATTTACCCACCCTCAAGCAATGATTATTTTGACTATGCAATGAGCAGATGAAAAAAAAAAAAAAAGAGACCATTTCATATGTGAACACTAAGTTCTGTTCACTCTTGGAAGGCTGAATATGAGTACAGGGATGCCCGTGATAAATTTTAAGCTCTGAGTTCCTTAGTCATTGCTCCTGGTATTGTTAGGGAATTTAAACTGTCACTGTTCTTCGGGTCTGACGTTTTCCTTAAATAGCCCATTTATTAATGCTTATTAGAGGGAAATTTTAAAATTATTTTCTGCTTTTTCCTCATGCGTATTTAAAGTCAGCTTAACATTGTGAGGACTCTCAGGCAGTTGGGTTATTCTGCTATGTCATTTGGCGGCTAAGTTTTCTGCTTTGTCTGCAGACCTGTTAAATTTTGTCTAAATGATAGATTGCAGTATTTTATTATTTTATCCAACAGATAATTTCACTATGTTCTCTTCTCAATTTCTATGATCTACCACTTTCAATATATGTCTACAGAAACCTTCACTCCTTACTGTGTCTTATATGCAGCACATGGGAGATTCGTTCATATTTGTAAAATTTCTTAGATTCTAAAAACATCTTTGATATGAAGAGGAACAGAATTCCCATTATGATTCAAATAAGCAGAAGGGATATAAATGATCTGAAGCAGGTTTGTAAGTTTAGTTGGTGACTGTCTATGTGATGTAATTTCAGGGATCTCACAACACTAAAAATAAATGACTGAAAACATTCTGTTCTACATAATGGGATGTAGAACAGAATCTGTTCTGCAGATTCTGTTTGTCTTGAGCCCTCTGATCAATGTTAAAATGTGCACAGACCTTCAGTTAGATATGTAAACATATTATATATTGAGGATTTCAAGCAAATTCATTTAAGAGGAAGATTGTGTAGGGTAAGAGACTGCAGGAGGATTTGGGACAGCTAACGTCGGGAGCCGAGGAGAAGGCCATGGAAGAGAAGGGGCTGGGGACACCAGACACAAACAATTCCCTTTGATAAATGCCAGCTCTGAATACCTCACTAAATCTCCTGAAAAGGAAAATGTGGCCAGTAGTGCCAGTGTGGATACACTGAAGAGCAGATGGCTCATGGTGTTGTCAATCTTTAGTCAGAAATGTGATGCATGTTTTAAATTTGGGGATAGGGTATGAGAAAGGAAAGCATCTTTGCTAACACATCGCTGAAACCCTCTCATGGGTCTTGGGCTTCTTTTTACCTGAAGCTGGGCGGAATGATTGTGGCGTCTTCCTGAGCTGTCTGAGGGCCTTGGGTTTTGGATTCTTTGAAGCCAGAATCTCTTCTCTCATCCAGCGGTCCTTCCCCTGCCTTAATATCTATACCGCTCATCACTGAATTTCAGGGCTGTATGCTCCAGAGGGAGGTAGGCTGAGAGAAAGAGGCTGGAAGTGGTGGAAATGGAAGACTGTGACTCTGTGAGGCTGAGTGTTTTGGACGGGGCCTCGGGGAGGGGATTCTTGTGCTCTAACCCCAGGCCTTTAAGGCATAGCTGGTGGCTGCACCTGTTTGGCCTTTATCAAAAACACTGGTGCGCTACATACCACCGGGGTCTTTCTGAGAGGAGATCAGTAGAAACCCATGCTGTTCTTTACCAAGCTTGTGCCTTTGAACTTGTAGGTATCTACTGATTGTATCAAAATGTCATATGTCCCTCATCTTCAGTTTAATGTCCCTCATCTTCAGTTTAAATGTTCCATACCCCATGTGGTATGTTAATTCATGATCAGGTCTCCCCAAAAGAAAATCGATCAGGGTTGAATATACACAAACTAGAAATGCCCTTCTAGAAAAGGTTAGTATGCTTTTCTAGAAGGACATTTTAGTAACTTTATACCATCACACTCATAGTATCTTAGGGGAAGGAACCTTTGAAATCATGCAGTCCTATTCAGCTGGCTCGTAGATGAAGAAGCTGGGGTCTGGATGGGTGAAGTACCTTACCCAAGGCTTCAGAGCCAGACAGGAGCACAAATCTTTGGGCCCCAGCCCCATGCTTTCCCTAGTACATCACACTGCCCTTGGTGCCTCTTTGCAGTGACTTACCCCACCTCAAATAAAAAGGAGAAAATGCTTCCCTTAAAGTACTCTAAAACGCCAAGTACTTGCTATAACTATTTGGCATCACCGATCAAAATATGCAAAACAATCACACTTCACTAAGGAAGATCGGCATTAGGTTCAGCATTCATTACACATGAAACACTATTGTAATTTATTTGGAATCTGAAAACAAATTTTTAAATTTTACTAAAAACGTAAAAAAATTGAAAATCTACAAAATGAAAGTTGTCTTGAAGAAATATAACGTAGGAAACCAAAGAGAAGACATCTGCTTATGTTAATCCCTGCTTACTCAGCTATCTGCCTACCCACCTCTTCCACTAGTGAGCTTGTTCTTACCATGTCCCCTTCCTGCTCCTTCTTAGCTTGACAGAGGCTTATGAATTCAAGGGGATCAATTCAGTTTGTTGTCCAACAAAGTTCTGCTCTGCATGAGCAAAATGATTCTTTAATTAAATGCACTGTCATGCATATTTCACAGATTATCTTCATTTTTCCTACTATGACTCTGATCTTCACTGCTTTCAAATCTTGAGATGTTTCTCTTGACTTTTGGTGTCTGATTCAGAAGACAGCCATTCCTCTTAAACCAGTTTACCTTGCTCAAGCCCTCACCTCAGTATTCTACCCTGAAGTGGCCTTGGGGCTTGAAGTACCCTGGGTGAAGATGTTTTGCATAAAGAGGACAATAGAAAAAAAAAAGAGGACAATAGATATAGCAACATACTTTAAAATTTTTTAATTTATATTTTTCTAAAGTAATACTCAATGTTGCATATTAGATTCCCTGGGGAAAATATTCAGATTGAGATTTTGGGGGGAGTTTATTAGGAGTGCTCTCGGGAACCACACCTGTGAGAGAATGAAGGAAATAGGATGGTCTAGGGAGAAATTGGAGGCAAGAGAGCTAGACCTTAATACTCTCACATTAACCAATATTGAATGTGAGTTGCCTCCAGAATTTGGGGGTGGGAAGTGTGACCTAGGACAGGGAGGCTCTCTTTAGCTTAGATAGCCTTCTTCAGCCCAGGGTGAGGCCCAGAGATAAACTCAGGTGAAAGCATGAGTGGTAGATTGAGTCCTGAGGTTGATCTAGACAGGACACCCCAGGATCCACAAGAGCCCACCATTCATATCCCTCAGATATGTAAGTTTCATATAACACATTCAGGGAACAGTCCCCCTGTATCCTCTTGGGCTTTTCCTAGGAAAATTACAAGAAAAGTTTAGTGGGATGAACTATAGCTCTAGCTCCTTCAGCTGGTCTCAAGGCTACAACGTAATGTGTCTGTCTTCCACTAACCTTCCTAAGTTCCACTTACGTTTGGCTTATACCTCATGGTCTGGATGGCTCACTTGCTAGGATGACTCAGACCCTAATCTCTGTAGGCTCTGAGTCCTGGATAACATGTTCTTCACAGTATATGCCTGTGAATTTGCCCCTTTACAATCAAAATGGTGCGAGAGAGATGCTGATAAAGTTCATCTGGGTGCCAGCACGTTCTTCCATGCCTTTATTATATAATAGCTGTCCTACTTTTTCCTGACGATTAGGCCAATTGTCCTGCCAGGATGTAACTCCTTTCCTTGCCAAGTGGTCTCATTACAAGAAACATAAAGGGAATGGGCAGCACCCGTAGCTTAAATTTCAATGGCACTCTTACTATGTACCGTGATGGAAGCATTCGTACCTGGGAACCAGAAGTTTTAAACCTGCAGAGCCCTGTGTTGAGGGGAAGAGAAGCACACATTCCTCAGGTGGGTCACTGGGAGTGAGGGTAAGCTGAGCCACTCCTGTTTCCACTCCTTTGTTTCCTGGACCTATTTTTCTATCTATTGGGAAGACAGCACAATTAATAGGTCATTGATTTAGAGTGTTATATAACATTCTGTAGGAAGAGCCCCCATTTTCCCAGGGTGTTACTTGTGAGCTGGAGCTTCAGCTGTACCTTCATCAGGCCATTCCATTGCTCTACCAGGTCAGCATCTTCTAGAAGGCACAGTAAGCAATAGCACCAGTGGATTGCCTGGTCATGTAACCATTCCAAAGTCTATAGGCTTCTGTGTCAGTGGGTCGAACACTGTGTAAGCGCTTGGAGCGTGAGCATAGGTAGGCCCTGCAGGCAGGAAGAGCAAACCCATACTTGGAAAGTATGCTGATGCCATTCAAGTTGAGTTGCTGCCATTCCAGTGTAAAAAAAAAAAAAACAGTCTGATCAACTAGCCAAATCTTTATCGGAAAGACCTTTTCCATGTTCCTTTACTGAAATACTGGGGTTTGTTGTTAGGAAAAGAAATTACAGCTGGGCCTCTCCGGCTTTTCTTGTGTTCTTATTTTAATTCTTCCACTTATAGCTCTGTAATTTTAGGCTAGTCACTTAACTTCTTTGACCTTAAGATTTTATATCAGTAAGTGCATAATCCTTCTCCTTCTTCTTCACACATTTATTGTGAAAAACCCAGACACTCTACTAATGTAGAAGGGATAGTTTTATAGTGATATCATGTCTAGGGATAAGAGAACAGTACAAAGGGGGAGAACCAGAGAAAAAACAAAACAAAACAAAAAACCTTTTCTTTTTTTTTCTTTCAAACTGTGTCCCAATTTGCCTAGTGTCGGGATCATACACATTTTACAGAGAAATAAGGAAAACACAACTCATTGGTTTTGTTTCAGAACAGACGCGGCTGTGCCTGCATAGCAACCAGCAAAAGATGGAGAAGGGCAGGTTTCAGAGGATGGTCCAGATGCTAGCTGATATTCACAGTGTAAACAAAGCAGCTGGGTGGTTGACTGAATCTCCCATTCATCACCAAGACCCTTGGCCTTGTGTGGACAAAACTGTAAGTTGGTGATGGGGAGAAAAATAAATCCATATAGACAGAAAAACAGAATGATACATAATTCCAGTCTGGTATGTTTGAATGTAAATGTCTCTCTTTGTACTCTCATAATGAGTGGGAGTCTTAGGCAGTCTATTATAACAGCAGGGGCAGCCATAAAGACACTAGGGATATAAATGATGACAGGATAAATAGTCTTCTGTTCTACTGCAGATCATCGGAGGGGAGCCTTTTAAAACAGAGTATTCTATGAACATTCCCAAGTTGGTGTGTCTGTACTTATTTCATCTTACACTTTTTCAAACGATGGTCTCTCCAGAAGACATATAAATCATTGCAGTTACTAGAGGAGGAACCCATAGACCCTCGCTTCTTTTCATGGTAGCTGAAAATGACGAGACTAGAAACCCCTTGAGATGTGACACTCATGAGTGAAAAGCCCCAGGCACCTGAACTAAGACTTGAATCAATGCATCCAAATTGCAGAACGGGATGGGATGCTTAGGGGATTTGGGCTCATTTATCCCCTACCTTCAACCATGCCGAGAGAGGAGGTAAACCAAATATTTGTCCACAGGGAGGAGGAAGTAAGCCTTCTCAGTCCCTTTTCTTTCTTTTCCTCTTCTACTTCTATAGCCTTGTGGCAACTTTGGAAATGCGATCGCTTATTTAAAAATTAATTTATCCAGGGTTATGATTAACCATACATTTATCAGGCAATCTGTATTTTCTTATGAGTTTTTTTCTTCTGAGCTCTATTTGTTAATATCAATTATTAAACACACATGAAATAACTTGACTTGAAATACAGTATAACTTTATTGTAAGTATTTGTTGATCATTCATTGTGTGCTTGTATATGTACCAGGCACCCAGGAACCTACAAACTGCCTGGAGAAATAGTTCCTGGTACTTGCTGTCTTCTTTTCTCTCATTCACTACTCAACCTCCTGCAGTACAAACTGACTGGAATTTCTCTTGGCAAGGTCAATGATGACATCTTTGTGGATAAATTCAATAAATAATCCTTATTTGAACTCTCATCAGCATTCCACAATGTTGACCAGTTTCTCCATTAAAAGCCTCTTCCCTGGCTTCTAGGATACTGTGCTACCTGGCTTTCCTACTACTTCTCTCTGGTGCCTCTTTTCTGGTTCTTAGCATGTGTCTCCCTCCTCTGCCAATAACTAAAATGTTGGTGTTTTCAGGGTTCTTCTCTAGGTGCTCTCCTCTCCTTTTTCCTCCCTTTTCCTCTCTCCTCTCTCCTCTTTTCATTCTACTCAACTTCCCTGAGTAATCAGAGCCATTCCAATGGCTCTGCAATCCCTAATCCTATATGTACCATACAGCCCCTTATATATCTGATTATTCTTAAATTCATGTTTTCATCTGAATCTTCACACCTGGACACCATCCCGTATATCAAATTGCCCCTTGGATGGCTTGCTTTGCTGTCTTACAGGTACTTCTATTATAGTATAATCAAAGAAAAATTCATCTTCTCCCATAAATTTGACTCATCTGTTTTGCATTTTTCACTGAATGGCACTAAAATCCAACCCACAGAATAAGCCAGAAATATGGGTGGCATGGTTAACTCTTTCTTCTCCACACATTTTACCAGTTACCAAGTTCTATGAATTTTAACTAAGAAACATTTTAAAATATGTTCACATGCTTCCTTTCCTCTATTAATACCCCAATCTGAGTCCCAACATTTCTCCCCAGATAAAGTCTTCATTTTAACATGCACAATTTGGAAGAGAGGACAGATACAGTCATTTTTAGGAAGAAAGTCTTAACGTTAGCCAAACTGGAATAAACGAGGGTTTGTAGAATGGGCCACAGCATTTCTTCACGTTTCTCTTATGAGC
The DNA here is from genome assembly GCF_937001465.1 of Orcinus orca. Classification (NCBI taxonomy): domain Eukaryota; kingdom Metazoa; phylum Chordata; class Mammalia; order Artiodactyla; family Delphinidae; genus Orcinus; species Orcinus orca. The sequence goes on from NC_064571.1 coordinate 44,042,235, forward strand.
ACCTTTCAGTTCACATAGAGTCAGCTTCAGATGGAAATTTGAGAAGCTCTTCCATTTCTGATTTCCTCCTCTCTTCTTTGTTCCTCCAACTATCCCTTTGGTTCTTCTCTAGTACCTTCAACTCAAGTGCCTTAAATTCCTTGAGGTTCTGATAATGGCTCCTGCTTCTAATCTGTCTGAGTGGCTATAGATCCTTTTTGTGTCATAGATGGAGAAATTTTCAGGTATTTCAGATGCTTCAGATCATACTAGACCACTTTTGTTTTGTCAGCATTGAGTGTCTCTCTTGGCATAACTTTTCTCTATTACTGTACCACTCAAGTCATTCTCTCTAGGACTCAGAGGATGAGGGAAGGCAGTGTGAATTCAGTATTCTGTTCATGGTTCTGCTCACCTCCTGATTTGCTCCTGTTCAATATTCTCTTCCTTTTGCAGTCAGAATAAGCCTTCTGAAAGGTAGGTCTAATCATATCACTTCCCTGCTTCACATTCCCATGGCATCCCATTACCATTAGGGTAACCATCAACTTCTTAAAATAGACTTGTCTACTTCCTTTCACATTGTCACTTGCCACACCCTTCTTCTTCTTTCTCTCAGCATCAGCTAAACTGGATTCTTTCAAGCTCTATGTCATCTAGTTCTCTGTTAGCTCCAGTCCTTTGCACATGCTGTTCCTTCTGTCCCAACGCAGACCTTGGAATCATTGCCTCTCATTCTTTGGCTCATCTCTAGATCTCCTTCTTTCTACAAGAGATAGGTGAAAATGTGAATTGCAGTCTCATTTGGGTATTTGTTTATATCCTGTTTTATGTTTTGTTTTGTCTGTTGAATCCTCCTAATAGCAGCAAGCCTGAAATTGAATGTCTGGTTTCCGGTGAATAAGAAAAGCACCTTCTGCCTAGGGAACACTATTCTTTTCTGTGCTCTGTTGATTGATGATTGGCTTCAGGTGGGTGGCAGGATGTAACTTCCAGCTAGGGTCTTGCCAGGAGGTCTCCCAGCTGTGGGAGTAAAGCCAAGGGCCCCTCCTGTGTACGTGCATATGAGGACAGCTATAATGAGCTAGGAACTGGTACTTTATTCTCAGTGTTTTTTTTACAGAGATGTGGATGAGGGATTGTTTTAGCAAAAGGAATTAAATACCTGTCAAGATACTCTGCAGCATTAGCATGGAAAAAAGTTCACTCCTAGAAGTTTTCTGAGCTTAGATTCAATGAGTAGTTATTGGCATCATTATTTAGTAGGAGAATTTTGATCCACAGAGTTGATCTATATCTCAGGTTCCTAATTTATATGTGTGTTGTTGTTTTTTTTTTTTTTCCTGTTCTTAAGAAGGATGTTATTATCTGTTAGATTCAATGGTGGAAGCAAAACAGAAGGAACCAGAGAATACAGCATTGTGAGTTCAAGCAGTAACACTATTTAGGAAAGAAAGCAATCTCCGGAGAAAGAATTGAGTAAACTTGATAGATTTTCTGATTTATCCTCTTCACAAACGTATTCCTACATCCCTAACCAATTTCATTTTCTCTCTACCTTCTCTATGATATGCCTTAAAATCACTTTAATCCTTAAAGAAGCAGAGTTAGCACAAAGGACTCTGTTTGGGCCAGCTTTATAAATGGTTCTCATGATTTTTCCTCGAGTTGTGATAGGTCCGAAGGAAATTAGCAACAGAAGACAAAATGGGAGACACCATTTTACATCTAGGAAATGGCTTATTTAATTCCTTACTTTTTTTAAAGGCCATGTTAGCTTCTTTCTTAGGAGGTGTTGGAACGTGAAAAAAAAATATGAAGAGGTTTTACACATTTTTCTTTTTTTTTTTTTTTTTTTACTTAACCCTCATTTCAGAAGGTTGTAATGAACTCCGACCCCTCAGCAATGTGTATTTTTGAGCCCTGCTAGGTAGCATGGCACAGACATGGACTCTAAAAAAACCTCAGAGTGTCTGTTTACCAAGGAGATTCAAGTGATTCTTGAAGCTCCCGTCCAGCTCCTGAGAGTTCTGCAGTGTTGAAGTTTTATGTCCAATTTATGATTATATTACACAGAGATACTGAGCTAACACAGGCAATGAAGTCCAGAGGCATTAAGCATGTTCATTTAAGCAGTAATTTCTGTCTTATCTATTAATGATTAGAGGGGTTAGCAAGTTGCTAAAATGAGACCGATTCTGGCTTAATTTTATTTCATTTCCCTTGTCTCCGCTTAAATGAAGGGCATTAACTAGCAATGAATTGTCCAGGCCTCTGGGAGAGGGGTGGAAGGAGAAAGAAGAAAAGCAAATGTCCAGTTTCTCCCTGAGACTGGACAGACCTCCTCTAGGTAATAGGCATTGGCTCTGCCTTTCTGGGAGAAGCCACAGTTTTACCTGGAGAGTACAGGAAAATACATAATAAGGGAAGAATACCATATATTGTTTTCATTGCAGTTGAGACAGTCTTGATTGTTGTTCCTATGCTCCTTAGGCTCGGAACTGGAGGGCGGGGAGCGCATGCAGCTTGGGAGTAGGATGGGGCATCTGGCTTGTATGTACACAGCATTATACAAAAGTCTTGTATGCCCACACTTCAGACGGTTCTGACAGCTGCTGGGACAAACTATTTTCCAGTATAATTATATAAAGCCAAAAGCAGTCAGCAATTGTATTTACCATTGTGAATTGTGTTCCAGATCTTATTCTCTCTGAGATATTCGTTTTAATGAGCTAAAGATGCTCACTTAAAAAAATAAAAGGTTTTGCATGTAAACATCTTCAAAAAAATGTTTTTATACTGTATGCTAGCGTTACCACATTTCTTCCAGAACATATTTTGATTCCTAAGTTAAATCTAGCTATAGCCAAAACTCAGGTTTGCAATATGTCAGAATGCTCTGTTACAGGTAGCTCTCAAGACCTTGTGGCCGTGATCCACCAGGAGTAGACTGGATTTTGGAAATTATGGCAAATAGAATCTTAATCATATATGTCTTCAGCCCTTCTGAAGATTACAGGTTTCCAGATGAATGAAATGACATGATGATAAAGATGTTTTTCAGCCTAAGTTTAGTTCCTCTACAAAGCAGAGGAAGCTCGGAGAATTGACACTCTTACTGAATCCATCTATCCATTAATTTTAGATTTGTTGCTGCCTTTAAACTTCTCATTCTTTCTGCCACCTTGTAGGAAATGCTAACCAATGGCACAAATAACTAATGACAGAAGCTAAATGAGGTATCTTTTCTCTTAGTACTCACTGAGAGTTGTGCACACCTGCATTGTAGACATAACTTTGCTGTCTTGTAATTGTGTGTCTTCCCTCCGTACCATACTATGGTCTGCAGACCATTCCTGACCGCTCCCTGTTGTTGTTTTTTTAATAACGTTTTATTGAAACACATCTCTATGCATCTGTTTATGTATTTATTGTCTGTGACTGCTTTTGTGCTACAGGGGCAAAGTTGAATAGTTGCACCAGAGACTGTAGGGTGAGACCCCGGTGGGAAGGAAACAAGGAGAATAAGCATGGAATCTTCAGGGATTCAAATCTTAATGCCTGTGCTGTCTGAGTGATTAAAGAAAAGTCAGTATAGTAGAGCAGAGGAGCTGAGTCACCTACAAATTTCATCAGCAGAAAGGGTTCCAGGAAAGATATATGCTTAGGGCCACCATTGTAGAGAGCTGAGCCTTTGGGAGAAGATGAAAAAAGCCTGTTTGCTTATTTTACTTTTTGGTCCTCCCTTTCAGTGGTAGTAGTAATTAAAGGTCTGAGTGTGTCTTTTGCCAGGCAGGGCTTAATGGAGGGTTAACCTGGGCCAAGGTGAGGCCTTGGGGGTGGGGTGGGGATACGGTGGAAGGAAGCAAAGGAAGGCTGCTTGAGTATCTCTGGATCAAGCCTCAGGGTTCTTTCAATTCTCTGCTGGTTGGCTTAGGTGGGTAGGGAGAAGGTGAATGTTTAGAACAGAAGCCCTGGTTGTGGTCACGACTGCACATTTGGTCAGTTTGGGTCCTGTGTCATCTCTTGGAAATCACATTGAGGCAGTGAGGATGTGGATTTGGGATGGTACTAATTGAGCTGAGGGAGCCCGAACATCTGCCAGAGCCAGCAATAGGAAACGTCAACAGCTGGCAAACGACCTACAAATGCTGCCTGTCTGCAATTGCAGGAACAATAGCTTTTTCACATAGTGAGTAGTAACTAAAAGAAATTTATCCACTACCCTCCAAAGGTTTTTATGAGAAGAATAACAAGTGACAGTGATCCAAGAAACAATCACTTATTGAAGGGGAATAATGTGCTCAGAATATATTTATAAAATGAATATATTGTAGGGTCACCGAGTATACTGACTGTGGCAAACACTCAGCCTCCTAACAAAATATTATAACTTCTGCAGCTAAACATGTACACTAGTTAGCATATATATATAGCAGGGTGGCTCATTGATTTAGCTCAGCATAGAATTTAATTTTCTATTATACATTTTTTTTTTTATTTTTAGAGATGAACTAGAGTTCTAACATGATGAGTCTCAACCAGGAGTTTGAAGTATTATAATCAAATGATTTCATAGTCTCAAATAACCTAAAGCTGTTCCCAGATTGTTTATTGATTCCTACTGATTTATTTCCTGGTATTGTTATTCTTCTCATCTGCCACTGTTCCTCCAGCCAGAGAGCACTGTGGCCAATGTATATCTACAAGCAAGCACTGAGAGGAGATAGGTAACCTGGAAAGCTTCATTAAATTTCCAGGACAACAGAGTCAGAATCACTGCACCAGGTTAGTCATTTACTGAAAGGCAAAACGATTTTGCTTTGGATTCTCTGGTTACCACCTCAGGGGTCCATAGAAATCTTCTGAGCCCTTTGTTCTCACTCGTTCTGTTTTTCTTGAAGGATGAATGCACTAGGTTTGTTTTTATTACAAATTTGACGCAGTAAACTCTGAAGTTACAGTATGGAAAACATGTAATTATGGAAGCAAGCAAAGCAATAATCATTTTGTATAAGACACCAAAAGCCTACAACTGTGGCAATTAGTGTGGCACTCCCAGCTGAGATTACATTTGCATAGTGTTAATGCCAAAGTGATGCTTCCATGTGGCTCAAAGAATGGAAGGAATTATCATCCCAAATTACTTGCAAATGATAAGCTACAGAAAACCAGCAGGGTCTCTTCAGTGACCTGGCAAATTTATGTATCTTCCCTTCTGAAATCATCACTTGCTTTAGGTTGTGTGTGTGTGTGTGTGTGTCTGTGTCTGTGTCTACACCAGTGAAGAATGGCTTTCATAATATTTCTACCATGAGTTTTTAAAGCATTGTTCGTTCAGATAAACGTCATATACTGTTGCGTTCTCAGAACATCTCTTTAAGGTGAATATGAAGATATTTTTGCTTTCAGATGTCTTCAGTGTTCTAGAAAATTCAGGCCTAAGACAGCCTGTTGTTGTAACATTGTTGTTATCGCTGAGTGACATGAACTCAGCTTCTGATTCACATTTTTTCCCTAGCGCAGGAAAAAGCACTTTTTCCCTGCCCTTGAAGTCCTGTTTTTTTTCTATTTTTTATCCTAGCTCTAAATAGATACAATTTTTTAAAATACCAAATTATATTTAGTCTCACTTTTACAATATAGGTGAAGCAGTTTATATCTGAGCCCTTCTCAGCTTTAATTTAATTACTTTTTAAAGTCTTTGGAAAATAATGTCTGCATATAGTGAGAACCTTTCGTTAATGACAGCAATAGTTAACGCTTAGGAATCTACTGCATCCAGAATACTCTACTGAACCCTGTAAGGAAGCTTGTATATAAGAGGAAACTGAAACTTAAAGAAATTTAAATGATTTATTCAAGGCTACATTGCCTAGTACGTGTCAGAGCTGGGATTCAAACCCAGGCATTCTGGCTCTAGTGCCTATATACTGAATATTGCTTTGCTAGAGCTTGGCTGCAGTTTTTGCTAGCGTTTTTGTTTTTGTTTTTGTTTTTGTTTTTTTTTGGTTTTTTGGTGTTTTGGTTTGTTTTGGGGGCTGTGCTGCGCAGAATGCAGGATCTTAGTTCCGTGACCCCTGCAGTGGAAGTGTGGAGTCTAACCACTGAACAGCCAGGGAATTCCCTTGGCTGCATTTTCTACATGTAGGTGGATGGGAATTTCTGTCTAACTAAGTAGTGGTTGGCATAGCAGATAGGTAAGAGGGTGTATGGGCAGGTGGGGAGTATATGTGGGTCCTCGATGCCTTCCAGCCAGTGTGTGCAGAAGGAAGGGAGTGTCAGAGGGTTTCTACATAGTTCTACAAAGGCCTTCTAAACCTCATGATCATCCTGGAAAACTTTGAAAGAAATAACAAAGGGAAGCTCTGTAGCTGCTGGATGTCTTGTTTTTGTAATCCTCATTACAAAATACTGTGCTTTTGAGGGATTGATGTTTGTCTTCCAAATTCTCCTTTCGCGTCTTCACTGAAACGTGACCAACGTGGTCTAAGGCCAGTTTGTACCTTTGGTAAGTACACAAAGTCCGCCTTCTGTTTTGACAAGGTCACGTAAGTCTTGGTGGTAGTTGTATTTCTATATAGGCTTATAACCTATTTCCTTGTCTTTTCCATTATATTCCCCTTCTGTTATTCTTATGCTTTTCCCTAGCATGTTGTCATGCAGATGTTGTGCTAAACAGTAGCAAGGGAGTGAAAAGAATCTATAGGTCCTGTGTAGCCACCAGGATAACTCAAGCAGGCTGTCATGCTAGGGGTGCTGGCCATGATGTAGCCATGCACCAGACATATGGACATGAGACTAGTCGTGCCTATCAAAGCATGGCCCAATAATGATGACTTAGAGGTCCCACACATGGAGGACAGTGCACTAGTGCTCCATGACACCACAGTCATTTAGACAGACCTACTTTAATGTAATTGGAAAAGGTAAACAGAAAGTATTCTAGGCTGTGGAAAAGGAATGTTGTTCTTGAAAAATGCTCTTCAAGATGCCTCCTGGCCAAACCAGTATACTCATGAAAAGTTTTGTTTCCAATTTCCAGGATTACACAGCTTTTTGTATTGTCCTTGCCGTAACATTTTTCAACATGTAGTGGAACTCATATAAAAATTAAGCTATCTGATATCATGGGATCCTGTCTGAGCCCTGTAGCAATTCTGTAATTACCAGTTAGTAAATGCCTGTTCTGCTATGCACTTGTGTTTACCTGACCATAGGGCTGTAAGAGGCCAGAAAAATATAAAGTACCCTCAAAATAATCCCAGTTTGATATTTACAAAGACAAATATCATGATATGTTTGTTCCAAACAAATACACACTTTTAACCTTTTAAACTGCACTAATTTTTTTTTGCCATTCCAACTGAAGCCAAGAAATGAAAATAACTATAATTTCTTATGGCAGGGAGTTCCCTGGTGGTCCATTAGTTAAGACTTGGTGCTTTCACTGACGTGTGCCCGAGGTTCTATATATATATATATATATATATATATATATATATATATATATATATACACACACATATATATATATGTATGTGTGTATATATATATGTATGTGTGTATATATATATGTGTGTGTGTATACATATATATATGTATATATATATATATACACACATATATATTTCTTACGGCAGTAGACATTTATCCCTGGGAGTTTTGTATAAATTATTTTTGACAACCTCAATGAGGGAGTAAACTTATTTCTAAGAATTTGTAAACCTTGCCTCATGTTTAAAAGCTAAAGTTAAATAAGTCACTTTTTTACTTCGGCAACTGAAAAGTTTGGTTTACCTTGTACTCAATTAAAACCAGATCTTTTATACAAAAACATTGCTCTGTGATGATTTCTTACACCTATCTGTACTAGTGGTATTGTTTTGTATTGTACTATTTTGAGGAGACAAGTTGGTGTCTTACCTTTCAAAGTTCTGAATATCTATTTTCATTTAGTTATCTGGCAGTCTAAAGTGGGGCCCTAGTCTAGGCAGTATGTATTTGTCACTGTAAGTTGTGTAGATCATATAATTAGTTTTAATTTTTTTTCTTTATATAGAGGTCTATTTATTTGGAACTTTTGTGGCTGTAGTTCTGGGGCATGAAAAGGATTAGTAGAAGCAGGGCCTACTATTAACAAAATTGGAAAAGTCTAGAACTTTACAGTTAAATCCTTTAGCTTTTTCTTTCTTTTCTTATTCATTCAGTAAGGCCCCATCTTACTCATTGAGATACGTCAGTGAACAGAGGTATCTGTATATCAGCTTCCTCATAACCTTTTTTTAATTTTTTGCTGTCACTTCCTGTCTCTGTCCCTCTTCTAGGTTCATCATTCACAGAACAGATATTTTTGAGTATCTATAATGTACTACCCTAGTTCCCCGGTGGTTTTGCAGCTTTCTCAAACTGCTTTTAGAGAAGGAATTGCAATAAGTCATATAGTCTCAAATGTGAATTGAAGTCAACTTTAGCTCTCTCTTTCAAGCATAATAAATCTGAAGTCTTATTTGATGATAGAGGTATTGGATTTTACTAACAGAATTTGGTATTAATTAGGAAATGGCTAAATTATTGGTCTTAGCATCTACTGTCTGAGGGTAAGTGCATAGCCCCTCAGATATTCACACCTAATCAGAAGCTTGAGTTAAAGGAATTTCAGGAATCTTGCTCTGTTCCACTTTTACTTAATAGGGTGGAAAAGCTGACATTTTATTTATTTATTTACAACTCTATGCCCTTTATTTTATTTGTTTATATATATGGAATCTTAAAAAAAAACTGGTTATGAAGAACCTAGGGGCAGGACGGGAATAAAGATGCAGACCTACTAGAGAATGGACTTGAGGACACGGGGAGGGGGAAGGGTAAGCTGGGACAAAGTGAGAGAGTGTCATGGACATATATACACTACCAAAAGCTGACATTTTAAATTGCCAAATACCTCACATCAAATTTGTATGAAAACGCCTATCAGAACCTGGCTGGCTTTTTGTTTTGTTTTTTTTTTTGTTTTTTGGGGGTTTTTTGGCTGAGCTCCATGGCATGTGGGATCTTAGTTCCCAACCAGGGATAGAACCCATGCCCCCTGCAGTGGAAGTGCAGAGTCCCAACCACTGGACCAAGAATCTGGGTTTCCTGACTCTCAGTCTGATGAGTTTTACTCTACCATGTTGAGTATGGGGAGAACCTAAAGCAGAATGAGCCCAGAGAGAACTGAAAGGTGGAAAATTAGACCCAACCTGGAATTTGTAAGTATTTGTCCTGGACAAGAATAGGCTAATGGGAAACTTCAAAGCTAGCTGCATTTAAGGGTATAAACAGCTTTTACAGTAAGAATTGTGATGACTAACACTATCGATTGAAGGCATAAAAAGAACAAATGTATTTAAGTTGTACCATGAAGATTTGGGTGAGGTATAAAAAATTCCCTGAAATTAAATGTAAGAAGATATTTCTGGGAGAAAAGATGGACCTATATTTTTGAGAGATATTGAGATATTTTAAAAAAATAACCTAGATATCTAGGTGTGTTTGTGTGTGTGTGTTTAGTTGTAAACCTCCTGTTCAAATGGAAGGAAGTGCATTATATAAGTCAGGTGAAAGTGGAGGTGCACTTAGAATCCCCCTTGCTTGTGGTTCCCTGAATTCTGCAGAGCACAGTCTGAGTGAAAAGCAATGAGCCAGATCATCATTTGGCCAGAATGGATTTACCTTAGGGCAGAGAGTAGCTTTTATGACAGTGCTGCAGCTCTGATATTCCAGGAAGGGCTCTCTGCCTGCATATCAAGAGGCAGTTTGGCAATGTACGTGATATTCGGCAATCATTGACTCATGCCCTTTCATTTCAACTAAATTGAATAATCAATGCTCAACATAAGGCCTTGCACACAGTGGGTTCTCGACAAATATTTGCTGAACAAATGCTGTTCTTTGGTACAGTAGAGAGCTTTAATTCTCTAGATTTGGTGAGAAGCAGTGACAAGTCAGTGGCACAGAGTAAATTTTGGCTTCCTATCCTCTCTAGACAGTATATTGGATTTCACCCATGAGATGGCTGGCTTTTCCTAGCTCTGTTTGTGCTTATAGCCTGGGCAGAAGCTGGGATGGCTGCCACAGCAGAAACATGAGGCACAGACCCAGGGCCAGCCTGACTCAGTCAATATCTTCCCACTCAGCACCTCAAAAATGTTTCCTGTGTTAATCTCTTTGGACAGTAATGAAGGAACGAAGGATATTTTTAAAACAGTAACTTATCAACATGAAGCAGATACCCAAGTGTGCTCTGGATTGGATGCAGTTTACACCAGAACTTTCAGAATTGATTTTTTTCTTTTCCTGGCCTTATATAAATGTGGGGAGGTGACTCCAAGGCATTATGGATTTTTTTTTGGATATTGACAAGTCAATCTACCACTGAATGTGCGGCTTTGGAGAGCAGTAAATAATGTTCCTGGGTTCACTGACTTTTAGGGGCCTGACAGATATTTTCAGAACTGCCATATAAAGAAGATTGTATCGTTATGACAAAAACATTTTGCAATTCCCACACTCCCTGCTCCATCCCCATGAAGTATGTTTCTTCGCTGTGCTTTTATCAGCATTTTTTCTTCCCTTTATTTTATCATGTAAATAGCATAAAATAACAACCAAGACGTAAAGAACAAAGAAGGAAGTTATCTGAAATATCACCACTCAATTATAGAAAATGTCTTAAATTTTCATTTTTCTTTATAGACACTGTGTTCATACAAATACTATATAGTGTTAATAAAAATGTAGATAGAATTATGTCTTCGTATGCTAAAATTGATGTTATGTATATTTTCCATGTTGAATGATTTTCATAAGTCATCAGACTAGTGGTTATATTCTTTTGGTAGATATATCTTAAGACTTTATTATTTGATGCTTATTTAGAGAGTTTCCAAGTGTTTCTATGATAAAATCACTGAAATGAGTAATTTAACATATATCATTTTTTCCTTCTTTTAAAAGCACAGCATAGAGATAATCCCTTGCCTAAAGAAATTTACATTTTAGTGACGATAGACATGAAATAGAACAAGTGGGTAACAGTTGCTATAGCAGCTGGGTACAGTGAGAGAATGACAATGGTAAATTCCTAAAGGGTCAGAATGGTTTCTTTGTTTTTTTTTTTTTTTTTTTTACTGTATAAAGGAAGTGATGCTGTTACTAAGTCTTGAAAATGTGTTGATTTTAACCAGTTATGTGAAAGCAGAAGGAATTACAGACATAGGGAGGAGCTTGTGCAAGGGCATGGAAGTCCGGGAAATTCTGGGAACTGTCAGTCATTAGCAACAAGGCAGTATGAAGGAGGCTCAGCTCCACTCAGGTGAGACACAGATGATGAAGGGCCTTGTGCACCCTTCAGGAAAGGTCATGGAGGCTGAATGAAGCCTGTTTCCTGTATCGAGAAATGGGGGACACAGAAAGGTTTTTGTGCCCAGGAGCCCCACAGGGTCCTGCTCGGTATCACCTCAAATTTTGTCTATTGAGCTCTTTCTGGATTAGAATCCATATGGATTTTCCATATCATGTAGATATTAGCTCTTTGTACAGTCATACTTGACATTTATTCTTCCTAGTGCATTTTAAAAGTTATTTACTTATTTATTTTTGTCCGGTGCATTTTTTGTATTTAAAAATTTTCAGTTACATCTATCGTGAATTCAACAATTTTAAATTGTGATGCTTTTCCTTTGTGATTTTTTTCTTCTGCATTGAAATACAGACCGATTAATTAAGAGGAATTGAAGGGCTAGTGGCAGGGAGTCCAGTTAGGAAGCTATTATGCCAAAGAGATGATGTCCTGAGGGCCTGGAATAATGAAAGGAGCAGTAGGAATAGAAAAGAGGAGATGGATGTAGGAGTTACTACAGAGGTAAAATTTATACGTTTCCATAACCAACTGTAAAATTAGGCAGGAATGTTTGGAGGCTGAGGTTTTAGACAATGGATAGAAGGAAAGAAAACCAGCATTTTAAGCTTTTACCGTATTTCAGAAAATTTATGTTTAATCATTCAAAGAATTTATTGAGTACCTGCTATGAGCCTGACATTGTTCTATGTGCTTGGGATGTATTAGTAGACAAAGCAATGATTCCTGCCCTTGTGTAGTTTACTTTTTAGGGGTGAATACGGATGATAAACAAGCAAAAAATAACAATGGCACATGAGTAAAGTATACAGTACATTAGAAGTCAATGTGATTGATATTCTCTGCTTGCTTCTCTAGATTTATTTTATCTTTTCCTCTTCCTGCCCAGAGCTCTGGAAGTCTGACTTTTACAGGTGAATCAATGGGTTCTTCTGCCTTTGGGCCTCCAATTAAGTTTAACCAATGAGAGGCAACAAAAGATCAGAGCCTGGGAGGAGAATGAGTGTTGTTCTCTCCTCCTGCTGGTCAAAGTGTTGATAACGGCTGGGCTGATCTGGCAACAGGCTCAACTTCTGTAAGATGCCTTCTCCTACAGGTTTCTCAAGGTTCCAGCAAACTGCTTCTCCCTTCCTCGCCGTTTTAGCCAAGATTGGCACTAGAATTCTGCTGTTTCTCACCCTGATGTGTTTCAACATTTGTAGTTAATTTCCCATTTATTTGCCCAATAGCACCTTCAATCCCCTCACCCCCCATTTGAGCATACCATTTGTTTTCTACCAACCTTGACTAGTGTAAGTGATAAGTACCAGGTGAAAAAAAAAAAGAAATAGAGCATGGTAAGGGGGACCAGGATTGTCAGAACTGAGGGGATAATTTGCAATATGAATAGGATGGTTAGTTGGGTTTCATTAAAAATGAGACGTTTAAGCAAAACCTGGAAGGAGTTGAAGGCATTACTCAAGTGGATATCTGGGGTAGGATCATTTCAGGCTGAAAGAGCAACTATAGGTAATGTACCAAGAATGGTGTGTCCTATTATGTCAAGAAACAGCGGAAGACTGCAGGGCTGGGGCATAATGAGTGCACTGGATTGTAATAGTAGAAGATCAGAGACCATGCAGGCATTGAAAATCATTGCAAATAATTTGGCTTTTACTCTGAAACTGGGAGTCGCTAAACAGTATTAAACAAAGGAGTGACATGATCTGACATACTGAAACAGGATAGCTTTGGATACCTAGTTAAGAAGAGCTGCAGGCAGGCAGAGGGATTGAAGGGAGAACTAGTTGCAGATGATCATAGTAGTTTTCTTGGAAAATGATGACGACTCTATCCCTTGTGATATCAGAGAATGTGGTGCAAATTGGTCAAAGCCTAGGTATAATTTGGGGTATGAGAGAACAGAAAGAGTAAGGGATGACTCCAGGGTTTGCATCTGGGCCTACTGGTAAGGTGGACTTCTATCACTTCAGATAGAGTGCGAGGAGATCAGCTTGGCTTTGGACATGCAGAATTTGAGATGTATAGTTGCTATCTCCAATTGGAAATCACAAGTAGACAGACAGATATGTGATCTGGAGTAATAAATTGGGAGTCATTATATAGATCTGCAATACAATAGTCCACTTGCCACATGTACTAGCGCATGTAAAGTGCCCAGCAGTCTCATGTGGTTAGTGGTTGTTGTATTAGGTAGTGCCCATATAGAATATTTCCACTGTAGAAGAAAGTTCTGATGTACAGTGTTAATCTAGATGGTATCTCAAGTAATTAGACTGGATGAAATCACCAAGGGAGTAATAAGAGAAGAAGAGAAAAAACTGAAACCTGGGACAATAAAATATTAAGGGATCAGACAGCAGATGGAAGCAATAAAGGCTTGAAAAGGAGTGGAAGTATAAGGTAAGTCAGAAGTATCTGGTTGAAGTGTATCATTTCTTCCTCATTACAAAATTAAGGGGCTTCAATTAGTTTCAATATTATTTAGGCGAGGAAACAGGCTCAGAGAGTAAAAGCACATGTTTTCTATCACACAGCTAGTTTTGGAAAAGTTGGGATTTGAGACCAGAAAGAATGGAAAGCCTCCTCTGGGAGGGATCTAGCTGTATGTAAATATGATGATGGTGATTTCTCTTAGACCATGACAGCTAGGGTTTTCTCACCAAAGATGTCTGTTCTGGTAGATTCAGGATGTTGACTCAGGTCTCAAGGATCCACCCAAACCTGTTGAATATATTATACTGACAACAGCTGCCTCCAATTATGACCAGATGAGAGCGAGTGTTTGCTTCCCTCCCATCCAGTTTATTGAAATATAATTGCTATATAGCATTGTTATAGTTTGAGATGTACAACATAACTATTTGATATATGTATATATTGCAAAATGATTACTACAGTAAGTTCAGTTGACCTCCATAACCTCACATAGTTACAAACATTTTTTTCTTGGGACCAGCACGTTTAAGATCTACTCTCTTAGCAACTTTCAAATATATAAAACAGCACTGTTAATTATAGTCATCATGCTGTACATTACATGCCCAGAACTTATTCATCTTATAACTAGATGGTACCTTTTGACAAACTTCACCCATTTTGTCCACCTCTTACCCACCACCTCTGCAGCCACCAATCTGTGCTCTGTGTCTACGAGTTTTTTTTTTTTTGATTCCACACATAAGTGAGGTTATACAGTATTTGTATTTTTCTGTTTGATTTATTTCATTTAGCACAGTACCCTCTATTATGCATAAGGTTCAATGATGTTGTCACAAATGGCAGAATTTTATTCTTTTTTATGGCTGAAAAATATTCCATGGTATATATGTATATATCATGTTTTCTTTATCCACTCATCCACTGATGGACACTTCACTTGTTTCCTGAAAACATGTCTTGGCTATTGTGAACAATGCTGCAATGAACATGGAGGTGCAGATATCTTTTCAAGATAGTGATTTCATTCTCTTTGGATATAGACCCAGAAGTGGAATTACTGGATCATATGTAGTTATACTTCAAATTTTTTGAGGAACCACTATACTTTCTCCACAGTGGCTGCATCAATTTATATTCCCACCAACAGTGCACAAATGTTCCCTTTTCTCTACATCTTCACCAACACTTTTTATCTCTTGTCTTTTTGATAATAGCCATTCCAAAAGATGTGAGGTGATCTCATAGTTTTTATTTTCATTTCCTTGATGATTAGTGATATTGAGCATCTTTTCTTGTACCTGTTGGCCATCTGTATGTCTTCTTTGGAAAAATGTCTATTCAGGTCCTCTGCCCAATTTTTAATCAGAATTTTTTTTGCTATTGAGTTGTATGAGTTCTTTATATATTTTGGATATTACCTCCTTATCAGATATATGATTTGCACATATTTTCTCCCATTCAATAGGTTGCCTTTTCATTTTGTTGATGGTTTCCTTGGCTGTGCAGAAGCTTTTGAGTTTGACGTAATCACACTTGTTTACTTTTGCTTTTGTTGCCTTTGCTTTTGGTGTTAAATCCAAAATACTGTTGTCCAAAATATTATTTACAATAGTAAAGTGTCAGTGTTTGCTTCTGAATGGATCCTCTTCCCTAGGTTTGTCACATAAGAGGGTACGTGCTTCATCTTAGTGACTCACAAAGTCCTAAGATTGCTACGTAAGGGGCTTAATGTTTTGCCTGATTTGATATTTCTTATTATAAAATCCTTAACATCATTTATGTCTTAGTTTGCATCTCCCTGAAGGCATAGACTGAAATAAGGATTTGGATGCAAGTGACCTATTTGGGAGAAGATCATTTCTGCTTCTGGGAAGCAGAAATGAGAGAGTGAGGAGAATGAAGCAGGGCAAGGAGAAAAGCTAAAAAGGGTTAGTCACCTCCATGGGCAAATGGAGCTTAATCTATGTGGGGTCAGTCTGATTCCCCTGACTCACACTACCCTTAGTCCAGAGTTGACCTTGGGGTAACGACCCATAATTCTGGGCTATGCTTATGTACAATTTAAGCTGTGTTCCCAGCTTCTCCCTGAACCAGAAAAATCAGAGATGCTGCAGCTTGTGTTTGAGGTGAGACACAGGCACTGTGCATGAAACTGTCCACTAAAGCCATACTGAAATCAGGGGGGTGGGAGGTGGCATGCAGCACCTGTAAATGTGTAATACAGTTGGGAACTAGCATAATTTAGCTGTTGGTAGTTACTAATGAATACAGAATTACATTATCCTCCCTTAAAATTATAATGTAAGTATACTGGCCGACACTATCATTTGTCTCTGAGACAAAATAATTACCAATAAAACTTAAAAAGAAACTCTCCACTCTTTCAAATTAGATGCATCATTTTGGAATCAGAGAAATTGGGTTAGAGTGCTAGTTTTGCTGCTTATTTGCTCTCTGACTTTTGGGAAGCTAGTTATTATTACTGAACATCAATATTGTAATCTATACAATAGAGATAAACGTATTTACCTCATGGGATTATTAGAAGAGTTATAGAATACATACACAAACATACACATATGCACACACATCAGGCATGGATTAGGTACTTAATGATTGTTAGTTTTCCTTTCTTTTGAAAAATTGTATTTATTTAATTCATTTTATTCCTAAGCTCCTTTCTTTTTTTTTTTTTGGTGGTACGCGGACCTCTCACTCTTGTGGCCTCTCCCGTTGCGGAGCACAGGCTCCGGACGCGCAGGCTCAGCGGCCATGGCTCACGGGCCCAGCCGCTCCGCGGCATGTGGGATCTTCCCGGACCGGGGCACGAACCCATGTTCCCTGCATTGGCAGGCGGACTCCCAACCACTGCGCCACCAGGGAAGCCCTCTTTCTTCTTTCTGAATGCAAAGTAGAGACATATGTTGATTGGTATCAATGGTGAAAAAACAGAATAAAAATGATACAAAATTCCATTCGATTAAATGAAGAATATTGAACTTTCATGAATAATTTTGGTATTTAAGTTATGACAAAATGAAAAAAATATATGAACAAAGAAAAATATCGTCTTATCTAAATTTTGTACTAAAAATTCATATACTGCAGCCTAATTTTTCTTTTTATGAGATTTAAAAAGAGGCAAGGAAAAAAAAAAGCAAACTGTATTAGGTAGTACACATACAGAATACTTCCACCATAGAAGAAAGTTCTGAGGTACAGTGCTAATCTAGATGGTATTTCAAGTAATTAGACTGGATGAAATCACCAAGGGAGTAATTTCTACTTCCATTTACTGTAATGGGAATATTGTTGATTATAAGCTTTGAATTTTCTATTAAATGTCTTCTTATCTCTTTGCTTTATTGAACACTCATTCCTCATTTTTTGTTTATGGCCTTACTATCTGGAGATGAAGAGAGAAAATAAATGCCAACAAGTCTAAATACTGAAAGGTCAGGGTGTTCACACACACAGTATTTCACTTTTCAGAATGCATTAGCCATTACAAGTCTAGTATCTCCGTCAACTTTCAGATATCAAATTGATGTTGTGCCATTTTCTCCCCTGGAGGCAATTTTGAGATCATAAAAGTTGTGCCAAGGACAAGAAAATGGGGCCTGGATGACTCAGAATTGAGAACATGTTCAGTTCATGGGTAGTGAAAAAAGAACCAAAGTGCTGGTTTCACTGGCTGCTTGTTTTTGTAGCACTTCAAGTAATAAAACCATCAACATAAATTCTGGGTTGGTTTTGTTCCCCTTTGAACTTTTGCTCTAGGGACTGATGAATCTCTCTGCCCAGCTGCGTAAATACTGTGCTGCCATTTGGCACAAATGGGAGGTTGGTCTTAGAAATCTTCACTTGTGAAAAATGAAATAAGCACAGGGGACTAGAACACGTGTGGATTAGGAAAGGAAGAGAGGAGCTGGAGCTCTGCAGTCTGAGATTTTTCTGTAATAGATATTTGCTGCTCCTCTTTGCCTAATATATTTTCAGTTGGGTACCTGCTCCTTCCCTACCTCATAATTTTGGTCAAGCTGTCAGGTACCCTGACTTCTGTCCAACAGAGTAGCTACTAGGAGTCCAACAATTGTAAAATCAGAGGCAATAAGAAAAAAAAAACACCTTGATAAATTTGACTATACAAAATTTTTTCAAATGCATGAAAAAATCATAAGTAAAATCAAAGACATTTGATAAATTTGGAGAAAATATTTTCAAGGTATATCATATATAAAGGGTTAATAGCCCTAATTCATAATAAACTTTTAAAATTAGAAGGGGAAAAAATGTAGTAGAGATTAGGAAGAAGATATAAACAAATAATTCACAATAAAAATAGCCGTTAAACATAAAAACGTTTCTAATTTCTTTACATCTTTGCCAACATTTACCTTTTATTGTTTCGATAACTGCTGTGAGATGGTATCTCATTGTGGCTTTGATTTGCATGTCCGTAATGATTAGTAATATTGAGTATCTTTTCACATATATATTCATTTATATGGCTTTTTAGCCATTCCCCACCTGTTGACTCTCTATCAGCCAAGGCTCTCCATTAGCTCAGCTTGTCTGCCAGAAAATAATTAAATTCAGTAAATATGTGATCCCTTCCTGTGGACTGGTTTATCCAAGTGCCTCAAAGTCCTTTCAGAAATACCATAAACACTATAGGTTACAAATTGTATGCAGAATTTTATCACACTCAATAATCTCTTCTACCTTCCGTCTCAGTTAATAGCATATTCATCTTCCTATTCCTTTTAGAAACCTTAGAATCACCTTTCATTTAAACTTTTCTTAATATCCTCTATGAAGTTATGAAATGTTGTATAGTCTTACTATTTCAGCCTTATCACTTGCCTCCAGATTCATAGTCTACGTTTTCCTCCTGCTTTGTTTATGGTTCTCCTGCTATTCAGTCAGATAATCACAATGACCAAGTCCTTCTACTGCAATATCAGTGGGGTCCAGTCCATGACATTCAAATAAAGATCTTATCATTATTCATCTGTAAACAAGTTCCTGACAGTTCCCTGTTCCCCCAGTGGATACAGAGAAAACTCCTTATCATGGTATACAAAGGTCTCCCCAGTCTGGTATCAACTATCTTTCTAACCTTATCCTTTGCCCTGCAGTCAATGTATTCAAATTCACAATGTTGCTCTTTCCAGAGCTCCCTGTGTTTTGGTCTGCATATTGCTGTTGTCTACACCTATAATACTTTCTTTTTCTTTTCTAACTGGAAAATGCTTACTCATCTTTCATAATCCATCTTAAATAGCCCCTCTGATGTTTTTTCTCTATTCCCTCTATTCCCAACCTGAGCAGGTTAAATCATTCTCTCTTCTCCATAACATCTCCACACATTTTGTTATTATCAAACTCATCAATTTATATTGTGATTTTTATGTCACTTTTTCTCTAGTAGACACCTAGCAAAATTATGGGGTTCAATAAATGTTAAGTTGAATGAATATAAATGAATGAGTGCATGAGACATAAGGGAAGTATTTTTGCTGTAGAAGAAAATCTTCTGCTACCGCTCACATGTGCACTAAAATACAAAATAGTCTACTCTGATTATGAGGATGACTGTTCTCAAGTAATTTATATGACTTCTATGTTGTAAATAAATTTACTTTCAAATCTGAGTTCATTCTTGGTATGCATTTTGCCAGGACACTTTCTAAATTCTAAACCACATTCCTCTCTATAGCAGTGATATGAAATGGCTCTAGGAAACTACACATTTAAATAATGACTTAAGTCAGATGGTAAGAATAAGAAACTATATTTTATTGGTCCAATTAATTTAATAAGCCCTTTAGTTTCCATAATAGAAAATTAGAATTATAGAATTCTATAGAAATAGAATTTTATATATATATATATAGCTTTTGATAATATTATATAATATTTCACTTTAAACATGTTATGCTTTTGAATGTAAGTTACTGTGAAACTAACTGGAAAAAAACAACACCACCTCATCAGACTCTCAAGTGTTGAAAATCTTTTTCCTCTATATAGAAACTATATTCCTGTGGAAACTATATTCCTCTATTAGAAGTAGATGGCGCCATTTTCCAGGCTGAAATTATAAGCCAGTACACCTCCAGGCATTTCTCAATGGAGAAGCTGAAAGGTAATCACATTTGCACAACTCTGTGTGCCGTAAGCTTGACAGATTTGAGTGCACTGTATTGTTTTCTGAGAGATTATTTATACTCTTATCTTTAGGATACAGAGATCCTTACTCTGAACTGGCTTTTTAAAGGATTTGCACTGAAACAGCACCTGCATCTGTAAAATGTGCAGGGAGGAAAGCCAGGTTTGTTTAATGTCTTACATGCTCTTCAGGTACTTAGACAGAGAATGCATTTTTTCATGTTTCTTTTTATTTACAAAAGTCTCATCATTGTGACCTTATATAAGGCTGTTTATACATATTTGTGTGTGTATGTATGTGTGTGTGTGTGTGTGTGTGTACATTCAAGACAACACAGATGTTTGCGTGTTGCTACAGAAATGTTTTGTTACGTTCTGTCTTACATTATTAACAGCCTCTGGATTTGTATTTTGCTTTTCACAGTTGAACTTGTGATTAAGGCTAGAGAGGCATGATGAATCCTTGTGCAAAGTGATGAAATTATAAAATTGCAGTGGCTTAAGCTGATGTTCACAACACTTAATTCATTTGGCTCTAAACCAGGCTTATTCATAAATTTCTTGTACTTGAAGAGTCGGCAGACATTTAATATGCCTAACTTTTTTCTTTCCAGGTATAGTTTGATCTTGACATCGACTAAAAAATTAACCAAAATAAACTAAGGGAAAACAAATCTGTTGTTTTTTTTTTTCAAAGTCTCCCTTGCATTCTCTCTCCAAGAGGGTATGAAACCTAATTATGTATTTTCTAGGAAGCAGTGATCATCACATTGAAAAGTGAAACATCCAGTCTATGAGACCTAATAGTCCAGTGATATGCTGCGAAGGGAATTTTATATATTTGACGTTTTCTTTGCATTTTGAGGACTGAATTTAAGAAAGGAGACTTTAGTGTAGTCTCAGAGATGAGGTGAAAAATGCCTCCAGGCCTCCTAAGAGTTTTAATGACCTGAGAAGGTTTCTTAACTTTTCCTGCTGGTATTAGTGTTTCAGCAAAGCACTTGACACTTGGGAGCTTCACTGACCCAGAGAAATAGAAGACCAGATCCAGGGATTACACTTTCCATTTTTATTAAAAGTACTCTGTTCTTTCAGAATCTATCTGAATCTTTGTGTGCTGAGAGACCTCAGCAGATTAAAGCTTTCTAGAAGGATTTCATTGAGGAAGAGGGTTGAGATACATATTTTCATAGCAAAAGGTGTTTGAAAGGATACCTATTTTCTTCTGAAGCCTTAACATGCATATTTACTTACTTAGTGTGAAGAAAATACCACCATCTCATCCCTGGTAAGATGAGATGAAATTAATTTCATATGGGATAACTTTTCCTTCTATAATGAGAAAAGACAGTGAAATATAAATATCTCTGGGGCAGGGGGCATTTTGATTCAAGTTCATACTAGGGTATAAAAAAAAAAGTTTTCCCAAGAGCAGTTTCTGATGGATGGAAGAAGAGTAAAGAGAGCAAGAATACACTAGATGGAAGGAGGAAAAAATATCATAAAGTTGGGGGAAATAAAGAGGAATGGGCTGAGAGGCTGGAGTACTCACAAGCCAGCTATGATGACGATTTTATAGATGTGTACTCTGGCCTTTCCACACTGCTTATGCTTAAAGCTGGCTATCAACTCTGTGACTAGATCCATGGCTAGTATTTAAATATTAGCCTCATAGATGGCTAGGAGTATTTGCTAAAATAGTGCTAGACTAGGGCTGACTGTGGTAATTTTTCCCCCATATAGAATTTGGGCACATTAAAAAAAAAATCATCCTTGAGGACATCCTTCTAAATACCTCTTTCTACTTGAATTTGCCATTCATAGGACAACACAATGCCTAGAAAATTCATATTTCAGCTCACTTGGCAATTAACTAATTATATTTAAAGATGGGGATCATGGTTCTTTTAGACCACTTAGAGCCTGGAAAATTCCAGGAATCAATTAATACATACGAGAAACATAAGCATATTTATATAAACATAAACATATTTTTAAATTGTAAGATAAAATACAATAGGCTTGGTCCTATTGGTGAGCAAATCATTATTAGCAAAGTGTCATTTAAATGTGATGATTTACCTTAAACTATTTACAATTCAGTTCTCATTAGAGATTTTTCACAATTGAGCGGTCTACATTTTTTTTTAATATTTATTTATTTACTTTGGCTGCGCCAGGTCTTAGTTGTGGCACGTGGACTTCTCAGTTGCAGCTTGTGGACTCTTAGTTGTGGCTTGCAGGCTCTTAGTTGCGGCAGGCATGCGGGATGTCTTTCCTTGACCAGGGATCGAACCCAGGCCCCCTGCATTGGGAGCACGGAGTCTTACCCACAGGACCACCAGGGAAGTCCCTGAGTAGTCTACTTTCTTTTCCTTTTAGGGGACTCAAAATCATGAAACCAGGAGCCTGCGCTAGGATTTCTCACCACTTCCTTTGAAGCCTTTGCTCAGTCCCCTTAGTTCTTTCCTCTCCATTCTCCTCAACAGAGGAACTGCTGCTATCTCTACTGAGTCATAATAAGTGAATTTGAACAGTTTAAAGTGGACAAGGCACCACTCACTAGTCAGCTTTTCTCATTTTCCTTGGTCTCCTTAGCCTGTCTTTAAAGGTGCTAATAATGAGAGCAAATCTTCATTCCACAATTTTTTTTGAAGTCTGCTATTTCCAAGGTACTATGCTAGATATCCAAAAATAGAATATTCTTGTTTTCTGAAAGCTGAAAGCTGGGAGCTGGGAGTGGGGAGGGGGGGTAGTTAAAATACATTCATAAATAACTTGGATACATAAGCTGAACATAATACAGAACAATGAGATATTTACTGAGTATTTACTATGTGCTGTATACTCTGCTAGGTGCTGTGAGTGATTAAAAAAAGTGGGTGGAGCCCATGAATTAACTGGAGAGATGGTGCATACACACATGAAACACAGGCTGGTAGGAACCAAGATAAGTAGAATCTGATGAGAAGACATCAGAGAGCTAGAGTTATGGTAAATATGTAATAAATGTTTAGAGATTGTTTAAAGAAAATTGGGACTAAGCAAGGACTATGGAGTAGCTTTAGCTGGTGCTTTAAGAATGACAGTCTGGTAGAGTAGGGGAGGAAGCACTCTGGGTAAGGAAGTGACAGGAGCAAAGGTAAAGAATTAGGTATGTACTGGCATGATTGGAAATGAGAGAGGCTAACGGGAGAAATACAAGCAGGGGGCAAGAAGGAGACCTGGAGGTCAGGCAACTTGTCCAAGGTTGTAGAGCTAAAAATAAATGGGGTTGGGATTTGAACCTGGGATGTCTGATGCTGACTCGCCTGGGTGGGAGGTCAAAATTGAGGCAGCCTTCATTATGGAAAACAGTATGGAGTTTCCTCAAAGAGTTGCCATATGATCTAGCAATCCCACTCCTAGGCATATACCCAAACAAAACTATAATTCGAAAAGACACATGCACCCCTATGTTCATAGCAGCAATATTCACAATAGCCAAGACATGGAAACAACCTAAATGTCCATCAACAGATGAATGGCTAAAGAGGATGTGGTACATTATATACAATGGAATACTACTCAGCCATAAAAAAGAATGAAATAATGTCCTTTGCAGCAACATGGATGGACCTAGAGATTATCATACTAAATGAAGTAAGTCAGAAAGAGAAAGACAAATACCATATGATATCTTATATATGGAAATACCATATGATATCTTATATATGGAATCTAAAATATGACACATATGAACCTATCTACAAAATAGAAATAATCTCACAGACATAGAGAACAGACCTGTGATTGCCAAGGGGGAGAAGGGATGGGGAAGGGATGAATTAGGAGTTTTAAATTAGCAGATGCAAATTATTATAAATAGAATAGATAAACGACAAGGTCCGACTGTATGGTACGGGAAAATATATTCAGTACCTGTGATAAACTATAATGGAAAAGAATATGAAAAATATATATATATAACTGAATCACTTTGCTGTACAGCAGGAATTAACACAACATTGTAAATCAACTATACTTGAATAAAATAAATTTTTAAAAATTGTGGCATCCTTGAATTTGGGCACAGGGATTTGAGTTTAATTTTGTAGATACCTGAGGATTTATTCAATGTTATTTTCTTGCCCTTTCTACTATGAACATTAGCAGCTGCTTTAATATTGGAAAAGAGTACTCAGAATTGAGAGAACTCAGCTCTCTGAAGTGATGGTCTTGTAAATGACCTCAAGTACTGGGAAGTAACTTTTTTAACTTTCAAAATTCTAATGTTCCAATATGTGATAAGTAACACAAAATTCTGTGATATTATTGGGTTTCTGCTGAAGACTTTCATAAAAGGAACACTTTTAAGCTGAGATGTGACTTGTTTGAGGTTCTTATTATGCGGAAAACTTATTTCTAGAATTTCAACTAAACCTAAGACGTGAGTGTTTACAGGTTGATTTGTGTCTCCTCAAAGTTCATATGTGGAAGCCCTAACTCTTAATGTGACTGTATTTGGAGAGAGCGCCTTTAAGGAGGCAAATAAGGCTAACTGAGGTTATAAGGATAGGACCCTAATCTGATAGAATTTGGTCCCTTAGAAGAAGAGGAAACAACACTCAAGCTCACTTTCTTTCTCTCTCCTCTTGCACACAGGAGAAAGGCCATGTGAGGACACAGTGAGAAGGTTTGCAATCCAAGAAGAGAGTTCTCGCCATAAACCAGCCCTGATGGTGCCTTGATCTTGGACTTGTGGCCTCTAGAACTGTGAGAAAGTAAATGTTTGTTGTTTAAGCCACCCAGGTATTGATATTTTGTTATGGCAGCCCTAGCAGAATAAGACAGTGAGAAAAAAGTAGGAAAGAGAAAAAAGGAGAAATAAAACAGAATTCTCTCTCTCAAATTAATAAAAGGAAATTGAGGGGAAATACAATATATGTAGAAATATGTTATCATTTAAGGAGGCATTATTAGGTCCTAACTTAGAAAGCTCATCTTCATAGGCTGTCTGGATTGACATACTGTGAAACATCAGGAAGTAAGTTAACTGATTCTCTTGGAAAGAGAAGTCACCATGAAAATTATGGACGGTGTCACTTGGGGTTACCTATGTTTAAAAATAAACGTAATTGTGGCCAGTGAGAAGTATTTGAAAACTATTGGCCATTTTTTGTTTCACTCTGCTGTAGTTTATGAACACAAGTTTTAATTAACTCCATTGGCAGTATTATTTTTCTCTTGCAGCAGCTGACTGAAAAATCTAGGGCAAATTCTGGCAATAATTGTGTTGAATCTCTTCAGGGAAAAAGTGAGCGCGATAATACTTACAAAACTTTGCAATGGTTTGCGTTAGCAGATTTTTTTCAAAGACTGAATATTTTCACTTTTTACTCCTTTGAAAGCAAGTAAACCTGAGTTGTCTGAACGGGAAGAAAAGTTTCACTTTTCACATGGGGAACTTCTTAAAAAGAGAGACATTCTTTTGAGGAAGATGCAGATTCTTGGGTATCTGTGTGTCTAAGCTTACTTACCAGCTCAATGTTGGGTGATGTGGCACCTTTCCTATTCCTGTTTTCACAAATACTGAACCTGTGCCTCAGCACTGCAATGAAGACATGACAGCTTATACTCTTCTACAGTTTCAAAGACTCTGGAAAAAAACAATCTAGGCCATGCCCGTATATAATAAAGGGCTTTAAAATTTTTTTCCAGGTTCATATAAAGCCATTTAAATCATTTGGTTCCTCTTATAAAAATACAGAAAATTGAATGTCTTGCTCTACAGAATAGATAATACATAAATTTGAAAGAAAGCATAAATGATTTTATGCTGATATAGTCTTTCAATATTGCTAATTTCTTCTTTTATATTTCTCCCTCTTACACTTAAGGTAAATAAAATTGCCAGTTTGGTACAGGGATTTAAACCAAGTTTCCAATTGTGAAAAAAAAGTTTTTAATTTGATTTCTGATACAGTTGGAGGTTTGTTCATTATACATTTCTAGATTTTATGTTATTTAAAATTACTTCTCCACATAGTACTGGCTATCAATCTGTATAATAACTTTGTCTGTCATGCTGCTGTAATCAGATATTTTAGATTTACTCTTTTATTTTGAAACATATTTCCATTATTTCCATTCAGGTAAATTTATTGGGTACCTGATAGGTAAAGTTCAATAATGAGCTCTAATTATTTCAAGCAAAGTAGAACATTTCACATGATTTCAAAGTTTCCTGTAGGGAAAATGAGTCTTATATGAGCGTGGATTGTTTTTGGCTACTCATCATCCAAGGATCCAGACATCTTTCTTACTATGAGATAGCTCTAACAGTGGTGGTGGGCAGGGCCCTACCTCTCACTATAGAAGTGAAAGAGGTACATAATTCTTTGACTTCCTGGAAGCTAAAGTATAAGCAAGTATCACAGGCTTGGCTAGGTAGACACTATGAACATTTAATATTAAGGGAATCATTCCAAAATAAGGGAGTTGAGTTTACTTATAGAGTTGTCACAGTGAATTTTCAGGGGCAAGTGTCCACTGCTAAATTGGTGTTAGAGATGCCAGCATCCATCCAGACCGCTCCTGTGTGCTATCTCGGCTACACCTTGGTTTCCTTTATTTCTTCTCATCCTTTATATCTTTCCAGTGTTTCTGTGAACTCTCTATTATCCTTTCCATAAATTTGTTTTATGTTTAATGAGAGTGGATTTCAGATATTTGCACTCAAGTAGCATGACTATTACCTTCCATCATCAGGGATGATTATTTTTTTAAACTGTAGGTGAAATTAACTAAAGTAGTGATAACTTTCATTTGTACAGTCCTCTATAATATTTTTGAAGCACTTCCACATTCTTATTTAATTTTATCCTAAGGAGATTACTATGAATTGGTCAGGAACTAGTATCTCTGAATGATAAAACAATAAGCTATGGCATGGAAATGTTAAATGACTTGCCTAAGGACACCTACTCAGGCATAGAGAAGAATTTATAAGCCAGAGTGCCTGACTCTCAACATCACCTTCTCATATTTGTTTCATATTAGCTGATATCAGGATTGTGCTAATAAAAATCTTAAAACCCTAAAAGAATAGCCTAGATACATTTTAACTCAGCATATATTTATTGAATAAATTTCTAACCTGCATAATTTATTTTTTTAAAAGCAATAAAAACAGGGCTTCCCTGGTGGCGCAGTGGGTGAGAGTCTGACTGCCGATGCAGGGGACACAGGTTTGTGCCCCGGTCTGGGAAGATCCCACGTGCCGCAGAGCGGCTGGGCCCGTGAGCCATGGCCACTGAGCATGCGCGTCCGGAGCCTGTGCTCCGCAATGGCAGAGGCCACAACAGTGAGAGGCCCACGTACCGCAAAAAAAAAAAAAAAAAAAAAAAAAGCAATAAAAACAAAATTATTAACTGGTGAGTAAAGCTGTCTCTACTCTTCTAGGAACTTACTATTGAATCAAGGAGGTAGATCTACATAAATAACATATTTCAATAGGTACTTATGAGGTCTGGAAAATTCTTGAGGCGTAACTTCTGAAATGAATGAAGGAGCTAAGTGAAGGGTGTGTGGCAGGATTTCTTCAGGGGAAATCATGGAGTTGGTTTTGTAGGAACTTAGCAAAGAGTGTGCCCTGAGAGAAGAAAATGGAGATGGGGTTTAAGACTAGGTCATAGTGAGCCTTGAAAAAGCCTTACTTTTGAAACGTATTCTCCAAGGCAGCAGTTTCAAGCAATCTCCAGGGAAGTGTTGACCTGACACAAATAGACTGCCAGACATTTCTCCAGCAAAGATGGGTTTATTCAGGATCAGCAGAGAATTGCAATTTGGACTCTGCAACCATGGTCATCCACCTGTAAGTCCCTGTAGGCAAGGGATGGAGAACACTTTTATAGAGATAAAAAGTAAGTTGGGAGGGCTACAGGAAACAGAGTCCATGGCTTTCCATTGGCTGAGTCCTTGCCAGGAAAGAAGAGGCATCTCTTTTCTTCTTGTTGGGCTCTGCTGTCATTGCAGAACATGAGAGATCCCCCTCTGGCCTCCCAACTCTATTTAATTGGTGTTTCTGTTTGTCAGATTTTTACTGAAGTTTGTTAAAATGTGGTTTCCCGGACCTCCTTTGCAGAAGTTCTTATTTTTCTGCCTGGGGTAGAGCCTAGAATTTTAACCTTAACAATAACAAAGTCAGGTGGTGTGCAGATGCTCCCCAGTGAGACAACCAGCTTATGTCTTGTAATACATTGTTACTGTTCATGTAACTTCTAGTAGGTCTAAATGTATGAAAAAGGGGCAATGAAACAGCCTACCTTCACTCTTGCCTGATATCATTGTCAAGTAATATTCACTCATTCAGGTGTGTAATGGGTTCTGTCCAGGAGTTGGAGGGGTGGTAGAGGACAAAACAAAGTGCCTGCAAGCGTAGAGCTTGTGTCCTAGTTGGAGGCAGGGTAGAGACTATTTTGTATCTTATATCTTCATTACAAATCTTATATCTTCATTACAAGAACAGGAGATGTGTCGATGGAGGGGTATTGTTTTCATAGCAGTGATCAGGAAAGGGCTCTCTCGTGTGATACTTGAGCAAAGTCCTGAAAGACTTTGACATGAGGAGGGAGTCAACCTGAGCGGGAAACTTCCAGGCTGAAAGAACAGTAAGTATGAAGACCCTGAGGAGGAATTTGTGGTGGGAAAACAAGAGTCCAGTGTGGTTAAAGAGGAGGAGAAAGGAAAGGAGCTAAAGAGAACCAGTTTAAAGATGTAGAGAATGTCTGCTCTTTTATGCTGTGGTAAGGTGGTCACTGTGTTCTCAGTATCATGGAGAGAGAATTTTGAGCAGGTGATTTATGATTTTAAACGATCACTTTTGCTGCTCTGGGGAGAAGGGACTGTTGAGAAAGCAGAGTGTTGAGAGGTGATGGTGGCCTAGACCAGGCTGGCCTCGACTGGCATGGCTATAATGGTCCTTCAACCCAATTACATGATATATGTCTTCAAAACATGTTTAAAGGGTTCTGTGGTATTTTCCAACATCGACAGCCAAGTCTCTGGTTCTCTGGACACCAACTATGTCCTACAATGCAATTCAGTTCTGGTAGTAACTCCTTGGATTTAGCACCAGAGTCCACAGATTTAAGGGCTCAGACCCACAAGAATGTCCTCACTTTAGATGCCAGTCACAAATATTGGGTCCCCAGGTTACACACATTCTGTCCAACTTGGTTGCAAATTGGGGTTTCCACCCCCCCCCCAAGTTCAATAATTGGCTAGACTGGCTCATAGAACTCAGGAAAACAGTTTACTTTCTGTAACTGTTTTATTATAAAGGATACAACTCAGGAAGAGTTGTTACCAAACCTAACTTGTGTCCACTCTCCTATCCGCAGCAAAGCCAACCTACTGACACCAGTTGTAGTGAAAGGAAAGAATAGCATTGATTTCAGGGTGCCAAGCAAGCAGAATGAGCAGCCCATGCTCAAAAGACACAAACTGCCTGGGGGCTTTCAGGGAAGGGTTTCTAAAGACAACATTTGGGGGTGAGGTTTGCAGCTTGTGGACTTTCTTCTGATTTGGTTGGTGTTCAGGTAACAGGGTGATGTTTTGATGATCTTCATCATCAACCTTTTGGTTCAAACCAGTTTGGAGTCTACATGCCTGTGGTCAGCACAGAGGTACCGTCCTCCACCCAGATTGGGGGGGAGTCTTGGTTTCTGCAGAACAACTCACAGATATGCATCAAATTATTATGTATATCTCTTAAGGAGGATCCAGCACTCTGTTTTATGGATGAACACTTGTTTAAGTTATTATCACTTTTCTTGCTTAACTGCTTTCCCTTTGTTTCTGTGTTCCCTCACTTCTCTAATTAGTAACTGCTTGAGTCTGCTCTTTGGAACTCAGGGAAGGCCTAGAAGACTAAAGCCTTTTTCTACAAACAATAAACAGGGGACACGGAGGTGCTTTTGCACCTGGGAGGGCCCACAGATCCCTGCTCTGTTTCAATCCCTGCTTTTCTTTGATACTGTTCAATCCTGAGGGTAACAGAGGTGGGACAAGAAAAGGAAAAGTTTTGGACAGAGAGGTTTATCATAAACTCATCAGGGGAACTCAGTTTTAGTGGAACTTGGTTTCACAGGCAAATGGAAGAGATGCATAGGGCAAGTTATAGGGGAAGGGGCATAAGGTTTTCCTGCCATCTCACTGTGCAACACCATCCCAACATCTGGATGTGTTCACCAACCTGGTAGTTCTCTGAACCCCATCATTTAGGAGTTTTTATGGTGTTCCCATTACATAGGAATGATTGATTAAATTATTGACCATTGGTGATTGAACCCAATCTCCAGCCCCAGAGGTCTGAGGGGAGGGCTGAAAGTTCCAGTCCTCTGATCATGTGATTGGTTCTTCTGGCAACCATCCCCCATCCTGAAGCTACCTAGGAACGCAGCAAGAGTCACCTCATTAACATACACTCAGGTATAGTTGAAAGCAGCTTGTTACAAATAACAAAAGGTGTTGCTATTACCACTATCACTCAGGAAATTCCAAGGATTTTAGAATGTCTGTGTTAGGAACTTAAGAGAAAGACCAAATATGTGTTTACTATAAGTACAAATAATGGTATCACATGTTGGCTGAAAGCCAGCCCACTTTAGGGATACATTTCTTTAATACTGTATTGCTTTTGACACCCCAGAGTTCACACTATGTAGATGGCTATGTACGAAGGAAAAGGAACATTTTTAACATTTCTATAAAAGGACACTTTATAATTTCTATAATTTAAATTTTAAAATAGCATCCATTAGGAAATATCATATTTACTCTAAATTCTTCTTGCTGAGGTCCAATCTACTGCTTTCTCTAGAACCATGTGCTTGTTTTATAGGATCTAATAAAATGATCTCATAATTATGTTAGGATTTCAGCTGCTTTACATGAGATAGTTCTATTTGTGGAATTAATGTCGATTCCAGTTATATTAGAGAACATGTCTCAAACTCACGAAAGGAGATGAAGATGGCCATAACATTTATAGAGCAAGAAGGGCAATTTGACTTAACCTACAATAATAGTCACTGAATGTTAGTGTTTTTCAGTAATGATACAGGAAACAAACTTATTTATATGTTGTTAAATGCTTTGCACAAATGAGAGAATTGACGTATGTGTTAACTGTAGAAATAGGTAAGCTTTTAAGACTGAGAGAATGGATAGAAATAAAAGCGATCATGCACTTCTGTGAACAGAAATGCAGTTGCCAATGATAACGATTCCATTCAGTTTGAGAAACTGTGATACAATGTTCACCACATTGAAAACTGAAACGTCCAATCTGGCATTATCTATGGCACATATTCAGTGATATGGGCCAAAGAGGACTTAGTGTGACATCTTAGAGTATCTATGAATTTATGACAGAAAAAAGTGGGATGGTTTTTAAGTTAGGTAAAATTGTAACAGAACATTCTCTTCCCCGGTATAATAAAACTGGAAATGAGACAGGAGGGAAGAGAGCAGGGCACAACCATCAAAAGAATGACATAGCCATTGAAGATATGACATAAACTGGTTAGAACCAACTAGGCCCAAGGTGGCGGAAGAGTCAACTTCCAGTGGACCTTGAGCCTCATTATGCATTCATTGTAATACATTAGCTTAAACGACACACACACACAGGCGCCATGATAGTTCCGAGGCTGACCATAAAAGGCCAAAAAGTGGGCTGTGGCCTAATTCCTGGAAATCCCCACCCCTTCCCCATAATAGTTGGAATAATCCTCTCACTCATCAGCCTATGAAATTACGCAGCCCATAAAAACTACCACCCCTGCACCAGGCCACCCTCGCCTTCTAAGACGGCCCACACTCTGTCTGTGGAATGTGTCTCTCTCTAAATAAATCTGCTTTCACTTTACTATGGCTCCCTCTTGAATTCTTTTCTGCGTGAAGCCCATCCCAGGGACTCACCTGAGAACTGACACATGTGGTCTTCTCCCCCTCCCCCATTTTTCCTTTGATTATAAAACTGTAGCCCACTTAGTTACCGGGGCAGAGCCCTCTTGTTTGTCCACGTATATCCTTCACAAGCATCCTATATTAATAAATCTACTTTTTACCTATCACTTTGTTTCTCGCTGGATTCCTTCTGCAGCGAACCATAAAGAATCTGAGCTTAAGTCCTGAGACGAGTTGAGTGGTTTCAGTTGGAAGATTGTGGGTTCAGGTCCCTATGTGAGGTGCAGTTTCAGAAGGAGAAGAAATAGCAAGATGCGGTCATGTTTAAACTGGCACGTTTTACTTTCTATCTTGGAGGTTGGGCGGTTCGGAGAGGAGGCGAGACGGCGGGGCTAGAGAGGCTGTTCTGGCGGCTGCAGGCGTGGCCGGAAGTGCTGGGTCCCGAGCTGGAGCTCGAAACCTCGCGTGCAGGTATTCTACCTCTAGTTTCTTCGCAGACTGTGTCAAAGTGGAGCTGAGCCGTCTGGACGATTCCAGGAGAGCATCTCACTGTTTTCGCAGACTTGCTGGCGTTGTGGCTATGACTGCGTGTTCTCTATCACTAAGTGGCCGTCAGCACCCCAAGAAGCAGGACTGAAAGTGGTGCTTTCTCCGGCCCAGGGTTCCAGGACACAGTCCCAGGCTGCCTATGGTTATGAGGCCGACTGAGCGTGTGAGGGGCCTTCACACCTCGCTGCAAACTTTGCGCTCGTTGTAACATACAAAGAAAGGACGCCTGGAAATTTCCAAACAACAGTTTTTTCCTCAATTTCTTCCTTAACTTTATGGAACAAGAAGCTGAGTAGGGCCCAGTATAGGGGCTGCTTTCTTTTCTACTCCCCTCGTATCAATATACATCTATATGTAAGTATGTATATATATTTCCTATGGGGGAAAAAACCTATGATTAATTTTAATCTCTTTAATGCACAGTGTAAGCTTAGTTGTAAGGAGCTCAATATAAACCGGGTAATATAGTTAAGAGCTCAGGCTCTGGAGTCTGACTGCTGGGTTTTCAGCCATGGTTCTACAACTTGTTAACCGTGGGACCTTAGGGGATGTTAAGGACTGAATGTTCTTGTCACCTCAAAATTCATATGCTGAAGTCCTAATTCCCAGTGTGGCTATGTTTGAAGATGGGACCTCTAAGGAAGTAATTAAGTTTAAATGAGGTCATATGGGTGAGGCTTTGGTCCAATAGGCTTAGTGTCTATATAAGAGACACCTGAGAGTTGTTCCCTTTCCCTCTCCACCTGTCTAGGATTCAGCAAGAAGGCAGCTATCTGCAAGTCAAGAAGAAAGCCCTACCTGAAACTGAAGCAGCTGGAACCTTGATCTTGGACTTCTAGCTTCCAGAACGGTAAGAAAATAAATTTCTGCTGTTTAAGCCGCGCAGTCTAAGGTATTTTGTTATAGTAGCCTAAGAAGACTAATACAGAAAAAATATTTAATTCTCTGTACCTTAGTTCCCTTACTGTAAAATGAAGGTAACAGATAGGCCCACTTCCTAGTGTTGCTTTGATGAGCTGAGTGTAAGAAGATCAACTAATGTTAGTTATTCATATTATAATTATTGAGAATGCAGTTTACTGTTGTCTTTATACAAGTAGAATAGAATGAGCTAATTTGGTGAATGAGTGTTTTTTTTTTAATGTATTAAACTCATTAGGTATAAGTATTTATATATATTTTGTATGTAGAAGAATGTACATGAACCTGAGACAGATTTAAAGCTTTGTCAAAGAATGCTAAAAAGAGAGGTCTGTGGAATGTAAGAAGAGTAAATTAAACAAATTTTTTTTGATATGAATTTTGACTTTTTTTGAAGGTGTGACTCAAATGTGACCAAACAGACTTAGGTGAATATCGTTTTGAAATTTTCAAGGTTCTTAAACTGTACCCTAGATAACTAAATGCAAATTGTTAGTCTGAGATCTTTTCTCAGACAATGACAAGAAGAAAAACAAAAAGAGTATAGACTATATGGTTCATTTAAATGTTTTAGCCCCAAACTTCAATCTGAAATTTTGACTGCAACGAGCTCTTTTAGTGTCCTGGAGACAGAAATTCAGTCAATTTAGCAAAGCAAAGGTCAAGTCAATTATTTGTTGTCCTAGAGAGGCAATTGAATAGTTGATTTAGTTAATATTATGGTTCTTGGGCTTTCCTGGTGCCACAGTGGTTAAGAATCCGCCTGCCAATGCAGGGGACACGGGTTCGAGGCCTGGTCCAGGAAGATCCCACATGCCGCGGAGCAACTAAGCCCGTGCGCCACAACTACTGAGCCTGTGCTCTAGAGCCTGTGAGCCACAACTACTGAAGCCTGCACTCCTAGAGCCCGTGCTCGGCAACAAGAGAAGCCACCGCAATGAGAAGCCTGTGCACCGCAACAAAGAGTAGCCCCTGCTCACTGCAACTAGAGAAAGCCCACACTCAGCAACAAAGATCCAGTGCAACCAAAAATAAATAAAAATAAAAAATTAAAAAAAAATATTATATTTCTTTAATCTGGTAATGACTGTGAATTTTAGACAAAATCTCAATGAAATAAGAATTTTTCTTCCTACTAGTTAATACCTCAACACAGTGACATATGTCATTTTATAGACAAATTGCTTACTGCAGTAGGTTCTTTAATAAAGCGTTTGGGACCTAGAATTGAAAGTAGATGTGCTTGTATGGGTTGGGCAGGAATGGGGGGTGGGGAGGAGTCAACTGTCTTCAGACATTTGACTGACTGATCTAACAAAGTTCCTACTATTCCTAAAAAAATTCCTAGGTTGTTGCTGATGGCTTTGAGGGCAGAATGCAATTCTTATAAGAAAATAAGAAACCCGAGGGTACAGGAAGAATATTGATAAAAAATCAGAGATAAGGTAGGTAAGGCAGATTTCTCTGAAAAAAATATCTCTTTTTTAATCATGTCTCTCCCTCTTAATTACCAAATCTGGTTAGTTAGAGGTAGAATAAGAAGAAAGTAGGAGAGAGATGGTGAATACAGAATTTCATTGTCATCAGTAAATAAGTTGTATGTGTCTATTTATATGTTTTACTGTCATCTTATAAAACTGGGGCTTAGTAGCAGGAAATTCTATAATGAATCATAAATATAACAGTATTTTAATAGTATAAATTGTATGCTCATGATGCTTATAGTAGAATAGTAAAGTCTTTTAATAAGCTCTAGAAAGTCTAGTAAAGTCTTTTAATAAGCTCTAGAAAAACCTTAAAAAGTCTTTTAATAAGCTCTAGAAAAACCTTAAAAAAACTATAGGTTTAAAATAAAACACTATAATGATGTAATCTGTTTGGCATCTTAAGTTATCTAACTTAGTCTTATAAGTTCAGTGTGTAATTATATAACTCCTTTGCCTAGGGAAAAGATAATTCTTTTTTTTTAAGGAATATTTATTGTGTGCTTATTACATGTCAGACATTGCTGGCATTTTTTAAAAATTTTTATTGGAGTATAGTTGCTTTATTTATTTATTCTGTTAGTTTAGCATATATGTGGAATCTAGAAAAATGGTACAGATGAGCCGGTTTGCAAGGCAGTAATAGAGATACAGATGTAGAGAACAAATGTATGGACACCAAGGGGGGAAGTGTGTGTGGGGGTGGGGGGGTGGGATGAATTGAGATTGGGATTGACGTGTATACACTGATGTGTATAAAATAGATAACTGATAAGAACCTGCTGTATAAAAAATAACTAAAACAAAATTCAAAAAATATATAAATGCAATAAATAAATATTCTGTTAGTTTATACTTTACATACAACATTCTTTTTTTTAAATTTTTTAAAAATTTATTTATTTTTGGCTGTGTTGGGTCTTATGTTGCTGCGCACAGGCTTTCTCTAGTTGTGGCAAGCGGGGGCTACTCATCATTGCGGTGTGCGGGTTTCTCATTGCGGTGGCTTCTCTTGTTGCGGAGCACGGGCTCTAGGCGCATGGACTTCAGTAGTTGTCGCACACAGGCTTAGTTGCTCCACGGCATGTGGCATCCTCCCCGACCAGGGCTCAAACCTGCGTCCCCTGCATTGGCAGGCAGATTCTTAACCACTGTGCCACCAGGGAGGTCCCAGCATTCAGTTTTGAGGGGTCTTCTGGAGGCTGCAAGTCCAAGATGAAGGTGTCAGCAGCATAGTTCCACCTGAGGCCTCTCTCTTTGGTGTGCAAATGGCTGCTCTCTTAATGTGTCTTCACATGACCTTCCCTCTGTGGCCGCACTTCCTTGATGACTCCAAAAGACAATTCTTAAAAAGTTCTTTCTCACTTAAGTTATTATGAATAAGAAAATATTAATGTACTTTATATGCACTTTTAAGTAGTGCATAGGCAGGGACAGAGAAAATTAGAAAACTTAAAAAAAAAATGAGTGCTAAAAAGTGAAGGAAAAGCTGTTTTGTATTGAATTCCCACCCAAAGATATCTGAGAAAGAATAGAAGTAACTAATATATCCAGTTTTTAAATATTGCTTTAGGAATAGTTTCATTTGCTGGAAAATAGTGAAAAGATAAGGAACAATATATTTCTCAGTAAGCTGAGAGAGTATATTTGACTGCAAGCTTTTAGTATCTACAAATGCTGTTTAAAGAGGATATTAATATCCATTAATGTCTCCCAAGCAAAGCAAAGCAAATCAATGGGAAAAATATTAAAGCTAAGAACATTTGGTAAAGTGGCTGTTTTCAAAATAAATATTATAAATAAATAGCTTTATCAGTAATAAACATTAAAAAGAACAAAAAATTACACTGAAGTTGTAAAATATGAAATTTCTAGGAATTATCTCAACAAAATTTGTCATACAAACTAATTTGAGACCTATGGAGGAAATAAATTTAAGACCTATGGAGGAAATAAATAAAAGACTATTTTTTCCTCTTTTGTATCCCTAATGCTTTGAATAGTGCTGGGCTCAGCCCATGAAATATTTGTCAAATGCTAATGGATCAACCTTGTGGAATATGTAGAAAATAGTTTGGGAAATGCTTTTATGATGTAAAAATATTGCAGTGTTGACATTCAGTGTATATATACATATATAATGAATATGTATGTATATATGTTTGTGTGTGTTTTCTATTAAGTGAATATTATTTTTAAAATTGCACCCAGCATTCTACATAACAGAGAAGTAATAGAGGCATGTGATTCTAGTACTTAATCAGATAGTCAAGGGTTGCAGATTTATTTATTTATTTTTTTACTTATTTTGCTCCTGAATTTTAATCCCTGGTTGTTATATACTCTAGTTTCTGGAAATATAAGGCCAGAATTCTGAATTACAATAAAAATAATCAAATACAAGCACTCGTACACACATGCATGCACACATACATAAACACACCCTACAGTCAACCAGTCAACCAGAGAACAAAACCTAGTGTCTCAGTTCAAAGTCATATCATGTTTCATCCAACTACCCATCCATTGATCCATTGATCCATTGATCCATCAGTCCATTGATCTATTGATCCATTGGTCCATCCATCCCTACATGCGTACATAAAATTAAGTTTATTGACTTCTATAAATATAAACTAGTATTAGCAATCTGTTTCAGTAAAGGAAACATAAAAGGTAATCATAGAAAGAGTAGAAAAAATAGAGTATTGCAGTGAAAGTCTAGGAAAAGAAGTGTTTCAAGGAGCTGGGAGGAGTCTATGGGGATGATACAGAGGGATTATGTCTTGGTAGTATTCTTTTGGATTCATTGCTTAGGATGCTACTGATGAATTTCAAGATTGCAGTTTTAGTAGGTTCATTAAGTACAAGCCAAATTCAGTTAGATTGAAAGTAAGTGTGGTGAGAAGGAAGTAAGGAGTTGAATGTGTGGCATCCTTATCAGTACCACTCTTAGGACTGGGAGAGAGTGGCCCCTGCTCTCACACCTGCATTATAAAAGGACACACGCATCACAAGCACACAGACTTACATGTTTATTAAAGAACACATGGGCAGTACTGTTATCAGAGATCTGGAACTCGGTGCTCTTTTAATACGTGAAATGAACCTAAACATCCTCTTTTTTGACATACCATTTGGTCTTCAGGGAAATGCTCCTTTTCATCTCTTGCACCATGTGTTTGAAACAAAAAGTGACAATGTCTGAATGCCATGAAATTTGTGCATCAGGTTAATGTCAAAATCACCTATACCTTCAAAGTGCAGGAATGATCTGAGCACCAAAAGTGCTTAGGTAAAAGGAAAAAAAAAAAAAAAAAATATATATATATATATATATATATATATATAAATTAACTTGTCAAATTCTTCCTCTCACCATGGAAAAAGGTTGTAGATTCTTGCATGACAAAGTATCCTTCCCAGCAGTTCTGAGCTTCTATTCTCTGTTCCTCTGTGTTCCAATTCCTGGTTCTGGAGCCACTCAAAAATAGTACAGAATTTGTAGCATTTGCATGGCAGCTGAGAATCAGTTTGTAATGTTAAACCACATTATTATAATGATTTTAAAATTATTTTTACTTTATGTTTTTTGATGAAATATATTCAAAATTTGGATGCTTTGAGAACAATAACATTTTACATTTTAATTCTTAGATCATTCCAGTCAGTAGAACAAAAATAACACTATAATATTACTTATAAAAACAATTTGTGGGACTTCCCTGGTGGTCCAGTGGTTAAGACTTCGCCTTCCAATGCAGGGGCTGTGGGTTTGATCCCTGATGGGGGAGCTAAGATCCCACATGCCTCAGGGCCAAAAAACCAAAGCATAAAACAGAAGCAATATGGTAACAAATTCAATAAAGACTTCAAAAATGGTCCATATTAAAAAAAGAAAAATTGTGATTTTGATGAAATAAAGGCAAAAATATTTTGGAATATACTCTGTGAATTAGGTATGCCTTTGTCTGTTACACGTCCAAACATTGCAAGCTCAGCAAGAGAATGATGCCCAGACACATACAATATTTATTAAATTCAGTCATCTTTGATATTTTGATAATTTCAGTCACAAAGAAACCATAGTTTTATCAGTATTTTTCCATTTAAAAAAGTCATGAAGGTAGATTTGTCAAAGAAGAGAAAAACATTTTTATTTAGCAGTATGTTAGCTTGGTTTATAACTTTTAAATATTTAGACATATGGTTGTGGGCTTCATTTGTACTCTTGCTTTGGGTCTTGTAAATTTTAGGGGTGGGTCTAGTGTGAATATATTCTTGAATATTTGTTCACTTACGTAGTTTCTTAAGATAAATTTATAAAATAGAATTACAAAGTCAAAGAGAGAGACCTTTTTTGTGAACATTTAGATTTGTAATGATTTCATAGCAAAAGCCCCTTTAATAAGTGAAAATATTATTTATTGAGTACTGTTTGAACATCCCTCATAATTTTGTTATTGAATGTGTAAGTTATTACAGTGTTGCAAAATTCTGCAGAACTATTGCAGAGGTCCTGAAGAGGCAGAGAGGAAATCAGAGGAGAGCTGGGGAGGTACAGGGCAACTGGAGGAGGCTTTCTTTGGGTTCAGATTTTATCCGTGATCTCTGTGCCGCAGTTTAGTTACAAACCAAGCGTACCTCAGCCTGGAAATTTGGTGGTGGGCTCCGTGGGTCATATACATTCTTCAAAACAAATTGCATTTTGAAAGACTATACACAGATACATTTTTTGTTACAAAATATAAATCAGAAAATTTATGAAAGAATGGGGAGAATGATAATTGCCTACAATCATATATTGAGAGAAAAATTGCTATAGTATTGATACTTTTGTATATATATTTTCAGACATGTATGTGATTTTATATATATTTAAATGTGTGTATATAAATATATATATATATATACATTTAAAATTTATCCCCCATTTAATATACTGTGAACATCTATCCACGTCAGTACATATCTAAGGTTGCATTGCATTGGTATATGAGTATACCTTAATATATTCATTTATAATTTATGTCACATTCTTAGACATCTAAGATGTTTTTGCTTCCATAAATAATCCCAAGACAAATATGTCTGTACATAAATCTTTAGAATCTTGTCCATTTATTACTTTAAAGCATGTTCTGTGAAGTGGAATTACAAATTTTAAAATAAATACACATTAAAGCTTTTGGTAGATATTGTCAAATAACTCTCCACAAAGGGTATATGTATTTTACCCTGCTGTATATGAAAGTGATTAATTCCTCAATTCACTGTTATTTTGTTTTTACTCTTTACCGGTCTCTATGACAATGCAAATAATTTTTGTTTTATTGTGTATGGTCGCAAAATAATTTAGATAAGCTTTCATATATTTATGGACAGTGCATTTATTTGTGAATTGTTCATATAATTTCCATATTATTGTTTGATGTCTTCAAACTGTTCTTTTTTTAAAATTTATTTTTTTTGTATTTATTTTTGGCTGCGTTGGCTCTTCGTTGCTGCGCGGGGGCTTTCTCTAGTTGCGGTGAGGGGGGCTACTCTCTGTTGCGGTGCACAGGCTTCTCATTGCAGTGGCTTCTCTTGTTGCGGAGCATGGGCTCTAGGCATGCGGGCTTCAGTAGTCGTGGCGTACAGGCTCAGTAGTTGTGGCTCGCGGGCTCCAGAGCACAGGCTCAGTAGTTGTGGCACACGGGCTTAGTTGCTCCGCGGCATGTGGGATCTTCCTGGACCAGGGCTCGAACTCGTGTCTCCTGCATTGGCAGGTGGATTCTTAACCACTGTGCCACCAGGGAAGTCCCAAAATTGTTCTTGTATATACACCTTATACAGAAAAAAATACTAAAGCTTTGTCTCAATTTAACAACATTTAGAAAACTATTTATTGACCAATACTCTGTTTAGCGGAGGGCACTAAATAGACACATTGAAAAAAATAAACATGACGGCTGAGCTGAGTGACTTATTTAATGATCAAGCCAACGAAGATAGAAGAAAAGGAAAGATGGTCTTCACACCCAGAAAGCTGTTTTAACCAAGACAGATAGTGATAGCATTCACATTGCTTCAGTGCAAGAAATCTGGCTCCATAATTCATATTGCTGTGTTTTTCATTTTTTGCTTTATATTAATTTATTACAAGTATAAATTTAATGAACACATTTTAAAAATTCAAATAGTATTAAGCAGCTTATAACTAAAAGAAACAGCATACCCTGCCCTGTTCCTCCCCATCCTCTAAACGACTGTACAGAAGCAGCCACTTTTATCATTTTTAGTTACTGGAACATATATTTGCCTGTATATTTATAAGTAATATATTTAAACATCTGTTTTTTGATCTTCAAATTTTAGATATTATAAATCAATTTCATGTTAAGAAAGGCTTTAGCTTTGTTACACTAACTCTCTCTTATACATGCACACACACACATACACACACACACACATTAAACACCTACATTTCTCCTCCTATATTTCTCAAAATTATAATTTTTGTTTAAGTCATTGTTCTTAGTTTCTAATATATAACTGTTACCTGAGATTTCTCAGTCTCAGCACTATTGACATTTCAGCTGGATAATCTTTATTGTGAGGGGCTGTCATGTGCATTATAGGGGTGTTTAGCAGCATCCCTGACATCTACCCACTAGATGCCAGGAACACATCCTAGTTGTGGTAACCAAAAATGTCTCCAGACATTGCCAAATATCTCCTGCAGGACAAAATTGCCTCTGATTGAAAACCACTAATTTCATCTTATAAATGATGATCCATGTTATTATGTATTGTTCACCGCTGAAATTACATGTCGTACAGTTATTTTACTGTCTTTTCATATAAATTTTGTTTTTATTGGAGTTAATAACTGCATTATGTGTGTGTCTTTGCTTCATTATATGTGTAAATTCACTGACAGAATTATAAGACACCTCTTAATATGTCAAAGACATCTGTTAACCTGTCAGTTCAGTTTTCTCTGGGAGGTACCTCTATCCTCCTGCTCCAGGATGGACTGGTTACTCTCAGTCAGATATATTACTGTCATTTTGCAACTTCTCCTTGTCATACTAAGAATTTCCTTTGCCTCACTAATCTGATAAAGCCCTGGATTCATATGTATTGGTTATAAATTGTACTTGGCTGCTTATAAAAGACACAAAACAACAGTGGCTTTCACAGCAATAAATTAACTTTTTGCTAATATAAAAGTAGTAGAGAGCTAGTTCTGTGCAGTTATGGTGGCTCCAAAAGTCATTAGGGATCCTGACTGCTTTCTCTTTCTGTTACGCCATGCTCATGCATGGTCCTGATGGTCAAAAAGTGCCTGCTGGATCACTGCCATCACATCTGCACTCAAAGCAGGAAACAGGAGGAGGAGGTGGGGAGAAGATAGAAAGGGTTCTTGTATAAAATTTGGCTTGATTTTATAGAAAATTTTATGTTGGAAATCATGTTTTCTTCGATTAAAATGTTGAAACCATTCCCTCAATGTCTTCTGGCTTTCAGTGTTGCTACTGAGAAGTCACATATTTTGATTCCTGATTCTTTGTGGTCATTTTTTTCCCCCTCTAGTTGCTTTTAGCATCTTTTCTTTATCTTTACTGTTTTTAAATTTCACGAGTCATCTTGTTTTGGATCTTTTTCATTCAGTTGTGCTGGACACTTGGAGGAGGTTTTCAATTTGGAAACTCAATTTCTTTTGGACAATTTTCTTATATTTCCTTTTTTAAAAATTTATTTTTTCTCATTTAAATAATTAGAAAAATTTTATTGAAGTATAGTTGATTCACAGTATATTTCTTCGATAATTTACTCCCCTCTACTTTTTTTATATTTTGATTCTGGATGTTAATGCTCTAATTCATTAAATGCTGGAATACTTGGATTGATCCTATAATATTCTCTTGTTTTTTTTCCTCTCTTTTATTTTTCAGTTATTTTCTTTTTGGTTCTGTGCTTCTGATATTTTTTTTCAATTTTATCTTCAAACCCCTCTCTTGAATTTTTTATTTCTGCTGTCCACTTATATTTTCTTGCTTGTTCTCTGTTTCTGTTTTATAGCAATCTCTTTTTACATCCTGATTTCAATAACTTCTCTCTGAGACCATTAATGATAAAGTTTTAGTATTTTCTTCTGCTTCTCCAAGGTGCCTTTTTCCTGTTTGCTTATTTTCTTTTTTATTTTCATTAAGGGATATTCCTCAAATATCTTGTAATGCTTTGATAATCTATTTCTCTTTAAGAGTGGGGTGCCTAATGGGTAATTAGAAGCTCTGTACAGAGCTCATCATCTTCGTATAGCACTGTTTGGTAGGGACTTCACCATTTCATAGGGAAAAGTCCAAAGTTAATATCTGTAGATATGGGTTTTTTTTTTCCAGTTTTATTGAGATATAATTGACATATAACATTGCATCAGTTTAATGTGTATGACATAATGATTTCATATATGTATATTGTGTTTTCTAGTTCTGATCAAACTCCCTGTGGAAGACTATTCTGACCCACTGCCCAGGGGAGGGATTTAAACTTGACTGTTAGCATTCTGGGAGTGGAGCATGAGAAGTGGAATGCAAACCTCCTTTAAGGATGTGTAATTGAATTAATTTTTCTGTTTTCAAAATGGCACTGTATCCCTGCCCTCATTTGTACAGCCTCAAATCCACAGGTTCTTAAGTTCAAATTTTCCAGAAACTTTACTCCAGATGATATGATAGGGGAGCAGATCTGAGGATCTAAATTCTCTTTATAAAGAATTCCAATGAATTCTCCCTTGTTCAGACCCATCTTCTGCTTCTTCCTACATACCTGCTTACTCCTACTGAGCTTCTAGAGATTGTCTGGCTGGAATTGGTTTCAGATGTCTTCCTTACTAGAACAGTTACCACTCATGAATCTTATTTTCATCTTCATCTTCTTTATTGATGCATCTTGTATGCTCTAATTAACTCTTTCATTTGCTTTGCCCTTGTCTTTTATCTATTTTTATTAATTTATGTACATTTTGGTAGTATTCTTGGAGGCTAAAGATAAGTATGTTCAATATGCCATGTTTATCAGTTTCCATTCATTTGTTATAGCTACCCTAGGTAATATTTAAATGGTCTCAAATATATAAATAAAAGGACATTTTAATGTGGCTAGGTTAGGACAACAGAAAGAAGTAGTTACCCTGAGTTGACATGGGGGGCTGGTCTAGCTGTTGGGGCTTTGACATTTGGTGCCATGAATTGTTTGGCCAACAGAACATAACGAGATTGTATGTTGTAGTCTCCACTTTGTGTGTTCCCTATCATGATAGCTCATACAATTGCCACTTCTATCAGGGTGAATAAGTCAGATATGCCGAGATTTGAAAGATGCTTATGTGGTTATCTGATAAAATCTAATTTGTAGCTAATGTATTTTGTATCACTTGAACCCTTCACTTCCAAACCAATGTTCACATTAGCTGTCATGAGTAAAGAATATGTGTTATCTTACCTCATTCCTAATCTTGAGTTGAAATTCAATGAGAACCATTTGTGATCTTCCAAATAGTTCCTTTTAGTGGAGAAGTTCCAAATGAACAGGCTGCACCTCACCAGCGCAGCATAGCATTGGTAGGAAGAGGAAAGAGTAGGAGGAGTAGAGAGGAATAGGTCTGTAGTGATCAGGGTATTTTTCTGATTTTCTAGTATGTGACTAATGTGGAGGATTTCCTATTCAAATTATTTTTAGGAATTACATTGCCTGACTTGTGAGGCCCTATACAACATGCCTTCTGTCATAAATTTAGTGATGTGGCCTTATTATTTGGATTGTACTGAATATGTAGTGCATTTTGCATTTTTCCTCAACTTAACTCAGTATCTGCCCATTAGCTGCAAGTCACTTCTCAGGTGCCACAGCATTTGAAATACCATATGGGAATAAATAGTCGCATTTGATTTTTGATTATTTCCAAAAGGCATCAGTGAAAAGCTGTGGTAAAATATAAGGTTGAGTCCCTGGGTAAAGGAAATTACTGCATTTCAGCTA
Source organism: Orcinus orca (assembly GCF_937001465.1). Classification (NCBI taxonomy): domain Eukaryota; kingdom Metazoa; phylum Chordata; class Mammalia; order Artiodactyla; family Delphinidae; genus Orcinus; species Orcinus orca. The sequence continues at coordinate 44,087,166 of NC_064571.1, forward strand.
CCGTATCACGTGTTTTAAGGAAATGCTTACTCATATCATTAAGAGGTACGTTGCATTATATATCTCAAGAGTAGATTTTTCTGCATCTTAATTAAATAGATTGCATATCCTGGGTTAAAAGCAGAAAGGAGATAACAGTGATGAGAATTGGTTTTAAGTTTTCAGTTGTTAAGGAAAAGAAATAAAAGTAGAAATGCAGAGATTTATTTGTATTTTTTGACAAAAGGAAGATGTGAGGACAATTTATTTTTCTTGCAAAAAAAAGTAGAAATTTATTTCTTGTGTCTTTATACAGAGAACATCTAGGAATAAAATCTTCAAACCTAAAGAAACATTGCCCAGCTAATGGTTCTTGTATCGACCTTCAGCAGAGACAAAGAACATTACATTAAGTTGTGCCTCAGTGAAAGCAATTCTTTGAAGGGCTCTGGTAATGTGGTAAATGTGCTTTACTGTCTGATGGTTTAATACAGGAATGGATCTTAGGCAATCAGACAAATGGATGTAAGCACATCCATTAGATGCTTGCCAGTATCATGAGTAGAAGGAAGCATAAGATTCTATAGAATTTCTATAGGAAATTCAGTTCTTCCGTAGGTATTCAGGAGCATGGGAGGGTTATTTATCTCTGAAGTAATCATGAGTATATCCCTGTAACTGAAATTCTTTATACCTTGTGGTATAGTCTCAGATTCACTTCTCTGTTTTCCTAGGTATGAGTAAAGATGTCCATTTTTATTTGATTGCACATATAGAAAATTTTATTCCTGTTGATATCCAGGAAGCTGAATATTCAGAAAGTAGATGAATGGATCGGATACGTACCTATATTCTTTTTAAATAACCTCCCAATTCAAAAACATAAATTTAAAGATTTATGGTGAGCAATTTATAGCATAATTATTATTTTCTTTCAAATTCAATGCTAAAAAATTTAGACAACTATCTTCATCTACTTGGGCTGCCATAATAAAATACTACAGACTGGGTGGCTTAAACAAAAGAAATATATTTTGTCACAGTTTTGGAGTCTAGGTCAGGGTATTATATGGTCAGATTCTGATGAGGACTCTTTTCCTGGCTTGTAGAAGGCCTCCTTCTCTCTGTGTCCACACAGGGCAGAGAGAGCAAACTCTCCAGTATCTCTTGTTATAAGAGCACTAATTCCACAATGAAGGCCCCTCTCTCGTGACCTCACTTAAACCTAATACCTCTGAGAGGACTCATCTTCAGATGCCATTGTATTGCGGGTTAGGGCTTCAACTTATTAATTTGGAGGGATACAGTTCAGTCCATAACAGCAATATTACCTGGGTTTTCATGTTGAGTATTGTAGTTGACTCCTCCAGATTTCCCAGTAACCAGTGTTTTCAAACCATGATGTGTAGCCATCTGTCCATCTGACTGAAAGTACCTGGGCTCGTTCAAGAGGACCTATGTCTCCTATTTTGGCTGTCCCTCCCCTTATTTTTTTCAGAAAGAACATGGTCAACAAAGACTCATTTTTGAAGAAATTGAGGAATTCTTGGTTAAATGACTGGTAGATCTGATGGAAAAGGAAGAAAAAGAGAAAGTTTAGAAACAATGCAGAAGTTTTAAACAAACCCTATATCAAACATCTTTTCTTACCCACTTTCCATTAAACATAAAAAAATTGATACATAAACTCATAATTCTAACTGTTCAGTAGAGCTTATTCATTTCTCTTTCTGACTGAACATATCCATACATATAGTACAATGTATAGCCCCTGATCCTTTCATTTTGCAGATTTCGTGTGAATCCATACATACACTGGTATAAAATTTATCACATTTGTTTGAACAGAATCTCAATATGTTTTATTTCTTTGCCACTAACTACAGCTAGAAGCTAGAACTAAATATGTTAGGCATAGGTTATCTGTATTTGTGAATGGCCTTTTTTCCCCAGAAAAGGGACTTGAACCATGTCAACAGGATTGGCCACATGTAAATGTAATGCTTGATCCTTGAAGTAGAAAATAGAGAGTTAGCTCTAAAATAGGCTTCTATCATTTTACACACTTAAAATACATTGTTTAAGTTCTTGAGACCAAAGCAATGAAAGAATGTGAGTGGTTTCATTTCTATGTGTGCTCTCTGCAAACTAAAGGAACATTGTTTTGTGGGTGGTAATAAATATGTCTTAGAATTCATGTACTTTATTATTGTGTTTATAACATACAACTAGTTAGGTTAGAGTGAAGAATTGAGCTATATTCATATGTATGTGTCTCCTTGGACTGTGAGTTCTTTAAGGGCAGGCTCTATAACATATTTGAGTCTGTGTCCCCAGAATAGTATTTGTATAAAATAGGGTCTCCGTAAGTGCTTAATGATTGACTGACTGAATAAATATCTCCAAAATATCTGGACCACAGCATAATTAATTCAATGTTTTAGTTTGATTTAATGACCAATAGGGATAGCTCATGGTCAAATAAATTGATGTGCATCAAATTTATAATAAAAAATGGTGGGGCTTCCCTGGTGGCGCAGTGGGTGAGAGTCCGCCTGCCGACGCAGGGGACACGGGTTCGTGCCCCGGTCCGGGAAGATCCCACATGCCGCGGAGTGGCTAGGCCCATGACCCATGGCCGCTGGGCCTGCGCATCTGGAGCCTGTGCTCCGCAACGGGAGAGGCCACAGCAGTGAGAGGCTGGCGTACTGGAAGAAAAAAAAAAAAAAAAAAGGTGAAGCAACTTATTTTGTTTCAGTTATAATTATTTATAAGGCTTTCTATTCATCTGACTTAAAGATTAAACCCATATTTCAACCAAAATATTAGAGAACTTTACTTTCTTGTTGCTAGTTTATTTTCTTTCTCTTTTTTTTTTTTTTTTTTTTTTTTGTGGTACGCGGGCCTCTCACTGTTGTGGCCTCTCCCATTGCAGAGCACAGGCTCCGGACGCACAGGCTCAGCGGCCATGGCTCACGGGCCCAGCCGCTCCACAGCATGTGGGATCTTCCAGGACCAGGGCACGAACCCGCGTCCCCTGCGTCGGCAGGCAGACTCTCAACCACTGCGCCACCAGGGAAGCCCTCTTTCTCTTATATTACTTCGTTTTTGAAGATTATCCTTCACTAAAAAAATATTTCCAACCTCATTGAAGATTCTGGATGACAAGCCCTTGACTGAAAAATGCCAGTGGCGGTTAGTTTTGGTTATTTTTAATGCACTTGGAGAACATTAGAAACCTCAGGTCTCTTTTTAAAAATTTCAAGTGCATTTTCACAGAAACTCTCAAAGATAGACCAAGATGATTACAAAGTCAAGGTTATTTTGCAAGGGTAAAATTCCTTTCTGAATTCTAGTTAACTTGAGGATTCTGGTCAAATGCCAAGTCAGATAATCGCTTTATTCTCTGGTAAATTTCCTTCCTGGATTAGAATGCATTTACTTAATTTTATGATTTCTTCTAGGGGTGGATAATTGGTGAATATTCTTGATGCTTCATCACAGACATGGTTCCAATTTGATTATGTGGGAAATGATATGTGTGCAAAAGTTACAGAATTTTGCATCTTTTTATATTTAGTTTCTGGGAGTTAATGAATTCATGGCAGTGTGCTTTCAGTCTGGTGGAGGAGGATCCAGAAAGAAATACTTTATTGCTTTATCTTAAAATGGAGAATTGGGGCACCTTCGGATGAAACGAGACAGTATATGATAGCATTATCATCATAGCCATTATTTATAAACAAAACCAAACAAAGCAACCATCTATGCAGGTGTTAGTTGTGGCAGAGTCAGGAGTGGTTGAGAAGAGTTTATTAGATGACTGAAGAGTGCAGGCAACATTGCATGGTGGAGAGCATCAGCTTTGGAGTCATATAGCATTGGTTTTAATCCCCAGTTCTCCATTTTAGTAGTTTTGTTCTTTTCATCTTTTCAAGTTACTTTTCAGTGTCTGGCATGTAATAGTTTTAATATAAATCGTAGTTATTGCCATTAGCCACTAAACAACTAAGGTGTTTTTCTGGAATATTCACACTTTTTCAATCAACGTTTGTCTTAAACATTTTTGGTGATGTGAGACTGAATGTTTTGTTGCAGTGAAGTCTTTATCCTGTGATTTTCCCTACTCAATTAACCAGATAGCCTCCACTCTTGGTTTAAAAAGCAGAAACCTCGAAGGGTTAGAGACACAAACATTTGCGTACTATATCTCATTTTTGTTAGATGTCTTTAAGAGAAAAAACATTTTAAAATCTCCCTAACAGTAGGGGCATGGCCATTCCTTTTAAATTTTGGTCACATATTCAGGAAGATAGCGACGGTAGCTGATAGGGAAATTAATGGTCCCTGAAGGGCTGGTCTATGTACCTTGGGACATATTCAGATTTACCTTATAGACTGGTTAATTGTACATAATGGAGGCACAGGTGGTATTGGTTGTGAAGAGGAGGAAGATCCTGAACTTTCTCACTCATCTTTTCATTTGTTAGGGAGTAGGGAGGCCATATGTAAATTAAGTAAGTCTAAAAGATATGTTTGGTCTATTCCTGAGATTGTATTGAACTTAAGCCTTTGATTTTGAGGTCAGAAATCCTGGCTTTGCTATTTGTTACCACTGTGTCCTCCTTTGAGTTACTGGACTTCTCTGGACTTAGTGTCTTATCTATAAAATCGTAATAATATGTCCCACATCATTATAAGTTTTATCTGGAACTTTATTACCTCGATAATGCAAGGAAAGTCTTGTTTTAATTCATAGTGCAAAATATCTGTTCAGAAAATGTTTGATGGTCTCTGAACCAAGTTTTTGAGACTTAAGAATGCAAAAAGGCAACTGACAGTTGTTGAGTATGCACATACTGTGTGCGAGATAGATGTTGGCCAATTATTATATATATTTATCTCATTTAATCCACATAGCAGTCATGTTGAGTTGGTCCCCTTACCTTCATGTACAAGGTGAGGGAACCAAGTCTTAGGCTGGTTTAGTAGCTTGTTAAGTCACACAGCTAGAGGCTTATAATGCCAAAACTTTATTGAGTTTGTCTATTGTCAGACAGCAAATTCATGTACAAGGTGAGGGAACCAAGTCTTAGGCTGGTTTAGTAGCTTGTTAAGTCACACAGCTAGAGGCTTATAATGCCAAAACTTTATTGAGTTTGTCTATTGTCAGACAGCAAATTCTATTCTCATGGAATGTATTATGTTCCTGGGTCTGTGTTCTTTGCTACCACCATAATATCTTCATAATTTCCTGTTGATTAGTTTATTCCTTCTTGTGCTGAGCCTGTGTGCTTTACTTTAGACTACATACCTGCTTGATTTAGGGTTTGCAAATATGTATCTATCCAATTTAGGTGTCAGGAAATCCATGCTGTTGATTTTCTGGTTAGCAGGTATAGTAAAGAGAAATGTGATTTACACAGGTTATTTTATAGCATTATTGTTTAACTTCAAAAGGAAACATATTCATTTTATATGTATTTAATAAGCAAAAGGCTGATGGTCTCAGATTCCTTGATATCCTCTTGAAAAAACATTAAATGTAACAGATTTACTAATATTTTTCTCATTAAATCACATATGAATTTATTCTGTGCAAAGGCAAGGCCTGTATATCTGTGGCAAAATCAGGCATGGCTGAAAGATGAAGTCATTCATAGTTGCCAGGGAATTATATATATATTAATAATATGACTCCTGAGAGTGGAAGTGCTGTTATCTCTCTGTCCACCTGCCAAAAGGATTGCAGAGAGGGCACAGAAAACCAGAAATTCTGCAGCTGTACCAATAAGACAACTCCAAAATGATATGAAAGTGGAAAAAACCAGAATTATTGATTTTGAGGTATTCTGATATGTCAGTACCAGCCATGACCAAATCCAGTCTTTAATGAAAAATGGAGAATTCAGAAACAAAGTTAAATTAATTTGTCATTGTCCCTCCAATTCATAGCTAAATTTATATTTTCTATTTGAAGATGGTGGATATGTAATGCAAAGCAGGTATTTCATAAACCTAAGTAGATAAACCTGTGTACAGAATGCAACTAAATTTGCTGTTTAAGACAGGATTTAAGGTTGAAAACCTTGAAACTCTTTACTTAAAGACTTAAGCAACACAAAAATAAGTTGCTTTATTTTTCAGGTTACAGATAATATGAAAAGAAAGTTGCCAATCATTCCAGAGTTTTATTTTAATCCTTCATAGATAGTGTTTTTTAAACTTGTGCTTATCTCTCATTTAGTGGAATTTATGTAACTCTAGAGAACACAGTGGTGATCATGGCTCTTTGGATGTGGTCCTTTTGAATCCATGCCCTTTACCACTCACATACCCTGCCCAAATCCCAGCAAATGACCCTGTGTCAGAAGGAAAGTAGGAGCTGCCTAACATAAATTCTCTCAACTTGCTACCCCACCACCCATAAATTTATCTACTTCTGTGTACTCAAGCTACAAAGGGAGAGGGTCAAGACTGGTTGTTTTCTGGTGCTCTATAACCCATCCACTCCTGCTGTCTACCTCTAGTTTCTTATTACATTTATTTATCATTTGATCTCTTCTTTGCTATTAATCTCTCACACTTCACTGGTTCCTTTTTTTCAATTTATAAATATTCATTAACTCAACAGTTATTTATTAAGAATCTGACAACAGGCTCTTTTCTAGGCACTGGAGTTACAGTATTGATTGAAATAGACAAAAATATCTACTTCCATGGAAGTTAGATTCTGGTGAGTGGAGAAGAGATTTAAAAAATAGGTAAATATGTAATATAGCAGATGATGGGAGGGACTAATGAGGAATTCACTATAAAATAAGGTAGTCTGGAAAGGCTTCATTGAGGAGATGATATTTGTACAAAGGAGGTTAGAGTGTAGAACGTGTAGATCTGGGGGAGAACATTTTAGCAGAGGAAACATGAAGTAGAAACATCTTGAGAGAGGAGCATGCCTGCCATATGCAAAAAACAACTAGGAGGTCAAAGTGGCTGGAGCAGTCAGTGAAAGAAGATGGTGCAGATCCTGCAGAGTATTTTGTCAATTATACAAACTGAAAAATAATAAAAATGTATAATTGATAAATAAGAGGGGAGATAGAATTGTAAGAATGCTCAATTAATATAAAAGAAGGCAAAAAAGGAAATAAAAAAGAACAGATGGAATAAATAAAAACAGCTAGAAAGTTGTAGATTTTAGTACAACCTATCAATAATCACATAAATGCTCTAAACCCACCAAGTAAGATATATTGTCAGACTGCATATAACAAAAAGACCCAATTCTATGCTCTTTACAAGAAGCCCACTTTAAACATAGAAAAAATAAAATGGATAAAATATTAGGATTGAAAAATATATACCATGTAAATAATAAAAAAGGAAGCTAGATTAGTTGCACTAATATCAGATAAATAAGACTTCAGAACAAGAAATAGCACCAGAAATAAAGAGGGGCGTTTCATGACACAAAGGGGTCAATTCTCCATGAAGGTCTATCAATTATAAATAAGTATGCACCAGAAACAAGAGCAAAAACTGACAGAATTTAGGAGACAAAAGCAAATATACAATTTTAGTTGAAGACTTCAACAATCCTCTCATTAACCAATACGAGACAGAAAATGAGCACGCATATAGGTGACCTGAATAATATCAACCACGTTGATCTAACTGACATTTATAGAACACTCCCCTCCAAACACACACACATACCCACCCACACTCACACACATACACACAGCAGAATATACATTTGTTTTGCAAATGCACAAGGAATAATCATCAAATTTACCATATTCTGGGCCATAAAATAAATCTTACAAATTTAAAATAGTAGAAATAATACAAAATGTGTTCTTAGACTCTAGAGGAGTTAAATAATAAATTTCCAGAAAGTACCCAAACTTCACAACTCTCTGTTGACTTACCTGTGCCCCCCTCTAGGTATGCTTCTACCACCACCCTCACATCCTGTGGCTAAGAGCCAACAAAGGACTATTACTAAATTCTCTGATCCACTCCTCATTGGCTTTAGCTCTTATTTTCAGTCATGCTCCTGTATTTTTGACTTGAAATTGATCTTGATTTCCTTATCCCGACCCTTGGTATTATTTAGGACTTTGGCTAATGAGTGGGATGCCCCACACAACTATGATCCCCTAAACCCAGTTGCTACCCACATGCCTGACCAAGGCCCATAATGTTAACACTGGTAGTAAGGTTTTCCCAGAAGAGTCAATCACTCTCTAGTTTACACTCTTACTGTATCTTGCCCATGATTAAATGAAATATGATATATAAAGAGTTTGTGCAATCCTTGGCATGTGGCAAGTTTGCAGTAATACTAGTTGTTAGTATTAATGTAAAATTTTTGGTCTTTTTCTTATTATATTGATATATCTGTTTTATTTCAATTTTTAGCTTCTCTCCCCAACTTGTTTTATTCTTTGTATTTACTATTGATAAATATGATCACCAGGCCCCAAGTTACTCAAATTATAAAACTGGAGTTGTCTTCAATTTCTCTATTTTTCTCCAATCGTTAACTACTATAGAGTCTACCTCTTGAATGCCTATCGTATTTTTTTTTATCATCCTCTCGGTTCCTGTTGCTCCTATCTCTTTATACCTTGCCTGAGCTAGTGCAGTATTTTCCTAACTAGATTCTTTTTCTCAAAGTCATCCCCTACCATGATTCCAGAAGTATAATTCCAAAATGCAGGCATGATCTCGTATTTAAGACACATTATTCATTGTCATTGGGAAGTCCAAGAATCCCTTCATTGTATCCTTCTGAGTAACAAGTCTCATTTCTGATTATTTCATCATGTGCACTCATCAGTGCCACACTACTTGCAGTTCTTCCAAATTATTTACATCTTTTTGCTTTTGTACATATTTTTTGACAGGAAAACTCTTATACCCCCAGTTTGTTGGTGTGAACACAGTTTAAATTCCTCCTCACTTCCAAAGCCTTCACTGATAGCTAACTGCCCTCCTGTCCTCTCTAGTGACAACACACCACATATCCCATCCTATGTGGTGCTCCTTTTGGTACTTAACCAGGGTGTTATCATTTTAAATTCGTATGTCTATTTTCTCCACTAGATTTTGAGTTCCTTGAATTCAGGCATGGCTGACATCTTATTAATCTGCTTCTTCAACCCTTTGTCCAACCCTGGACATGTGGAAGGTTTCATAATAGAATGGCTGACTAAATAGAATGAAATAGAATGGACTGAGTTAGGTTCAGTAATGTCCCATGGAACTTTCCAGACTTATGATTCCATAATGCATTAAAATTGAATGAAGACAAAGATCAACTTTTAAATTTTGTTCAAATTATCCAGATGTACAAAACATACCAAATATTATGTCATTTCTTCACTTTCAAGGCATGAAACTCATCAATAAATTCTTTGTCTGGATTTTCTAGCATTGTGCCACATGTAGCCTGTAGATGTATGTGGATTTAAATATTTCTGAATTTTATATACACATGATTTATTCTTTTACTTCAAAAAATTGGTAGAAATTTGAACTGGCTATCAATCCTTAGCTACAGAAAAATGCCTTCTGTGTATAAAATGTAGTTCTGTACACTGTATTGAATGTTGAAATTTTATCTACTATAAATTTATCTGAACATGTGCTGAAACATTGTCAGTGATGAAATCCTTAAGCAAGAAATCTTGAAAAAAATGAGATAAAATACCCCCAAATTGTCTGTTGCTTACAGGGGCTATTTGACCTTTTGATTTGGTCATTCCAAGATCCAAAATTGGATACAGAGTGGATTGCTATTGGGTGTATACAAATTATATTATGTAAGAAGATATCTTTTTACCCCATATTGAATGGACTGGGCTTGTAATTCTTGCTTCTGAAGAGTTACAATAGCGGTATTCCCGGACTCAGTAAATCAACATTTTTGAGTTCCTACTATGTGGAGTACATTTGAGGGAGACTGATTTAGAAAGAGTTGCTGCTTCCTCTATGCCTACAGCTTGATGTCAAGGCAATACCATTATTACTGCTCCTAATTTTGAGATTATCAGCAACAATATTTTATGTTGATGTATGGGTCTAACACTGTTCCAAGGAATTTATATCTATTATTAAAATTTAATCATTACAAAAAACCCTTTGTAGTAGATATAGTTATTATCTCTATTTAACCACAAAATAAAGTCCTAAAGACTTTAACAGACTTATCCAAAATCACACAGTTATTAAATAATAGAGTTGGAATTACCCAGTCTTATGCTGCAGTTTGTTCTCCTTAGCACTGTAGCCTGCTTCCTCCCAAAGTTTCACAAGCAAAAAATATGAACAGTTAAAAAGCATATGAATTAAATTGCAGTTCTGGGTAACAACCTAGAAATATTGTGGACGGTGCATGATTAATTGCCAAAAGAATGGTAAAGACAAAGTCTTTGAGTTTATCTTGATACTCAAGAGTACTCCAAGACCACCTTCTATCTCTTCTCTTGTATCTCCTTCTTTAAACAATCCCCTTGCAAGTCCAATTTGATAGCAAAGTCCAGAATTATGCAAGTTTACTCAATGTATTTTTCCTGTACACATTTTAAAAAAGGTACTGATTAAAGTTTTGCTTTTTTCAGAATACATACACAAACTGAACCTCTGCTTGCATCTATAAACCAGTTAGCCTACCCAGTTATGCATCAGGCTTAAAATGATGGCTTTTGTTGAATTTTTGCCAAATGAATTGGACTAAAATATTCTCAATATCTAGCAGATGTGTGCCAATCAAATAGCCATATGGTAATAATAAATGTCTGGCTGTGACCCATAAAAGACAGATTTTTAATATATGATCTTGCACTATACCTTCATTTTTTTACCTTATTTTAAAGTTCTTCTCCATGATACCTTGGATATTCACAAAATTCTGAAGTAACTGCATTCAGTCTGAATGAATAGGACTGAAGTTTTATGATGTGGCCATATGACTGTATAAAAGTGAAGTCAGGCTTCCCTGGTGGCACAGTGGTTGGGAGTCTGCCTGCTGATGCAGGGGACACGGGTTCGTGCCCCGGTCCGGGAGGATCCCACATGCTGTGGAGCAGCTAGGCCCGTGGGCCATGGCCGCTGAGCCTGCGCGTCCGGAGCCTGTGCTTCGCAACGGGAGAGGCCACAGCAGTGAGAGGCCAGTGTACTGCAAAAAAAAAAAAAAAAGTGAAGTCATGTGATGATGATTTTCTTTGACTGTAGGAAAATGCTTTTTAGAAAATCAGTTGAGCAGTTTTTTACTCCCCATTTCAATGTAGATCATCACTACTTTAGTTGTAGCTTACATTAGGTTTTGTATAGAAAGAGGAAAAGAAAAGTTTTGTTTGAAAGTGCTTCCAGTGGTTGATTTATTGAAAGAACCACCTCAGTAGGAATAATTTTAACTCTAGATTTCCCAAAGAATCAGCAATTTTAAAATATAGGTAGCCTTCAAATAAAGATGTATTAATTCTGAATACTTTAATTTCAAGGTAGATCTATCCTTTCAGGTGGTTTTATGTGCAGGCTTCATAAAATCTGTAATATATATGGGGGCATAAGGCAGGGAAGGAGTAAGTCTCAGCTTCATAAAGTAACTTTTGTTTGCAATGCAGTGTTTGAATAGGGGGGACACAAATTCCCAGGCAAAAAGTATACAGTCAAGTTTATTACTTTCTGAAACTGCTTGACTGTTGGAGTTTATTTTGAGCATCACTGATTTGATTTTCTCTTTGCGAATCTGTTTACAGAGAAGCAAGAAGCCCTTGATGTGACCAATTTGATACTTCCCAAAATATCTTAGTATATTTTAGCTATGGTGATGATTGCTTGGTTGACTCCAATATCTGCTGTAATACGTAATTTAATATCTCTACTACCCAGATTATATTAAACATTGAAAATGCCACATTGTTTCAGAGGTTTTAAATAAAACGAAGAACCTCATCCATAAGAATTTCTAGAGTGCATGCCCTTGCCTGTTAGTATATAAGTGTAGATACAGAACCACTGATTTGTGAGTCACATGGCTATGGTTCTAATCCTGAGGTCTTTGCCTCTCTGAACTTTAGTTTCTTCTTTCCTAAAATAGAAAAATATACCTATATCATGTGGTTGTTTTGAGTAAATAAATTTATGTCAAAGAACATTGCAAATTACCCTTATTATACAAGTGTTAGTTATCATAGTCATTTTTCATAATATATATAATTATTAACCTGAAATTTGTTTAGCCAGAAAATCATTTCTACTTTCCTTTTAATATCCAGGTTTTCTCTTGCTTGGTACCAGAGCAAGTTTTCCAGATCTGGTTAATTCATTTGTTTTTGATTGAAGGTCAGCTCTTCACAATGGGTCACTACTTATTTAATCTTCTCTAGGAAACCTCCAAGCTTCAGTCATCTACTTCAGTAACTTCTGGTTGAGTTGAATGAAACCTATGTTTGAGACAACTGATTGTTTTAAACACACAAATTCCTTACAGATTTGAAATGAATCCTAAAGCCAGAGGGAGAAAAATTAAATATTTGAGCTTGCCATCTTTCACTAGGATACCATCATTTAATATAATATTTTATGGTTTCTTATTTGATATGGTAAAAGAATCTGCAACACATCAACAGATCCTAACAATCTTTGCAACGGATTGCTATAAATAAGTTATGAAAACACTACCAAAAGACATTTTTTATTGAACTCTCTTTGATCTGAACATCAGTTGATATCTATAGAGACCTGATATGTCAAAAAATTATAGAAGAGTTGATTAACTCTTCACAGAAGTAAACCCAGATTACCTGAAGAGTAAAATCAAATTAGAGGTAGCAGCTGAATTTGATAAATTTAAAAGCAGTCGGGAAAAACCACAATTTTACAAAAATGTAATAGTCATTTTGAGGTATCTAAAGCTGATACAATGTTTAACTGTATTATGCCTTACAGAACACAATATTTATCAATTTTCTTAATTTATCAATTAATTGATTCTAAACCAGTAAAGCAGAACCTACATGGTATTCCCTTTTGGGTCAGGAATGAAGAAAGTGCTATTTTTAAATTAGCTACATTTCATTTACATGTTTTCCAAATTTTTTCATTATTAGCATGTACCATACAATCATAAAATGTTGATAATAATATGTCTCAATATGAACATTTCAATGTAATCCACTTTTATGGTTTACTCATCCGAAATTCACCACCAAATAACATTGACTTATTGGGTCACATAAACGAATTCTGAAGCTTTGAACCCCTTTGTATCCAAATGAAATGGCATCTGTTGAGATGGATAGGAGAATTCTCTGGATGGTATCACTTGGTTGCCTAGCAACCAGTCACCTGATGTGTTTGGGGAATTAGGCAATGAGCAAGAAGTCTGACAAAAGAGAGAAGCCATAAGACCTTTTACAAAGGCTAGTTATATGTACATTAGCATCTGTTTTAACTTCTGCTTGAGTGTATAAAGTAATTGAAACTAGGCCAACAGTACTTTTGGATAAGCTTCACTATGGAAAAAGAGGGATCTGGTAACATATATTGAGCTGCTCATATGATTTCTTTAGAAGATAAAGGTTATAATCTTAGGATACTCCCAAGAAGATCTTCAATGTCTATAATATGAATTGTAATGATCTTAGGAAATATCCATTTGAAAATGTGTTCTTTGGCATTATTAGCAGTAGAAAATTTCAATTTATGTGATTGATTACACTTAATTAAGCAAGTATAACTCATTTTATTGCACTCGCTTTGCTTTATTACAATTCACAGATATTGTGGGGGTTTTTTATAAACCTTTTTATTAATTTAATTTTTAAAATTTATTTTTGGCTATTCTTCATTGCTGCACACAGGCTTTTCCCTAGTTGCAGTGAGCGGGGGCTACTCTTCATTGTGGTGTGCGAGCTTATTGCTGTGGCTTCTCTTGTTGCGGAGCACGGGCTCTAGAGCGCAGGCTCAGAGGTTGTGGCGCACGGGCTCCTCGGCATGTGGGCTCTTCCCAGACTAGGGCTCGAACCCGTGTCTCCTGCATTGGCAGGCGGATTCTTAACCACTGCGCCACCAGGGAAGCCCCGATATTGTGGTTTTTACAAATTGAAGGTTAATTGAAGGTTTGTGGCAACCCTGGGCTGTCAGATGATGGTTAGCATTTTTTGGCAATAAAGTATTTTTTCATTAACGTACATACATTTCTTTTTTAGGCGTAGTGCTATTGCACACAATAGACCACGGTAGAGTGTAAACATAACTTTTATGGGCACTAGGGAACCAAAAAGTTCTTGTGACTTGCTTTATTGCCATATTTGCTTTATTGCAGTGGTCTGGAACCAAAAACACAGTATCTCTGAGCTATGCATGTATTTATGTGTTCAGATTAATTCTCATCACATGGAGTCTTTTTCCAGAAATTTTGTGACTTCTTTATATAAAAAAGTTTTGTGACTACAGAAGTCATCTAATACAGTGCTACTTATTATACTCTTAATTGTGTCTGAATTATGTTAATGCTACAATTCTTAGTTTCTGTAACATTCAGCATTAACTCTTCTCTACCAGTGAGAGTCTGATGTGTAACTGTATCTGATACAAGAGGGTCTCCTATTCCTTATGACCTTCTTAAATCCCCTGGGGAATAAGGCAGGGTAAAATTAAAGAAATAATATAACAATTGATTGATATATTAAGTTTCTGCAAGAACTATCATGAAAAGATATATAAGAAGTATTTAGCAAAATCTCTAATCCAGAATGTGCTACCTGTATAACTATACTATAAAGAAGGTCTAGAACATATGTATTTCACTCTCATTAATATTAGACTTATCTGTTTATGTTTAACTTAATGTTTACTTTTTAAGTATCATGAATATTAGGACTAAAAAAATTGAGACAACATTTGCATAATATAGAATTTATTATTTTAATAATTTTAAAGTATACAATTCAGTGATTTTTGGTATTTTCACAAAGTTGCACAGCCATCACCATTAATTATAGAACATTTGTATCACCCCAAAATGTAACCATTTATTTATTAGCAGTCACTCCCCATTCTTTCCTTCCTCCCAAGCCACTAGCAAGCACTAATCTACTTCCTGTATCAGTGAATTTGTTTAAGCTGAATATTTCAAATAAGTGAAATCATACAATATATGGTATTTTATGTCTGGCTTCTATCATTCACCATAATGTTTTCAAGATTCATCCATGTTGTAGCATGTATCAGTACTTCAGTCCTTCTCAGGACTGAATAATATCAATATTTCATTGTATAGATATATCACATCTTTATTCAATCACTGGTTGATGGACATCTGGGTTATTGTCACATTGTGGCTATTATGAATAATGCTGATATATCACTCATGTACAGATTTTTGCATGGTTATGTGCTTTCATTTCTCTTAGGTGTATACCTAGCAATGGAATTGCTGGAGTAATGTTAACCCTATTTTTAACTTATCAAGGAACTGCCGAATTGTTTTTCGTAGCAGCTCCACAATTTTATATTCCCACCAGCAATGTATGAGCTTTACAGTTCATTCACATCATTGCAAATACTTTTTATTATCTGTTTGTTGTTGTTGTTGTTTATTAATAGCCATCCTAGTGGGTGTGAAGTGGTAACTTAATGTGGTTTGATTTTCATGTCCCTAATGAATAAAGATATTGAGCATCTTTTCATGTTAGCCATTTTTATGTATTCTTTGGAGAATTGTCTGTTAAAACTCTGCCCATTTTTAAATTGGGTTGTCTGTCTTTTTGTTGTTGAGTTGTAAGAGTTCTCTAGGTATTCTGGGTGCTAGACTCTTATCAGATGTATTATTTGCAAATATTTTATTCCATATTGTGGATTGTATTTTCACTGACTCGATAGTGTCCTTGGCTTCACACAAGTTTTAAATTTCGGTGAAGTACAATTTATTTGTTTTTTGTTTAGGTTGCATATGCTTTTGATGTCATGTTTAAGAAACTGTTATCTAATTCAAGGTCATAATATTTATACCTCTGTTTTCTTTTAAGACTTTTATAGTTTTAACACTTACCTTTAGATCTTACATTTATTTTGAGTGAATTTTAGTATTTTGTGTGATGCAGGGATATAATTCATTCTTTTGCAGGTGGATATCCAGTTATCCCAGATCCATTTTGGGAAAAAAACAAAAACAAAAAAACACCTTTTATTTTTTCTATTTGAGTGAACTTAGCCCCCTTGTTGTAAATCAGTTATATGGATTTGTCTGGACTCTCAATTATAGTCTATAGGTCTATATGTCTATTCTTATGACAGTACTATATTGATTTGACACGAGTATATTCGTAGAAAGTGTTAAAATTGGGAAGTGTGAGTACCCCAACTTTGTTTTTTTTGTTTTGTTTTATTTATTTATTTTTGGCTGTGTTGGGTCTTCGTTGCTATGCGCAGGCCTTCTCTAGTTGCAGTGAGTGGGGGCTTCTCTTGTTGCGGAGCATGGGCTCTAGGCGCACAAGCTTCAGTAAGTTGTGGCTCACAGGCTCTAGAGCGCAGGCTGAGCAGTTGTGGCGCACGGGCTTAGTTGCTCCGTGGCGTGTGAGATCTTCCCAGACCAGGGCTCGAACCCGTGTCCCCTACGTTGACAGGCAGATTCTTAACCACTGAGCCACCAGGGAAGCCCCCCAACATTGTTTTTCATTTTCAAGATTGTTTTGGCCATTCTGGGTTCCTTGCAATTCCATAGGAGTTTTAGAATTGGCTTGTCCATTTCTGCAAAAAAAGGAAGTCAGACATTTAATAGGGAATGCATTGAATCTGTGCATAAATTTGATGATTATTGCCATCTTAACAATATTAAGTCTTCAATCCATGAACATGGGGTATCTTTTCATTATTTTAATTCTTTCAACAATGTTTTGTAGATTTTAGTGTCTAATTCTTACATCTCTTGGTTAAATTTATTTTTTTAAGTATTTTATTTCTTTTGATGCCTTAGTAAATAAAATTGTTTTCCTGTTTACATTTTAAGACTGCTCACTGCTAGCATATAGAAATACAACTGCTTTTTATGTTGATCTTGTATCCTACGATTTTGATGACTCTTTTGTTAGCTATAATAATTTGTGAATTATTTAGGCTTTTCTATATATAAGATCATGTCATCTGTGAATATAGGATACATTTTCTGCAAAAAATATGTTGGGATTTTGATTGGGATTTCATTGAATCTGTAGGTCACTTTGGGTAGTATGGACACCTTAACAATATTAAGTTTCCGATGCATGAACACAGCCTGCCCTTCCATTATTTGTGTCTTCTTTAATTTGTTTCAGCAGTGTTCTGTAATTTTCACTGTATGAGTTTTTCACCATCTTGGTTAAGTTATTACTAAGTTTTTGTGTTTTTTTGTCACAATTGTAAATGAAATTGTTTTCTTAATTTCCTTTCAGATTGTTCATTGTTATTATGTAACTTTTGATTCCCTTTTATAATTATTTCCTTTTGTTGATATTATCAATTTGGTGAGTCATTCTTACGGTTTCTTTTTATTCATTGGGCATGATTTCATTTAGTTTTTGAACATATTTAGAACAGCTATTTAAAATTTTTGTCTAGTAATTCCAGTGTCTAAGCTTCCTCAGGGAGAGTTCCTCTTCATTTCTTTTTTGGTTTGGTATGGGTCATATTTTATTGTTTTCTTATTGCCTTGTAATTTTCATTGAAAAGTTGACATTTTGAATATTATGATTGTGCAAATTTGTAAATCACATTCACCTTCCTCCTCTTGGCTTTTTGTTGCTGCTCGTTGTTGTATGTTTGGTGGCTTTTCTGAACTAATTTTGTAAAGCCTGTGTTCTTTATTATGTTTGGCCACTGAATTCTCTGTTCTGTCGCCTTAGTGATCAGCTGATGATTGGACAGAGATTTCCTTAAATGGCTGGAATTAAAGTAAAATCTCTCAGTTTTCAGATGGGCTTGTATGTCATTTGGGGGGATATCCTGAGTACTCAGCCAGGCAGTTTACAGCTTTGCCTTAGCCTTCCTGGAGATCAGTCAGAGGGGAGAATTTAGGGCCTTCTCATGTCTTTTCTGAACATGCATACATGGTCTTCTAGATTCCTAGTATTATGTTGGAGCTTTTCAAAACCTTTATTCCTCAAAGCATCTCATTCTTTAGTCTTTCTTCCCAAGCTTTTTGGTTAGTTTGTTATTTGTCCCAGCTGTCTCCATTGCCCTTAGGCAGCCATGACTAATGTCTTTGCTTGTATATTTGACCAACACCCCTCCTCCTCAGATAGCCATCTCAGCACTGCAAAAGTTTTGAATTAGGCAAAGATGAAGGCAAACACTGTGATCCAAGGAGTCACCAGACAGGTCAGCTGATCACCCACATCTCTTTGTGAATGAAGTCTCTTCTAGTCCTTCTAGTAATGCTCTCTGTATTGGGACTGTGAGCTCTTAAGTCAAGTTCACATCTGAATCCAGAATTGGGTAATGGGACCAATAAGTAAGAGCACCGCTGGGGTCTCTGTTTTTACAAAATCCCACCAGTTTTTCTTGATTAAGCATTATCTTAGTTTCTGCAAGCTTCTGTTTATTTTCCAGAATGCCAAAAAAAGTTCATTCTGATAGATTTTGCCAGTGTTTTTATTGATTTTATGGCAGGACAGAGTTTTAGATTTTCTTACTATGCCATTTTTTGTTAACAATATTCTGTTTAGGATTTTAATAAATTGTAACATTGAATATCTACTAATGAGAATCCAAACTAAAATATCAATATCTTAATGCAGTGTGTACATTTTAATATATATATGTATACACACGTGTGTGTGTGTATATATATATATATAAAACCTACATGATACTCCACACCTTGACACATTTTAATCTGTATCTATTTTTCTTTCTCAATAATTGGAAATAGAACTTGGTATAAGAAACAGTAGAGTTAAATCCTATTTGACCTACTTCATCAGTGCCCTCCCTCCTTGCCAAGACTCAGTGTTGGTGGAGTTAGTTAGCAGTTCCCATTTGGATACGGGGTTTCCATTTAGCTACAGTTACCTTCAGTATTACACATTAATAAATAACAAATATACAGTGCTTCTCTCTTCTCTTTAGGTACTTCCCCAGCATTACTGACTCTCAAATATGGCAGCCTCACATAAGACTAGGAGAATTGTGTGGGAGATGTATATTGACCTAAAATTAAGCGTTTAGCAAAAATATAATTTTTTGCAGCTATACAGGGAGATACTAAAATAGTAAATAGGGATTTTGCTACTTTGAACATTAAGTGTAGTTTGCATATTCTGTGTGTGTTGTGTATGTGTTTAAAGGAATTATTGACTGTTGTTGAAAGTAAAGTTCTAGAATACTGTTTCAACTTGTTTTATTTGAGTAAAGAAGGTTTGGAAACTTGTTCCTATCTTTACTTTAGAAAAATATACTCTAGATATCAGTAAGTAACATTGGTATAGAAATTTATGGTTTATAAGTTTATGATTATAAATTTGGATAGTTTCTCCATATTACTGTCTCTTTAAATATCATAAAAAAGATAATCACAAAGGGGAAAAATGTTTAGAAATGTTGAGGATAACCTGAGGTCACATGTGTAGTAGTTGGCCAAATTGGAACTAACTATAAATCATATAGTTTTTTCAATACCATCCATTTAAAAATAATGTATACAAGCTTGAGTGACAGATGCTTAGTGTGAACCATTTCTGTAACTAACTAAGCAGTTCATGGAGTTGGTTCAGTGTAATTCTGAAGTTTTACCTTAGTATATCATCTCAAGGGGACCATCATTAAAATCATTCCTTAAAGTAATGGTATAAATGGGTTCTCCAATATTTCAAGCCTGTCTCCGAGGAAGGACTTGCCCTGAAACCTTTGATGTTTTATAATCAGAGAGCCTTTTTGATCTTGCTTGGTTATACCAACTTTGCATAATATTCCCCAGTCAATAATAATTCTGTCATATCAAAATTACTCTGCTTTATCCTTTATCCTTTATGGTCATCAAAGAATATTTGTTTCAGCCAAATTAATTGCCTCTGGTATAAATGCAGCCAAGGGATTAGTTTCTGTGAGAAGTTTAAAAGTTGTTTCATTATCTAAATTTCAAATATCTATTGGGTTAAATTTATTTAAGCCTTTATTTCCAACCTTGGGGGAGAACAAAAGTCATGTCACTATTCAAAATTGCCTTTAATATATCAGAGTTTTGGAGATACCAAAGTATATAAGTCTAGAGAAGTGAAGAGAAAAGAAGTGTGCTTGATTTAAAAGTAAGCTATTGATATTTGAGTTGTACAAGAAATGAAATAACCTCTGTGTGAACCTAAAGAACATTTACTAAGAAGTCAGTGTTCTGAATCTCTATGAGAACAGTAATCAGAAGCAATATTCTGTAAAAAAGCATGTCTGGATGGATGGATGGAGGGGAAAAATGGGTTTCAAGTCAGACCCTTTTGTCTTAGTTTTCTAATCTGTGTTAACTGTTTACAGGGTTATTGTGAGTATTTTCGGGGAATAAGTATGAAAGATTTGAAAAATAAACTGAATCTTGGACATAAAGTGCTTTTATTACTTCCCATTAATAATTTTAATAATTCTTAAGAGAGTGTAGCAATGTGCCACATCAGATATAGATGTTGGGAGGAGACTCCCTAGTTGCCCCTTCTGAAGTTGTTTGTCTGCCATCACAGCAACAATTCCAGCCCTGTCACTAGTCAGGGGAGAGGAAGTTATAATTCTTAGCTTTCCTTCTAATTCAAGTGATATTATAGGCTCAATTGAGACAAAGTAGACTAAAGCCGGAAAAAAAAAAAAAGGCTTTTGAGTCACATAGCCATATCTCAAGAACAGTGTTGTCAGTAGCTGTGGGATAACTAGAATCTGGATTTAGACAACATCATGATTTCCTTGACATTTGGCTCTTGATTCTCTCTCAGTATTGCTTTCTTCATATTGGTTCTACTCTCATGACCTCATCTAATCCTAATTACCTCCCAAAGGCTCTATCTCTTAATACCATCCCATTGGACGGTAACATATGAATTTTGGAGAATAAAAGCATGCAATCCATAACATTTCGTTCCTGGCTCCCAAAATGTATGTCCTTCTCACATAAAAAATACCATCTCAACAACTCCCAAAGTCTCAACTCATTCCACCATAAGCTCTAAATTCTAAAATCCAGAGTTTCATTTAAATAGCATCTAAATCAGATATGGGTGAGACTCAAGGCGTGCTTCATGCTGAGGCCACTTCCTCCTCAGCTGTGAATCTGTGAAACCAAATATGTAATGTGCTTCCAAAATACAACTGTGGGATGGGCATAGGGTTGGCATTCCCATTCCCAAATCAAGAAGTAGGAAAGAAGAAAGGGGTAACGAGTCCCAAGTACGTCTAAAACATAACAGGGCAAAGAGCATTAAACCTAACAGCTCAAGAACAATCATCTTTGGCTTGATGCTCAGCCTTCCAATCCCATTGGGGGGCAGTATCACCCCCATGACTTTGTGGGATAGTCTTAAGTGGCTTTCTGTAGGGGCCCTGCCCCCACAGCAACTTTCTGCCTGGGCTTTATGGCTCTCTAGGGTTGGGTCATGTGCCCGTGGCTCTCCTAGTCTGGGATTCCAAGCCTGTGGCTCGGCTGACCCCATCCTTTGAAATCTAGATAGAGGTAGCCCATGTCCCCCCATAGCTGTGCTGAATACAGCCCATGCTAATTTCTCCATGATGGCCCAACCTCTGAGGCACTGGGCAGGGGCATCCTGGACTGCCTGGTGACCCCCTCCTTTGAAACCATTCTTCCCAACCCCTCATCCCCCACAGGCCCCCTCCACACTGGGCCTGTGATGGGAGAAGCAGCCTTGATGATGTTCGATTCACCTTTGGGGTCATTCTTCAATTGTCTTAAAGAATAAATCCTGGCTTCTCTTGAAATGGCTGATTCATACTAATCTTATCAAAGGGTTGCCTGGCCACATTCTTGGTGTTCTCATTTTTTTGCAATATGGATAAGCTGAGAATTGTCCAAATCTTTACATTCTGCTTCACTTTTTGCTCAACAATTCCATCTTTAAGTCATTTCTCTCTTCTCATATTTTATTATAAGTAGTCAAGAGAACCCAAGCTGTACCTTCAGCTCTTTACTTAGAAATAGTTTCAGCTTGATATCCAATTTCGTAAGTTCTACCTTCCACAAAACACTAGAACATAAACACAATGCAGCCAAGGTCTTTGCCACTTTATAACAAGGATTACCCGTTTCCAACAACATGCTTCTCATTTCTGTCCGAAACCACATCAGAATGGCCTTCATCATCTATATTTCTACCAACGTTCTGTTCAGGATTACTTAAGTATCCTCTAAGAAGATTAAATCTTTCTCTACAGCTTTTCTTTCTGAGTTCTCACCAGAATCTCCCTTAATGATTCATTCATGGCAATGTAGGCTTTTTCTAGCATGGACCTAAAAACTTTTTCAGCTTCTATCATTACCAGTTCCAAAGCCACTTCTACATTTTTAGGTATTTGTTACAGCAGCATATCTATTTCTCGATACTAATTTCTGTTTAGTCAATTTGGGCTACTATATCAGCAATACCATTGACTGGATGGCTAATAAATAACAGAAATTTATTACAGTTATGGAGGCTGGCGGTCTGAGATCAGGGTGTAAGCATGGTCGGGTTCCAGTG
The DNA here is from genome assembly GCF_937001465.1 of Orcinus orca. Taxonomy (NCBI): domain Eukaryota; kingdom Metazoa; phylum Chordata; class Mammalia; order Artiodactyla; family Delphinidae; genus Orcinus; species Orcinus orca. The sequence continues at coordinate 44,109,860 of NC_064571.1, forward strand.
AGGGCCCTCTTGTGGGTTGCAGACTGCTGACTTCTCAATGTATCCTCACATGGCAGAGAGCAGAGAAAAACCAAGCTCTCTTGTGACTCTTATAAATTCATTAATCCCATTCATTGAGGCCTCTACCCTCATGATCTCCTCTAATCCTATTGCCTCCCAAAGACTCCACCTCCTAGTAGCATCCTGTTTTTTTTTTCCTATTGAAATATATTTGCTTTACAAAATTATATTAATTTCAGATGTACAGCATAGTGATTCAGTACTTTTGTAGATAATACCCCATTTAAAGTTATTACCAAATAATGGCTGTATTTCTCTGCTGTACAATATATCCTTGTAGCTTATCTATTTTATCCATAGTAGTTTATACCTCTTAATCCCATACACCTATTTTACCCTTGCCCCCCTCCCCTCTCCCCACTGGTAGCCACTAGTTTGTTCTCTGTATCTGTGATCTGTTTTGTTATATGCATTCATATTTTTTTTTAGATTCCACATATAAGTGATAATATGCACTATTTGCCTTTCTCTGTCTGACTTATTTCACTAAGCATAATACTCTCTAGGTCCATCCATGTTGTTGCAAATGTCAGACTTTCATTCTTTTTTTATGGCTGAGTAATATTCCATTGTGTGTGTGTGTATATATCTTCTATATATAGAATATAAATATGTGTCTTCTATATATATAGAAGACATATATATATATATTCTATATTCATTCATCTGTTGATGGACACTTAGGTTGCTTCCATATCTTGGTATAGTAAATAATGCTGCTGTGAACGTTGGGGTACAGTATATCTTTTCTTCAGATATATACCCAGTATACAAGGGTTCCCTTTTCTCCACATCCTCACCAGCATTTATTTGTGGTCTTTTTGATAGTCATTCTGACAGGTGTGAGGTGATTATGTCATTGCGGTTTTGATTTGCACTTCTTTGATGATTAGTAATATTGAGCATCTTTTCATGTGCCTGTTGGCCATTTGTACGTCTTCTTTGGAAAAATGTTCAGGTCTTCACCTATTTTAAAATTGGGGTTATTTTTTGATGTGATAAAATTTCAACATAGGAGTTTTGGGGCAATACAAGCACTTAGTCCATAACATATGGATATACCACATTTTGTTTATTCTTTCATCCATTGATAACTACTTGGATTGTTTCTACCCTTTAGTTATTGAGAATAATACTACTATGAACATGGGTGTACAAAACCTTTTCAAGACCCTGCTTTCAATTATTTTGGATATATATACCCAGAAGTAGAATTGCTGGATCATATGGTCATTCTGTTTTTAATTTTGGGGGGAAACCTCCAGACTGTTTTAATAGTAGCTGCACCGACATCAAGCACCTGCGGGGTTGGCGGCCAGCTGGGCCAGAGCCATGGTCTGGGCTCTAGGACCCCAGCGTGGCCTTGCGAATTACCTCGCCTCACCGCCACCCTTCTGCCTCGGGCCCAGTCTGAGCCCTGGCACCTTCCAGGCTGGCAGCAAGCCGAGGTGGGAATGCAGCCATTTTGTTGAGCGTGACTTAACTTTCTGTGAGGAACTGTGTGGAGTGTGTCACCTCAAGGTGCTCACCTTTTACTCTACCACAAGCTGTGTGGCTGACAGGGTCTTGGTGCTCCGGCCGGGTGTCAGGCCTGAACCTCTGAGGTGGGAGAGCCGAGTTCAGGATATTGGTCCACAAGAGACCTCCCAGCTCCACATAATATCAAACAGCGAAAGCACTCCCAGAGATCTCCATCTCAACACTAAGACCCAGCTCCATTCAACAACCAGCAAGCTACCGTGCTGGACACCCTATGTCAAACAACTGGCAAGACAGGACACAACCCCACCCATTAGCACAGAGGCTGCCTAAAATCATAATAAGGTCACAGACCTCCAAAACACACCAACAGTGCGGCCTTGCCCTCCAGAAAGACAAGACCCAGCCTCATCCACCAGAAAACAGGCACCAGTCCCCTCTACCAGGAAGCCTACACAGCCCACTGAAACAACCTTACCCACTGGGAGCAGACACCAAAAACAATGGGAACTAGGAACCTGCAGCCTGCGAAAAGGAGACCCCAAACACAGTAAGTTAAGCAAAATGAGAAGACAGAGAAAAACACAGCAGATGAAAGAAAAGGTAAAAACCCACCAGACCAAACAAATGAAGAGGAAATAGGCAGTCTACCTGAAAAAGAATTCAGAGTAATGATAGTAAAGATGATCCAAAATCTTGGAAATAGAATCTTGGAGAAGATACAACAAACGTTTAACAACCTAGAAGAACTAAAGAGCAAACAAACAATGATGAACAACACAGTAAATGAAATTAAAACTCTCTAGAAGGGATCAATAGCAGAATAACTTAGGCAGAAGAACGGATAAGTGACCTGTAAGATAAAATAGTGGAAATAACTACCGCAGAGCAGAATAAAGAAAAAAGAATGAAAAGAATTGAGGACAGTCTCATAGACCTCTGGGACATTAAATGCACCAACATTCGAATTATAGGGGTCCCAGAAGAAGAAGAGAAAAAAAAAAGGGACTGAGAAAATATTTGAAGAGATTATAGTTGAAAACTTCCCTAATATGGGTAAGGAAATAATCAAGTCCAGGAAGCTCGGAGAGTCCCATACAGGATAAATCCAAGGAGAAACACAAAAAGAAACATATGAATCAAACTGTCAAAAATTAAATACAAAGAAAAACTATTAAAAGCAGCAAGGGAAAAGCAACAATTAACATACAAGGGAATCCCCATAAAGTTAACAGCTGATCTTTCAGCACAAACTCTGCAAGCCAGAAGGGAGTGACAGGACATATTTAAAGTGATGAAAGGGAAAAAAAACTTCAACCAAGATTACTCTACCCAGCAAGGATCTCATTCAGATTTGAAGGAGAAATTAAAACCTTTACAGACAAGCAAAAGCTAAGAGAATTCAGCACCACCAAACCAGCTCTACAACAAATGCTAAAGAAACTACTCTAGGCAGGAAACACAAGAGAAGGAAAAGACCTACAAAAACAAACCCAAAACAATTAAGCAAATGGTAATAGAAACATACATATTGATAACTTCCTTAAATATTAATGGATTAAATGCTCCAACCAAGTGACATAGACTGGCTGAATGGATACAAAAACAAGATGCACATATATGCTGTCTACAGGAGACCCACTTCAGACCTAGGGACACATACAGACTGAAAGTGAGGGGGTGGAAAAAGATACTCAATGCAAATGGAAATCAAAAGAAAGCTGGAGTAGCAATTCTCATATCAGACAAAATAGACTTTAAAATAAAGATGAGAAGAAGGACACTACATAATGAGCAAGGGATCGATCCAAGAAGAAGATATAACAATTGTAAATATTTATGCACCCAACATAGGAGCACCTCGATACATAAGGCAAATGCTAAGAGGTATAAAAGTGGAAACAAAATCCTAGTAGGGGCCTTTACACCCCACTTTCACCAATGGACAGATCATCGAAAATGAAAATAAATAAGGAAACACAAGCTTTAAATGACACATTAAACAAGATGGACTTAAGTGATATTTATAGGACATTCCATCCAAAAACAACAGAATAGACTTTCTCTCAAGTGCTTATGGAACATTCTTCAAGATAGATCATATCTTGGGTCACAAATCAAAGCTTGGAAAATTTACGAAAATTGAAATCATGTAAAGTATCTTTTACGACCACAATGCTATGAGACTACGTATCAGTTTCAGGAAAAAATCTGTAAAAAATACAAACACTTGGAGACTAAACAATACACTACTTAATAACCAAGAGATCACTGAAGAAATCAAAGAGGAAAGCATAGAATACCTAGAAGCAAATGTCAATGAAAACACGACGACCCAAAACCTATGGGATGCAGCAAAAGCAGTTCTAAGAGGGAAGTGTATAGCAATACAATCCTACCTCAAGAAACAAGAAACATCTCAAACAAACAACCTAATCTTACACCTAAAGCAATTAGAGAAAGAAGAATAAAAAATAGCCCAAAGTTAGCAGAAGTAAAGAAAGCATAGAGATCAGATCAGAAATAAATGAAAAAGAAATGAAGAAAACAATAGCAAAGGTCAATAAAACTAAAAGCTGGTTCTTTGAGAAGATAAACAAAATTGATAAACCATTAGCCAGACTCATCAAGAAAAAAGGTAGAAGACTCATATCAGTAGGATTAGAAATGAAAAAGGAGAAGTAACAACTGACACTGCAGAAATACAAAGGATCATGAGAGATTACTACAAGCAACTATATGCCAATAAAATGGACAAGCTGGAAGAAATGGACAAATTCTTAGAAAACCAAAACCTTCTGAGACTGAACAAGGAAGAAATAGAAAATATAAACAGATGAATCGCAAGCACTGAAATTGAGACTGTGATTAAAAATCTTCCAACAAACAAAAGCCCAGGACCAGATGGCTTCACAGGAGAACTCTATCGAACATTTAGAGAAGAGCTAACACCCATCCTTCTCAAACTTTTCCAAATTGAAGCAGAGGGGGGAATACTCCCAAACTACTTCTACGAGGCTACCATCGCCCTGATACTAAAACCAGACATAGATGTCACAAAGAAAGAAAGCTACAGGCCAATATCACTGATGAACATAGATGCAAAAATCCTCAACAAAATACTAGCAAACAGAATCCAACAGCACACTAAAAGGATCATACACCATGATCAAGTGGGGTTTATCTGAGGAATGCAAGAATTCTTCAATATATGCAGATCAATCCATGTGATACACCATATTAACAAATTGAAGGAGAAAAACCATATGATCATCTCAATAGATGCAGAGAAAGCTTTTAACAAAATTCAACACCCATTTATGAAAAAAAACCCTCCAGAAAGTAGGCATAGAGGGAGCCTACCTCAACAAAATAAAGGCCATATATGACAGACCAACAACCAACATCTTTCTCAATGGTGAAAAACTGAAAACATTTCCTCTAAGATCAGGAACAAGACAAGGTTGTCCACTCTCACCACTATTATTCAATGTACTTTTGGAAGTTTTAGCCACAGCAATCAGAGAAGAAAAAGCAATAAAAGGAATACAAATTGGGAAAGAAGTAAAGTTGTTACTGTGTGCAGATGACATGGTACTATACATAGAGAATCCTAAAGATGCTACCAGAAAACTACTAGAGCTAATCAATGAATTTTATAAAGTAGCAGGATATAAAATTAATTCACGGAAATCTCTTGCATGCCTATACACTAACGTTGAAAAATCTGAAAGAGAAATTAAGGAAACACTCCTATTTACCACTGCAACAAAAAGAATAAAATACCCAGGAATAAACCTACCTAAGGAGACAAAAGACCTGTATGCATAAAACTATAAGACACTGATGAAAGAAATTAAAGATGATACAAACAGTTGGAGAGATATACCATGTTCTTGGATTGGAAGAATCAACATTGTGAAAATGACTATACAACTGAAAGCAATCTACAGATTCAGTGCAATCCCTATCAAACTACCAGTGGCATTTTTTACAGAACTAGAACAAAACATTGCACAATTTGTATGGAAACACGAAAAACTCCGAATAGCCAAAGCGATCTTGAGAAAGAAAAATGGAGCTAGAGGAATCAGACTCCCTGACATCAGACTATACTACAGAGCTACAGTAATCAAGTCACTATGGTACTGGCACAAAAACAGAAATATAGATCAATGGAACAGGATAGAAAGCCCAGAGATAAACCCACGCAAATATGGTCACCTTATTTTTTGATAAAGGAGTCAAGAATATAAAAAATGGAGAAAAGACAGCATCTTCAATAAGTGGTGCTGGGAAAACTGGACAGCTACATGTAAAAGAATGAAATTAGAACACTCCCTAACACCATACACAAAAATAAACTCAAAATGGATTAAAACCTAAATGTAAGGCCAGACACTATAAAACTCCTAGAGGAAAACATAGGCAGAACACTCTCTGACATAAATCACACCAAGATCCTTTTTGACCTACCTTCTAGAGAAATGGAAATAAAAACAAAAATAAACAAATGAGACCTAATGAAACTTAAAAGCTTTTTCACAGCGAAGGAAACCATAAACAAGACAAAAAGACAACCCTCACAATGGGAGAAAATATTTGCAAATGAAGCAATTGACAAAGTATTATCTCCAGAATTTACAAGCAGCTCATGCAGCTCAATTAAAAAAAAAAAAAAAAAAAAAACTCAATCCACAAATGGGCAGAAGACCTAAATAGACATTTCTCCAAAGAAGATACACAGATTGCCAACAAACACATGAAAGGATGCTCAACATCACTAATCATTAGAGAAATGCAAATCAAAACTACAATGAGTTATCACCTTACATCAGTCAGAATGGCCATCATCAAAGAATCTGCAAACAATAAATGCTGGAGAGGGTGTGGAGAAAAGGGAACCCTCTTGCACTGTTGGTGAGAATATAAATTGATACAGCCACTATGGAGAACAGTATGGAGGTTCCTTAAAAAACTAAAAATAGAGCTACTGTATGACCCAGCAATGACACTACTGGGCATATATCCTGAGAAAACCATAATTCAAAAAGAGTTGCGGCTCTATTTACAATAGCCAGGACATGGAAGCAACCTAAGTGTCCATCAGCAGATGAATGGATAAAGAAGATGTGGCATATATATATATACAATGGAATATTATTCAGCCATGAAAAGAAATGAAGTTATTTGTAGTGAGATGGATGGACCTAGAGACTGTCATACAGAGTGAAGTAAGTCAGAAAGAGAAAAACAAATACCATATGCTAACACATATATGTGGAATGTGAAAGGAAAAATAAATGGTTCTGAAGAACCTAGGGGCAGGACAGGAATAAAGACCCAGATGTAGAGAATGGACTTGAGGACACAGGGAGTAGGAAGGGTAAGCTGGGACGAAGTGAGAGAGTGGCATGGGCTTATATATACTAAGAAATATAAAATAGAAAGCTAAGTGGGAAGCAGCCGCATAGCAAAGGGAGATCATCTCAGTGCTTTGTGATTACCTAGAGGGGTGGGATAGGGAGAGTGGGTGGGAGACGCAAGAGGGAGGAGATATCGGGATATACGTATATGTGTAGCTGATTCACTTTGTTATAAAACAGAAACTAACACACCGTTGTAAAGCAATTGTGCTCCAATAAAGATGTTAAAAAAGAAAAAAAGTGGCTGCACCATTTTGCATTCCCACCAACAGTGCACAAGAGTTCTAATTTCTCCATATCCTTGCCAACACTTGTTATTTTTTGTTAATTTTTTTAATAGTAGCCATCTTGATGGATATGAGGTTATATCTCATTGTAGAAATATCTCATTCTTAAGCTGTGTCTCCACCTCTTTTTCTCCCACTTAAGAATGTGTGTTATAATGTGAGTGAATGAGAGTGATTTTGTTATGTCTAATCATGAATCTGTTCTAATTCATTTTTAATCTTTAACGAATTTAATGATTTTTTTTATTGTTACTAACAAATAACATGCAATGTACCTCTATCTCGTATTGTCTGAAAAGAATTATAAGTGGTGGCTCTGAATTACAATAATATAATTGTAGTGTGTATAGAAGGCTCAGTTCTTAAATACACTTTTACTTCTTTGCCTGAAAGTGGTGATTCATATTCTCCTCTTTCTATTAGCAGTCCTTCTTTGCTACATGACTTTTTTATTCCATATATATTTTAGCCTGAATTCTTTAGAACTATTTAATGTGAGCAATTGAATCTATATTTCATAATGCTTACTGCCTAGTTTTGGAAGTAGACACCAATACCAAATAGTTATTTAATAACAACGGTGATAAATTATATGAAGGGAAAGTGCATGATGCTGTGAGGGCTGTAATGGGGACTGGAACTAAGCAAGAAAGGGGTAGGAAAGACAGGCTTCTCTGAGAATTGACATTTGTGTTAAACTTGAAGTTAAGTGATGTTTAGTTAGATGATATGGTGTGTTGATAGACATGACTGTATGGGTGGATGGGAGTGGATTCCAGGCTAGGTTAGAAAATATTTTTAAAAGTCCTTAAGATGGAAAGACATTTGATTTAGGAATAAAATGTAGGCCCGTTTGAATGAAGCATAAAGAATAAAAGAAAAATGGGTAGGAGCATAGGACAGAGAGATAGGCAAGAGCTAAATCTTGCAGGCTATGCTAGACCGCATTTTCAAAGAACGTTTTTGGGCTTTTTTGATCAAGACTGTGCATAAGTTTATATGAAGTCTTTCAATTTTAAGCAAATAGCAATGATATATAATGTATAAAAACAGTAGCAACCGCCCCCAGATATGTAGTTGGACTCCAGGGCAAACTAGATATTTTTGCAATCCAGAAACAGAATAGAAACTCAAGTAGTGATGAAGCTGAAGCTATGAACTTGCTGGTATCTGATACAAGACACTGTCATTGGTGGCACAAGAAATTGGCTCCGGTAGACTAATGGGCACCAAATTCCAAAAAATAGGAAAGCGTGTGATGGCAAATTAGCCTATCAAATCAACAATCTTTATGTGAATTTTCCTTCAGGGAACAGAAGAAGGAAATTAGCAAATTCATTCTGATGAGTCTAGTATAATATTGAGATCAAGACTAGGCAATAAAAGTTTAAGAAAAAAGTTATAGAAAATCTCACCTATGAATCTGAATGCAAAAAGTCTTCAAAAAAACTAATATATCAATATTTAAATCAGCATTACGTAAAAAAGATACATCATGACCAAGTGCAGTTGATCTGAGGAAAGCAAGAATGCTTCGGTATTTGAAAAACTATCAAAATAATATATGATTAATGGACCAAATCTAAAAATCTATATGATTATCTTCATAGAAACAGCAAAAATAAATGTAATTCCATACTGCTTCATAGATTAAAAAATAAAATCTCTTAGCAGATGAAAGGCAAATAAAATACGTGTCCTCTATTGTTTTTTTGTCTACCCATACTCATTCCTAAACCCTTTTTTCTTACCCACTTTTCACTATCAAGATGAAAAAGCCAACTATTCACATTCCTAGTCGCTCTTGTGTAAGGGTGGTCATATGACCCAGTTCTGGACAGTAAGGTGTCAAGAGGATTCTGAGAGGGGTTACTAGGAATGACTTTCCTCCCTGATGAAAGAGATAGACAATCTTTTTTTTCTCACTCTAGCTACTACCCACTGTTTCTTCCCTATGACCATGGTTGTAAGTGAATGTGATGCTTGAAATTATGCTGTAAGAAGAGGCCAAAGATTCTAATCCCATATACTGATATCAATAAGCTGCTGCCCAAACCTGCAACTACGTACCTTAAAATTTCTTGCTATATGAGATAATTAGCTATCTTTTTTGTAAATAGCAGTGTTAGATATTCTTACTTTCAATCCAAAGTATTTCTAACTAATAAAGAAGGAAACTTCTTTAACTTGAAAAGGGAATTCAAATTTCCCTTTCAAATTCCTATTCAAGTTCTTCAGTGAGTATCATACATATTGAAAAAAGGTTAGAAGTCTCCCATTACATCCAGAACTGGAAAAGGATGCCATTTATAACTTTTTTCAGTGTTATACTGCAGATCCTAGTCAGTGCAGTAAGATAGAGACATAACATTAAAACATTAGAAAAGAAAAATACCTAATTTGCCAATGATATTGCTTTCATAGAAGACTGGAAAGCATATATAGACAAACTGCAGAATTAGTAATAGAGTTTTGCAAGTTTACTGGATTCAAGATCAACTGAAAAAAGACTACATAGCCACTACCCACCAGTAAAAAGAAATCACATTATATAATAAAGTACTTAGGGATGTATCTAACAGAATTTGGTAGCACTTTTTAAAAGGGAATAATTTCAAAATGGTACTGAAGTGTGTAAGGTGAATAAAAGGAGAAAGTTTTGGAATTGAATCACTCATTATCTTAAAGAGACATTGATTTGCCTCAAATGAATACTAGATTCTATATTTCCTATGCAATGTCTACTCAAACTTTAAAAGGATTTATTGGGTGTCTTAACAGCTCTTCATAAAATTAATGTGAAGTTACAAAGGACCAAGAATAGCTGAGACAATTTTAAAAAAGAAGTGCAAGATAGTTAGACCTTACCGAACTTATTTAACAGCATAATGGTTACGATTATATAGTGTAGTAGTTGCTTGAGGTTGGGCAAATAGAAAGATGGGAAATTTTAGGGAAACAGAGCACCTATGTGGAAACGGTATGTTCCAGAGGTGTCATTAAAATTATAGGCAGAGAGCAACCAAGTATATAAATCGTTCTGGAGAAATTAGTTTTCCTGGTGAAAACAGTTGAATTCCTATTTCACCCTACATAAACAATTAGGTGGATGAAACAATTAGGTTTATGATCTCGGATTAAGAAATGAGTTAAGTTACAAAACAGCATAAATCTTAAAGGAAAAGATTAATAACTTGATCATATTACAGTTAAAAGTTTCTGGTCATCAAGAGACACCATAAAGGACTTCCTTGGTGGCTCAGTGGTTAAGAATCCACCTGCCAATGCAGGGGACACGGGTTCGATCCCTGGTCTGGTAAGATCCCACATGCCGTGGAGCAACTAAGCCCATGTACCACAACTACTGTTCCTGTACTCTAGAGCCCATGAGCCACAACTATGGAGCCTGCATGCCACAACTACTGAAGCATATGTGCCTAGAGCCCATGCTCCACAACAAGAGAAGCCACCACAATGAGAAGCCCGCGCACCACAAGGAAGCGTAGCCCGCACTTCCCAAACTAGAGAAAGCCCACGTGCAGCCAAAAAAGAAAAAAAAAAAAGACACCATAAAAATTAAAATATATCTAAAAATATTTGAAATACATCTAACAAAAGTTGGGATCTAGAATTAAGAAAGGATTCCTACATACAAATAAGAAAAATGTAATAACACAAGTGAATGAATAAAGGAGAGGAAGAGGGGACAGAAGCCTAACCCACACCCATAAACATATCCTCAATCTCACTGATTATTTGGGGAATTCCATTTCACAGCTATCAAGTTTGCAAAATTAAAATCTGGTTTGACAATTCAGTTAGTTGATGAGGATACAGAGCTACACGAACTCTCATTTATGTTGGTGGGAATGCCCACTGATGCTTTGGAGTAGAATTTAGCATGATTCAACAGTGTCAGTGATGGTCATACCCTTCATGCTATTTATACATCCTAGAGAAGATTTTTCTAACCCAGGATTAAAAAAGATGTTCTTGGCAATATTGCTGTCACAGGGAAGACTGAAAATGACTTAACTATCCATTAACAAGAAAACAGGTAAATGCTGTTACTTCACAGTTGAATACTTACTACACATGGCTCAAATGAATGAACTACAGCTACATAGTTATACCTCAAAAATATAACACTAAGCAGAAAAATCAAGTTTCACAATGGTGTGCAAGTTATACTGTTTTGGTAAAGTTTGAAAACAGGAACAACCCTCTGTGTAATGTTTATTCATACATGTACAAGTAGTCATAGATTAAAATGTGCATGGGAATGAGGAATACCAGATTCAACATAAAGTTATATCTGGGGAAAAAGAAGGGAAGAGGATGGGGGAGAAATGCATAGGGGCTTCACCTGTTCAAAATATTTTATTTCTTAAGCTGAGAGTCTGTTACATGGATGTTTATTATACGATTTCTATGTTTTTGTATGCCTTAAATGTTTCACAATAATCTATCCTATCATCCATCTATCTGTCATCTGTCTATCATCTACATATCATTTATGTATCTATCATCTGTTTCTTTATCAGTCATCATCTATCTGTCATCTGCCTGTCTGAAGCATGCATGATAAAATGGATAATCTATAAGTATTATGATATTCTTATTACTTTGCTGCTATTTTAAACATGTTATTTACTAAAAGGTTTTATTTGCTACTGTGTGGGTAATAGATCAGGGTAGATAAGAGGGGGTGTGAGATGCCACTGAGTTTTATTGCAGTAGCAGATGGAAGAACATAGCAAATCTGAAGACCACTTAGGAAGTTGAATGGATGTCTGTGAGACTACTTGAAAGTGAAAGTTTAGGGAAAGGCTGGTGCAAGGATGGTTCTAATATTTCTGTCATGAACCTCCTAGTGGACAATAAAATAACTTCCATTGCTAGAAAATACATGTGGAAAGGGTGACGTTGGTGGTTGGGGCAATGTGATTTTAACATTTTTAACAAATTTTAACAAAGAATTTATGTTTCTTGTAACATTCCTTGATGTGTGGCATATCCTCAAAAGTGCATCCTGAAGCCTTTGTCAGAGTCCAAGAGAAGAAATGTTCTGATGTGGCTTTTGCCTCCTCCTGAAAAGTCCAAGTTAAAAATTTCTGTTTAAAGAAGTAAATCCTTCGTATGGCATATTCACAGTTTCTATACAACTGGCTGGCATGAGGTGGTTTAGGAGAGATCCATTACTTGGTCCCATTTGTGGCCAATATGGGCTTTGGACTATGAAAATGCTGATTGGATTGAAATAGGATTTACAGCTGAGAATCACCTGTTAGGGCAGGGATGCTGTCTCAAAATGCTGGCTGAAGATTGCAGAATGTGCTGATCTATATATTGGAGAGGGCCCTAAAAAGCACAATGTGCAAGACTTTCACTGTTGCTAAGAACTCAGGTGAAAAATGTGTGTTATAGGCATTTTTTCACCCAGCGTGACTTCCGTGGATGCTGCTGATTGATCAGAACTTGCTGCATATTGCTTTGTGGTCCCTTAATTTCTGTATTAGCTCTGGATGTAGGATCTTCAAAAAAAATTGTTATACTTCTTCAGCCATGGTAGGAAGTCACAACAAACAGTTCATTCTCAGCTTCATAATCCAGAGTTATATAAAATTTTGCTGTAGCGCTGTTTATTTGTGCCTGATCGAATTCTTGGCAAATAACAGAAACTGATGCTTCTATTCTTATTCCTGATGCTCATTTCTATATTAGGGTATGAAAAGAGCTAATGGATAGTATTAAGCATTAATAAAGTGAGCAAGTGAGGTTGCTTAAGAATGAAACTGCTTATGAGATGTCCTAGATTCTACTTTGTGTTAGTTTTATTAGATAGGTGTCACTTTTCCAATGTTGATTTTCATAACCACGTCCTTTATTCTGAACCATGAAAAGTGAGTATATGTTTAAAACTAAAGTAAATATAATATTTAGGTTTTTAGCAGTTTTGTACCATCTATGAAGAAAATAAATAAGCCTGGTAACCTGAGAGTTCATTTCAGTTAAGAGTAAAAATTACTAAAATGTTCTGTTCACTGAACCAAACACAGACTATATTTTTGTTAGCTAGGTTCCAAGAATTCACGAGGGGGAAGCTAGAGAAAAAAACAAAATTAAACAAAACAAAAATCAAATGAGATCTTGATAGTAGAAGAGGGAAAGACTCAAAGGCCTATCTATTCTTTCCTTAAAAGAAAGTAAACCTTTTATAAACTTTCTACAAAGAAGTTTTGCAAAATTATAATCAGACATTTCAGGGGCAAGATGGTGTTTCTGATTTGCATTCTCGGAAATCACAACCAGGATCCAGTTTGCTAAAGGGGAAGCTTCAAGAAGAGTTAATATTAATGTTCCAGGACTTCGATCCTAGGTTATCAAATTCTGGGGGCACCTCGTAGATCATCTGTTTCTATTCTGTTTATTATTGAAGACTCCTGCTTTTATCTTCACCTGAATCTCACACATAATCAGATACACTCAAGCAGTCTGGAGGTTGCTTATACTTTTGGAAAAAGTACAAATTTACAAAAATAATCATCCCTTGGACCCCTCTCCCTCTCCTTTCTAAAATCACAGATAGTTTCACACCTGTCAGTCTCCCCTGCTTGGTTCCTCTAGAGCAGTTTCTCAACCCTGGCACTTTGGTTCTTTGTTGTAGGGGTCTGATCTATGCACTGTAGTATGTTTAGCAGCATCCCTGGGCTCAGTCTACTAGATGCCAGTAGTACTCATCCACACAACTGTGACAAACAAAAATGTCTCTAATTCTTCCCAAATGTCCCCTGGGGGCAAAACTGCTCCTAGTTGAGAACAAGTGTTCTAAAGAGAAGTTTATATGGGTCTTCAAGAAGCAATGGTGAAAGACTAATTCTGCAGCATCACTGATATTTGGATTAGGTTTTCATGCAGATAGATGTGTCTGGGGGTTATCCTAAAAAAAATCATGAGATGATTGTATCAACTAAAATAAAATAAATTTTTAAAAAATCATGAGTTGGGAACCTCTTTTTACAGAAGCATTATTCTACTACACGATATACTTTCTATTTTCTGACTGACAGCAATTTCAATAAATGGATTGCTTTTCTATGTTAGGTGCTGAAAATACTAGTGTGAATGAAAATCAATTTCTCCTCTAAAGGAATAGGCACTCTAGGGACATTTGGGAAATCTTTGACCAAAACGAAACTTAATGTAAGTTAACGTTAACTGTGGACCCTATATTAGTAACAAACATTACTACTTTCTTTCATTAATGAAAGACACTTCATGTGTATATATTCATTCCTTTATGTAAGAATCGGCCTGACTCTCCTATTCTTGTATCATTATTAAAGGATGAATAATACCCAGAGAGGTAGTTAAAGCTGCTTAATTGGCATATGAATGAATGAAATGTTCAATTAAGAGGGCCAAATGCCAGAGATGAATTAGTTTAATGCTTTTTTATGACTTGACATGATGCATTACTGGTGACTAGCATCTATAAAATGGTCTGCTTTATAAGACACAGGGTTAATTACTAAACTTTAGCTTAAACCACTTCATTCTATTGTCACTTTGTTTTATATTTTCTTGTGTTGTTCATTGCTTAAATTCATGAAGAATAGTTCTTATTTTAGCAAACATATTTCCCATCTTAGGATAATCCAAGGCTTTATTGTTCACTGATGCTCTCATTTGATCCCAAGTACCATGTATTTTAATATACCATACAACTACTAGATTGAGATGATTTCTTAATTGGCTCTTTCAGCTTTCCAGCAGCTTGCACCAATTAAGAAGATTCTACTCTGCTTATCAGAAGTGAGCTTGCTGTAGTTGGTGACATTTGTGCTGATCTTTTATTGTCTAATCACGGACATAAAATAAAAATCATAAAATAAAATAAAATCATTTATTGTCTAATCACGTAAATTGGACAGCTTCTATCTCTGACTGAACTTACAGGTTTTTGTGAAATAAAGTAATAATAATGAATAGTAATGAAAACCAAGTGGCCTGATACATGATATAAATCTTTATTGCTCTTATTTGTTCTGTTGGTCATTCCTCCCACTACCTATTTCAGAAAGTCATCTAAAATAGAAACCTAGTACTCTGAATCTTATGGAAAATAGTCCTTTAAAAGAGAAGAGCCTTTCTTTATTTTGATGCATGTATATTTAGAATCCTTTGAATACTCAAATACAAGACTATAGATGGAATCGTATTATTTAGAATAGACAGTGATATTACAGGTAATTCAGCACAATGCCTTTATTTTTTCATATAAGGACACTGAAAGTCAGATTGGCTAAGTGACTTGCCCAAGCTCTCTCAGATAGAAAGAGGCAAAGTAGGCATAATAGTACAGAATTACTAATTCCTGGTCCAGTGGCATCAGTTTTCTAGCATATGGTTTTTCTATATGAACTTCAGAATTATTTTTTTCTGGTCATATGATTATATGATTTAGAAGTTAAGGAAAAAGTAAGCTAAAATAATCTTTTCTCCACAGCCCCAAATTTTGTATATAAGTTTCAAGAGTTGTTCAAATGGTTGGTATTTCATGGCGTCTGACATTTGGGGACTCACTGTGAACATCACAAGAACAGTTAGACACATGCGACTTGTATGTTCCAAATGTTCTTGGATCAGATTCTTATTTCCATAGGTGTACTTTTTGAGATTTATATTAAAAAGATACCTTTAGCATTGTTAATTTACATAAAAATAAAACGTTAAAAAGTGAATTTACATGTTTTTATATATTAAGTAGAGTTTTTTTTTTTTTTTACAAGTAGGAACCAAAATGTTCTAGTTGTAATAAAGCGAGTGTTGCAGAATTCAGTACTGTTTTTTTATGATAGATATTCAGTATAATTTCAGGGGATAGAAACTTGCTATAATGAGCATTCATATAGTGAGAAAAGAATTAATGTAATTAATGTAGAGATTATATATATATATGTAGATAGAGATATACTGGATGTGAGAAGTATCTCATTGTAGTTGCAAGTTGCATTTCCCTAATGACTCATTATATTGAGCATCTTTTCAGGTGCTTTTTAGCCATTTGTGTATCTTCTGTTCAAATCCTTTGCCCATATTTAAACTAGGTTAGTCTACTCCTAGGTATAGACTCAAGAGAAATGAAAACATATGTGCAAACAAAATTTTGTGGAAGAATGTTCATGTTAACATTATCCATAATAACCAAAGTTGGACACAATCCAAACGTCTGTCAACTGAACAATAAGCAAATGTGGTATATCTATACAATCAAAAACTATTTGGCAATAAAAGTGAATTATGTACTGATGTATGCTATAACACAGATGAACCTGAAAACATACTAAGTGAAAGAAGCCAATCATAAAAAAACATATATCATATAATTACATTTATATGAAATGGCTAGAAAAGAGATGGAAAGTAGGTTAGTGCTTGCCTAGGGCTAGGGAGAGAGAGAAATGGGGAATGACTGCTAATGGGTATATGCTTTCTTTTCGGGTGATGACAGGTTCTAAAACTAGATAGCAGTGGTGGTTGCACAACTCTGAATGTGCTAGAAAACACTGAATGGTAAACTTTAGTTGGGTAAATGTTATGGTATGTGAATTATATCTCAGTAAAGCTCTTGAATAAAGAAAAACATGCTTATAAAAATTACACAGCTTCACTTTCTTGTAGTTTATAAAATAATAAATTTTGAAATAAGGCTTTTAGATTCCTTACTATAAGTTGATTACCAGCTGGTCAATAAAATAACCATTTGCACTTAAATTGTTAAAAATTAACATCTCCATATTACAGACAAATGTTTTCACTTCTACTCTCAGTGTATAGCACATCATCTATCTAGTTGCCCAAACCAAATACTTCAAAGTAAGCTTTCATTTTCTTTTACCTCCAACCTGTAGGAAAGCACAAAGTTCTATTGATTTCACCTTTTACCTCCTGGGTATCATTTGGCATTCTTCCTTTCCAGTCATGCTGCTTTAGCCTTAGTTGGGAATATTTGGCCTACCCTATTTTTTACAAAAATTTATTAGAGTAGAGTTGATTTACAATGTTATGTTAGTTTCAGGTGTACAGTAAAGTGAATCAGTTATACATATACATATATCCACTCTTTTTTAGATTCTTTTCTCATATAGGTCATTACAGAGTACTGAGTAGAGTTCACTGTGCTATACAGTAGGTCCTTATTAGTTATCTGTTTTATATATAGTAGGTATATATGTCAATCCCAATCTCCTAATTTATCCCCTGGTAACCATAAGTTTGTTTTCTACATCTGTAACTCTGTTTCTGTTTTGTAGATAAGTTCATTTGTACCCTTTTTTTAGATTCCACATGTAAGTGATATCATATGATATCTGTCTTTCTCTGTCTTACTTCACTCAATATGACAGTCTCTACATCCATCTATGTTGCTGCAAATGGCATTATTTTGTTCTTTTTATGGCTGAGTAATATTCCAGTGTATATATGTACCACATCTTCATCCTTTCCTCTGTTGATGGACATTTAGGTTGCTTCCATGTCCTGGCTGTTGTAAATAGCGCTGCAGTGAACATTGGGGTGCATGCATCTTTTTGAATTATGGTCTTCTCCAGATATATGCCCAGGAGTGGGATTGCTGGTTCCTTAAAAACAGAGTTACCATATGGCCTACCCTATTTTTATATTGGTTTTTCTATACCTATTGGTATACCTCTGGTAAAGATTGTTCTAAAATGCATGTATGATCTCAGTGACATCAGTGTATAATTTCACTTACAGAATAAAGGTTAAACTTCTTAGTATGCTCTGGAAAGCTTTTTATATTCTGAATCCTGTCCATTTTCCAGTCCTACTTTCTATCACTCCTACACAGCAAGTTACACTAGAGTTCAATGCACTTGTCATGCCATTTCAGGTATTTAAAATTTTTCTCTTATAACTTCTTTGATCCATAGGTAATTTAGAAATATGTTGTTTAGTTTCTAAATATTTGGTGATTTTCCAACTACCTTTCTGTTACTGATTTCTAGTTTAATTCCACTGAGGTCTGGAAACATACTTTTTGTTTGTTTGTTTTTATTTATTTATTTATTAATTTTTGTGGTATGTGGACCTCCCACTGTTGTGACCTCTCCCGCCACAGAGCACAGGCTCCGGACGTGCAGGCCCAGCGGCCACGGCCCACGGGCCCAGCCGCCCCGCAGCATGTGGGATCCTCCCGGACCGGGGCACGAACCCGCGTCCCCCGCATCGGCAGGCGGACTCCCAACCACTGCGCCACCAGGGAAGCCCTGGAAACATACTTTGTAAGGTTTCTATTCTTTAAAATTTGCTGGGATGTCTGCTGTGGCCCAGAATGTGGTCTCTTGGTGAACATACCATGTAAGCTTGAACAGAATGTGTTTTCTGATGTTGGATGGAGTATTCTACAAATGTCAACTAGATCAAGTTGATTGATAGTACTATTCAGGTCATGTATATTCTTACTGATTTTCTGCTGGCTTGATCTATCAATAAGTGGCAGAGATAAGTTGAAGCCTCCAACTATAATGCTGGATTCATCTGTTTATACTTGCAGTTTTCTCAGTTTTTGTTTCATGTATTTTGCTACTTTTTAGTAAGGTGCATTCACGTCTGGGATTGTTACGTCCTCTTGAAAATTGGCCCCTTTATCATTATGTAATGCCCCTGATTCCTGCTTAGTCTGAAATTGATATAATCACTGCAGCTTGCTTTTGATTAGTGTTAGCATAGTAAAGATTTCTCTCTATCCCTGTACGTTTTACCCATCTGAGTGGTGTATATTTAAGGTGTATTTCTTATGGACTGCACACAGTTAGATCTTGTTTTTTTTTTTTTTTTTTTTTTTGCGGTATGCGGGCCTCCCACTGCCGTGGCCTTGCCCGTTGCGGAGCACAGGCTCCGGACGCGCAGGCCCAGCGGCCATGGCTCACGGGCCCAGCCGCTCCGCTGCATGTGGGATCTTCCCGGACCGGGGCACAAACCCATGTACCCTGCATCGGCAGGCGGACTCCCAACCACTGCGCCACCAGGGAAGCCCCAGATCTTGTTTTTTTAATCTACTCTGATAATATCTATCATTTAATTGGTATGTTCAGACCATTTATATATAAAATAATTGATCTATTGATATAGTTAGATCATTATCTACCATGTGTAAATATTCACTGTATTTGTTTTTGTTTCTTTCTCCCCTAGTTTTCTGTCTTTTCTGATTTTGATTGACTATTTAAATGATTCTATTTTATCTCCTCCCTTTAGTGTATCAATTACACTTTTTAAATAGCTAGACTTTATATTTTTAGAGCAGTTTTAGATTTTCAGAACAATTGAACAGAAAATACAGTTTTCATATACTCCCTTTTCCCCTGCTCCCATCATTTCTTCTGTTATTAATATCTTGTATCAGTGTGGTATGTTTTTAACAATTGATTAACCAATATTGATACATTGCTATTAACTGAAGTCCATTTACATTACAGTTCACTCTTTGGTTGCACATTCTATGAATTTTGACAAATGCAGAATATTATGTGTCCACCATTTTAGTATCATACAGAGTAGTTTCACTTCCCTACAAATTCCCTGTGCTCCACTTATCTCTCCCTCCCTTTTCTCCCTTTCTTACCCATTCCTTTCCCCTGCTACAACTGAACTGGCAACACCAATCTGTTTACTGTCTCTGTAGTTTTGCCTTTTCTGGAATGTTATATTATTGAAATCGTACGGTGTGTAGCCTTTCATACTGGCTCCTTTCACTTAGCAATATGCATTTGAGGTTCCTCCATGTCTTTTTGTGGCTTGATACCATATTTCTTTTTAATCTGTGGCTAATATTCCATTGTATGGATGTATCATAGTTTGTTTATCCATTCACTTGTTGAAGGACATCTTGGTTGCTTCTGGTTTTTCACAGTTATGAATAAAGCAGCTATAAACATCCACGTGCAGGTATCAAGGAGTGTGATTGCTGGATCGTATGGTAAGAGTATGTGTAGTGTTGCAAGAAACTACCAAACTGTCTTCCAAAGTGGCTGTACCATTTTGCATTCCCACCAGCAATGAATGAGAGTTCCTATGGCTCCACACCTTGTGAGCATTTGATGTTATTAGGGCTATGGATTTTGGCCATTCTAATTGGTGTGTAGTGCTATATCATTCTTGTATTAATTTTCAATTCTCTAATGACACTTGATGATGAACATATTTTCGTATGCTTATTTGCTATGTCTTCTTTGGTGAGATTTCCATTTAGAACTTTTGCCCAATTTTTAACTGAGTTGTCTGTTTTCCTATTGTTAATTTTTAAGGATCCTTTGAATATTTTGGATACAAGCAAGTCCTCTACCAGATGTGCTTTACAAAGAATTTTTCCCAGCTATGACTTGTGTTTTCATTCTTTTAACAGTGTCCTTTGCAGAGAAGAAGTTTTTAATTTTAACGAACTCCAATGTATCATTTTTTCTCTCATGGATCTTGCCTTCAGTATTATATCTAAACACTATTGCCAAAACCAAATTCACCTAGTTTTTTTCCTATGTTATTTTCCAGTTTTTGTGGGTTTATGCATTACTCTAAGTCTGTGTTACATTTTGAGTTAATTTTTGAGAAAAGTTTAAGGTCAATGGCTTAATTCTTTTTTCCCCGTTTTTTTTTTGTCATAAAAATATTCAGTTATTCCAGCACCATTTTTTTTAACATTTTTATTGGAGTATAATTGCTTTACATTGTTGTGTTAGTTTCTGCTGTATAACAAAGTGAATCAGCTATACGTATACATATATCCCCATATCCACTCCATCTTGCATCTCCCTCCCACCCTCCCTATCCCACCCCTCTAGGTGGTCTCAAAGCACCAACCTGATCTCCCTGGGCTATGCGGCTGCTTCCCAATAGCTATCTGTTTTACATTTGGTAATGTATATATGTCCGTGCCACTCTCTCACTTCTTCCTAGTTTACCCTTCCCCCTTCCCGTGTCCTCAAGTCCATTATCTACTTCTGTATCTTTATTCCTGTCCTACCCCTAGTTTCTTCAGAACCATTATTTTTTTATATTCCATATATATGTGTTAGCATATCGTATTTGTTTTTCTCTTTATGACTTACTTCACGCTGTATGACACACTCTAAGTCCATCCACCTCATTACAAATAGCTCAATTTTGTTTCTTTTTATGGCTGAGTAATATTCCATTGTATATATGTGCCACATCTTCTTTATCCATTCATCTGTCAGTGGACACTTAGGTTGCTTCCATGTCCTGGCTATTGTAAATAGTGCTGCAATGAACATTGTGGTACATGACTCTTTTTGAATTATGGTTTTCTCAGGGTATATGCCCAGTAATGGGATTGCTGGGTCATATGGTAGTTCTATTTTTAGTTTTTTAAAGAACCTCCATACTGTTCTCCATAGTGGCTGTATCAATTTACATTCCCACCAACAGTGCAAGAGGGTTCCCTTTTCACCACACCCTCACCAGAATTTATTGTTTCTAGATTTTTTGATGATGGCCATTCTGACTGGTGTGAGGTGATACCTCATTGTAGTTTTGACTTACATTTCTCTAATGATTAATGATGTTGGGCATCTTTTCATGTGTTCGTTGGCAATCTGTATATCTTGTTTGGAGAAATGTCTATTTAGGTCTTTGGCCCATTTTGGGGTTTTGGGTTTGTTTTTGTAGGTCCTTTTCTTGTGTTTCCCACTTAGAGAAGTTCCTTTAGCATTTGTTGTAGAGCTGATTTGGTGTTGCTGAATTCTCTTAGCTTTTGCTTGTCTGTAAAGCTTTTGATTTCTCCATTGAATCTGAATGAGATCCTTGCCAGATAGAGTAATCTTGATTGTAGTTTCTTCCCTTTCATCACTTTAAGTATATCATGCCACTCCCTTCTGGCTTGTAGAGTTTCTGCTGAGAAATCAGCTGTTAACCTTACGGGAGTTCCCTTGTATGTTATTTGTCATTTTTCCCTTGCTGCTTTCAGTAAATTTTCTTTGTCTTTAATTTTTGCCAATTTGATTACTATGTGTCTCGGCCTGTTTCTCCTTGGGTTTATCCTGTGTGGAACTGTCTGCACTTCCTGGACTTGGGTGGCTATTTCCTTTACCATGTTAGGGAAGTTTTTGACTATAATCTGTTCAAATATTTTCTCGGGTCCTTTCTCTCTCTCTTCTCCTTCTGGGACCCCTATAATGTGAATGTTGTTGTGTTTAATGTTGTCCTAGAGGTCTCTTAGGCTGTCTTCATTTCCTTTCATTCTTTTTTCTTTATTCTGTTCTGCAACAGTGAATTCCACCATTCTGTCTTCCACATCACTTATCCGTTCTTCTGCCTCAGTTATTCTGCTATTGATTCCTTCTAGTGTACTTTTCATTTCAGTTATTGCATTGTTCATCTCTGTTTGTTCTTTAATTCTTCTAGGTCTTTATTAAACATTTCTTGCCTCTTCTCGATCTTTGCCTCCATTCTTTTTCCGAGGTCCGGGATCATCTTCGCTATCATTATTCTGAATTCTTTTCCTGGAAGGTTGTCTATCTCCACTTCATTTAGTTATTTTTCTGGGATTTTATCTTGTTCCTTCATATGGTACATAGCCCTCTGCCTTTTCATCTTGTCTATCTTTCTGTGAATGTGGGTTTTGTTCCACAGGCTGCAGGATTGTAGTTCCTGCTTCTGCTCTCTGCCCTCTGGTGTATGAGGCTATCTGAAAGGCTTGTGCAAGGTTCCTGATGGGAGGAACTGGTGGTGTATAGAGCTGACTATTTCTCTGGTGTGCAGAGCTCAGTCATCCTTTAATCCGCTTGACTGCTGATGGGTGGGGCTGCATTCCCTCCCTGTTGGTTGTTTGGCCTGAGGCAACCCAATACTGGAGACTACCTGCGCTCTTTGGTGGGGCTAATAGGGGACTCTGGGAGGGCTCACGCCAAGGAGTACTTCCCAGAACTTCTGCTGCCAGTGTCCTTGTCCCCACGGTGAGCCACAGCCACCCCCCGCCTCTGCAGGAGACCCTCCAACACTAGCAGGTAGGTCTGGTTCAGTCTCCCTTGGGGTCACTGCTCCTTCCCCTGGGTCCCGATGCGCACACTACTTTGTGTGTGCCCTCCAAGAGTGGAGTCTCTGTTTCCCCCAGTCCTGTGGAAGTCCTACAGTCAAATCCCACTAGTGTTCAAAGTCTGATTCTCTAGGAATTCCTCCTCCCCTTGTTGGACCCAGGCCTGGAAGCCTGACGTGGGGCTCAAAACCTTCACTCCAGTGGGTGGACTTTTGTGGTATAAGTGTTCTCCAGTCTGTGAGTCACCCACCCAGCAGTTATGGGACTTGATCTTACTGTGATTGCGCCCCTCCTACCATCTCGTTGTGGCTTCTTCTTTGTCTTTGGATGTGGGGTATCTATTTTGGTGAGTTCCAGTGTCTTCCTATCGATGATTGTCCAGCAGCTAGTTGTGATTCTGGTGTTCTCACAAGAGAGAGTGAGAGCACGTCCTTCTACTCTGCCAACTTGGAGCACGTCCTTCTACTCTGCCAACTTGGTTCAGGGCTCTTGGGCCCATTTTTGGATTGAGTTGTTTGTTTTTTTGATATTGAGCTGCATAAGCTGCTTGTGTGTTTTGGAGATTAATCCTTTGTCAGTTGCTTCATTTGCAAATAATTTCTCCCATTCTGAGGATTGTCTTTTTGTCTTGTTTATGGTTTCCTGTACTGTGCAAAAGTTTTTAAGTTTCATTAGGTCCCATTTGTTTATTTTTGTTTTTATTTCCATTTCTCTAGGAGGTGGGTCAAAATGGATCTTGCTGTGAATTATGTCGTAGAGTGTTCTGCCTATGTTTTCCTCTAGGAGTTTTATAGTATCTGGCCTAACATTTAGGTCTTTAATCCATTTTTGAGTTTATTTTTGTGTATGGTGTTAGGGAGTGTTCTAATATCATTCTTTTACATGAAGTTGTCCAGTTTTCCCAGCACCACTTATTGAAGAGGCTGTCCTTTCTCCACTGTACATTCCTGCCTCCTTTATCAAAGATAAGGTGACCATATGTGTGTGGGTTTATCTCTGGGCTTTCTATCCTGTTCCATTGATCTATATTACTGTTTTTGTGCCAGTACCATATCTTGATTACTGTAGATTTGTAGTATAATCCGAAGTCCAGGAGCCTGATTCCTCCAGCTCCATTTTTCTTTCTCAAGATTGCTTTGGCTATTCAGAGTCTTTTGTGTTTCCATGCAAATTGTGAATTTTTTTTTTTTTTTTTTCTGGTTCTGTGAAAAATGCCAGTGGTAGTTTGATAGGAATTGCATTGAATCTGTAGATTACTTTGGGTAGTATAGTCATTTTCACAATGTTGATTCTTCCAATGCAGGAACATGGTATGTCTCTCCATCTGGTTGTATCATCTTTAATTTCTTTCCTCAGTCTCTTATAGTTTTCTGCATACAGGTCTTTTGTCTCCTTAGGTAGGTTTATTCCTACGTATTTTATTCTTTTTGTTGCAGTGATAATTGGGAGTGTTTCCTTAATTTCTCTTTCAGATTTTTCATCATTAGTGTATAGGGATGCAAGAGATTTCTGTGCATTAATTTTGTGTCCTGCTACTTTACCAAATTCATTGATGAGTCTAGTATTTTTCTGGTAGCATCTTTAGGATTCTCTATGTATAATATCATGTCATCTGCAAATGGTGACAGTTTTACTTCTTCGTTTCCAAGTTGGATGCCTTTTATTTCTTTTACTTCTCTGATTTCTGTGCTAAAACTTCCAAAATTATGTTAAATAATAGTGGTGAGAGTGGGCAACCTTGTCTTGTTCCTGATCTTGGTGGAAATGCTTTCAGTTTTTCACCATTGAGAACAATGTTGCCTGTGGGTTTGTCATATACGGCCTTTATTATGTTGAGGTGAGTTCCCTCTATGCCTACTTTCTGGAGAGCTTGTATCATAAATGGGTGTTGAATTCTGTCGAAAATTTTTTTGCATCTATTGAGATTATCATATGGTCTTTATCCTTCAATTCTTTAATATGGTGTGTCACTTTGATTTATGTATATTGACGAATCCTTGCATTCCTGGGATAAACCACACTTGATCATGGTGTATGATCCTTTTAATGTGCTGTTGGATTCTGTTTGCTAGTATTTTGTTGAGGATTTTTGCATCTATGTTCGTCAGTGATACTGGTCTGTAGTTTTCTTTTTTTGTGACATCTTTATATGGTTTTGGTATCAGGGTGGCCTCATAGAATGAGAGTTTTCCTCCCTCTGCTATATTTTGGAAGAGTTTGAGAAGTATAGCTGTTAGCTCTTCTCTAAATGTTTGGTAGAATTCGCCGGGCAATCCATGTGGTCCTGGGCTTTTGTTTGTTGGAAAATTTTTAATCACAGATTCAATTTTAGTGCTGGTGATTGGTCTGTTTATATTTTCTGTTTCTTCCTGGTTCAGTCTTGGAAGGTTGTGCTTTTGTAAGAATTTGTCCATTTCTTCCAGGTTGTCCATTTTATTGGCATATAGTTGCTTGTAGCAATCTCTCATGATCCTCTGTATTTCTGCAGTGCCAGTTGTTACTTCTTCTTTTTCATTTCTAATTCTGTTGATTTCAGTCCTCTCCCTTTTTTCTTGATGAGTGTGGCTAATGGTTTATCAATTTTGTTTATCTTCTCAAAGAACCATCTTTTAGTTTTATTGATCTGTGCTATCATTTCCTTCATTTCTTTTTCATTTATTTCTGATCTGATCTTTATGATTTCTTTCCTTCTCCTAACTTTGAGGGTTTTTTTCTTCTTTCTCTAATTGCCCTAGGTGTAAGGTTAGGTTGTTTATTTGAGATTTTACTTGTTTCTTTAGGTAGGATTATATTGCTATAAACTTCCCTCTTAGAACTGCTTTTGCTGCATCCCATAGGATTTGGGCCATGGTGTTTTCATTGTCTTTTGTTTCTAGGTATTTTCTGATTTCCTCTTTGATTTCTGCAGTGATCTCTTGGTTATTTAGGAGTGTATTGTTTAGCTTACCTGTGTTTGTATTTTACTGGTTGTTTCTCCCTATAATTGGTATCTAGTCTCATAGCATTCTGGTCAGAAAAGATACTTGATGTAATTTCAGTTTTCTTAAATCTACCAACGCTAGATTTGTGACCCAAGATATGATCTACCCTGGAGAATGTTCCATGAGCACTTGAGAAGAAAGTGTATTCTGTTGTTTTTGAATGGAATGTCCTATAAATATCAATTAAGTCCATCTTATTTCATGTGTCATTTAAAGCTTGTGTTCCTTTGTTTATTTTCATTTTTGTTGAACTGTCCATTGGTGAAAGTGGGGTGTTAAAGTGCCCTACTATTACTGTGTTACTGTCGATTTCATCTTTTATGTCTGTTAGCATTTGTCTTATGTATTGAGGTGCTCCTATGTTGGGTGCATAAATATTTACAATTGTTATATCTTCTTTTTGGATTGACCCCTAGATCATTTTGTAGTGTCCTTATCTCTTGTAATAGTCTTTGTTTAAAGTCTATTTTTTCTTATATAAGAAATGCTACTCCAGTTTTCTTTTGATTTCCATTTACATGGAATATCTTTTTCCATCCCCTCACTTTCAGTTTGTGTCCCTAGGTCTGAAGTGGGTCTCTTGTATGCAGCATATATATGGGTCTTGTTTTTGTATCCATTCAGCCAGTCTGTGTCACTTGGTTGGAGCATTTAATCCATTTACATTTAAGGTAATTATCAGTATGTATGTTCCTATTACCATTTTCTTAATTGTTTTCGGTTTGTTATTGTAGGTCTTTTCCTTCTCTTGTGTTTCCTGCCTAGAGAAGTTCCTTTAGCATTTGCTGTAAAGATGGTTTGGTGGTGCTGAATTCTCCTAGCTTTTGCTTGTCTGTAAGTTTTTAATTTTTCCGTCGAATCTGAATGCGATCCTTGCTAGTTAGACTAATCTCGGTTGTAGGTTTTTCCCTTTCATCACTTTAAATATGTCCTGCCACTCCCTTCTGGCTTGCAGAGTTTCTTCTGAAAGATCAGCTGTTAACCTTATGGGGATTAGCTTGTATGTTATTTGTTGCTTTTCCTTTGCTGCTTTTAATATATTTTCTTTGTATTTAATTTTGGTAATTTGATTAGTATGTGTCTTGACGTGTTCCTCCTTGATTTATCCCATATGGGAGTCTCTGTGCTTCCTGGTATTGATTGACTATTTACTTTCCCATATTAGGGAAGTTTTCAACTATAATATCTTCAAATATTTTCTCAGTCCCTTTCTTTTTCTCTTCTTCTTCTGGTACCCTATAATTCGCATGTTGGTGGGTTTTATGTGTCCCAGAGGTCTCTGAGACTGTCCTCCATTCTTTTCATTCTTTTTTCTTTATTCTGTTCTGCAGTAGTTATTTCCACTGTTTTATCTTCCAGGGCACTTGTCCGTTCTTCTGCCTCAGTTATTCTGCTATTGATTCCTTCTAGAGAATTTTAAAATCCATTTATTGTGTTGTTCATCATTGTTTGTTTGCTCTTTAGTTCTTCTAGGTCCTATTTAAACATTTCTTGTATTTTCTCCATTATTTTTCCAACATTTTAGATATTCTTTACTATCATTACTCTGAATTGTTTCAAGTAGACTGCTTATTTCCTCTTCATTTGTTTGTTCTGGTGGGTTTTTACCTTGCACCTTCATCTGCTGTGTGTTTCTCTGTCTTCTCATTTTGCTTAACTTACTGTGTTTGGGGTCTCCTTTTTGCAAGCTGCAGGTTCTTAGTTCCCGTTGTTTTTGGTGTCTGTCCCCAGTGGGTAAGGTTGGTTTAGTGTATTATGTAGGCTTCCTGGTGGAGGGGACTGTTGCCTGTGTTCTGGTGGATGAGGCTGGATCTTGTCTTTCTGATGGGCAGGGCCATGTCTGGTGGTGTGTTTTGGGGTGTCTGTGAACTTACTGTGATTTTAGGCAGCCTCTGTGCTAATGGATGGAGTTGTGTCCCTGTCTTGCTAGTTGTTTGGCATGGGGTGTCCAGCACTGGAGCTTGCTGGTCGTTGAGTGTAGCTAGGTCTTAGCGTTGAGATGGAGATCTCTGGGAGGGCTCTTGCCAATTGATATTACATGGGGTTGGGAGGTCTCTGGTGGTCCAGTGCCTCAACTCCGCTCTCCCACCTCCAAGGCTCATGCCTGACACCCAGCCAGAGCACCAAGACCCTGTCAGCCACACAGCTCAGAAGAAAACGGAGGGAAAAAAAAGAATAAAATAAAATGAAAGTTATTAAATTAAAAGTTTTTTTAAAATATTATTAAAATAAAAAATTTAAAAAGTGATTAAAAAAAAAAGAGCCACTGAACCAGTAAACACACCCACCAATTATAACAAGTGCTAAAAAGTAAACTAAGATAAGCATATAAATCAGAAACTAATCAGTCACATATGGCAAACCCCAAGTCTACAGTTGCTACCAAAATCCCCTGCCTCAATTTTGGGGTGATTCGTTGTCTATTCAAGTATCCCACAGATTCAGTACCTCAAGTTTATTGTTGAGATTTAATCTGCTTCTCCTGAGGCTGCCTGGAGAAATTTCCCTTTCTCTTCTTTGTTAGCACAGCTCCTGAGGTTCAGCTTTGGATTTGGCCTCGTCTCTGCATGTAGATCTCCCTCTCACATCTGTTCTTTACCCAGACAGGAGGGGTTTAAAGGAGCGGCTGTTTAGGGGGCTCTGGCTCACTCAGGCCAGTGGAAGGGAGGGGTATGGTATGTGGGGCGAGCCTGAGGCTGCAGAGGCCGGCATGACGTTACAACATCCTGAGGCGCACTGTGTGTTCTCCTGGGGAAGTTGTCACTGGATCACTGTACCCTGGCAGTGGCAGGCTGCACAGGCTCCCAGGAGGGGAGGTTTGGATAGTGACCTGTGCTTCCACACAGGATTCTTTGTGGTAGCTGCAGCCGCCTTAGTGTTTCATGCCCATCTCTGGTGTCCACGCTGATAGCTGCGGCTCGCACCCATATCTGGATCTCGTTTAGGCGGTTCTCTGAATCACCTCTCCTTGTGCCCTCTGAAACAATGGTCTCTTGCCTCTTAAGAAGGTCCAGACTTTTTCCCGGACTTCCTCCTGGCTAGCTGTAGCACACTAGCCCCCTTCAGACTGTGTTCATGCAGCCAACCCCAGTCCTCTCCCTGGGATCTGACCTCCGAAGCCTGAGCGTCAGCCTTTAGCCCCCATCCACCCCGGCAGGTAAGCAGACAAGCCTCTCAGGCTGGTGAGTGCTGGTTGGCACCAATCCTCTGTGTGGGAATCTCTCTGCTTTGCCCTCTGCACCTCTGTTGCTGTGCTCTCCTCCATGGCTCCGAAGCTTCTCCCCACCCACCATGTTCTCCGTCAGTGATGGGGCTTCCTAGTGTGTGGAAACTTTTCCTCCTTCACAGCTCCCTCCCAGGGGTGCAGGTCCCATCCCTATTCTTTTGTCTCTGTTTTTCTTTTTTTCTTTTGCCCTACCCAGGTATGTGGGGATTTTCTTGCCTTTTGGGAAGTCTGAGGTCTTCTGCCAGCGTTCAGTATGTGTTCTTTAGGAGTTGTTCCACATGTACATGTATTTTTGATGTATTTGTGGAGAGGAAGGTGATCTCCACATCTTACTCCTCCACCATCTTGAAGGTCCCTCGAGCACCATTTTTTGGAAACACTTATTCTTTCTTTGTTGAATAGCCTGTGCTCCTTT
This sequence comes from Orcinus orca, assembly GCF_937001465.1. Taxonomy (NCBI): domain Eukaryota; kingdom Metazoa; phylum Chordata; class Mammalia; order Artiodactyla; family Delphinidae; genus Orcinus; species Orcinus orca. The sequence goes on from NC_064571.1 coordinate 44,139,809, forward strand.
ATCAAAGATCAATTGTCTATATTTATGTGGGTAAATTTCTGGCCTCTTTATTCTGTTCCATTGCTCTGTTTGTCTATTTTTTTCTGTCAATACCACACTGTTTTGATCAGTGTAGCTTTATAGTAAGTGTTGAAGTCATATAGTGTTGGTCCTCTGACTTTATTTTTCTTCAGTATTATATTGGCTAATCTGGGTCTTTTGTCTTTTCGTATAAACTTTAGAATAAGTCACTTGATGAAATTTGATTTAGATTGCGTTGAATTTATAGATTAAGATGGGGAGAAATGATACTTAACAATATTGAGTCTTCCTATCCATGAACATAGAATAGCTGAATATCTGTCCATGTAGTTAGATCTTTTTTCTTTGATTTTTTTTTTCATTAGAGTTTTACAGTTTTCCTCATATGTATCTTGTACATATTTTGTTAGCTTTATACCCAAGTATTTATTTTTTTGGTACTAATGTATATGATATTTTTTGTTGTCAAATTTCAGTTGTTCACTGCCAGTATAAGGGAGCACAGTTGACTTTTGTATATTAACCTTATATTCTGCAACCTTGCTATAATTGCTTATTAGTTCCAATAATTTTTGTTGTTGTTGATTCTTTGAGATTTTCTGCATATAGCCATGTCTTCTGCAAAAAGATAATATTATTTCTTCCTTCCCAGTATACTTTTTTTTGGTCTTAAATCATTGGCCAGGACTTTCAGCACAATGGGAAGAATAAGAATGGTGAGAGGGGACTTATCCTAGAATGCAGTTTCTAAATTAACCTTTAGAACCCACCTCAAATATCACTACCTCAATGAAATCTCCTCTAATTTCCTGCTCACCTGTACCCTTAAAGGATTAGTTGTACTTTCAGTGGCTCCCAAAATATCATCCAAAATATTAGAATATATGTACTCTAATACTTACTTTTTTATTAATGTACATGTTTGTATCTTTCATTGTGAGCTGTATATTTAATTCATCTCTGTATTTTAAGTATTTAGAACACATGCCAGTACATAGTACACTCTCAGTAAATATTTAATAGATAAATTTATCATTACAAATTACAAAGCTTATTTTTGTATGTTTCTCCATGGTTACAAAACCAGCATATCCATAATTTTTGGTCCAATTAACCATAACCTAATATGGCATGAGGAAGCTTCACTTACCTGGCTGTCTATATTCCTTCCAACTAGAACCTTATAACTATATAGATAGCTGCTTTAGGTTCTGCCAGATATTTGACATGAGGACAACTGAACTTACGTTCTTGTTCTTTCTCCCACTTTAGGTGATAGTCAAAAAGATCGAAAAATTATAAAATGGAAGGTTTGATCACAAGTAGTTTAATAAAAGAAATGAATTTTTTGAAATATGACATTTAATTACAATATAATTTACAAGGAAGCTGCTGAACATCATATGGTTTTATGTAAAGCTCATTTAAAAAATATGTATACATCTCTCTTTAAGTGTAGTGCAGCTTCCTGTGGTAAGGACTGTATTTTATCTCACTTCTCTCATCTAAAGCACCAAATAGAGTGATAGGTGGATATTAGGCACTCGAGTCATTTTCATAAGTAGTCATTAATCAGTTAGCCTAATGTTCAAAATAAACTGTTTTCTGTCTTTTGAACAGTATCATAAAATTATTACTGTAAATGCCATCTAACATTTGAAACTCTATTAGACATCTTTATGCAAAGTAAGGCATCCCCTCTGGCCTGCTAATTACTAGCTCTTAATAGAATGTCAGTTTCTGAACCTGTACATCAGGAACATCGTTTGGGAACATGGAAGCATGACAGGCTTTATAATAAAACACTGTGGGTGTAGTCCCCATATACATATATTCTATATTAAAATTCTCAGTTGTTTCACAAATAAAAACAGTGCCTTTAGTGGATCGGTCAAAAGATGACAGTTTGAATTATTTATGGATGATTTAGATACTGGTGTAATTTCCTGCTTCAATATTTCATGTAATTGACTGTAAATACGAAAGTAGAGAGAATCGTTAGACTGATTTTTCTCATTCTAAACAAATCTGTGCTTTTACATCGTATAACTTCCCTTGGGAATATCATCAAAATGAATGGGTTGGATCGCTACATACAGTGACTGGAAGCTGCAGTTGGATAATGTTTTACATTATTTATTTATTTTTTAATGTTTTCATATCTGCTTCCGTTTATCTCAGTTCCAGTCTCCATCCCTCAGAACGGTCTGTCATTCATCTGTTTCCTGCAAGTTAGTGAGACTGATCATGTAGGAAAGATTCATCCATGGTAGAGAGAACTTCATTTGAGGAACATTTATGATTAACTGCAACTTCAGAAACAAGATGACCTCAATATACCACAGTGTTATAAAATTTTCTAGCAATGAAAGATCAAAATAATATAAAGGTAAAATAAAAATACCCTGAAGGAGGGAGAAAGCTTATTTGAACATAGGAAAGCAAAAGACTAATTTAGAAGCCTTCAAATCTCCTGGATTCATTTGAGTCACAGTGTTAGGCAATAACTCTAATAATAGTAGCATTCGTTTCAACTGTATTCAGGTGTACTTCCAATCAGTCCTAGTTGTTTCTTAATAATGGCTCAGTCCAAGCCTGCATCCTCTTTCACTTTTTTGAGACAGGCCAGGTAGCTGGCTTTTTGTTTCCTTCTTTTTTCTTTTTTCTTTTTTTTTTTTGCTGGGGGGCGGGGGATTGATTTAAATATTTTATTTAAAGAAGTCTTCTGAAGACTATAGTTTATTGGTAAGCAAAATATAAAGCATACTTTTTTTTTTAATTTTAAGGAGTTTATTTCAAATGCAAGTAATGAACAGAACTATTTTAAAACTACTTTTGACTACTGGATTTTATTAGTTTGAATGTGGCTTTTCCTGGAAATCAGGTTACACTGCATTGTTGAATTTATTTGGGTAAAATATGCAAACACCTCTTCAATACGTAAGACATAGTGGGTACTCAACAAATGATACATGTTATAATGGTCATAATTACTTCTGGCTGCCACTTCTTTTTTGTAGGCTAAATATGATGGCTCTATTTTCAGGCACCCACGTCTTTCTTGCCTCCATTTTTGCCTGCCCCTCTTGGAGAGATACTACTTTTGCAAGGCCCAAACTAACAATCTGGGACATTGCTGCAAGGCATTAAATTCAGGTATGTCACAAAGGAGTAATTCCATTTTCCCCCTTCTCCATTCATCATTTAAGGCCATAGATCCTGAGGAAACTGCCAAAAATACAAGCAGCACTAGCAATGAGAAAGGTCACAGCCACAGATTGTTGGGACTGCAGAACCACACACATCCTGTTCTCATTGTCATGGGTATATGAATTTACGAGGTCCCTGATCTCATATTCTTCTGTATTCTTTTGAGTGGAGTTTCCCTTTTATTTTTCTATTTTGACCATGATATTTGTAGTCATCTTGGGACCATGTAAGATAGACTTGAAAATCTCCCAGAGGTAACAATTTTCTCTTATTTACAAATGAACGTTTTAGTAGGAGTTTCTAATTTTATTTTCACTTTATCACTATATTAAATTATTTTATATAACTATTTATTCTCTCACTTACTTGCTTTTCTCAACTAGAATGTAAGCCCCATTAGGTTTTGAGCTTTATCTGTTTTTTAAAAAATTTTATTTAATATTGGAATATAATTGATTTACAGTGTTGTGTTAGTTTCAGGTGCACAGCAAAATGATTCAGTTATACATATATCTATTCTTCTTCAAATTCTTTTCCCATTTAGCTTATTACAGAATATTGAGTAGAGTTCCCTGTGCTATACATTAGGTCCTTGTTGGTTCTGTTTTAAATATAGCAGGGTGTGTATGTTAATCGCAAACTCCTACTTTATCCCTACCCGGCACCCTTCCCCTTTGGTAACCATAAGTTTGTTTTCTAATTCTGTGAGTCTGTTTCTGTTTTGTAAATAAGTTCATTTCTATCATTTTTTTTTGATTCCATATACAAGTGATACCATATGATATTTGTCTTTCTCTGTCTGACTTACTTCACTTACTATGATAATCTCTAGGTCCATCCATGTTGTTGCAACTGGCATTATTTCAGTTCTTTTTTATGGCTAAGTAATATTCCATTGTAAAATTGACCACTTCTTTTTATCCATTCATCTGTCAATGGACATTTAGGTTGTTTCCATGTCTTGGCTATTGTAAATAGTGATGCAATGAACATTGCAGTGCATGTATCTTTTTGAATTATGGTTTTCTCCAGATATATGCCCAGGAGTGGGATAGTTGGATCATATAGTAGCTCTATTTTAGTTTTTTAAGGAACCTCCATACTGTTCTCCATAGTGGCTGTACCAATTTACATTCTTGCCAACAGTGTAGGGGGGTTCCCTCTTCTCCACACCCTCGCCAGCGTTTTTTGTTTGTAGACTTTTTGATGATGGCCATTCTGACTAGTGTGAGGTGCCATCTCATTGCAGTTTTGATTTGCATTTCTCATAATAATTAGTGATGTTGAGCATCTTTTCATGTGCCTCTTGGCTATCTCTATGTCTTCTTTAGAGAAATGTCTGTTTAGGTCTTCTGCCCATTTTTTTTGTTTGTTTGTTTGCAGTACGCAGGCCTCTCACTGTTGTGGCCTCTCCCGTAGCAGAGCACAGGCTCCGGACGCGCAGGCTCAGCGGCCATGGCTCACGTGCCCAGCCGCTCCGCAGCATGTGGAATCTTCCCGGACCGGGGCACGAACCTGTGTCCGCTGCATCGGCAGGTGGACTCTCAACCACTGCTCCACCAGGGAAGCCCTCTGCCCGTTATTTGATTGGGCTGTGTGGTTTTTTGATATTGAGCTGCAAGAGCTGTTTGTATATTTTGGAGATTAATCCCTTGTCGGTCCCACCCTTTGCAAATATACTGTCCCATCCTGTGGGCTTTCTTTTCATTTTGTTTATGGTTTCCTTTGCTATGCAAAAGCTTTTAATTTTCATTGGGTCCCCATTGTTAATTATTTTTTTAATTTTTATTACTCTAGGAAGTGGATCAAAAAAGGTATTGCTGCAATTTACGTCAAGGAGTTCTGCCTATGTTTTCCTCTAAGAGCTTTATAATATCTGGTCTTACATTAAGGTCTTTAATCCATTTTGAGTTTAGTTTTGTATATGATGTTAAAGAATGTTCTAAGTTCTTTTTTTCCACGTAGCTGTCCAGTTTTCCCAGCCCCACTTATTGAAAAGACTGTCTTTTCTCCATTGTATATTCTTGCCTCCTTTGTCATAGATTAATTGACCATAGGTGAGTGGGTTTATTTCTGGGCTTTCTGTCCTGTTCCATTGATTGATATTTCTGTCCTTGTAACAGTACCATACTGTTTTGATTACTGTAGTCTGAAATCAGGGAGCCTGACTCCTCCAGCTCTGTTTTTCTCTCTCAAGATTGCTTTGGCTGTTTGGGATCTTTTGTGTCTCCATACAAATTTAAAAATTTTTTATTCAATTTCTGTGAAAAATGTCATTGGTAATTTGCTAGGGATTACATTGAATCTGTAGACTGCCTTGGGTAGTATAGTCATTTTAAAAATATTGATTCTTCCAATCCAAGAACGTGGTATATGTTTCCATCTGTTTGTGGCATCTTCAATTTCTTTCATCAGCATCTTAAAGTTTTCAGAGTACAGGTCTTTTGCCTCCTTAGGTAAGTTTATTCCTAGGTACTTTATTCTTTTTGATGTGATGGTAAATGGAATTGATTGTTAATTTCTCTTTCTGATCTTTTGTTGTTAGTTTATGGAAATGCAACATATTTCTTTTTTTTTTTTTTTAACATCTTTATTGGAGTATAATTGCTTTACAATGGTATGTTAGTTTCAGCTTCACAACAAAATGAATCAGTTATATATACACATATATTCCCATATCTCTTCCCGCTTGCGTCTCCCTCCCTCCCACCCTCCCTATCCCACCCCTCCAGGTGGTCACAAAGCACCAAGCTGATCTCCCTGTGCTATGCGGCTGCTTCCCACTAGCTAACTGCCTTACGTTTGGTAGTGTATATATGTCCATGCCTCTTTATCGCTTTGTCACAGTTTACCCTTCCCCCTCCCCATAGCCTCAAGTCCATTCTCTAGTAAGTCCGTGTCTTTATTCCTGTTTCACCCCTAGGTTTTTCATGACTTTTTTTTTTTAAATTCCATATATATGTGTTAGCATACGGTATTTGTCTCTCTCTTTCTGACTTACTTCACTCTGTATGACAGACTCTAGGTCTATCCACCTCATTACAAATAGCTCAATTTCGTCTCTTTTTATGGCTGAGTAATATTCCATTGTATATATGTGCCACATCTTCTTTATCCATTCATCCGATGATGGACACTTAGGTTGTTTCCATCTCTGGGCTATTGTAAATAGAGCTGCAATGAACATTTTGGTACATGACTCTTTTTGAATTATGGTTTTCTCAGGGTATATGCCCAGTAGTGGGATTGCTGGGTCATATGGTAGTTCTATTTGTAGCTTTTTAAGGAACCTCCATACTGTTCTCCACAGTGGCTGTATCAATTTACATTCCCACCAACAGTGTAAGAGGGTTCCCTTTTCTCCACACCCTCTCCAGCATTTATTGTTTCTAGATTTTTTGATGATGGCCATTCTGACTGGTGTGAGATGATATCTCATTGTAGTTTTGATTTGCATTTCTCTCATGATTAGTGATGTTGAGCATTCTTTCATGTGTTTGTTGGCACTCTGTATATCTTCTTTGGAGAAATGTCTATTTAGGTCTTCTGCCCATTTTTGGATTGGGTTGTTTGTTCTTTTGTTATTAAGCTGCATGAGCTGCTTATAAATTTTGGAGATTAATCCTTTGTCAGTTGCTTCATTTGCAAATATTTTCTCCCATTCTGAGGGTTGTCTTTTGGTCTTCTTTATGGTTTCCTTTGCTGCACAAAAGCTTTTAAGTTTCATTAGGTCCCATTTGTTTACTTTTGTTTTTATTTCCATTTCTCTAGGAGGTGGGTCAAAAAGGACCTTGCTGTGATTTATGTCATAGAGTGTTCTGCCTATGTTTTCCTCTAAGAGTTTGATAGTTTCTGGCCTTACATTTAGGTCTTTAATCCATTTTGAGCTTATTTTTGTGTATGGTGTTAGGGAGTGATCTAATCTCATACTTTTACATGTAGCTGTCCAGTTTTCCCAGCACCACTTATTGAATAGGCTGTCCTTTCTCCACTGTACATTTCTGCCTCCTTTGTCAAAGATAAGGTGACCATATGTGCGTGGGTTTATCTCTGGGCTTTCTATCCTGTTCCATTGATCTATCTTTCTGTTTTTGTGCCAGTACCATACCGTCTTGATAACTGTAGCTTTGTAGTATAGTCTGAAGTCTGGGAGCCTGATTCCTCCAGTTCCTTCTTTCGTTCTCAAGATTGCTTTGGCTATTCGGGGTCTTTTGTGTTTCCATACAAATTGCAAAATTTTTTGTTCTAGTTCTGTGAAAAATGCCAGTGGTAGTTTGATAGGGATTGCATTGAATCTATAGATTGCTTTGGGTAGTAGAGTCATTTTCACAATGTTGATTCTTCCAATCCAAGAACATGGTATATCTCTCCATCTATTTGTATCTTTAATTTCTTTCATCAGTGTCTTATAATTTTCTGCATACAGATCTTTTGTCTCCTTAGGTAGGTTTATTCCTAGATATTTTATTCTTTTTGTTGCAATGGTAAATGGGAGTGTTTTCTTGATTTCACTTTCAGATTTTTCATCATTAGTATATAGGAATGCCAGAGATTTCTGTGCATTAATTTTGTATCCTGCCACTTTACCAAATTCATTGATTAGCTCTAGTAGTTTTCTGGTAGCATCTTTAGGGTTCTCTATGTATAGGATCATGTCATCTGCAAACAGTGACAGCTTTACTTCTTCTTTTCCGATTTGGATTCCTTTTATTTCCTTTTCTTCTCTGATTGCTGTGGCTAAAACACGCTCCCAATGCAACATATTTCTGTGTGTTAATTTTGTATCCTGCAACTTTACTGAATTCATGGATGAAATCTAGTAGTTTTCTGTTAACATCTTTAGGATTTTCTATGTATAGTATCTTGTCATCTGCAAACGGTGACAGTTTTGCTTCTTCTTTTCCGATTTGGATTCCTTTTATTTCTTTTTCTTCTCTGATTGCCGTGGATAGGACTTCTAAAACTATGTTGATAAAAAGTGGTGAAAGTGGACATCCTTGTCTTGTTCTTGATCTTAGATGAAATGCTTTCAGCTTTTCACCATTGAGCATGATATTAGCTATAGGTTTTTCATATATGGCCTTTATTATGTTGAGGTGGGTTCCCTCTATGCCTATTCTCTGGAGAGTTTTTATCATAAATGGTGTTGAATTTTGTCAAAAGCTTTTCCTGCCTTTATTGAGATGATCATATGGTTTTTATTCTTTAATTTGTTATTGTGGTGTATCACACTGACTGATTTGCAGCTATTGAAAAATCCTTGCATCCTGGGGATAAATCCCACTTGATCATGGAGTATGATCCTTTTAATGTATTGTTAGATTCTGTTTGCTAGTACTTTGTTGAGGATTTTTGTGCCCATGTTCATCAGTGATATTGGCCTGTGATTTGCTTTTTTTGTGGTATCTTTGTCTCATTTTGGTATCAGGGTGATGGTGGCCTCATAGAATTAGTTTGGGAGTGTTCTTTCCTCTGCAATTTTTTGCAATAGTTTCAGAAGTATAGGTGTTAACTTTTCTCTAAATGTTTGATAGAATTCAGCTGTGAAGCCATCTGTTCCTGGACCTTTGTTTGTAGGGATTTTTTAAATCACAATTTCAATTTCAGTACTTGTGATTGATCTGTTCATATTTTCTATTTCTTCCTGGTTCAGTCTTGGGAGATTGTACGTTTCTGAAAATTTCCCCATTTCTTCTAGGTTGTCCTTTTTTTTTTTTAACAAATTTATTTATTTTTGGCTGCATTTGGTCTTCATTGCTGCACACAGGCTTTCTGTAGTGGTGGTGAGTGGGGGCTATCTCTTCATTGTGGTGCGTGGGCTTCTCATTGCAATGGCTTCTCTTGTTGTAGAGCACAGGCTCTAGGCACACAGGCTTCAGTAGTTGTGGCAGATGGGCTCAGTAGTTGTGGCTCACAGGCTCTAGAGCGCAGGCTCAGTAGTTGTGGCGCACGGTCTTTGTTGCTCCATGGCATGTGTGATCCTCCTGGACCAGGGCTCGAACCTGTGTCCCCTGCACTGGCAGGCAGATTCTTAACCACTGCACCACCAGGGAAGTCCCTAGGTTGTTCATTTTATTGGCGTAGAGTTGCTTGTAGTAGTCTCTTATGATTCTTTGTATTTCTGTGGTGTGCATTGTAACTTCTCCCTTTTCATTTCTAATTTTATTGATTTGAGCCCTCTCCCTTTTTTTTCTTGATGAATCTGGCTAAAGTTTTATCAACTTTGTTTATCTTTTCAAAGAATCAGCTTTTAGTTTCATTGATATTTTTTATTGTTTTCTTTGTCTCTATTTCATTTATTTCTGCTGTAATCGTTATGATTTCTTTCCTTCTACTAACTTTGGGGTTATTTTTGTTCTTCCTCTAGTTGCTTTAGGGGTAAGGGTAGGTTGTTTATTTTAGATTGTTCTTGTTTCCTCAGGTAAGATTGTATCACTATGAACTTCCCTCTTAGAACTGCTTTTGCTGTGTTCCATAGGTTTTGGATCATGTTTTCATTTTCATTTGTCTCTAGGTATTTTTTTATTTCCTCTTTGATTTCTTCAGTGATCCATTGGTTGTTGGGTAGCATATTGTTTAGCCTCCATGTGTTAATGTTTTGTTTTGTTTTTTTAAATGAAAGCTTCTTTCTTTCTTTATTTTTGGCTGTGTTGGGTCTTTGTTTCTGTGTGAGGGCTTTCTCTAGTTGCGGTGAGCAGGGGCCACTCTTCATCGCGGTGCACAGGCCTCTCACTGTCGCGGCCTCTCTTGTTGCGGAGCACAAGCTCCAGATACGCAGGCTCAGTAGTTGTGGCTCACGGGCCTAGTTGCTTCATGGCATTTGGGATCTTCCCAGACAAGGGATCGAACCCGTGTCCCCTGCATTGGCAGGCAGATTCTCAACCACTGTGCCACCAGGGAAGCCCGTTAATGTTTTTTATAGTTTGTTTTTTTTTAGTTGATTTCTAATGTCATAATGTTGTGGTTGGAAACGATGCTTGATATGATTTCAATTTTCTTAAATTTACTGAGGCTCTCTTTGTGGCCCATCATGTGATCAATCCTAGAAATTGCTCCATGTGCACTTTAAAAGAATGTGTATTCTGCTGCTTTCAGATGGAATGCTCTATAAATATCAATTAAGTCCTTCTGGCCTAATGTGTCATTTAGTGCCTGTGTTTCTGTATTGATTTTCTGTCTGGATGATCGTCCATTGTTGAAAGTGGGATGTTAAAGTCCCACACTTACTGTGTTACTGTCGATTTCTCCTTTTATGGCTGTTAGCATTTGCCTTATATTTTGAGATTCTCCTACGCTGGGTGCATATATATTTGTAATTGTTATATCTTCTTTTGGATTTTTCCCTTGATCATTATGTAGTGTCTGTCTTTGTCTCTTGTAACAGTCTTTATTTGAAAGTCTATTTTGCCTGATATGAATATTACTTCTCCAGTTTTCTTTTGATTTCCATTTGCATGGCATACCTTTTTCCATCCCCTCACTTTCAGTCTATATGTGTCCCTAGAGATGAAGTGGGTCTCTTGTAGACTGCATATATACAGGTATTGTTTTTGTATCCATTCAGCCTGTCTATGTCTTCTGGTTGAAGCATATAATCCATTTACTTTATATTTAAGGTAATTATCGGTATGTATGTTCTTATTGCCATTTTGTTAATTGTTTTGGATTCTTTTTGTAGGTACTTTTTTCTTCCCTTCCTCTTTTGTTCCTTTCTCTTGTGATTTGATGACTGACTTTAGTGTTTTGTTTGGATTGCTTTTTCTTTTTTGTGTGTGTATCTGTTGTAGATTTTTTGTTTGTGGTTACCATGAGGTTTTGATACAGCAATCTGTATATAAACAAGATTGTTTTAAGTTGCTGGTCTTTTCATTTCAAATGCATTTCCAATATTATGCATTTTTGCTCTCCCCTTCTCATGATTGCTGGTTTTGATATCATATTTGTGTGTGGATGATTTCCTACATTTACTGTACATTTGTTTGCCTTTACCGGTGAGCTTTCTCATTCGTAATTTTCTTGTTTCTAGTTGTGGCCTTTTCTTTTTCACCTAGAGAAGTTCCTTTAGTATTTGTTGTAAAGCTCGTTTGGTGGTGCTGAATTCTCTTAACTTTTGCTTACCTGTAAAACTTTTGATTTCTCCATCGAATCTGAGCTAGAGCCTTTCTGGGTAGAGTATTCCTGGTTGTAGGTTTTTCCCTTTCATCAGTTTAAATATATTGTGCCACTCCCTTCTGGCCTGCAGAGTTTTGGCTGAAAAATCAGGTCATAACTTTATGGGGATTCCCTTGTATGTTATTTGTTGCTTTTCCCATGTTGCTTTTTTTTTTTTTTTTTCCCCGTTATGCGGCCTCTCACTGTTGTGGCCTCTCCCGTTGCAGAGCACAGGCTCCGGACGTGCAGGCTCAGCGGCCATGGCTCACGGGCCCAGCCGCTCTGTGGCGTGTGGGATCTTCCTCGACCGGGGCACGAACCCATGTCCCCTGTATCGGCAGGCGGACTCCCAACCACTGCGCCACCAGGGAAGCCCCCCTTGTTGCTTTTAATATTTTTTCTTTGTCTTTAATTTTTGACAGTTTGATTACTGTGTGTCTCAGGGTGTTACTCTTTGGGTTTATCCTGCCTGGCGCTCTGCATTTCCTAGACTTGGGTGACTGTTTTCTTTCCTATGTTACAGAAGTTTTCAGCTGTTACCTCTTCAAATATTTTCTCATGCTCTTTCTCTCTCTCTTCTTCTGGGACCTCTATAATATGAATGTTGGTGTGCTTAATGTTGTCCCTGAGGTCTCTTAAATTGTCTTCATTTCTTTTCATTCTTTATTCTGTTCACTGATTGCCACCATTCTGTCCTCCAGCTCACTTATCTGTTCTTCTGCCTCATTTATTCTGTTATTGATTCCTTCTAGTGTATTTTTTTTAATTTCAGTTCTTCTCTGTTTGTTTGTTCTTTAGACCTTCTAACTCTTTATTAAACATTTCTTGTATCTTCTCGGTCTGTGCCTTCATTATTTTTCCGAGATCTTGGATTGTCTTTACTATCATTACTCTGAATTCTTTTTCAGATAGATTTCCTATCTTTACCTCCCTTAGTTGTTCTTCTGGGGTTTTATCTTGTTCCTCCACCTGGAACATATTTCTCTGCCTTCATTTTGTCTAACTTTCTGTGATTGTGTTTTCCATTCCGCAGGCTGCAGGGTTGTAATTCCTTTTTCTTCTGGTGTCTGACCCCTGGTGGATGAGGCTGGTCTGAGAAGTTTGTGCATACTTTCTGGTAGGAGGGACTGGTTCCTGTCCCCTGGTGGGTGAAATTGGGTCTTGTTCCTCTGGTGGGCAGGGCCATGTCAAGAGGTGTGTTTACCAGGCAGCTGTTGGCTCACCAGGATTTTAGGCAGCCTGTCTGCTGGTAGCTGGGGCTGTGTTCCCACCCTGCTGATTGTTTGGCCTGAGGTGTCCCAGCACTGGGGCCTATAGGCTGTTGGGTGGGGCCAGGTCTCGGTGAGAAAATGGCAGCCTCCAAGAAGTCTCACACCAATAAACACTCCCCAGAACCACTGCCGCCAGTGTCTCTGTCCCCACAGTGAGCCACAGCCACCCCCCAGCTCCTCAGGAGACTCTCCAAGACCAGCACGTAGGTCTGGCCCAGTCTCCTATGAACTCACTGCTTTTTCCTTGGGTTGTGAGACCCTGTGTGCACCCTCCAAGAGTGGAGCTTCTGCTTCCCCCCGTCCTGTGGATTGCTGGCAATCAAGTCCTAGTGGCTTTCAAAGCCAGATACTCTGGGAGCTCTTCTTCTCAATGCCAGACCCCCAGGCTAGGGAGCCAGACATTTGGCTCAGAACCCTCACTCCTATGGATGAACCTCTGCAATATAAGCATTCTCCAGTTTGTGGGCTGCCCACCCGGCGGGTATCAGGTTTGATTTTATAACGATTGCACCCCTCTTAAAATCTCGTTGTGGCTTCTTCTTTGTCTTTGGATGTAGAATATCTTTTTTGTAGCTTCCAGTCTTTTTTTTACTATGGTTGTTCGTCAGTTAGTTGTGATTTTAGTGTTTTTGTGAGAGGATGTGAGCTCATGTCCTTCTATTCTGCCATCTTGTCTCCGTCAACAAATATTATTTTTAGGGGTTCTCTTTTTTCCAAAGCTTTCCAAAGAATCATGAATTGAAATCTGAGAAAGCCAGTTCTTTAGATTGCTTGTATGAAGTAGATTTTTGGTCAATGACAATAAGGCAGAACAGAGGAAACTCCTTGCCTGATAGCAGTTTTCCAAAGATGAAACATCAAAATAGTGACAAAACTTCTGAAGCCTGTGATTCTGCAGTTTTAGATGCTCATTATATTAACAACAGCCAAATAAAGAGATATGTAGGACGTGGTCCCAAACAAAGGTATCATGGAGTTTGGCAACCTGCACAGTGGTGTGCCGAAGTGTTCTGTTTCTCCAACCTGGAAGCTCTAAGCATACATGTTTGAAGATTATTTTGTACTGACATTATAGTAACTAGATTTATCCATATAATATGATTCATTTTGTAGTGCTACCAGTGGAATTCATTCTGCAGGAATATGTTTTGTCTTCAAATCTTGCCATATTACCCTAACATCAAAAAGAAAAAAAGGATAATAAAAAAGCACAACTTGGGGGTTTCCATGGTGGCGCAGTGGTTGAGAGTCCGCTTGCCGATGCAGGGGACACGGGTTCGTGCCCCAGTCCAGGAAGATCCCACATGCCGCGGAGCGGCTGGGCCCATGAGCCATGGCTGCTGAGCCTGCACGTCCGGAGCCTGTGCTCCGCAATGGGAGAGGCCACAACAGTGAGAGGCCCGTGTACCGCAAAAACAACAGCAACAACCAAAAAGCACAACTTGGATTAAAGTTTACTAGACCACATCTAATTTATTACAGAGTAAGTTATTTTATTTACCTCTTCAAGGATGTGCTTGAACAAGGTAGGAAAACAAATCTCTCTCTTTCCATATATATATATAAAACATTTTTTTCATAGTCATATATTTCTTAACTTGGGTTCCAGAACTATCAGGGGGCCTTATAAATTGATCAGTACTTTAATATAATTGTCCTACTTTTTAATCCCATCGTTTGATATTATGTATTTAAAAAATCTTTTCTAAGAAGGGGTTCATAGACTTCTCTAGGCTTCCAAAGAGGTTCATTGCACAAAAAAAGGTTGTTAGCATATATTGGTGGCAAAATTAAAAATTCTTTTTTTTTTTTGACTATCATGGGAGCAAGTAATACATTACTTTATTTTCTAAATAGAATCAGCTAAGCAATTGTCTCATTTATCCAGGAGATGCAGCATTATTTTGTATTGTTCTAGCCGAATATTCAAAAGCTCCATCAGTAAGAAGCCATAAGCTTTTAGTCACAATACCATTAATGGAATCTTTTCTGGCATTGTTAGTTCTTTCTTAAGTGGGTGATTTCTAGTCAGCCTTTACTGAAACTAGGCACCACACAAATTATGTGTTTCTTTTAAATTATTAGTGAACTGATCATAGACATGTATCCCTTATTTTAATGCACAGTTCTGAATCATGAGCAGATATTTCAGAGACAGTTGTTGATAGAAGAACTTACCAGAGTCAGGAATGGATCACATTTAACTTGGATTTAGGGAATAGAAATGAATGTTTCAGTGCCAAATTTCTCCTACTTATCCATCATTTCCACACATTTCTATTAGTTAAAGTCATTTTAGGCCTCTTATAATAGGAAAATCTGTTCTTCTAGGGCTAACTCATTACTTAACATCATCCTTTAATAATAAAACAGTTTATCTGATTAGCCCTTCTCTTTTATAAGATTGCTTTTCAAACCATGGGCCATGATTTATTTCTAGGTTATAAAATCAATTTAATGGGTCATGACTAGCATATCTTTTTTATTTATTTATTTTTAAAATAAATTTATTTATTTATTTATTTTTGGCTGCGTTGGGTCTTAGTTGCTACATGCAGGCTTTCTCTATTTGCAGCGAGTGGGGGCTACTCTTCGTTGTGGTGTGCAGGCTTCTCATCGCAGTGGCTTCTTTTGTTGTGGAGCACAGGCTCTAGTAACTCAGGCTTCAGTAGTTGTGGCACGTGGGCTCAGTAGTTGTGGCTCACGGTCTCTAGAGCACAGGCTCAGTAGTTGTGGTGCACAGGCTTAGTTGCTCCACGGCATGTGGGATCTTCCTGGACCAGGGCTCAAACTCGTGTCCCCTGCGTTGGCAGGCAGCTTCTTAACCACTGCGCCACCAAGGAAGTCCAGCATTTCTTTTTAAATAGAGTACACTAGACCATGTCAATTTCATAATATGAATTAAAGGTAAATATTGTTTTGTGAGAAGTTGTTTTGTGTTTGTGTATGTGTGTGTGTGCATGCACATGCACACGAGAAAGAGAGAGAGAGAGAGAGAGAGTTATATGTATCTATGCGTATCGCGTTGAAATACAGGCTTTTTTTGGAAATGTCATATAAATTAGGATGGAGTCAAGAAAATTTGGAAGCAAACAGAGAACTTATGGAATGGGAATGTAGGGACATTAGCAGTTAAAGATTGGCCAAAAATGTATTGAGAATTAATAACAATAGTAATAAGTATTATTATTATTCCTGATGTTTCTTGAGCATTTGCCAGGCACTGCTATGAGAAATTTCCATAACTCACTTAGTGTTCCCAATGATGCTTTAAGTTATGTAGGTAGTATTGCTATTTCCATTTTCCTGTTGAGAAAACGAAGATACAGATATGCTTAATGACTTGATCGATGTTGTTTAGCTTAGTGAGTGGCAAACATGGGATTCAAACACAGGCTCTCTCCAGCTATGAAGCTTACGCTTTTAAACACTACAGTAGATTACTTCCCAGGTTAAATGCGATTGAAACATAAAGACAAATAAGAATTGCCTGCTTCAAATTTATTTTTAGAGAGGTCTGCATACAACAGTATCCTCCTCTAAAATAAGTTTCAGACAATGGGCAGACATACAAAATCAGGGCATTCAGTACCTAACCCATTCAATATTGTAAATGAATGTTTTGCAGAAGCCTTTAAAACTGTCTACAGGTTAATGAGCTTGATACAATAGACTTGTAGGCTTATAAAAGAACTGTACTGGCTGACTAGAGAGCCATAAATTTAGCTCCTCTCAAGTTGACATGTTGTACAACTCGGATTTCCCAATGTCTTGAATTTTAAAATGACCATAAGATTTAGGGACATTTACTAAAATGCTTTTAACTTTCTTCACAAAGGCCCCAGGCTCATTAGAAATACAAACAAAACTAAACTCTCAGACTTCATGCAGCTGCTGCTGAAGCAACCTGAAATGGAGAGGAAGTGATTAATTTTATATTTTCCTTAATATATACACAGTACACATTATGCTTCTATCAACTTTAATGCATTTATCCCTCGGGGATCACTAACAAGCAGCCAAGGTAAGGCAAGATGAAGTGGCCGGAAGGTTTCAGAGCTGATTTCTTCAGCCTCCTGGGAGCTGATCTTGTCCATCTCTCTGACATGTGCTCTCTGCATATCAGAAAATGCTGTTGATCACATCAAAGCGTTCATGAATTCAGTGATTTTTTTTTTTCCTTCACCAAATGTTCTTTCCTCTTCAGATCTTTGTCAGTGGTGTCACAGCTGAGTGAGCCATTCCTGGCTTCCTGAATTTCCCTTGAGGGCTAAACTGTCAATATCTATGTTCATCATGGAAACCTTCAACTTAAGAAAAATAATTTGATTTTAATCAGGATTTTATATGTAAAATGAAGCCTCCTTAGATCTCTTAGTTTCCTGAATTTTTCCCCTTATGATTTTAGTCCATTTAATTTTTCTAGGAGGACTGTAAACACCCCCCCACAATGAAATTTTTCTTTTTTTACTTCCTCCCCTTCCCTTTCTCTTCACTCCTGTTCTTTCTTTCCAGTCTTCCTTCCTACTTCCTCATTCTTATTTTTTAAATCATTTCTTTCTTTCAACATTTATTGAAATAACTGCTATGTGCCAGACATCATGGGTGTAGTGATGGATGCAAATGTCCTTGCCTATGAGGGACTCACATTGACCACTTGACCTTCATTCTTAATCATGAAATAAGCAGCTTCCTTCATTTGTTGCTTTTTCCAAGATCACCTCTCTTCACCCTGTGTTTCCTGTCTTCTCCACGTGCTTAGATGATTTATGCCAAAGGGCTGGGTGTGCCTGGTTGGGTTTATCCTGCTTCACATGCCTGGAAATGACAGTTAGCTCTGTTATGACTGATTTGGCTTCAGAGGAATGAAAATGGAACTAGGTTTAATGGAAGATACAATGAAGAAGGAAGGAAGGGGCTTTAATTCAGTCCTGCAGGATGATGCTAGGGAGGCAAAATATCTACTCTTTAACTTACTGGGGTCCCTCATCGGCTGCCCAGTCGCTTGAGATCGTAAGTGTCCTGGTAGGAGTAAAAACTTTGGATGTATATTTTTAAAATCTATTGAATACATATAACTGGTTATATTGCCCTTTTATCATGCTTCACCCCAGTTCATTCTCAACACAGTCATTAAAGGTACCTTTTTAACATACAAATCTGATTATATTGCTCCGCTACTTAAAACCTTCTTGTGGCAGCCGTTTGCCTAAAGGTGGAAGGCAGAAGTTTACCAGCTCTGTATGTTAGGCCACTTACATTGTGACCCTGCAACCTCTCCATGCTCATCTCCCCTGGTTTTTCACCACATGCACTCTGTTCAGAATATATGGATTTGCTTATAATTCCCTGAAGGTTCCATGTGATTTCATACTTTTATGCCTCCACATACCTGTTTTCTCTGTCTGGAATTACTTCTTTCCCCTCCACTACTTATCTACCTGAGAAAGCCAATCAAGTCATCAAAATCATGGCCTGGCATTGTCTCCTCCTGAGATCTTCCTTGAATATCCAAACTAGAATTAATCACTGACTTTTCTGTACTTCTTCTATATCTGGTACTTATTTTTTATTATTGCACTTCTCATTTTGCTGCTTAATCACTTGTGTGTACATTTGCTTCCCTATTACACTGAGCTCCTTGAGTGAGAGTTTGTGTTTCTAATGTTTCTATTTCCAGCTGCCTTATCAAATACTTGAACCATCATAGGTAACGAATAAATATGTGTAGTTTTGTAATTAATTGATATGGATTTGTATATTCTGTTTACAGTTTTCTTTTTTGTTCTATAACAGTCTTTATTTTCCAAGGAAACTTAATAATGAGTTTAATAAATGCTCACATACCATGTTAAGTTACTTGCATCCCCTAGGACCCCAAATTGGATTTCAATATACTCTTACTTACTGGTAGCCTAATGTACAGTTAGTGTTCTGACTTAACATGTTAAGTGAAGCTGAAGTGAATTCTAATTAGATCAATGAGCTAATAGTCTACTCTTCATAGAATATCCCCATCTTTCAGCCATTCTTCAGTATTTATCAAGCTAAGAGGTTTAGTTAATGATGAAAGTTAATGGTCAATACACTTTTTTATGTTTTTTATTACTATCTTTGGTAACTCAAAAGGTGTTTTTCTATGTACAATCTCATTTAATTTTCAAAACTACTCTGTGGGTAAAATATGGCAAATTTCACTAACAGAATCTCTAGGATATTCTGCAACATGCAGGACAAGGTTGCAATATGCCATCTAGTTGAGACCTGGGGAATGCTGGCTTATCAGTTAGATAGTCCTTCACATGGTGACATTTGTAACCTGGGAGAATTCCCTGTATTTTAGGCTTTAGATTTTCAGGCTTTGGGCTCAGAATACTGATGTTCTGATAAATGAAGAGGAAGATCAGACTCTCATGGGCAGTCTCACATACATAAATCTTTCAGATTCTGATTATTGAAACCAGAAGGATTTTTCTTAATTTAAAATGAGAATAAGTCATCACCAGGATAAGATACTGATATCCACTAGTTGTGGACTTTCTTTGTGTAGACAAAGCTACATGAGTTTCAAAATTATAAACTGAAGTTAGCTTTAAAAACATTAATGATTCTAGACAAGGAGTGTGTAAATGCTTGCTTCACCCGTTTCTCCACAGATGAAGCTGCTGTTAGGACAAGAGAGGTCACATCCCTGAACATTCAGCTATATGGTCACTCTAATGTTGATTTCTTCTGTGCCAGTCTTTTTTTTTTTTTAGTTTTCAAGGCTGATTTTTTTTTTTTTTTTTAATTTCACATTCTCTGTATCAGTCAGGGTCCAGCCAGGATTTTAAAACTATATATTTTAATGGAAGGTTATTTAAAATAATCAATAACACAGGTGATCACAGAATGGAGAATCCAAATTAAGTGTCACAGATATTAGCACTAGGAGGAAGTAGCTACCATTCCTAGGGCTAGGAGGCTACCTGTTTCCCAATTGAGATGTGAGATTCATCCTGAGAGCCCAAAGCTCAGTTGGAATGAGGTTTTGCTTATGGGAGCTGAGTCACAAAAGGTGGGACTGTCTATCAAGGAGCCATGGAAACGGTATAGTCACTGCAGAAAGATACTACAGGAGGCAAAAGAGAGAGTGGAAGAGGTACTTTGACTTCCTTCCTCGCACCTTCTTGTCTTCCTCCAGTGCTTTACAAGGCCTGGAACTACTTGGAAGCCAGACAGCAAGGGTGGAACTGATGACAAAATGACTTTGGCCAGCAAGTCTTCTTTCTTCAGACTTGGTCAAACATTAAATTAATCCTTTAGCAGGCAATTTGCATAATTGACTCAATTTGGGATTCTGCATTCTTTGAAAATTTGGTCAGACTGATATATCTATCACATTTTAGGGCCTCTATCAAAGAATACTTTTTAACAGACGTATAGTTGATTTACAATATTAGTTTCAGGTATACAACATAATGATTCAAACATTTTATAGATTATACTCCATTTAAAGTTATTATAAAATATTGGCTGTATTCCCTGTGCTGAGCAATATATCCTTGTACCTTATTTATTTTACACATAGTAGTTCGTACCTCTCAATTCCATACCCTTTTCTTGCCCTTCCTCCTATCCCTCTCCCCATTCGTAGCCACTAGTTTGTTCTCTATATCCATGAGTCTGTTTCTGTTTTGTTATATTCATTTGTTTTATTTTTTAATTCCCCATATAAGTGATAATACACAGTATTTATCTTTTTCTGTCTGACTTATTTCACTAAGCATAATACCCTCCAAGTCCATTTATGTTGTTGCAAATGGCAAAATTTCATTCTTTTTTATAGCTGAGTAATATTCCATTATATATATACATATATACATATACCACCTCTTCTTTATCCATTCATCTGTTGATGGATGCTTAGCTTGCTTCCATGTCTTGGCTACTGTAAATAATGCTGCCATGAATATCATTGGGGTGCATGTATCCTTTTGAATTAGTGTTTTTGTTGTCTTCAGATATATACCCAGGAGTGGGATTCCTAGGTCATATGGTAGTTCTATTATTAGTTTTTTGAGGCACTTCCATACTGTTTTCCATAGTGGCAGTACCAATTTGCATTCCTTGTAACAGTATACTAGGGTTCCCTTTTCTCCACATCCTTGCCAAAATCTATTATTTATGGTCTTTTTGATGATAGCTATTCTGACAGGTGTGAGGTGATATCTTATTGTGGTTTTGATTTGGATTTCTCTGACGATTAGTGATGTTGAACATCTTTTCATGTGCTTGTTTACCATCTCTATATCTTCTTTTGAAAAATGCCTGTTCAGGTCGTCTGCCCATTTTTTAATCAGGTTGTTTGTTGTTTTGATACTGAGTTGTATGAACTATTTGCTTGTTTTGAATATTAACTCCTTTTCCATTATATCACTTGCAAATATTTTCTACCATTCAGTAAGGTTGTCTTTTTTGTTGTTGATGATTTCCTTTGCTGTGCAAAACCTTTTAAGTTTAATTAGGCCCAATTTGTTAATTTTTGCTTTTGTTTTCTTTGCCTTAGGACACAGATCCAAAAAATATTGCTATGATTTATGTCAAAGAATATTTTCCTATGTTTTTTCTAGGAGTTTTATGATTTCTAGTCTTACATTTAGGTCTTTAATCTATTTTGAGTTTATTTTCGTATATGTTGTGAGGAAATTTTCTAATTTCATTCCTTTACATAATGCTGTTCAATCTTCCCAGTACCACTTATTAAAGAGACTGTCTTTTCCCCATTGTATATTCTTGCCTCCTTTGTAGTAGATTAATTGGCCATAAGTGTGTGTGGGCTTATTTCTGGGCTCTCTGTTCTGTTCCATTGATCTATGTGTCTGTTTTTGTACCAGTACCATATAGTTTTGATTATTGTAGCTTTGCAGTATAGTCTGAAGTCAGGGCTTGTGATACGTCCAGTTTTGTTATTTTTTGTCAAGATTGCTTTGGCTATTTGGGGTCTTTGAGGATGCCATATAAATTTTAGGATTATTTGTTCTAGTTCTGTGAAAAATGTCATTGGTATTTTGATAGGGATTGCATTATATCTGTAGATTGCTTTGTGAAGTATGGACATTTTAACAGTATTAATTTTTCCAATCCATAAACCTGGGATATCTTTCTATTTTTTTGTATCCTCTTCAGTTACCTTTGCCAGCGTTTTATAGTTTTCAGTGTATAGGTCTTTCACCTCCTTGGTAGCGTTTATTCCTAGCTATTTTATTCTTCTTGATGCAATTTTGAACATGATTATCTTCTTGCTTTCTCTTTCTAATGGTTCATTATTAGTCTATAGAAAAACAACATATTTCTGTGTATTAATCTTGTATCTTGCAACTTTACTGAATTCATTTATTAGTGCTAATGGTTTTTTGGTGGAGACTTCTATATACAGTATCATGTTATCCACAAATAATGACAGTTTTACCTCTTCCCTTCCAATTTAAATGCTAAGAAATTTTAAAGGCAATATACATAAGATTATGAGATTTAAAATACTGTTTCCTTACTAGGAGTACATGTTCCCCAAACCTGAAGTACTTTTTTTTTTTTTTTTCCTGGAGTCTGTGCATGAGTTTAGATCCAAGAAAGGACCATGCTTCTGGAATTGAGATTCTGTTATTCTGGTAGTGATAATGGATTCTGACACCTTTATTCAGGATTCTGACACCTTTATTCAAGTTCTAAGGAGGGATCAGAAGATATTAGTGGGAGGGCTGTGCAACAGTTATTGTATATCCATCCATTCTGGCCAACTTCCCTGGCAGAGATAAGTGTTCCAGCTGTGTGGATGATAGCCTCAGTCTTCATGGATTAAAGGTGTACATTAAAGTTAATTTTTTAACAGAGCTACTGAATTCAAGGATGGAGTAGGGAGCTACCTGTATATCAGGATTTCAGGGGAATCAAAAAGCACCCCAATGCCCTAACAATGGGCACTGTCCCACTGCTGATGACTTTAACTGACATGCTTAGACATTTATTTCTTTGACAATATTTTCTTCACTGATAGAATGAAAAAAAAAATCCATATAATATTATAATCATGATTTTCTAATATTCTTTAGAGAGAAGGCAAAAGGATAGCTCATGTATACCATATTTTTGAGGAAAAAAATCAGTGTGCCTCTTCTGACACTTTAACATTATGCTTTGTGGAAAAAGGGATAGAATATTTAATATTAGAAATATCTATGAAATCCTGTGTGTATACAATCACTTTGCTTATAAGTGATGGGCAACATGACTTTGAAGATTACATGTTTGAGGTTGTGGATAGAGAGAGGGAAGGAGTACAGACCTTAGAACAAGGCAGAAGTGTGGTCTCCTTTTTATCTACGAGATTGAGAGCTTTTACCAGAACGTAAATGTACTAGGTCAGTAAGCACACCACTTAGTTCAGCTGTTTTACATGTAGCAAGACTTTCTCTGTGAAGGAAGCAGCATAAGACTCTCAGGTGAGTGCAAGCTCTTAGCTCATGGTGGACATCATTTTGAGTAGCGTCATTTCAAGCAAAGGGAGAGAGCCAGGAAAAAGGGATATCTTGGGAGCCAAGGGAAAACACAGCCTGTTTCACTTTTGTTGAGTTCTGAGCGGGTTTCTTTATCCAGATTGTTAGAACTACCATCTGTAACCTTCATTTATTGGTTCTTATTCTGTCCTTCAGTTGTGGGACTTCCCTAAGTCTTCCTCACCCCCGCAATTCCTTTAATAATTCTCCATAATGCTTGGTTTTCAGACCCTTCATCATCATCTTCACCATTGTTAGAATGTACCACATTTTATCCAGGTTGAACGCAAAATGATGAACTCATGCCTGTTCTAGACACATACTAACTGGAGCAGAGACTGTGGGAACTATTTTGTCCTGGACACTGTGCCACCTCACCACAGCCCGTGATTTCATGTTTGCTCATGGATATGTCTCAATTCTTAATAACATTAAGTGTACTGTTAACTGAAACCCCATGCCTTTATACTTTCTTCATATGAACTGGAGTTAACTTATATTTCCATCATCTGGTACTTGTGAAGCTGATTTTTTAAACCTACTTGCCTGATACTTCATTCGTCATTACTGACGAATGGCTTAATTTTGTCTGTTCTTCTGATCCGAAGAACAAGATTTATTGGCCGTTCTGAGGTGCTGGTGTAGAGAGTAAATTGTTTCAAGGTGCTATCAAGGCATTTAAACAAAACATTTGGAATTATGTTACAAATACCTTATCTACTCATTCAATGCTGTAATGGGTTTTATGTGATTGAAAAACTCTTGCTGAGGGACTAAAAGCTTAGAATTTTTCATTAAAAATCAGCTGCATATGTGAGCATTTATTCATTTACCCTTGTTTATAAACATCACCTAATAATTGTGGAAATTATTGTTTGCAAAAGAAGTTTCTACATATTTTTGGAAAATGTTATTTGGCTTTACTAAAATCCCAGTTTTATATAAAATACAAATTAAAATATACACTTTATGGGAATGTTTTGAAGATAAAATAATCTGTGATTAATAGTAATTTCAGTCCACAAATTCCCATTTGCAATAAATATTTCCTATAATTAAATTTAATTTGAAATCTGAGTCACCATTCATTGTACTAGTGAGAAAGGGAACATTTAGTCATTCTTGAGGTTTGTACAAATTAAAGAAGAGGTGGGATTTTAACATGAATTTGAAGTGGGGGGAGAACTCTACCTGGAATGATTGGACAAATTCGGGAGTGGCAGTTTAGACAATTCAAGGGGAGGGAGAGCAGGCAAAAAAGGTGTTACGTAGGAGAAGCCAAACTGGGTTTGAAACCAGAACTCAGTCTAGTGTGCTTGTAATAGCAACTATGCATTGGAAGAAATAAGGGAGAAAAGTACGATGGGAGTGGAATTACTTTCACAACTGTTTACCCAGACTGCGCTAGGCTAGGTAGATAGGTTCGAGTTCCTCTGCAATTAAATGCTTTGGGGCCATTAAATTCTTCTGAGGATAAAGTGACATGGTTACCTTCATGCTTTTAATGGAACATAAAGATAACTGGAACAAGTGTGGTCATGTTTGGAAAGGAAGTGCTTGAAGTTAGGAAGCCCCATTAGGACATATTACAGTGGTCCAGGCAAGTGATTCAGAAGGCCCAGACTAGAGGAGTGATGGAGAGAACACGAAGGAGGGAACATGGCATTGGGTTCTTTCTGACAAGGAAGCACTGTTAATAGAAATACTTGTCTTCATCATTAGAGTCTATTCCTTCTTCCACTTCAATAAACCATTGAATAGATAGTCAGAGTCATGCATTTTCTACCTCCTACTAATCCTTGTCCCTAGCCTGGGACAGCAAGTTGTTTCTTAGTGAGTGTAGCTACCAGGGGAAATTGACTTACAATCAGTGTGTAGTGGGAATTAGCAAAATAAGTTCTACTTAGAATAAAGTTATATTTGGAATATAGAAGTTATTTTTATGATCATTTTATGCCTTTATAATTTAAAAATCAGTAGCTAGATAAGGTTAAATAAGTATAAATGGCATTTATATTTGTTATAGTTGAAGGTAACTAAATAATATGGTTGATTCTTATTAAGCTCTAAGACAAATTGAATATGGGTTAAATAATAAGGTTATAAGTTATATCCTTTGGCTACTGGTATTAAAATTGATAGAAACCAGAAGAATATAAATATAATATGCCATTAATTGCTGTTTATAGATTTTTCGTCATATCTAAAATTTTAAAAAAGCATAAGACCTTTAATGTGCAGTGTGCTTTGTAGCTCACAAATCACATTCTTGGATAGTCTCATTTAATCCTCAGTACAGTTCTGCCAGGAAGGCACTTATTATTTTCCCAAACAGAGACTCCGAAGAAGTCAAATGAATTTTACAACTTTTTATCGAGCTGGTCAGTAAAAAATGAGAACTTGACACTGTGATTTTGTGTGAGTGATTCTGTGTGTTTTGAATGCTACACCATGCTACCTAAATTATTAGGATACACTAAATTTCAATAACTCAGAACAAACAGTATCTATCTATCTATCTATCTTTCTTACACTTGTCCATCAAGTGCTAGCTTCAGGCTCTGCTCTGTGCTTTCTTTAGTCCAGAACACGAAGCCAACAGAGGACATCCAATCTGGTAGTGGCTGGTCATCATGACAAAGGGGAAGACGACATGACAAAGCTCATACATTTTGAAAGCTTCTGCCTTGGTGACTCATAGTACTAATATCTGCATGCCATTGGTCAAAGTAAATTAAACAATTACACCTAGCTTCGGGTGAGCAGAGATGTATGTCTTTCCATGTGTCCAGAAAGAGAGAGAGCTGGACTATTTATAAACATCCTAATTACTACCACAGTTGTTAAAAGTCAAAATTGAAAAACTAATAAAAATTTAGAAAAACCGTATTTTTGTTTTAAATAAAACAATGTTTGCCTTTTACCCAAAGTTTACATATGAAATGTTTGCTTTGTGTAATTTTAATGAGCATAATTTATTGACAACTCAGCATAGAAATTCTCAAAGTGAGAATTGTGTAAGACCAAACCTTTGAGATGCTCTGTGATCCAAGGTTGTATAAGTTTTGAAACTCTATCTCCTATCACTTTCTTGGAGAGTCACAGTTATGTTAGCATTTAAAGCCCAAGAAATCCTGATGAAGTTCCAAACTCATCTGAAGACACTCCTTTGTGTGTGTGCATGCATGTGTCACATCCACTAGCGTCCTGACAACGCGGGACTCCTTGGGAAATTCACCCTGAATTCTTCTTTAATGTCCTCTTTTTCCTTAATCTTCACATTCAGTCTGCCAGAAAGTCCATTCAGAATTATATTTTCCTGAGTAGTAGGCAGCAAAAATTGTAAAAAGTCTATTGTAATAACCATACTAGGTATATGCCATAGCAAGTGACTTAAACTTTTGGAACCTCAGAAATGTTGTTTGTAAAATGGGTTTAATAGTTGCTGTGAGGATGAAAGTAATGACATGTAAGATACCTGACCCAGTAGGTAGCTAGTTTTGATTTTCCTATCTATTCTTCCTTTCTCTTTCCACTTACATACTGGGAAAATAAAAGAATGGAAATGATTTGCCATTTTTTCTTATTTATTTAACTAAAATACTCTATTCGTGTGTTTCTTAAAGATAGCCTGCAAAACAGTAATAGAATAAACTACCACACACTTTAACTTTGCTAACTTCTTAGAGGGAACATTAGAAGCAGAGAGCACTGAGCCAATGGGGTATAGAAGTCATGATTTCAGGCACCAGCATGTGTCAAAGACACTAAGCTAAAAAGCTAAAGAACTTTTGTCAGCAAGGCTGACTGCCACTTTCCATAATGAAGGCACATTTCCAAAATGCGCCTTGAGTAGTTCCCCAGAGCAGGAAATAAAAAACATCCCATTTTAACGTCCTATTTAGATTTGCTCTACTCTAGTCTATCTTTTTTGGTAACAAGAAGAGAGGATTATTTGTCAGGATAAGGATTCCTTGTTAAAACTCATTTTTAAATGGATTTACCTTTCGGACATATATAATGAGAAAGAGGTTCTTTGGGACATCATCATAGACAAAAGCAGCCACCACAATGATGTAATGAAGCAAAATTGCAATAATAAAAATAAATATAAGATGAAAATGTTAGAAAGTAAAAGCTTTTCTACTATACAATCCCAGGGGTGCTGGGCTACAAAACTATCTTATTCTGGAATCAACTATATATTTCCAGATCTGGCCCAGATCAGAAGCAGTTTTTTCTGAGATGTAAGAAATTATGCCTAGTTTCTCTTTATGCCATATCTGGGCCACAGAGACCATGAAGAAGGAGACTGGTAGTGAAACCCATTTAAGGACTGGGTTATAAATCAGTCATCTGCAAACCTGACCAGGGAGTCTGGACTTCATATGCTCTTGTGTAGTGAATCTTTACTAAATAATCTTCTGTAGAACTCTGTTACCTTTAAGTGAGATAAAGAGAGAGTGTGGTGCAGGGTGACTGGGAAGAATAATGATTTCTTATCAGGAGCACCCTACTTTGGTTCTCTGTGGCCCAGTAGATGTGGGTCCTTTTCTGTTTAACTTTTTGATTTTTATCCTTAAGTTATCCTCAGCAGTGGACTGCTATTTGTTTCTTTATGCGAGAAAGCTTTCCCCTGGCTATGGTGTCCCCTGAAAGCAGTCATCTTCATCAGTTCTACTGAGTCCAGGAGTGATTTTCTAATGCTAATTTTAGGCTTGTGCCCTGGAGTTGAAGGTCTATAGAGCCAAATATAGAGTAGACATTATTTCCACTCTGTAACATCAATGAAGAGCACATCATAGCTTCAAATGATGAGAAAATGTGAACCTCTCCTCAACAGAAAAGACTGCAAAACTAGCACAGAAAGCACAAACTAAGAGATTTAACATCTGACTTGGTGATCTACAGATAATTGCCCATACATTTATTGTCTCATTTATTCCCCCATTCATCAGACATTTGCTAAAATCTCTTATGTGTCCTTTTGTGTAATATACAGAGGAGTTGATCGCAAAGAAACCACACATTGCAGACCGAGGCAGTTCTGGAGCCCAAACCTGACTTTTTTAGTCCCCGCAAGTTACATATCACTCTATGCCTTAGTTTCTCCATGTATAAATGGAAGAAATAAACATTGTAGCATACTTTTCTTAGTGGATTAGGTGGTGTACTTAAAACCACATAGCAAACAGTGGTATCACACAACACTAGTTAATTCCATTTGCTTTTTGAGCTGTCTTTCCCTGTGATTCTGGAAATGATGCCGATATGATGATATGGTTTCTATCCCCGAGGAACAGACTGAAACTGATGCTGGTCAAAAAACATGGAAAGCCTTTCAGATGGGTTAGACCAGACCTACTTTTAACATAGGAACCCAAAAATTATAGCATATATATGAGGGGAACAAACATGTCTGTCTTTTATATAGTTTTGGAGTTATAGAGCCTTATCACAATTCCTGTCACTTAGTGCTTTCCAGTAAATATTAAATGGATGAGTGAGCCTGAAAGAAGTAGAGATCAAGGACTAAGTAATTTCTAATGAGGGAGAAATGATTCTTACATATAAGGTGTTCAGGTCTGGTGCTTAGGACACAATCTGAGATTGAGATTTGTGTGCAGAAATGTTATTAGAGATGGTCTCAGGATTAGCATGTACAGGGGTAGGTAAGGAAGCAGAATTGGGCAGAGAGAGAGTTGGGCTGTGTGATGCACTCAGAAGAGTCAGTGAATCCACTGGGATCTCAGAGACTAGAACAGGTAGAGTTTTCCTGAGCACCCTTACTTTGAGCATACATGCAGGCTACCCTTGAGAAGTGGGTATAACCTTTAACTGAGGGAAATTCCTGGAGAGGGC
Organism: Orcinus orca; assembly: GCF_937001465.1. Lineage (NCBI taxonomy): Eukaryota > Metazoa > Chordata > Mammalia > Artiodactyla > Delphinidae > Orcinus > Orcinus orca. The sequence goes on from NC_064571.1 coordinate 44,168,859, forward strand.
TGACAGCTGAGGGCTATCGGGCTGCAGGCTTCTCAGCAATATGGAAAATTGGCCTTTATTACCGAAGGGAGGGTCTGTGGGTGCAGTACACTGTCCACTGCAGTCTACCATTCCTTCTGATCAGATCTACTTCTTCCTGTATATCTGAGAACAGCTATTCCAGGATATTGGTTCAGCTCTTTTCCTGTGGACACTTACAATAGGAAGGTTAGTGAGATCACTAGAGACTCTGCTGCTATAGCTTTTCTTGAAATCACAACTAATATTCATCATCTCCTTCCCCTATTGTCCATTTAGTCTTCACCTCAACCACAGCCAACCTCTGCTGGTCTCAGTGGCATACCTGCTGATGTGATTCAGAGTCTCATTTCTGAGGGGGTCTGAACTTCTGGTCACCAAACTCTTCTTAGGCTGTGGCTGCTACACTTCTCTATTTAACGTCAAATTTGGACAAGCGATTACCTAGAGAGTCCTAAGAGGATCGCCTCAGTGTCAGATACATTCTTCCCTTTCCCCATTACATAACCACAGCCTAATCTCCTCTTAATGATTGATAAACTCTGCCAGAATAGTGACTCTTCTTGCGTGCTGGTCCTTTGGCATAATGTGGATCCTGAAGTGCCTGTATAGCAGCCGTATCTTAAAATTTAACGCTTGCTCTAAACCAGCAGTGAACAGATTTGGAGGGAAGGGAAGTACACATTTTCCAAGTGGGCCACGCTCTTGTCCCTGAACCCATGTATTCTGTCTAGTAAAGGCATGGCACCGTGTGATGGCCACTGTTTAGAGTATATAATGAATCCGGAGGATGGCATCCCATCTTCACAGAGTTTGATCTTTCAGTTGGTGTCTCAGCTGTGCCTTCAACAGGCTGTTACGTTGCTGTGTCAGACTAGCAGCTTCAGGTTGGTAAGATTTTTTGATAGGACCAGTGGATCTCACAGTGATGTGCTCACTGCCCACCCCCTCTTCTGTAAATCGTGTTCTTTGGTCTGATATGATATTATATGGGGTTCTGTGTCAGCTTACTTTGTAAGCCCTTTAATGGTGGTAAAGGCAGAACACCTGATGGTAGCAAAAAGGAAATTCTTATATGGAATGTGTCTATTTCAGCCAAGTGACTCACTCAGGGTAGAAGAAGTTCAGTGTGGTTAAGTTGCTCTCAGGTGGATGGTTGATTTCCTTGGAGAATGGTCCTGTATCAGGGAGTCATTGTTCTATTATGTTCTCTACCATGGTACCACATGACATACTTCATCTGAGCCCATATAGCTCCCTCAGGTTCTCTTTCTTGCTTCTGTAACTAGGAAAAAGAAGCACAGGGATATTTCCAAGACTGGGAACACTGCTTCCAAATTTCCGGTCCCCTTAAGTATGCTATGACAAGTCATACCCTTGTCTTCAAAAATATAGGAAACATATGCTGTCAAATACTCACTCCTCTCTCACTTTCCCCATCTGGGAAAACTTTCTTTCCTCTCTATTGTATCTTTCTAAAACTCATTTTCTTTTATCCCTTCTCTTTGGAGATGTCCAGAATAATTCTTTCAGTGAGTTTATCTCTAGACAAATAAAAGAATAGCTCTTGACTTCAAACTGCTTCTGATGTTAGCCCTGGAAAAAAGAAGTTCCAAAGGCAAGAAACTACTAAGGGTCTGGCTACTGTACTAGAGACGGGGGAGGAAAAATAAAGCAAACAAAATGCAAGTTAATGCACCAAAAGTGTCAAGCTAAAGTGGTCCAGTGCTATGAATCCAACAGACAGGAGAGAGAGACTGAGGGAAAACGGTTTAGTGGGGTGAGATGACAGACGGAATGATTATGTACCACCACAGTCAAAAAGAATTTTAGGGGCAAAAAAGACCCTGAAGATCACATAATCCAATTCTTTTCTTTTACACAAGGGTAATCTGAGGCTCAGAGCTAGAACCAAAGTCCAGGGCTCTTAATTACCAGCCCAATCTCCATTTCTAACTCTTATTTTCATGCCTTAGATGACTGATTTTTCTTGTTCAAACCTTGGTAAGGAGAGATGTGCTGAGTTCTTGGCAGGTGACTGTGAAATTCATGCTGCAACTAGTTTAAGGTTTAGATGTTTGTTTCCTGCATGCACACTACTATGAGACCACAAGGAGCTGTGAGATACGATCTGCAGTCATAAATCAAGCTAGAGATATTTAACAAAGGCAGTTTGTGTCGTGAAAATGAATGTATTGTGGTGCTATGTAACGACAAAAACCTCTCTTTTCCCTTCCCCTTCCTTGCTGAAGCTGAAGGCAGCTGCATAATAAAAAGTGACCCTTTGAAGCCAGCAATGCTAACCTTCCCAAACTTGATAAGAATATTTAATTCCTTTATCACCAGACTGGGCTTCAAGGAAAGTACAATTCAGACATAAAGAGACCAGGCAAATGGTTCCAGGGCTCTTTTCTGTTTCTGCTCTACCTGCCAGAATTTTTGGCATTGCATCAAGCAGCCCTGCATTCCCCAGCCCAGACAGATGCTTGTCAAGGGAATGGATATTTTAAAGAGGTTGCCTTCTGTTTCAATTAACTGACTGATAAATGAAGTATATCTGGCAATGCCATCTTCATTCTCATGTTAAAATTACAGTGAATATATGAACACGCAAGAATAGGTATATGTAGTAAACATTTGTATTTCTCCATCCACCCAGATTCTGTCCCTGTGTCTTCTAATATTAGAACTGTAATCCCCTTTGCGGAAATTATATCCTATGCGTTATATATAGTCTGCATATTGTTCTCCATTGATGTGCTCTGTACAATCCTGGTAAATTGTCAATGCATACCTGAGGCTCAGTTTCTTTGAAACTCTCTCCAGATTTTTAATCTTCAGTGGCATGACGCAGGGTGGAAAAATGGAGTTGATTCATGTAAGAGGCTGATTCATTCTAGCATAGTGTTATCCAATAGATATTTCTGCAATCATGGAAATATGATACCTTTGTGCTATCTAATGCAATAGCCGCTAGCCACGTGAGACTACTGAGCACTGAGGCATGGCTAGTGTAGCTCAATAATTGAATTTTTAGTTTTATTTAATTTTAATTAATTAAAATTTAAATAACCACATTTTTATGGTAACGTCTGTTTCAGACAGCACAGCTCCAGCAGAGCTCCCTGGAGAAATCATGCACTGGCACATGGTATGTGTGCACATGGATTCCCAGATAGTACGGTTCTTTCTCTTTTTGAACCTCTTTCTTTAGCTATTTCTTTGACTCTCTGAGCTACCTCAATCCAGTTTGTTATGATAATTTCCTCCTTTTCCTAGTAGCTGGAATCAATTTTATTTGCTTGTAACCAAAGAACTCTAACTGAAGAGCTTAAGTGGGGAAACTCACTAATTTATTGACATATCAATAAGTTAAGTATCTATATGTGTCTGAGCTGGTCTTTGGGGGTGAAAAGTTATAAACAAAAATCCTTACCTTTCAGGAGCTGAGACTAATGAAGAAGATAGAAACATAAACAGCAGTAATGCAATGAGAGAAATCAGATATTTACAAAGAATTCTGGGATGCCAATGGATATTTCATTAATACAGTGCAGTGGGTTAAATAGTGCTCCCCCCAAAAAGATAAGTCCATCTGGAACCTGTGAACATGACCTAATGAGGAAACAGGGTCTTTACAGATGTAATTAAGGATTTTTGAGATGAGATTATCTTGGATGTAGAGTGGACCCTAAATCCAATGACAGTGTACTTACAAAGGACACCCAGAGGAGAGACACAGGGAGACGAGGGGAAGGTATTTGAAGGTGGAGGACGAGAATGGAATTACACTGCCACAAGCTAAGGAATGTCTGGAGCCAGAAGCTAGAAGAGGCCAGGATGGTTCTCCCCTAGAAGATCTGGAGGGAGCGTGGCCCTGCCAATACTTTGATTTTAGACTTCTGGCCTCCAGAACTGTGAACTAATATATTTAATTTGTTTTAAACCATCAAATTTGTGGTAGCTGGTTATGACAGTTACAGGAAATTAACGTATATAGTAAGATATTCCAGTTCTACTAACAGAACACTGCCTTAAACCCAGCCTTCTGTGTTGTCCCTTGGGTAGCCGACCTAGATATCAGGGACGCTAGACCCTATTTGTTCTACCTCCAAGTGTTAAGTAGGGTTATTCTGCAACACAGTTGGAACATATCCATCTTATCTTTGCATATTGTCCATTCAGCTGTAAGTTCCACAAGGGAAGGGATATTTGTCTAGCCTGTTCGCTACTATATTTCCAGCACCTAGAAGAATACCCGCCGTACATTTAGTTTTAAGTAAATATTAAATTAATAAATTAATTAAATTTAAAAATAATTTAATTTAAAATTAAATTAATTAATGCTGCTGGGTCCTTCCCCTGGACCTTGCCAAACTTCTTTCTCCTGCCACATACACTTTCAGTATTAATGCTAATCTTGGTGATGTTCAAGTTCACCCTTCTTCCTTGGTGAATCATGTTGAGATTGCTGATTACTACTTACCCAAAAGAAACACAACCATGGAATTGACTTGGTCACCCCTACCCTAATCCCAAATTGTCACTAGATTCTGCCACCCCTCTTTCAAATCAAAATCTCCTGAAAGGAGTAAGAGTAAAAAGCATCTCTGGATCATATTGGAATAATCACATCTTTGGGGAAAACTGGTGCTTTTTTCCTGGTATATTAAAGCAGATTGCTTTGATCAGTATATTGTTGAGCTACTGCCAAGTTTATTTTCTTAGACTCTACAACCTCATCCATAATTTCAGAGTTAAGTTGTATCATGCTTTAACCATCATGCCACAAAACGTATACATTTAATTCCTGGCACTGTATTCTACGAAGAGGTCTTCAGATTCTCATTAGATTTTATTGACTGTATTTCAACATATACTTTTAGAAAATAAGATTGTCTTTTTTCTCAGCTCATAAGGCATTTAAATAACTAGTGGCAGTGACTCACATGCAATGACTTCACACAGTGACAAGTTACAGACTAATACTGAGAAAAAAGGAAGTTATAAAATAGATACAAAAAATCTAATGTACAACAGACAGGAGCCATGTAATGCAGGGGCTAATCATTCTACATCCCTCAATAATCTACAGTATTATAATGGGTGCTCATTATAATGACTCAATCATCAAAACAGACTTAGCTTATGTTCAGTATATTAATCTCTATAAGAGATTAGAGAGGTAGAGAATATATATTTTTAAGAATGTCACAAACTCATTAATTTATGTATTTTTTAACAATCACCATGAAAATATTTATTTGTGATAATCATAAGTCAGTAAGACCAGCACAAACAGACACGGTCTCTATAGCGCTGGAAGGGGTTTTATGTTTACAAATACACCACAAGCGTACAGTAGGTGGGGCTGGTAGAGCACGGGGCTAGTGAAACTACTGCCTGAACCGCAGGGAATCCCCCAGCTGCCGCCCCCCGCAGCCAGGACTGAACTGTGTCTGAGGCTGCATGACTTAAACCCCCACCCCACCCCCCAGAAACCTCCAAAATCTGAGCTCCATTCAGGAATGACAGGGTAGGCATCGACTGGCCTGAGTCAGTGCCTTGGTCCTCCTGTGGGTCCAGTTTTGCAATTGTCGGCCAAAATCCCAACTAAAATTCAGAATTAGAAAGTATGCAGCTTTAAAGCCAAAAACACCACCCACATACTTCTTATCCTTTGGGGGCTACATGGAGTAAATTAAGAATTCAATCCCATTTCCCCGAATATCAACATCTATATCTCCTATCATCAAGACAGCAACAAACTCATTAATTAAAAAAAAAAAAAATGGTACTTGAAATGGCAAATCTTACTTAGGGGGATAATCCCCTTAAGTGTTCATGCTGAGAAAGACTGGGAAGCTCCAGGAGCTCTGGAACAACAACAAGCCTGCCCAAGTATAAGGACTGAAGGTTCTGAAGACAAAGAAATCAGGTTATTAATGTCAAACTGGAATATATACTATGATTTGAAACACAAGTAGGAGGTCACTGAAGGTACACAGGGTATAATCTCCAACCTGGTAGATTGATGGTTCCATCTCTCTCCCTCTCAATCTCTCTCTCTCTCTCTCTCTCTCTCTCTCTCTCTCTCTCTCTCTCTCGCACACACACAGACACACACACATACACACACGTATAGAAACAATCAAGACCACATCTTTGGGGTGTGGAGGCTCTGAAGCGACCTTGTATACATCTCTCTTTATCCCAGCACAAGGGCAGCCAATCTAAAATTGAATTATGAAATCATTTGTTCTTGATTTCAGCCCCTATGGTGTCCATTGTACTTTACAGGAACCATGCTGCCTCCTTTTCTGTCTCAGGGACAACCCTCTCCTCTACTGGACTTATTATCTACAGGTATTATTTCCAGTCATTCTTTCAAATGCTACAATCTCTCCAACCCCAATCTAAAAATAAAAACACTGATAGTATCAATCCACATTTACCTGAAACATATTTAGTATCGACCCCATGATGTAATACCCCCAGTATTATTATTTTTATCTCTAATTATATTGATAGATTTGTCCAATTAAAGGAACCTCAGACAGTACAGGAAGAATTTGAACTCTTGAAAGAGATGGGAGATTTAAGTGTTAAGGAATTTCATATCATCCAGCTGGCTGAGAAGCAAACAGCAGCTTTGGGGTACATACTGGGGCCTCTTGTCTTTTAACTGGATATGTTAGAGCATTGATCATTGCTATTACTATTATTACTGTGCTTACAGTGGTAGTGACAGTAGAGTATTCACATGGTTATGGTGTTAAGGGAAATTGTGGATGCATATCTGACAAGGTAGTCTTCTGCATTTGATGGTTTGGGTTCCATACTCCTTAAGAAGTTACATTCCTCTTCCAGCATGAGGAAAATACATAAATAAATATGCTTAAGTGAGAAATATTGGGAATTTTTATCTTCAGTGAGGTTCCTAGTTTTAAAAACCCATTGATCATATAACCATCTGTCGCCATTCAAGCTAATAAGTATTTGAGGTTTGCTTTCTCACGAGGATTCAGTGCTGTGTCTTGTGAGGCTGGTTTTACTTTTTGCCTGATTATTTATGTCTCTCTTTTTTTTTTTTTCATCTTAGAGGCATAACAAGGAAAACTGCTCTCTTCCCATAGAGTTATTTTTTAATAGTTTCAGTATATTTATTTATTTGGTTTGAACTGACCAGTCGTCTCAAATGCTTGTGGTTTGAAATATTCTTCAATGATCTACTGTAATGTGGTAAGGAATTCCCTTCAGCTGAGTGTGATTCCCATCCGCTTGTCACGTCTTCGGTATCTGAAAGAATGTGTAGAGATACCAAGACCTTTGGAATATTTATCAGCTGTTCCCACTACCCAAAATACAAGCGTTCGTGTAATAAATTAGAATACTATGTGATATGACTCCTGGGCCATCACTCTGTCTTTAAAAGATAAAAAGTCACTAGATTTAGTAAAAGTCAAAACTGGAGGAAAAAATGCTCTGTTTTCTTGCATTCTACCTGGGCTTTGTATATGGGTTTACAAAATTAATGTTTTCAGTTTCTTATGTTGACAATTATCTTAAACAACAGAAGAGGGTTTAGTGGTTGAGGTTTGGTATTCACCTTTTCCTAGACTTGCCTTTCACAAAAAAATTCCATCATTGCAGCACTAAATGGAGCAACTTAGGAAAAATTTAATCAAACTTCTTTCACAGAGGAAAAAGAACAAAATCTTACTCTATCATGCTGCACAAATGATGTATTTTCTCTTTCTAAATAATCAGGCACTAGGGATGCTCCAATGAGTTGGTTTAGTGGAATGCAGATTCTGATTAAGCTAACATTTACTGAGCAAAAACTGCATGCCAGACGCTGCCACATCTTTTAATGATACTGTTTAATCACACAGTGTAATAACTGTAGCTACAATGTATAATTGCCAACTATATGCCAGACAATTTTTGCTCATTTATTGATGTTGCCCCAAGCTATGCAGTCAGTGAGTGCTGGAGACAAGATTTGCTCTTCATTTTGTGTAGCTCCACAGCTTCTCCTCTAGTATTTCTCAGCCAATGCTGCCTGACCAAATAGGGTAATTTGGCCTTCCCTTGGTTTGTACCACTCTTATCATGATATCTCTCCCTGGATGATTAAATTCTAAAACTGATTTACCCATTTAGATCATTAAAACACTCAACTGTTTAAGTGATTCTTCAGTGCACAAATGCTCCTGAGAGGCTAACCCCTTAAGCCTTTCTTGGCTCAAAGTACGGGAGGATGAGACTCGAGCCAGGCCCTGGGACAGTGGGATGCAGGCAAAGCGACTACGGGCATGTGATTGCAATTATGTACTTGGCTCAGTGACGGAGAGAATCATGGCAAAGAAAGCTGGAGAAATCCGAGACAAGTCCTTGGTGCTTCATAATTTAAAGAACAATTCCTCGTCTACCTTGTGTCCAATCAGAACTGTTCCACCAAGAAGACCTACAGGTCCTCGCTATAGGTTTATTGTAATCTCTTCCTTTATCTTTCCTTTATTCTTTTAACTGTTTTCAGTTTATATGCCGCCTTTCATCAGTTTAGTTGCTTGAGGCTAGTGTTTGAACTTGCCTTGCAGTCTTGTAGGCATCCTGCACAAACTTACACATGGCAATTTTCAATAGAATAAAATTGTTTGAAGTTAACTTCTTCCAGGGAAAGTATTTCACAGTGTCTATACAAGGTGAATGTCCATTTAATTATCCTAATTTTTATCATAGTGACCGAGGCTAGATGAGAGATATAACCACTAGGAGATATTCATCTAGTAAAATACAGAACCAAATGGGCAAGTGTCCAAGAGTGGAACTGGAATGTAAATTCCAGAACCTCTTTTTTTTTTTTTAATCTTTATTGGAGTATAATTGCTTTACAATGGTGTGTTAGTTTCTGCTTTATAACAAAGTGAATCAGTTATACATATACATATGTTCCCATATCTCTACCCTCTTGTGTCTCCCTCCCTCCCACGCTCCCTATCCCACCCCTCTAGGTGGTCACAAAGCACCGAGCTGATCTCCGTGTGCTATGTGGCTGCTTCCCCCTAGCTATCTATTTTACGTTTGGTAGTGTATATATGTCCATGCCACTCTCTCACTTTGTCACAGCTTACTTCTTTTCATTTATATAAGTTGGTGTTGCACTGGTGTCAGTTCTCTTATAATCATTCCTGGTAAGAGAGCAAAACCATGTTTGAGATATGGTTAGGTTAAATTGCATGAAAAATATGGAGTTGGGCAAGTGAGGATGGGAACACCAGAGAAGTGAAATCTATTGAATTAATAAGAATTTATTCAATATTTACTGTACTCCTGGTACTGGAAATGTAGATTGAACTTAAGCTAGGGGATTTTTTTTTTTTTTTTCCGGTACGCGGGCCTCTCCCTGTTGTGGCCTCTCCCGTTGCGGAGCAGAGGCTCTGGACGCGCAGGCTCAGCGGCCATGGCTCACGGGCCCCGCCTCTCCGCAGCATGCGGGATCCTCCCAGACCGGGGCACCAACCCGTGTCCCCTGCATTGGCAGGCGGACCACTGCGCCACCAGGGAAGCCCACTAGGAGATATTTTGTAATAACTTCGAGTTTTCTTTTTTTAATTTTATTTATTTATTTATTTATTTTGGCTGTGCTGGGTCTTCATTGCTGCACGCAGGCTTTCTGTAGTTGTGGCGAGCGGGGGCTGCTCTTCATTGTGGTGTGCGGGCTTCTTATTGCTGTAGCTGTTCTTGTTGAGGAGCATGGGCTCTAGGTGCGTGGGCTTCAGTAGTTGCAGCACGCGGGCACAGTAGTTGTGGTTCACAGGCTGTAGAGCACAGGCTCCGTAGTTGTAACGCAGGGGCTTAGTTGCTCCGTGGCATGTGGGACCTTCCCGGACCAGGGATCAAACCCATGTCCCTGCATTGGCAGGTGGATTCTTAACCACTTTGCTACCAGGGAAGTCCCTGGGTTTTCTTTAGTACCCCAATTTTCCCCTTACTGTTCCCCTTTCTCTCAGATGGTTTGCTTCAAGAATTTTGATTTTGTTGTGTTTATCCAAAATATTCTAAGTTATTATTGGTAAGAAATTGCAATTTTAAATAATCCTATAAGACCAGTTGGACAGATAGGAAGGGCACTAGGTTTGGAATAAGGGAGACATACGTTTTTAATCTCTGCTTTACCACTTAATATACTTCTGTTTTTTGATAAGTCATTTATCTTCTCTAATCCCAAGTGTCTCTATCTATAAAATGGAGATAAATACCTTCTGGGTTGGTGTGAAATGTGAAGATTAAATGAGATAATGTATGTATCGTACACAATGCACAGCACCAAGTAAGTGCTCCATAAATAACCCTAACTGCTGTGCTCTTCTATTTAAATCACCCAGAACAGAGCTAAGAATATATTAAAATCACTGTAATTCTTATTTCATTTCTCTTCCCTTTAATATTCAAGACCTGAATCTAGGGGTAGAATTTCTGTCCCTGTAACTGGGAGAAGTAGATGCAAATTTGGCTCAAAGGAAAGAGGAGGAAAAGAAGAAAAGTGGTAGGAACTTTCTGAGACTCTTCAAATCAAACCAGCTGTGACCTTAAATCCACTTTGAATTAAGCTCTGTTCCACTAGTGGAAGATTTCAGAAAGGCAGTTTGTCTTTCCTTTACTGTCTCAAATTGTGTCTGGGCAGAGAACAAACAAGCAACCTCTTGACATTCTTTATTTTGTTAGCTAAAACCCATATACCTAGATCTCCAAATTTGACTAACAATATAACTACAACATTTGGAAAAAATGTATTTTCTTTTCTTTATCAATAACGTGTTTTCCCTCTCAACAACTATTTGTTTTTTAGTTGGAGGGTGGCAGAATCGGGGAGGGGCTCCTTTAGTCATTTCCTATTTCAAATTTCATCTGTTCCTACAATTTATACATGCAGTGCCTACAGAAAGAATGCTTAGGCTTTCAGATTTTAGTTCTTCATTACAGCTGCAGCTTCTCTCCAAGATGGTGGCTGAGCATATGGGGGTAGAAATATGACTTGCATGATGTCATGCAGGAGGGAAAGGCTTAGAGAACTTGGGGATTCTGTGTCTGCTTTTTGTGTCTCAGGCAGTGTCTTTTTTCCTCCCTGGTTGAGGCTTGCTCATCTGGTATCCCTGGCTGGAGGGTGTAGCTGATGTAAGTCACAGTCCTTTCTCCCTTCCAGGGCCTGACTCATTGACCTTTACCTGAGCCCCTCTTGGTCTGTAGACCCCTTGCAGATCTGACTGTAACTCGCCTTCAGCCAGGTGCCAGGAATCCGAACTGCAGTTCTCATCCAAGCCATTTTGTCTCGCTCTTAGGATCCCCTCTCTAAGTCCCCTAGCCAGATTCCCAGCTATTTCTGGGTCCTGTCTATGCCTTGTCGGGATCAGCAGGCTCATGATCATGGAACCTCAATGCCTTTTAGTGACTGACCATCCTGAGCCACCGGGTTTACTTTTTACAGCTGTGGCTGTGAGGCTTTCTCTTCTCATCATTCCAAAAGAAGAGTGGATACCCTCGGTATCGCTACCACTTGTCTCATTAATGCTCCCTTTCTGAGCTGAAGACTGAGGAGGGTAAACTGAGCATGTGCCTCTATTTTCTCTCCTGCCTTTCTTCTCCCTTTTTCCTCCCATAACCCCAGGACCCAACTGTGCAGGCTTTTCTTTACTTCAAACTCCAGCCTCGTTACTGAACCTAAATGATGATGAGTATTTCATTCACTTTACAGGGACAATTCTATAATGTGTTCTCACTTTAGCCTTTGACTTGTTAAATCATCGCTAAAAGAATGAGGTAATTTCTCTTTAAGAAGCCTGGCTTTTCTGCCTATTGCTGTGCCAAAGAGGTGAAGTACTGATTCTTTACTTCTTGAGAACAGTATAACTCGTTGAAGTGGAAGTTTGCAGTGTGACCATGATAAAAGGGGAAGTTAACATGCACTTAACATATTTACAAAAAAATTATCTGTCACCTATTATGTCTTTGGTCTGAAAAATTCAATGGCTTTTCCATTGTGTGTGCAAATTAATTTTGAAAAATGAACCAATCACATATTACATCAGTATGTTAATGTAGTTTTCACTGTTAGTGCATATCCTCATGGAGAACATGGATTGTGATGAAATATGTGTCAGCACAGAGTTTGCTTTGTAATAGGCCCTCATTAAATATTTGTTGAGATAATTAATGCATGATAACCTGTGCTCAAGTCTATATTGGCCAAGGTCTGTGATAATATCCAAAGAGGAAACATGTAGAACATAGCAACTACTTTGATATAACATTTTCCAAGCCTTTCAAACTCCATTTGATATTCTTTTACTATTGGGCATTTCTTGTGGCTTATTTTGTTCTTTTTTTTTTTTTTTTTTTCTACCCCGTCTTCTCTTTGGTGAAAAGAAACATGCTTTTGGCAGTTGAAACCAAAGCCAGTGCCTTTTCATTTCCTTTTCACTTTAGCCATTAAACTTTTCACAGTTTCTGAGTCTTGTCCTGATAGTCTTTTGTTTCGACAGTTAGCTTCAAGTCTGAAGGCAAACGTTTGTGCAACTCAGCTGTAGAGCAGCTAACTGGGCATCTGCATTATATGAGCAAGCCCTACCCACTAGTAACTGGATGCAGAAATGAACAAAAGACAACAGTCTTTGCCCTTACGGAGCTTATATTATAGTGGAGGCAAATACAGACCAAAAAAAAAAAAAACAGGTTTGTCATGTGAAATCAAATTATTAAACATTTACCGAGTATTTACTCTATCCCAGTGTTTGTGCAGTGCTGTGATACTTAAAAGTTGGTATACCCATGGTCTTTTCCTTAAAACTCAAAGTCTGTCTTAACTAAACTTAAGCTAAATGTGAAGCAATTAGAAAACCAATACAATTGATAACATTTGTAACAAATATAAAAGGAATGAAGAGAAGAGCATAGCCACGAGAATCTTTAATAATAATAATTTATTACATTTAAATTTATTATAACTACACACATCACTAGGCCATTTGCATTAATGAGAACTCAGTAAGGTTGGGGGACACATACGATTATCCCCATTTGTAGGAAGAATATGAGACAAGACGGGGTAAAGCAACTTGCCTGTGTTTTATGACGGATTAGTAGTACCAGAGCTAGAATCAAGGTGTTGGACCCATACTGCGTCCAGGGGGAGGGGAGGGGAGGGGAGGGGAATTTTTGCCAAGAGAGACAGCGGTGACAAAGGCACAGAGCTGGAAAGATACAGAGTATTAAAGGAGTCTCAAGATCTCAGGTTTTTCATGTTTCAGATTTGAAGCAGATGAAACCAAGATCATTCTTAAAGACTCTTCTAACATCAAAAATACATTATTCCTTTTTAAAGAAATATCATTTCCATTACGTACTCTTAAAGTTTGATGGAACAGATTTTTCCACTCAACAAAAGTATAACTATTTTTGGTGAGCAGTTTTCTATTTCTGCAACTCTGATCTTTCTTTGAACCTTACGTGCTACCTCTCTTACTTTTTGAAGAACAGTTTCACCTGAAGTTTTTATTTTACCTTCAAGCTATTATGTGTAAAGAATTTGTTATATTTATTTCCAAATAAATTTCCTTTCAAAGTATGTTTATAGATTTTTTTTCCCAGTAGCTAAGGATGAAAACTTCGAAGCCATCCTTGCTGCCTGCCTCTTTTTTACTTTCCCTTTTCTAAGAGCAGGCAGTCACCAGTGTTTTCTGCAATTGCTAATTCCTTTGCATTCCACTGTTCCCAAGCTAAAACGGAATTTTATTACTTCATTGTTTGCATGACTTTAATAATTTTGTAATTAATTTTCTCCATCCCTTTCAGTTCATCATGCAAACTCAAGACAGCAGAGTCAGTATAAATATAAAATTATTGTCAGCCAAAAGAGGTACAGGATAAAGAAAGGTTATTAATGTGTCAATGGCATTTTTTGTTGTATTTTATAGTTGTCTTAAGAACAGGTATCTTGTATGTCTTATTCACTACTTTGTCCCCAACACCTGGAATAAGGCTCTTGTAGACAGACTCTAAGATGGCTCTCCTGTCTCATGATATTTTGATCTGCTCCCCATGATTATAGATAGGACTTGTGACTTGCTTCTAACCAATATATTCAATAATATGGAAGAGTGGTAGAATATCATTTCCACAACTACATTATAGAAGATTGTAACTTCCATCTTGCTAGCAGGCTTTGATTATTGACTCTTTCCCTTGCTGGCTTTTATGAAGCAGGCTGCCACATGGATAGACCCACATGGCAAGGAAATAAAGGTGATCTCTGGCTGACAGCCAACAAGTCCCTAAGGCCTTTATCTGATAGCTTATAAGCATCTGAATCCTGCTGATAACCACATAAGCTTGGAAGTAGCAGATCCTTCCCCAGTCAAGCCTCAGATGAGACCCTAGCACTGGTCCATGCCTCAATTGCAGCCTCATGAGAAACACTGAAGTAGAGGACCCAGCTAAGCCATGGTGGGATTCCTGATCTACAGAAATTGTGAGATAATAAATGTGTGTAATTTAAGGCTGATAGGTTTATGGCAATTTGTTATGCAGCAATAAATAACGCAATGCCTTGCATCTATTTTGCAGTTAATAAATATTTGTCAATTGAATACATGAATGAAATATCCTCATTGTATATTTAAGTCCATCTGGTCTAATGTGTCATTTAAGGCCTCTGTTTTCTTATTGATTTTCTACCTGGATGATCTGTCCACTGATGAAAGTGGGGTGTTAAAGTCCCCCACTATTATGTTACTGTCGATTTCTCCTCATATGTCTGTTAGCATTTGCCTTATATATTGAGGTGCTCCTATGTTGGGTACATATATATTTACAATTGTTATATCTTCTTCTTGGATTGATCCCTTGATCATTATGTAGTGTCCATCTTTGTCTCTTGTAACAGTCTTTATTTTAAAGTCCGTTTTGTCTAATACGAGTACTGTTACTCCAGCTTTCTTTTGATTTCCATTTGCATGGCATACCTTTTTCTATCCCCTCACTTTCAGTGTGTATGTGTCCCTAGGTCTGAAGTGGGTCTCTTGTAGACAGCATATATATGGGTCTTGTTTTTGTATCCATTCAGCCAGTCTTATGTCTTTTGGTTGGAGCGTTTAATCAGTTTACATTTAAGATAATTATTGATATTTATGTACTTATTGCCATTTTGTTAATTGTTTTGGACTTGTTTTTGTAGATCTTTTTTCTTCCCTTCCTCCTTTCATCTCTTCTTTTGTGATTTGATGACTAACTTTAATGTTGTGTTTGGATTCCTTTTTCTTTTGTGTGTGTGTTTCTATTGTAGATTTTCGGTTTGTGGTTACCATGAGGGTTTTTTTGTTTTTTTGTTTTGCGGTATATGGGCCTCTCACTGTTGTGGCCTCTCCCGTTGCGGAGCACAGGCTCCAGACGTGCAGGCTCAGTGGCCATGGCTCACGGGCCCAGCCGCTCTGCGGCATGTGGGATCTTCCCGGACGGGGGCACGAACCCGTGTCCCCTGCATTGGCAGGCAGACTCTCAACCACTGCGCCACCAGGGAAGCCCCTACCATGAGGTTTTGATATAGCATTCTGTGTATAAACAAGAGTGTTTTAAGTTGCTGGTCTTTTAATTTCAAATGTATTTCCAACATCGTGCATTTGTGCTCTCTTCTCATGATTGCTGGTTTTGATATCATATTTGTGTGTGGATGATTTCCTAACTTTACTGTATGTTTGCCTTTACTAGTGAGCTTTCCCACCCATAATTTTCTTGTTTTCAGTTGTGGCCTTTCCTGCCTAGAGAAGTTCCTTAAGCATTTGTTATAAAGCTCATTTGGTGGTGTTGAATTCTTTTAGCTTTTGCTTGTCTGTAAAGCTTTTGATTTCACCGTCGAATCTGAATGAGAGCCTTGCTGGTAGAGTATTTTTGGTTGTAGCTATTTCTTTCATCACTGTAAATATATTATGCCACTCCCTTCTGGCATGCAGAGTTTCTCCTGAAAAATCAGCTGATAACCTTATGGAGATTCCCTTGTAAGCTATTTGTTGCTTTTCCCTTGTTGCTTTTAATATTTTCTCTTTTCTTTAATTTTTGTCAGTTTGATTAATATATGTCTTTGTGTGTTCCTCCTTGGGTTTATCCTGTATGGGGCTCTCTGTGCTTCCTGGACTTGGGTGACTGTTGCCTTTCCCATGTTAGGGAAGTTTTCAGCTATTATCTCTTCAAATATTTTCTCAGGCCCTTTCTCTCTCTCTTCTTCTGGGACCTCGATAATGTGAATGTTGGTGTGTTTAATGTTGTCCCAGAGGTCTCTTAAACTATCTTCATTTCTTTTCATTCTTTATTCTGTTCCACAGCAGTGATTTCCACCATTCTGTCTTGCAGTTCACTTATTCATTCTCCTGCCTCATTTATGCTGCTGTTGATTCCCTCTAGTGTATTTTTCATTTCAGTTACTGTATTGTTCATCTCAGTTTGTTTGTTCTGTAAATCTTCTAGGTTTTTGTTAAACATTTCTTGCATCTTCTCAGTCTGTGCCTCCATTCTTTTTCCAAGATCTTGGATCATCTTTACTATCAGTAGTCTTTTTAGGTGGAAGTCCTATCTCCACTTCACTTTGTTGTTTTTCTGGGGTTTTATCTTGTTCCTTCTTCTGGAACATATTCCTTCTCATTTTGTCTAACTTTCTGTGATTGTGGTTTGCATTCCACAGGCTGCAGGGTTGTCGTTCCTCTTGCTTCTGGTGTCTGCCCCCTGGTGGATGAGGCCAGTCTAAGAGGTTTATGCAGGCTTCCGGGTGGGAGGGGCTTCTTCCTGCTCACTGGTGGCTGGAGCTGGATCGTGTCCCTCTGATGGGCAGGGCCGTGTCAAGGGATATGTTTAGAGGTGGCTGTAGGTTCAGGTAGGGCTGGGTTCCTAACCTGTTGGGTTGTTTGGCCTGAAGTGTCCCAGCACTGGAGCCTATAGGATGTTGGGTGGGGCCAGGTCAAAATGGCGGCCTCCAGGAGAGCTCACACCAATCAGTACATCTGTCCCCAAAGTGTCTTTGACCCCACAGTGAGTCACAGCTGCCCACCTCCCCAGGAGACCCTACAAACCAGCAGGTAGGTCTGGCCCAGGCTCCTATGAAGTCACTGCTTTTTCTCTGGGTTCCAGAGCATCTGAGACCTTGTGGGCACCCTCCAAGAGTGGAGTTTCTCTTACACCCAGTCCTGTGGAGTTCCTGCGATCAAGCTCTGATGGCCTTCAAAGCCAAATGCTCAGGGGGCACTTCCTCCTGATGCCAGACCCTTAGGCTGGGGACCCTGACATGGGGCTCAGAACTCTCATTCCTGCAGGAGAACCTCTGCGATATGATTATTTTCCAGTCTGTGGGTCACCCACCTGGCGGGTATGGGACTTGATTTTATTGTGATTGTGCCCCTCCTGCCATCTCATTGTGGCTTCTTCTTTGTCTTTGGATGTAGAATATCTTTTTGGGGGAGGTTCCAGTCTTTTTTTTCCGATGGTTGTTCAGCAGTTAGTTGTGATTTTGGTGTTTTCGTAAGAGGAGGTGAGCTTGCATCCTTCTTCTGTGCCATCTTGTCCTCTCTCCGTTTTGTATCTTTATAAATGAATATTCTATATACATATTTCAATAAATACTACCTAAAAAGAACAAAAAATACCTCTTAAGAGTTAAGAAAACTAGATTAATTTTAAGACTGGGACCTTTAATCTCCGGGCATTTTCTTTAGTGTTGAGTAATTATGATGTGGTGAATGTGGTAGTGTCAGGTATTGCTTTTGAGTTTTTCTTGTTGTTTGATGGCTAACATCTCTGCTGTCATTGAACATGCTTAATTAAATGTGTGATCTATACTTTCACACACTAGTTAATTAAACCCATGTCTGTAGACATAAGGTGAACTCTCCTTTTATTTTCTCAGAGACTTTGACGTTCCAAAGCCATTTTTGCCATAATTCTTGAGGATACTTAATTAAATTTGTATTGTTTTCAAATATCCTCGTTACCAACAGCATATTGTACCATGGTGCTGGACATGCAGACAGAAAATCAAATTATAAATTGAAATGTGGCAAATATACATTAAAAATTAAATTCTATAGATCTTACCTCACTTGGCAAAGACTACTGTCAGAAGATGTAACTTAATATTTCAGATCTTCAATAAAATATTCAAAAATCACAATTCTCTTGGGAAGAAGAAAAAGTTTCAGCAAACTTAACATCTACAAAATATAGTGACATATGAGGGGCACATATTTTTTATTATAAGT
Source organism: Orcinus orca (assembly GCF_937001465.1). Classification (NCBI taxonomy): domain Eukaryota; kingdom Metazoa; phylum Chordata; class Mammalia; order Artiodactyla; family Delphinidae; genus Orcinus; species Orcinus orca. The sequence goes on from NC_064571.1 coordinate 44,187,176, forward strand.
AGTAAAGGAAAATATCAGGAGGCAATATGTTTATTACCAGGTTGGAAGTGCTAGTTACTGTGTTTGTATCAGCTATTTCTGGAAATTTTGCAATAGGTTTAAATGTTTGCTTCTGTGACACTCAGGCAATTCCTTGTTTGCTTCTTCTTCTAATCCAGTTCATTTTCACTCTGTCTCACCCCATCAGAATCCTGTCTTTTCATTCTGCCATTCTTATGGTTGTGTTTAGAACTGATCACATTACTCAGAAAATAATTTTGAATCAATTAAATGTGCCTTGAATTAAAAAAAATAAAACAGAGGATGAGGGTATATTTAGCAACATGCCTTGTTAAAAAAAATTGTTAGTGGAAACCCCAATTTCAAAACATAATATGGAAAGCAATAGTAAAATTGGACAGTAAGTCATGTTTAACTGAGAATACAAATGGATAATTAAACTTGTGTGTGGGAATTCTCTGGTGGTCTAGTGGCTAAGACTTGGCACTTTCACTGCCTTGGGCCCAGATTGATCCCTGGTCAAGGAAATAAGATCCCACAAGCCATGTGGCATAGGAAAAAAAAAAAAAAGAGAGAAAAAGAAAAACCTTTGTGTGACCACAATCCACAATTAAAGGATAAAGGAAAGCAAATAAAAATTGCAAATTCAAATTTCAATCCAAGTAGTTGTTGATACTTTTTTTATCTTTTTGTTTCAAATGAAGTGGAGGTGAAACTTGATTGAAGGTTGGCTAGTGAACAAATTGGCCTCATGTATCATTTTGTGGAGAGTATGAGTTGTATGGTCAACCAAGGACATTATATTTGACACAGAGAAATGGGTGGATTTCAAGAAAGAAGAGGATATTTAGAAAGTGGGACCGGTAGAGGAGAGTAGAAAATAAGAACCTAGGTCTTCCCTAGATCTTAGTCTCTGGTACCTTTAAAATTTTTTTAAGCAGCTTTATTGAGGTATATTTGATATATAAAAACTGCATGTATTTATGTGTACAATTTGATGAGTTTGATGTTTACAAACACCCATGATATCATCATGATGATCAGAGAATAGATATATCCAGAACCTCCCAAAGTTTCCTTGTGTCCCTGTTTTCTTTCTCCTGTTTCTGTTTGTTTATTCTTTTGTGGTAAGAACACAACATGAGATCTATTCTCTTAAGAGATTTGAAGTGTAAATACTGTATTATTAACTGTAGACATGATGTTGTCACTAGGTATCTAGAACTTACTCATCTAGGATAACTGAAACTTTATACCCTTTGAAAAACAACACCCCATTTCCCCCAACCCTCAGCCCCTGGTGACCATTATTCTCTGCTTCTATGAGTTTCACTATTTTAGATACCTCATATAAATGGAATCATGCAGTATTCCACTCTGATTGACTTATTTCACTTAGTATAATGTCCTTTATCTATGTTGTCACAAATGAACATGGGAGTATAGATATCTCTTTAAGATCTTGATTTCATTTCTCTTGGTTTATACCCAGAAGTGGGATTGCTGGATCATATGGTAGTTATACTTTCAATTTTTTTTTAATGATCCTCCATATTGTTTTCCACAGCTGCTGTACCATTTTCCACTTCTTTTAGAACTAATATGCAAATTAGAGTTGCAGATATAAAATCAACATGGAAAAATCAGTTGTATTTCTGTACACTAACAATGACCGATGTCTCAGTTCTTAAGAAAATAATCCCACTTACAATAGCATCAAAAAGAATAAAATACTTAGGAATAAATTTAACCAAGGAAGTGAAAGATTTGTACACTTAAAACTATAAAACATTGATGAAAGAAATAAAAGGGGTCACAAATAATTAGAAGACATCGTGCATTCATGGAATGAAGACTTAATATTGTTAAAATGGTCCAGACTACACAAAGCAATGTACAGATTCAAGCTATCCCCATCAAAATCCCAATTGCATTTTTTTCTTACAGAAATAGAAAAATTACAATCCTAAAATTCATGTGGAACAACAAAAGATATAGATTAATCAAAGTGATTTTGACAAAGAAGAACATATCTAGAGGCATCACAGTTCCTGATTTTAAAATATATTATGAAGCTACAGTAATTAAAACAGTATGGTATGAGCATAAGTACAGACATAAAGAACAATGAAATAAAATAGAGAACCCAGAATAAACCCGCACTAGAAGATTTACAGAACAAACAAACTGAGATGAACAGTACAGTAACTGAAATGAAAAATACACTAGAGGGAATCAACAGCCCAGGTCATAGGGATCTGTGACAAAGGCTAAGAGATCATGAGAATCCCAGGTGTGAGGTAGATTGACAGTAGACTATGGCAAAATGAAAAATCATGTCCTGCCAACTTCCAGATCAAAGTCAGTTCACAGCCTCAGGGTTCTTTGATTGAAGGAGATCCTAAGTCCCCAACATCACCACAAATATATGTGTTAAATAGTCCATTGTTTTATTCCCCAAAAGATCTGTGGGCTTTGTCAGGGTTTCAGTGCCCTGGAAAGGCCCCTTACCTAGACTTTTCAACAGGGCATCTGAACTGTGCTGACACAGAATATCTGAGACAGTATCATCGTTTTCCAGTTACAGAGGCCAATGGTGGACCAGTTGTAGCAGTGAGTACCATACCTTGTTTCATTAACTTCCTTGCTTGAAGTCTTTTCAGATATTGTTTCTGTGACTTTTACTTCCTCTTTTGGAGAAGTGAGCGCATTTTATCTTCATAAAAATGGTGGGTCATTTTGCAGTATGAGAACTGGAAAAAATGGGAGGGCATGAATGGATCTGAGTGATGCAACAAATGGGCCGTATCAGACACCTTCTAAGTACCACTTCAGATGCTTGTGACCTCATCTGCCCTAGTCTCTGGCCACTGGTTTTACCCCAGGTGCTGTGATGACTGACTTCACATGAGAGCACCTTGTTTCATGCCTGTACTCTATATCTCTTGTCTCTTGCCTGAGGTTTCCTGGTTTCCACTGAGGTGTGAAATGCCATAGAATACACTTGGCACCTATGCTTATACAGCCCTGAAGTTGAACTTTTGACTGAGGGGAAGTGGGAGTTGGTGACTGTATTCTTAATTCTTCTCCACCTGGAAGGGCTCTCTCTTTTTTTTTTTTTTTTTTTGCGGTACACGGGCCTCTCACTGCTGTGGCCTCTCCCGTTGCGGAGGACAGGCTCCGGACGCACAGGCTCAGCAGCCATGGCTTATGGGCCCAGCCGCTCCACGGCGTGTGGGATCTTCCCGGACCGGGGCACGAATCCGTGTCCCCTGCATCAGCAGGTGGACTCTCAACCACTAGAAGGGCTCTCTTAAATGCAGTAGTAAATAGGCCCTCTCAGAAGATAAACCTACTAGATCAAGCAAAATTAGTTGTGTTGGATTTTAAGCAGTGACCAGCTCCATAGTACTTTCTTTCCTATTTACTCCTCTTCCTTCAATACCTCACTCCCCATTTCCTTCCCTCCTGATTCCTTGGGATTTCTCTCACCAATAAAGTATTAACACATATATTTTTGCCTTAAGCTTTGTTTCTAGAAAAAAAAAGCTTATATAATATCACATGCCTCAGACATACGTATTTACTTCTTATACCTGCACTGATTTTTTTTTCCTTACTTGAGTAGCAAACTCCTGATCATTCTTCAAGTTTTATTTCACTGTGTTCAATAAAGCTTGATCTACTCAAGCAGAATTAATCATTTTCTCCATTGTGTTACTATTAACTTCCTAGCACATACATCTATCATTGTATTTACCATAATGTTTTATAGTGGTTTGTATTGCTGATTAAACCATGAACTCCTTGAAAGTCATATCTTATGCTTATTTGGATTTTCAACATCATTAATAGTCTCTGGAACATAGTGTGTAATCATCATTTTATTTTTTTACATCTTTATTGGAGTATAATTGCTTTACAGTGTTGTGTTACTTTGTGCTATATAACAAAGTGAGTCAGCTATATGTATACATATGTGCCCATATCCCCTCCCTCTTGTGCCTCCCTCCCACCCTCCCTACCTCACCCGTCTAGGTGGTCACAGAGCACTGAGCTGATCTCCCTGTGCTATGCAGCTGCTTCCCACTAGCTGTCTATTTTACATTTGGTAGTTTATATTGGTCAGTGCTACACTCTCATTTCATCCCAGCTTACCCTCCCTGAGCCCATGTCCTCAAGTCCATTCTCTACATCTACATCTTTATTCCTGTCCAGCCCCTAGGTTCATCAGAACCTTTTTTTTTTTTTTAGATTCCATATATACGTGTCAGCATATGGTATTTGTTTTTCTCTTTATGACTTACTTCATGCTGTATGACAGCCTCTAGGTCCATCCACCTCACTACAAATAACTCAATTTCCTTTCATTTTATGGCTGAGTAATATTCCATTGTATATATGTGCCACATCTTCTTGATCCATTCATCTGGCAATGGACACTTAAGTTGATTCCATGTCCTGGCTATTGTAAATAGGGCTGCAATGAATATTATGGTACATGATTCTTTTTGATTATGGTTTTCTCAGGGTGTATGAACAGTAGTGGGGTTGCTGGGTCACAGGGTAGTTCTATTTTTAGTTTTTTTGAGGAACCTCCGTACTGTTCTCCATAGTGGCTGTATCAATTTACATTCCCACCAACAGTGCAAGAGGGTTCCCTTTTCTCCACACCCACTCCAGCATTTATTGTTTGTAGATTTTTTGATAATGGGCATTCTGACTGTGGGAGGTGATACCTCACTGTGGTTTTGATTTGCGTTTCTCTATTGATTAGGGATGTAGAGCATCCTTTTGTGTGTTTGTTGGCAATTCTTATATTGTCTTTGCAGAAATGTCTGTTTAGGTCTTCCACCCATTTTAGGGCTGGGTTGATTGTTTTTTTGATATTGAGCTGTTTGAGCTGCTTGTATATTTTGGAGATTAATCCTTTGTCAGTTGCTTCATTTGCAAATATTTTCTCCCATTCTGAAGGTTGTTTTTTCATCTTGTCTTTGGTTTCCTTTGCTGTGCGAAAACTTTAAGTTTCATTAGGTCCCCTTTGTTTATTTTTATTTTTATTTCCATTAGTCTAGGAGGTGAGTCAAAAATAATCTTGCTGTGATTTATGTCATAGATTGTCCTGCCTATGTTTTACTCTAAGAGTTTTATAGTGTCTGATCTTACATTTAGGTCTTTAATCCATTTTGAGTTTATTTTTGTGTATGGTGTTAGGGAGTATTCTAATTTCATTCTTTTACTTGTAGCTGTCCAGTTTTCCTAGCACAAGTTATTGAAAAGGCTTTCTTTTCTGCATCGTATTGTGTTGCCTCCTGTGTCAAAGATAAGATGACCATATGTGCGTGGGTTTAGCTCTGAGTTTTCTCTCCTGTTCCATTAATCTATATTTCTCCTTTTGTGCCAGTACCATACTGTCTTGATTACTGTAGCTTTGTAGTATAGTCTGAAGTCAGGGAGCCAGATTCCTTCAGCTTCGTTTTTCTTTCTCAAGACTGCTTTGGCTATTCAGGGTCTTTGTGTTTCCATACAAATTGTGAAATTTTTTTGTTCTAGTCTGTGAAAAATGCCATTGGTAGTTTGATAGGGATTACATTGAATGTGTAGATTGCTTTGGGCAGTATAGTCATTTTCACATTGATTCTTCCAATCCCAGAACATGGTATATCTCTCCATCAGTTTGTAGCGTCTTTGATTTCTTTCGTCAGTGTCTTACAGTTTTCTGCATACAGGTCTTTTCTCTCCTTAGGTAGGTTTATTCCTAGGTATTTTATTCTTTTTGTTGCAATGGTAAATGGGAATGTTTCCTTAATTTCTCTTTCAGATTTTTCACCATTAGTGTATAGGAATGCAAGAGATTTCTGTGCATTAATTTTGTATCCTGCTACTTTACCAAGTCATTGATTAGCTCTAGTTTTCTGGTAGCATGTTTAGGATTCTCTATGTATGGTATCATGTCATCTGCAAACAGTGACAGTTTTACTTCTTCTTTTCCAATTTGGATTTCTTTTATTGCTTTTTCTTCTCTGATTGCTGAGGCTAAACCTTCTAAAACTATGTTGAATAATAGCGGTAAGAATGGGCAACCTTGTCTTGTTCCTGATCTTAGTGGAAATGCTTTCAGTTTTTCACCATTGAGAAAGGTGTTGGCTGTGTGTTTGTCATATATGGCCTTTATTATGTTGAGGTAAGTTCCCTCTATGCCTACTTTGTGGAGAGTTTTTATCATAAATGGGTGTTGAATTTTGTCAAAAGCTTTTTCTGCATCTATTGAGATGATCATAAAGTTTTTTCTCCTTCAGTTTGTTAATATGGTTTATCACATTGAATGATTTGCATATATTGAAGAATCCTTGCATTCCTGGGATAAACCCCACTTGACCATGGTGTATGATCCTTTTAATGTGTTGTTGGCTTCTGTTTGCTAGTATTTTGTTGAGGATCTTTGCATCTATTTCATCAGTGATATTGGCCTGTAGTTTTCTTTTTTTGTGACATCTTTGTCTGGTTTTAGTATCAGGTGATGGTGGCCTCGTAGAATGAGTTTAGGAGTGTTCCTCCCTCTGCTGCATTTTGGAAGAGTTTGAGAATGATAGCTGTTAGCTCTTCTCTAAATGTTTGATAGAGTTTGCCTGTGAAGCCATCTGGTCCTGGACTTTTGTTTGTTGGAAGATTTTTAATCACAGTTTCAATTTCAGTGCTTGTGATTGGTCTGTTCGTATTTTCTGTTTCTTCCTGGTTCAGTCTTGGAACGTTGTACTTTTCTAAGAATTTGTCCATTTCTTCCAGGTTGTGCATTTTATTGGCATATAGCTGCTTGTAGTAATCTCTCATGATCCTTTGTATTTCTGCAGTGGCAATTGTTACTTCTCCTTTTTCCTTTCTAATTCTGTTGATTTCAGTCTTCTTTTTTTTCTTGATGAGTCTGGCTAATGGTTTATCATTTTGTTTATCTCTCAAAGAATCAGCTTCTAGTTTTATTCATCTTTGCTATTGTTTCCTTCATTTCTTTTTCATTTATTTTTGATCTGATATTTATGATTTCTTCCTTCTGCTAACTTTGGGTTTTTTTTTTTATTGTTGTTGTTCTTCTTTCTCTAATTGCTTTAGGTGTAAAGTTTGTTTGTTTGAGACTTTTCTTGTTTCTTGAGGTAGGATTGTATTGCTATAAACTTCCCTCTTACAACTGTTTTTGCTGTATCCAATAGTATTTGGGTTGTCGTGTTTTCATTGTCATTTGTTTCTAGGTATTTTTTGGTTTCCTCTTTGATGTCTTCAGTGATCTCTTGGTTATTTAGTAGCGTATTGTTTAGCCTCCAAGTGTTTGTAATTTTTACAGTTTTTTTTCCTGTAAGTGATATCTAGTCTCATAGTGTTGTGGTCATAAAAGATACTTGATACAATTTCAATTATCTTAAATTTACTAAGGCTTGATTTGTGACCCAAGATATGATCTATCCTGGAGAATGTTGCATGTGCACTTGAGAAGAAAGTGTATTCTGTTGTTTTTGGATGGAATGTCTTATAAATATCAATTAAGCCCATCTGTTGTAATGTGTCATTTAAAGCTTGTGTTTCCTTACTTTTTTTCTTTTTGGAATATCTGTCTGTTGGTGAAATTGGAGTGTTAAAGTCACCCACAGTTATTGTGTTACTGTTGATTTCCCCTTTTATTTCTGTTAGCATTTGCCTTATGTGTTGAGGTGCTCCTATGTTGGGTGCATAAATATTTACAATTGTTACATCTTCTTCTTAGATTGATCCCTTGATCATTATGTAGTGTCCTTCTTTGTCTCTTGTAATAGGCTTTATTTTAAAGTCTATTTTGTCTGATATGAGAATTGCTACTCCAGCTTTCTTTTGATTTCCATTTGCATGGAATATCTTTTTCCATCCCCTCACTTTCAGTGTGTATGTGTCCCTAGGTCTGAAGTGGGTGTCTTATAGACAGCATATACATGGGTCTTGTTTTTGTATCCATAGAGCCAGTCTGTCTCTTTTGGTTGGAGCATTTAATCCATTTACATTTAAGGTAATTATCGATACATATGTTCCAATCCCATTTTCTTAATTGTTTTGGGTTTGTTTTTGCAGGTCTTTTCCTTCTCTTGTATTTCCCACCTAGAGAAGTTCCTTTAGCCTTTGTTATAAAGCTGGTTTGGTGGTGCTGGATTTTCTTAACTTTGTTTGCATAGCTCCTGGGGTTCAGCTTTGGTTTTGGCCCCACTTCTGCATGTAGGCCACCCTCAGGCATCTGTTCCCCACCCAGACAGGAGGGGGTTAAAGCAGCAGCTGGGGTCTCTTGCTCACTCAAGCTGGGGAGAGGGAGGGTTATGGTAGTAATAATTTGAATGCGAGGCGTGCCTGTGTTGGCAGAGGCCAGCATGACGTTGCAACAGCCTGAGGCAAGCTATGTGTTCTCCCGGGGATGTTGTCCCTGGATCATGGGACCCCGGCAGTGGTGGGCTGCACAGGCTCCCGGGGGCGTGTGTGTAGTGACCTGTGCCTGCACACAGGATTCTTGTTGGCAGTGGCAGCAGCGATAGCAGTCCCTACCTGCCTCTGGTGTCCGAGCTGATAGCCGCAGCTGGCACCCATCTATGGAGCTCACTTAGGCCGTGCTATTCCATCTGTGGGCACACGGAGCAGGAAGCCCTTCTCCTCGTGCACCTGGAAACAGTGGTCTCTTGCCTCTCCAGCAGGTCCAGACTTTTTCCTGGACTCCCTCCCAGCTAGCTGTGGCGTACTAGCCCCCTTCAGGCTGTCTTCACACAGCTAACCCCAGTCCTCTCCCTCATGTCTGACCTCTGAAGCCAGGGCCTCAGCTCTCAGCCCACACCCACCCTGGTGGGTGAGCAGACAAGCCTCTCAGGCTGGTGAGTGCTGGTTGGCACCAGTCTTCTGTGCAGGAATCTCTCTGCTTTGCTCTCTGCACCCCTGTTGCTGCGCTCTCCTCCATGGCTCTGAAGCTTCCCCCTCCGCCACCCCCATCTCCACCAGTGAAGGGGCTTCCTAGTGTGGGGAAACTTTCCCTGCTTCACAGCTCCCTCCCAGAGGTGCAAGTCCTGTCCCTATTCTTTTGTCTCTGTTTTTTCTTTTGCCCTACCCAGATACATGGGGATTTTCTTGCCTTTTGGGAAGTCTGAGGTCTTCTGCCAGCATTCAGTAGGTGTTCTGCAGGAGTTCTTCCACATGTAGATGTATTTTTGATGTATTTATAGGGAGGAAGGTGATCTCCACGTCTTACTCCTCCACCATCTTGAAGGTCTCCCTAACCATTTTTTATGGAATGAATTAATGTGTTAATTAAAATTTAATATTAAGACCATGTTCTAGTTTTGTGGCCTGTGTGCATGCAGAGAAATGTCTAATAGCTGAAGATGTATACTATTATACATAAGCACCTAGTATGTAACTATATGTACCTGTTATGTAATTATTTACATATATTGAATATCCAAAAGTATTTTATTTACCTATATATTTTGTCTTCCTGTCTAGCTATCTCTCTCCCCTCTACCTATTTCTGTATTGTCAGTGTGTACTATTCCTTTGAGGATGAGAAAGAGAACAGACAAGTGCCATTGATAAAGCAATAGACCACGAGGTTACTTGTTCAAAGACAAAACACTATATGCTTTGGAGAAATGATTTTTATTGCTTTAGTTCAGAAGTGAGCCTGCATTGCTGCTTTGTTTGGGCCTGGTGTGTTTTGGTTCTGACAGAGATTTTGCTGTTATAATGGTCTCAATGCAGTACTTAAACTAGAAATAGCAAGCCTAAGAAATGACATAATTTTTACCAATAACTGAGGTGACAATGAAGAAATTTCATTTGCAGCTTCAGATACTTTGAGCTTCAAGTCAATACTGGATCCCTGAGCACATATGAATTTATTTGCAGATCCCTCTCTAATATATCTCTGTGCTCCAACCTCCATAACCGCCTAGTATAATTGTTATAGTTCTGATTTGCAGGTGTTGCCTCTCATTTCTATGCCACAGGCTACTTGCTCATCCAAAGCCAGTTATTTCATAACTCCCAAAGAGGGAGAGAAATGTCCTCCCACACCCAGAGCTTCATCATTGTTGGCATATTATGTTTCTAATTAATCAGCTTTCTTTCAAATTTAGCCTTTAGGCTTTTGCCTCCAAAATCACCAAAAATGGCATCAAATCCTGAGTGCTTCAATAGTATAAGAACTTTAGTATCTGTGTCCTAGAAAACCCTTACCACTTACTATATTATATTATTATAAATATTCAGAAAGTATGCAATGATAATTTGTATCCAGTTGAAAATACATTATTAGCATGTAATTATTCCCTATTGAATTTATTTCTGATCTGAATATATTATTTATGGGTGAGAATAAGGGGAGAAAAATCATTCCTTTTTTGTTCAATTTATCTCTTTATGATTTATTCAAACTAATTAATTTATTACTTTTTTGTTTTGTTTTGCTTTTGTTTTTGTGTTTTGAGGACAACACTTTGCGGTAATGCATCCTGGAAAGTATCAGCATTCTGGTTAGGACATTTATTTGGAATGAATTAAAGCTCTTGAAGACTCTATTATATTCTTTCTTTGTTATGCATTTAAGAGATTTCTCAGTTCCTTTCAAGGTATTTATTATTTCTTGTTCTGAGTTTGATGTAAAATGTCAGAAAACAACTCTAGGAGAGTGTGGGCAGTTTCCATACTGTCAAAGAGAAGTGATCCTCATTTATGATGAAATAGTTATTTACTTTAGGCTTGTAAGCCCCTTTGTCATGTGCAATTTTCCATTCAATCATGACACTTTAAACAAAACAAATATAAATAGATGGAGACATCAAATCAATGAATATGATCACTTTATTAACTAAAACGATTTTAAAAGGGGCCAGGTAAGTTTAGGAAAACAAACCTCAGAATTTCATTTGAAATCCTACAGACTTTTGTCTGCATTTCCCATGCTCTCAGATGCTGAAACAATAACACACTTGATGGCAGTGAACAAGAAACGTTTGTTAAAGTAATCTACTTGCCAAACATGACCTAACCTTGTTTTATTTTTTACATTGTTTTTCTGTCTACAAAGGTACAAGGCTTTTGTGTGCTTCTCAGACAGATTAGGCCCCAAAAGGGAAGTGCATGGTCAAGCAATGAAAAAAGTTTTGGAATTGGCTGGCTTGTTTGTGAGCGCTCCATTCTATTATTGCTCTTAGGCTCAAATCTGATACTTGTGGTGCAATGAGAGGATGTGGGTATGGGGGTTGAGTTGGTAAAATTCAGTGGCAAAAAGAGGAAAAGGAGCGCACATCCTTAAGGAGAGCACGCTACTTCTGATCTTAGGTTTAGTATTGAACATCTCCCCATTTCACAGATAGGATGAAACCAATTAAACACCATCAGGATCTAATGTGCTCACTAGATCTTGATGGTTTTCTTACCTTCTTCTCTTGTATATCTTCCTACACACCCTGTTCTGCCATTTGTTCCTTTATACTAAAATGGAGCTTCTCAAAGGTGGCACCATTGACATTTTGGGGTGAGTTGATTCTTTTTTGGGGAGTGAAGGCTGGGCTGCCTTTGGCATTATAAGCTGTTAAGCAGCAACTCTGATTTTTATCTGCTAGATTTGTGTAACACAGTCCTCCCCCGCCCTAGTTATGGCAACCAAAAATATCTCTAGACATTACCAAATATCCCTTGAGATATTTGCAAAATATCCCCCAAGTCACCCCCTGTTGAGAACCACTGTACTAAAAGAATAATTTTAAAAACTGCATTAAATATGGTGCTCTAGCTGCTGTCCTCAAATCTCAGTTACTCAACACATTAAAAGTTTATGTTCTCCGCACTTTACCATTATGTGCAGATATTCCTGGTCAGATGGCCTTCCATAATGTAATGAAGGAATATAAGCCCCTTACATTTCACAGATCTGCCCTTCTCAAGGGGCTTTGAGTCTTTTCTATCCAGTAAATGGAAAAAGAGAGCAGGAAAAAAACTGCCCAATTCTTAACTACTTTGGATAGGAATTGATATGCATATTGTATTTGCTTACATTCCATTGAGAAAAGTAGTCATTGGCATCACATAGATGAATATGAACTGGAAAATCTAGTCCTAGATCGGCAGCCATTTCCAAGCAATTATTCCACACCAAAAAAGAACAAAACAGAAGTCTTTGGGGGAAGAAGTGGTATGTCACTTATCCTTCTTTGCTGCATAACCCTAGAATATCTTTTCTTCTCCATGGACCCCCTAAGTTGCGGCTGCTGGTAGATATCTGGGAGAGGAACTAAACTGAGGTGCCACTGGACAGAAGATATTTTAAGATATTTACCCTGAAGAGAAGTAAAAAATCTTAGAAACCTACCGACACTATAGTTACACAATTAGAAGAATAATAAACATAATTTTTGAGACACTTATTTACTATATTACATATTCATGTAAAAATAATTAAATGAATATTCATTTAAATAAACCATACCCTACAATATAGTGGGTTTAAAAGAACAGAAGTCTGATATTAGATTTTGAGTCTGTCCTTACTGGCTTGTGATTTGCGCAAGTCATTGAATATTCCAGCATGTTTGTTCTGCATGTGTAAAATAGACATAAAACCACTTAATGTTCTTACAGGGGATGCATAGGAGAGTTATGGTATAACTTTATTTGAAAAATTCTTCATTCTAGCTAACTTCAAAGTTACACTTATATCACACTACTTATTATGAGTTACTGTGTGGAGCTGGTAAATGATCACATATTGGTTCACTGTCCATTAGAGAAAGGGATTCTGAATTATCTAAAGAAAAGAAGGCTGAGAGACTGCATGGCAATCTTGTGAGCCCAGTGAGCATTTGGACATATTCATGGAGACCTCAGGCTATATAAAAGGAATCTCCTTTATGTTTTAGGTACTATAAAGGCCTCTGTAACAGTAGTTGAGCAATAAGGAAGATGAATTTATAAGCCAGGGCATTCTCTGATGGGCAGTAGCCAAGAAATTAGGTCTTAATTTTTGAAGACTGGATGCATCAATGATATCTGGAGCAGAAGCAAGAAACACTACAATCCTGCAGCCTGTGGAACAAAAAACACATTCACAGAAAGATAGACAAGATGAAAAGGCAGAGGCCTATGTACCAGATGAAGGAACAAGATAAAACCCCAGAAAAACAATTAAAAAGAATTGTTAAACCAGAAAAAGAATTCAGAATAATGATAGTGAAGATGATCCAGGACCTCAGAAAAAGAATGGAGGCAAAGATCGAGAAGATGCAAGAAATGTTTAACAAAGACCTAGAAGAATTAAAGAACAAACAAACAGAGATGAACAATACAATAACTGAAATGAAAAGTACACTAGAAGGAATCAATAGCAGAATAACTGAGGCAGAAGAATGGATAAGTGACCTGGAAGACAGAATGTTGGAATTCACTGTTGCAGAACAGAATAAGAAAAAAGAATGAAAAGAAATGAAGACAGCCAAAGAGACCTCTGGAACAAAATTAAATGCAACAACGTTCGCATTATAGGAGTCCCAGAAGGAGAAGAGAGAGAGAAAGGACCAGAGAAAATATTTGAAGAGATTATAGTCGAAATCTTCCCTAACATGGGAAAGGAAATAGCCACCCAAGTCCAGGAAGTGCAGAGAATCCCAGGCAGGATAAACCCAAGGAGAAACATGCCGAGACCCATAGTAATCAAATTGGCAAAAATTAAAGACAAAGAAAATTTACTGAAGGCAGCAAGGGAAAAATGACAACATACAAGGGAATTCCCATAAGGTTAACAGCCGATTTCTCAGCAGAAACTCTACAGGCCAGAAGGGAGTGGCATGATATACTTAAAGTGATGAAAAGGAAGAACCTACAACCAAGATTACTCTACCTGGCAAGGATCTCATTCAGATTTGATGGAGAAATCAAAAGCTTTACAGACAAGCAAAAGCTAGGAGCATTCAGCACCACCAAACCAGCTCTACAACAATTGCTAAAGGAACTTCCCAAAGTGGGAAACACAAGAGAAGGAAAGGACCTACAAAAACAAACCCAAAACAATTAAGAAAATGGTAATAGGAACATACATATCGATAATTACCTTAAACGTGAATGGATTAAAGGCTCCAACCAAAAGACACAGGCTTGCTGAATGGATACAAAAACAAGACTCATATATATGCTGCCTACAGGAGATCCACTTCAGACCTAGGGAAACATACAGATTAAAAGTGAGGGGATGGAAAAAGATACTCCATGTAAATGTAAATCAAAAGAAAGCTGGAGGGCTTCCCTGGTAGCGCAGTGGTTGAGAGTCCGCCTGCCAATGCAGGGGACATGGGTTCGTGCCCTGGTACGGGAAGATCCCACATGCCACAGAGTGGCTGGGCCCATGAGCCATGGCCGCTGAGCCTGCGCATCTGGAGACTGTGCTCCGCAGCAGGAGAGGCCACAGCAGTGAGAGGCCCATGTACCGCAATTAAAAAAAAAGAAAAAAGAAAGAAAGCTGGAATAGCAGTACTCATATCAGATAAAATAGACTTTAAAGTAAAGACTGTTGCAAAAGATAAGGAGGAACACTACATAATGATCAAGGGACCAATCCAAGAAGAAGATATAATAACTATAAATGTTTATGCACCCAAGATAGGAGCACCTCGATACATAAGGCAACTGCTAAAAGCTCTAAAAGAGGAAATCAACAGTAACACAATAATAGTGGGGGACTTTAACACCTCACTTACACCAATGGACAGATCATCCAAACAGAAAATTAGTAAGGAAAAACAAGCTTTAAATGACACAATAGACCAGATAGATTTAATTGATGTTTATAGGACATTCCATCCAAAAACAGCAGATTACACTTTCTTCTCAAGTATGCAGGAAAAATTCTCCAGGACAGATCACATCTTGGGTCACAAATCAAGCCTCAGTAAATTTAAGAAAATTGAAATCATATCAAGCATCTTTTCTGACCACAACGCTATGAGATTAGAAATGAACTACAGGGCAAAAAAACGTAAAAAACACAAACACATGGAGGCTAAACAATACATTACTAAATAACCAAGAGATCACTGAAGAAATCAAAGAAATCAGTAACTACCTAGAGACAAATGACAATGAAAACATGACGATCCAAAATCTATAGGATGCAGCAAAAGCAGTTCCAAGAGGGAAGTTTATACCTATACAAGCCTACCTCAAGAAACAAGAAAAATCTCAAACAATCTAACCTTACACCTAAAGAAACTATAAAAAGAAGAACAATCAAATCCCAAAGTTATCAGAAGGAAAGAAATCATAAATATCAAAACAGAAATAAATGAAATAGTCACAAAGAAAACAATAGTAAAGATCAATAAAAACAAAAGCTGGTGCTTTGAGAAGATAAACAAAATTGATAAACCATTAGCCAGACTCATCAAGAAAAAGAGGGAGAGGACTCAAATCAATAAAATTAGAAATGAAAAAGAAGTTACAACAGACACTGAGAAATACAAAGCATCCTAAAGCAACTCTATGCCAATAAAATGGACAACCTTAAAGAAATGGACAAATTCTTAGAAAGGTATAACCTTCCAAGACTGAACCTGGAAGAAATAGAAAATATAAACAGACCAGTCACAAGTAATGAAATTGAAACTGTGATTTAAAATCTTCCAACAAACAAAAGTCCAGGACCACATGGCTTGACAGGTGAATTCTATCAAACATTTAGAGAAGAGGTAACACCCATCCTTGTCAAACTCTTCCTAAAAATTGTAGAGGAAGGAATACTCCCAATATCATTCTATGAGGCCACCTTCACCCTGATACCAAAACCAGGCAAAGATACTACAAAAAAAGAAAATTACAGACCAATATCACTGATGAATATAGATGCAAAAATCCTCAAAAAAAATACTAGCAAACAGAATCCAATAACACATGAAAAGGATCATACACCATAATCAGTGGGATTTATCCCAGGGATGCAAGGATTCTTCAATATATGCAAATCAATCAATTTGATACACCATATGAACAAATTGAAGAAGAAAAAACATATGATCATCTCAATAGATGCAGAAAAAGCTTTTGACAAAATTCAACACCCATTTATGATAAAAAACCCTCCAGAAAGTGGGCATAGAGGGAACCTACCTCAACATAATAAATGCCATATATGACAAACCCTCAGCAAACATCATTCTCAGTGGTGAAAAACAAAGCATTTCCTCTAAGATCAGGAACAAGACAAGGAAGTCCACTCTCACCACTATTATTAAACATAGTTTTGGAGGTCCTACCCATGGCAATCAGAGAAGAAAAAAAATGAAAGGAATCCAAATTGGAAAAGAAGAAGTAAAACTGTCACTGTTTGCAGATGACATGATACTATACATAGAGAATCCTAAAGATGCCACCAGAAAACTACTAGAGCTAATAAGTGCATTTGGTAAAGTTGCAGGATACAAAATTAATGCTCAGTAATCTCTTGCATTCCTATATACTAATGAAGAAAAATCTGAAAGAGAAATTAAGGAATCACTCTCATTTATCACTGCAATAAAAAGAATAAAATACCTAGGAATAAACCTACTGAGAGAGACAAAAGACCTGTATGCAGAAAAGTGTAAGACATTGATGAAAGAAATTAAAGATGATACCAACAGATGGAGGGATATACCATGTTCTTGGATTGGAAGAATTAATATTGTGAAAATGACTATACTACCTAAAGCAATCTACAGATTCAATGCAATCCCTATCAAATTACCAATGGCATTTTACAGAAGTAGAACAAAAAATCTTAAAATTTGTATGGAGACTCAAAAGACCCTGAATAGCCAAAGTATTCTTGAGGGAAAAAATCGGAGCTGGAGGAATCAGATTCCCTGACTTCAGACTATACTGTAAAGCTATAGTTATCAAGACAATATGGTACTGGCACAAAAACAGAAATATAGATCAATGGAACATGATAGAAAGCCCAGAGATAAACCCACCTACCTGTGGTCAACTAATCTATGACAAAGGAGGCAAGGATATCCAATGGAGAAACAACAGTCTCTTCAATAAGTGGTGCTGGGAAAACTGGACAGCTACATGTAAAAGAATAAAATTAGAACACTCCCTAACACCATACACAAAAATAAACTCAAAATGGATTAGAAACCTAAATGTAAGACTGGATACTATAAAACTCTTAAAGGAAAACATAGGAAGAACACTCTTTGACATAAATCACAGCAAGATCTTTTTTGATACACCTTCTAGAGTAATGGAAATAAAAACAAAAATAAACAAATGGGACCTAATGTAACTTCACAGCTTTTGCACAGCAAAGGAAACCATAAGCAAGACGAAAAGACAACCCTCAGAATGGGAGAAAATATTTGCAAATGAATCAGTGGACGAAGGATTAATCTCCAACATATATAAACAGCTCATGCAGCTCAATATTAAAAAAAACAAACAACCCAATCCAAAAGTGGGCAGAAGACCTAAATAGACATTTCTCCAAAGAACACATACAGATGGCCAGGAAGCAAATGAAAAGCTGCTCAACATCACTAATTATCAGAGAAATGCAAACCAAAACTACAATGAGGTCTCACCTCACACCAGTTAGAATGGGCATCATCAGAAAATCTACAAACAAGAAATGCTGGAGAGGGTGTGGAGTAAAGGGAACCCTCTTGCCCTGTTGGTGGGAATGTAAATTGATACAGCCACTATGGAGAACATTATGGAGGTTACTTAAAAAACTAAAAATAGAATTACCATATGATCCAGCAATCCCACTACTAGGCATATACCCAGAGAAAACCGTAATTCAAAAAGACACATGCACCCCAGTGTTCATTGCAGCACTTTTTACAATAGCCAGGTCATGGAAGCAACCTAAATGCCCCTTGACAGATGAGTGGATGAAGAAAATGTGGTACATATATACAGTGGAATATTACTTAGCCATAAAAGGAATGAAATTGTTGAGACGTGGATTTATCTAGAGACAGTCATACAGAGTGAAATAAGTCAGAAAGAGAAAAACAAATATCGTATATTAACGCATATGTGTGGAACCTAGAAAAATGGTACAGATGAACTAGTTTGCAGGGCAGAAATTGAGACACAGATGTAGAGAACAAATGTATGGACACCAAGGGAGGAAAGCGGCGGGGGGGTCTGGGTGGTGGTATGATGATTTGGGCAATTGGGATTGACATGTATACACTGATGTGTATAAAATTGATGACTAATATGAACCTGCTGTATAAAAAAATAAATAAAATTAAATTAAAACAAAAAAAGAGGGCTTCCCTGGTAGCACAGTGGTTGAGAGTATGCCTGCCGATGCAGGGGACATGGGTTCGTGCCCCGGTCCAGGAGGATCCCACATGCCGCGGAGCGGCTGGGCCCGTGAGCCCTGGTCGCTGAGCCTGCGCGTCTGGAGCCTGTGCTCTGCAACGGGAGAGGTCACAACAGTGAGAGGCCTGCGTACCGCAAAAAAAAAAAAAAAAAAAAAGAAAGGAAAAGTAAACACACTTATGGCTGCTAAGGAGGAAAGGTGGGGTTGGGTGAGGCATAATCCAGGAAGTTGAAATTAGCATAGATACCTTTCCAAAGACCAATAAATAAATAAATAAATAAATAAATAAAATCTGTTACAAGGCTTTCAAAGGAGCTATCCATTGTTCTGGTACTCTATTTCAGACCTTTCTGCATCAAAGTGCCAATATCCTTATTCTTGGTACAATATTTGCCTCTCAACCTTGTCCTCCTGATTGTAACTACCCTTAACATTACTGTGCTCTAGATCAAAACTGATCAAAACCATTTTTATACCTTGAATGGTTTCCAACCTAACTTCCAGTAACCTTAATAAGTTAATGAGTTACACTGCTGCCCAAGTTAATCGATACCTAGCCTGATCTTCACATTCCCCATTTATGCCCCAGACCTACATTCTGGTTTCAAACTGGATTAATTACACAACAAAAAATGCATATATTGTGCATGTAGCCAATGGCTGGAGAATTACTTTCATAAGGCATCAATAATTATAATGTAAGTCAAACTAATTTTTATGGTTTGTGACATTTTTAAGTACCTGAGAAGAACCTGATTTTAGAACACAAATAAATCTTACGAATAGTTTGATATGTGAGCAGTGATTTGGTTGTAAATGAATACTTCTGCTGATTGTTCATGTTTCTTATCTCAACCAAGAATCCCCAAAGACTCAAATAATATTTTTAACAGATGATGAAATCACTTGGGCAACTTTGATACTTATTATGTTATCTCACAGGATTCCATTCTCATGTAAATGCTCTACTCTGGTAATAAGAAAAGGAAAGATGGGAGGTCTGTTTGGGGCTTGAAGTTTGATTATTCTCTTCATTGACTTTTAAGAATATGAAGTGTATTATTTATGCCAAGCCCATGAGACACATTACCTGTACTAAGAAGAACAGTATTTTGCAGAGTTGATTCCTATTAAAGAGTGAGTTTTAACAGCCAAAGGCACAAATAAGCCAACTTGAGGGGTATTGATCAGGGAGAAATGTGGCATTGGCACTGACTGGAAAGTGCACGTTTGCTGTTCAATTAGAGTCAAATCCAGCAGCAAGAAAACTTGGGGGGGGGGGATTTCTTAAAAAAAAAAATTGGGTGCAAGGAGCTCTAACTTTCATAAGAATTAATTTTAGTTAAATCAGGTACTCTCAAGGTAAGGAAAAATGGATGAACTGGTAGGATAATGATTTACCTGAGACACTCTATTTTCATTGCATCTGGTTGACTTTTTTTCCAATGATATAAAAATGTACATGGTTTTTAGATCACTTAATGAATATAAATATAGATATTTTAATCTGTGTTTCATTAGACTAACACAGTAGTACCACGACTAAACATTGCAAAATTTAGAAACACGTGTCTATTTCCCCTTGGTAAATTTCCCATGGCAGAATTTCTCTACTTACATTCCTTTTTATGTGGCTAGAACCCATGGTATTTGAAGATGGGAAGGGAAGAATACTACCTAAGTGATAGTAACAAAGATATTCATTGGCAATTATTGCTTTTACGTTTACCTTTTCTATATTGGATATCATATGAACAAAGATAAAAATTATTAAGATTTTGGCCTCATTTTCAGTAATTTAAACAGAGGAATCAGCTTAAAGAAAAAAACAATATCCAGGCCCTAGGGTGATTAGTCTAGTTTGACAGTAGTCCTATATTGTTGATTTTATGCTTTGAGTTTTGTGAATGCTTTCATTTCACATTTGGCAGTTTTATTGTTTACGCATATACAATTAGTTGAAAGCCTAAGAAAAAAAATTACTGTTAACGAAAGGCATTGTCCACTTCTTTAAGTTGGGTAACACGTGGTTATTTTCTTTTCTGCATGTCTATGTTCTTTCTTAAATGTTCTTTAGGACAGTGCTTCCAAACTTTAATGTGCATGTGAATCATTTATGCATCTTGTTAAAATGTGGAATCTGATAGTAGGTTTGTAATAGAGACTGAGATTCTGCATTTCTAACAAGCACCCAGGTAATGCCAATGCTGCTGGTCTGCAGACCATACTTCTAATTTCTCTTATGTAATAGCTATTAGCTATTACATCATAGAAGTAGCTATTATAGTAAGCTATTTGACTTTCCTATTTCAGGACCAATAGGGATGGTGAAATGGTGATTAAGACCATGGGCTCTAGTGTCAGGTGGTCTGAGTTTGACTTCCAGCTTTCATCTTTGCTTAGCTGTGACTAAACTGTTAAATGTTTCTAAGCCTCAGTGTCCCATTATATAAAAAGTAGATAATGTCTGGTCCTACATCATGGAATTCTTATGTTGATTTCATGAGATAATGCTTATAAAGTACTTAGCCCACTGATAGGCACATAGTAGATACTCTAAAATATTAGGTACAATCATTTATATTTGCATTTATATGAAGCAGAAGGGGCTTTCAGAAATTATATAGTTTAACCCTGTTAAAGCTTGGAATATTGAGACATGTAAGATAAACTGAGTTGCCTTGGATCGATCAGCAGGTGCTGGTTAATAACCTAGATAAGATGGCATATCAGAGGCAGCATCTGAGAGAAAATTTGGAAGGATTAAGACAGTTAAAACAAAATTCATTACTTTGGCAGATGCATTAATCAAAAGAATAAACCCAGCATATCCTATATTACTTAATAGATTTTCATATTTTTATGAACACACTTCTATTTTTTCAAACATCATTTTACTTGTGCTATTTCAAACACTTTATGATACAACTCATACAGTTTTTAAAGCCATTTTAGCAGAGAAAATCTTGAAGTGCAAGTAGAAATTTATAACATACTCTTCAACAGAATAATTGCTTTGCAGATATCATCACTTTTTTATGCTTAAGAAAAAATCTCCATGGAGGTCTGTCACTGTTTGGCCCTGAGAATCAGGAGGTATGCAATTTAATTCTATTTCTGTTGCTCACTGATTGTGGGTTCTTGGGTAAGTCAGTTTATCTCTGGCTCAGTTTCATCAACTATAAAAATATCCATTTTTCCTCCAAGCATCAAGTATAGTTCTGGGTGTTGAAAATTTGTTGTTGGATTATCGCCAAAATGAGTTCATTATTATAATGGCACCTTCACCTTCAGAATATGACCAAGGCTATCAATGACATAAGCCCTTTATCGTAGGAAATTCTATGTCAGTGACTTCCACAATGATTGAAAGTGAGGGCCCATTTCTTTGGGTGTTAAAAGCACTGAGAAATTGGGTAGCAGCTGTTGACATTGCACAAGCTAAATTATTAACCATATATGTGTAAACCTATGCATTTCCTTTAGGAAAAAATGTACCCTACACCACTGTATAATATGGTGGCATTAACTTTATCTCCGGCTGAATTTAAAAAAATAAACTTCAGTATTATTATAATGCAGATGCAAGTTGTCTATGAGGCTTTCCAAAAGATTTTCTTGTGCTTTGAGTTGAGATCTTTTTAAAAATTTTATGCCTTTATGTTTTTTCTCTCTCACAAAATGACATCCAAATGCAAACATATGTGGACAGAAAAAAATGATCATAGTAAAGTGGATCCTCATCTTTTAATTAGAGATGGATTAATATTTATGGGTTTATCTTTACCTTAAGTATGTTTTTACAGGAAATGCATTTCAAAATTCTGGATTGTCCATAAGGTTTCTTTACATTCCTGACAATGTTCTTCCCAGTGAAGATCAAGATTTATATAAGAAAAGTTTATTGTATTTGTAATTGGAAAAGCATAAAAACTGATTTCTGTCAGTTCCCTCAAGTAGAGGTGCCAAAACTATTTAGACCTCAACTTATTTCTTTCTGGAATCTCTGCATACACACTCCTTTACCTACCGAGGATGTCATCATTTCAGCATTCCCCATGTGCCTGGTGCTGTTAGTTCGTGAAGCCCAATCCCTTTTGCTGTCATTTGTCCCCCTGTGGGTCACTTAAAAATATCAGATACAGCTGTTGCTTTTACCTATAACTTTGCCCCAAGGTAATAGTTGATGTAAGTGTAAAGAATATCTTGAGAAGAAAATTTGGCATTTAAAATAGAAAGTACAGTATCTTTCTAGTGAATTTCTAAAGAATGCTATCATTTTGAATTAACACTTTAATTCAAAGTAAAGGGCTGAAAGATGTCTTGGCCTCATTTATTAAGCTCTTTTCTTAATTTAGACGGTTTTGATTTTTAAATATTCTATATTAAATGTGCAAAGTAAATATACTGGAGTTTTCTAAGTCTTTTATTTTTATTTACAATGTTGTGTTAGTTTTAGGTGTACAATACAGTGATTCAGTTATGCATATACATATATTCATTCTTCTTCAGATTCTGTTCTCATATAGGTTATCACAAGAATATTGAGTAGAGTTCCCTGTGCTATAGAGTGGGTCCTTGTTGGTTATCTGTCTTATATATACTAGTGTGTGTATGTTAATCCCAAGCTCCTGATTTATCCCTTCCCCACCCACATTTCCCCTTTGGTGACCATAAGTTTGTTTTTGATATCTTTAAGTCTGTTTCTGTTTTGTAAATAATATCATTTGTGTCATTGTTTAAAATTAGATTCCACATATGAGTGATATCATATGATATTTGTTTTTCTTTATCTGATTTACTTCGCTTAGCATGATAATCTCTAGGTCCATCGGTGTTGCTGCAAACGGCATTATTTTGTTCTTTTTTTTCCATGAATATCTTTTATTTTTTATTTTAAAAAGACAATAAAAATATTTTGATATTTTAAAACCCAATGCATTCTTTTTTTAACATCTTTATTGGAGTATAATTGCTTTACAATGGTGTCTTAGTTTCTGCTTTATAACAAAGTGAATCAGTTATACATATACATATGTTCCCATATCTCTTGCCTCCTGTGTCTCCCTCCCTCCCACCCTCCATATCCCACCCCTCTAGGTGGTCACAAAGCACCGAGCTGATCTCCCTGTGCTATGCAGCTGCTTCCCACTAGCTATCTATTTTACATTTGGTAGTGTATATATGTCCATGCCACTCTCTCACTTTGTCACAGCTTACCCTTCCCCTTCCCCATATCCTCAAGTCCATTCTCTAGTAGGTCTGTGTCTTTATTTCAGTCTTACCCTTAGGTTCTTCATGACACTTTTTTTTCTTAGATTCCATATGTATGTGTTAGCATACGGTATTTGTTTTTCTCTTTCTGACATACTTCACGCTGTATGACAGAATCTATGTCCATCCACCTCAATAAAAATAACTCAATTTCATTTCTTTTTATGGCTGAGTAATATTCCATTGTATATATGTGCCACATCTTCTTTATCCATTCATCCGGTGATGGACACTTAGGTTGCTTCCATCTCCTGGCTATTGTAAATAGAGCTGCAATGAACATTTTGGTACATGACTCTTTTTGAACTATGGTTTTCTTTTTCAGGGTATATGCCCAGTAGTGGGATTGCTGGGTCATATGGTAGTTCTATTTGTAGTTTTTTAAGGAACCTCCGTACTGTTCTCCATAGTGGCTGTACCAATTCACATTCCCACCAACAGTGCAAGAGGGCTCCCTTTTCTCCAGACCCTCTCCAGCATTTATTGTTTCTAGATTTTTTGATGATGGCCTTTCTGACCAGTGTGAGATGATACCTTATTGTAGTTTTTATTTGCATTTCTCTAATGCTTAATGATGTTGAGTATCGATTCACGTGTTTGTTGGCAATCTGTATATCTTCTTTGGAGAAATGTCTATTTAGGTCTTATGCCCATTTTTGGATTGGGTTGTTTCTTTTTTTGTTATTGAGCTGCATGAGCTGCTTGTAAATTTTGGAGATTAATCCTTTGTCAGTTGCTTCATTTGCAAATATTTTCTCCCATTCTGAGGGTTGTCTTTTGGTCTTGTTTATGGTTTCCTTTGCTGTGCAAAAGCTTTGAAGTTTCATTAGGTCCCATTTGTTTATTTTTGTTTTTATTTCCATTTCTCTAGGAGATGGGTCAAAAAGGATCTTGCTGTGAATTATGTCATAGAGTGTTCTGCCTATGTTTTCCTCTAAGAGTTTGATAGTTTCTGGCCTTACATTTAGGTCTTTAATCCATTTTGAGCTTATTTTTGTGTATGGTGTTAGGGAGTGTTCTAATCTCATACTTTTACATGTACCTGTCCAGTTTTCCCAGCACCACTTATTGAAGAGGCTGTCCTTTCTCCACTGTACATTCCTGCCTCCTTTATCAAAGATAAGGTGACCATATGTGTGTGGGTTTATCTCTGGGCTTTCTGTCCTGTTCCATTGATCTATCTTTCTGTTTTTGTGCCAGTACCATACTGTCTTGATTACTGTAGCTTTCTAGTATAGTCTGAAGTCAGGGAGCCTGATTCCTCCAGCTCTGTTTTTCGTTCTCAAGATTGCTTTGGCTATTCGGGGTATTTTGTGTTTCCATACAAATTGCGAAATTTTTTGTTCTAGTTCTGTGAAAAATGCCAGTGGTCGTTTGATAGGGATTTCACTGAATCTGTAGATTGCTTTGGGTAGTAGAGTCATTTTCACAATGTTGATTCTTCCAATCCGAACATGGTATATCTCTCCATCTATTTGTATCAACTTTAATTTCTTTCATCAGTGTCTTATAATTTTCTGCATACAGGTCTTTTGTCTCCTTAGGTAGGTTTATTCCTAGATATTTTATTCTTTTTGTTGTAATGGTAAATGGGAGTGTTTTCTTAATTTCACTTTCAGATTTTTCATCATTAATGTATAGGAATGCCAGAGATTCCTGAGCATTAATTTTGTATCCTGCTACTTTACCAAATTCATTGATTAGCTCTAGTAGTTTTCTGGTAGCATCTTTAGGATTCTCTATGTATAGGATCATGTCATCTGCAAACAGTGACAGCTTTACTTCTTCTTTTCCAATTTGGATTCCTTTTATTTCCTTTTCTTCTCTGATTGCTGTGGCTAAAACTTCCAAAACTATGTTGAATAAGAGTGGTGAGAGTGGGCAACCTTGTCTTGTTCCTGATCTTAGTGGGAAGGTTTCAGTTTTTCACCATTGAGGATGATGTTGGCTGTGGGTTTGTCATTTATGGCCTTTATTATGTTGAGGAAAGTTCCCTCTATGCCTACTTTCTGCAAGGTTTTTACCATAAATGGGTTTTGAATTTGGTCGAAAGCTTTCTCTGCATCTATTGAGATGATCATATGATTTTTCTCCTTCAATTTGTTAATATGGTGTATCACCTTGATCGATTTGCATATATTGAAGAATCCTTGCATTCCAGGAATAAACCCCACTTGATCATGGTGTATGATCCTTTTAATGTTCTGTTGGATTCTGTTTGCTAGTAGTTTGTTGAGGATTTTTGCATCTATGTTCATCAGTGATATTGGCCTGTATTTTCTTTCTTTGTGACATCTTTGTCTGGTTTTGGTATCAGGGTGATGGTGGCCTCGTAGAATGAGTTTGGGAGTTTTCCTCTGCTATATTTTGCAAGAGTTTGAGAAGGATAGATGTTAGCTCTTCTCTAAATGTTTGATAGAATTCGCCTGTGAGCCATCTGGTCCTGGGCTTTTGTTTGTTGGAAGATTTTTAATCACAGTTTCAATTTCAGTGCTTATGATTGGTCTCTTCGTATTTTCTATCTCTTCCTGATTCAGCCTTGGCAGGTTGTGCATTTGTAATAATTTGTCCATTTCTTCCAGGGTGTCCATTTTATTGGCATAGAGTTGCTTGTAGTAATCTCTCATGATCTTTTGTATTTCTGCAGTGTCAGTTGTTACTTCTCCTATTTCATTTCTAATTCTGTTGATTTGAGCCTTCTCCCTTTTTTTCTTGATGATTCTGGCTAATGGTTTATCAATTTTGTTTATCTTCTCAAAGAACCAGCTTTTAGTTTTATTGATCTTTGCTATAGTTTCTTTCATTTCTTTTTCATTTATTTCTGATCTGATCTTTATGATTTATTTCCTTCTGCTAACTTTTGGGTTGATTTGTTCTTCTTTCTCTAATTGCTTTAGGTGCAAGGTTAGGTTGTTTATTTGAGATGTTTCTTGTTTCTTGAGGTAGGATTGTATTGCTATAAACTTCCCTCTTAGAACTGCTTTTGCTGCATCCCATAGGTTTTGGGTCGTCATGTCTCCCTTGTCATTGTTTCTAGGTATTTTTGATTTCCTCTTTGATTTCTTCAGTGATCACTTACTTCGGTATTAAGTAGTGTATTGTTTAGCCTCCATGTGTTTGTATTTTTTACAGATATTTTCCTGTAATTGATATCTAGTCTCATAGCATTGTGGTAGAAAAGATACTTGATACAATTTCAATTTTCTTAAATTTACCAAGGCTTGATTTGTGACCCAAGATATGATCTATCCTGGAGAATGTTCCATGAGCCCTTGAGAAAACTGTGTATTCTGTTGTTTTTGGATGGAATGTCCTATAAATGTCAATTAAGTCCATCTTGTTTAATGTATCATTTAAAGCTTGTGTTTCCTGATTTATTGTCTTTTTGGATGATCTGTCCATTGGTGAAAGTGGGGTGTTAAAGTCCCCTACTATGAATGTGTTACTGTCGATTTCCCCTTTTATGGCTGTTAGTATTTGCCTTATGTATTGAGGTGCTCCTATATTGGGTGCATAAATATTTACAATTGTTATATCTTCTTCTTGATTTGATCCCTTGATCATTATGTAGTGTCCTTCTTTATCTCTTGTAATAGTCTTTATTTTAAAGTCTGTTTTGTCTGATATGAGAATTGCTACTCCAGCTTTCTTTTGGTTTCCATTTGCATGGAATATCTTTTTTCATCCCCTCACTTTCAGTCTGTGTGTGTCCCTAGGTCTGAAGTGGGTCTCTTGTAGACAGCATAAATATGGGTCTTGTTTTTGTATCCATTCAGCCAGTCTGTATCTTTTGTTGGGAGCGTTTAATCCATTTACATTTAAGGTAATTATTGATATGTATGTTCCTATTCCCATTTTCTTAATTGTTTTGGGTTTGTTATTGTAGGTCTTCTCCTTCTCTTGTGTTTATTGCCTAGAGAAGTTCCTTTAGCATTCGTTGCAAAGCTGGTTTGGTGGTGCTGAACTCTCTCAGCTTTTGCTTGTCTGTAAAGGTTTTAATTTCTCCATCAAATCTGAATGAGATCCTTGATGGGTAGAGTAATCTTCGTTGTAGGTTTTTCTCCTTCATCACTTTAAATATGTCCTGCCACTCCCTTCTGGCTTGCAGAGTTTCTGCTCTAAGATCAGCTGTTAACCTTATGGGGATTCCCTCTGCAGTGGCGGGCTGCAGAGGCTCCCTGGAAGGGTGGGGGGGGTGTGTGTGGATAGTGACCTGTGCTCGCACACAGGCTTCTTGCTGGCAGCAGCAGCAGCCTTAGTGTCTCTTGCCCGTCTCTGGGGTCCATGCTGATAGCTGCAGCCCGTGCCCATCTCTGGAGCTCCTTTAAGCAACGCTCTTAATCCCCTCTCCCAGCACACCAGGAAACAAAGAGGCAAGAAATAGTCTCTTGCCTCTTCGGCAGGTCCAGACTTTTCCCCAGACTCCCTCCCGGCTAGCCGTGGTGCACTAACCCCTTTAGGCTGTGTTCACGCCGCCAACCCCAGTCCTCTCCCTGGGATCTGACCGAAGCCCGAGCCTCAGCTTCCAGCTCCCACCCGCCCCGGCGGGTGAGCAGGCAAGCCTCTCGAACTGGTGAGTGCCAGTCGGCACTTATCCTCTGTGCGGGAATCTCTCCGCTTTGCTCTCTGCAACCCTGTTGCTGCGGTCTCATCCCCGGCTCCGAAGCTTCCCCCCTCCACCACCCGCAGTCTCCACCCACGAAGGGTCTTCCTAGTGTGTGGAAACCTTTCCTCCTTCACAGCTCCCTCCCACTAGTGCAAGTCCTGTCCCTATTTTTTGTCTCTGTTTATTCTTTTTTCTTTTGCCCTACCCAGGTACGTGGGGAGTTTCTTGCCTTTTGGGAGGTCTGAGGTCTTCTGCCAGGTTCAGTGGGTGTTCTGTAGGAATTGTTCCATGTGTAGATGTATTTCTGATGTGTCTTTGGGGGGAGAAAGTGATCTCTGCGTCTTAGTCTTCCACCATCTTCCCCCTCTCTCTCTTTGTTCTTTTTTTAAGGCTGAGTAATATATCATTGTATATATGTACCACATCTTCTTTATCCATTCCTCTGTCGATGGACATTTAGGTTGCCTTCATGTTCTCGCTATTGTAAATAGTGCTGCAGTGAACATTAGGTTGCATGTATCTTTTTGAATTATGGTTTTCTCCGGGTATATGCCCAGGAGTAGGATTGGTGGATCATATGGTAGCTCTATTTTTAGTTTTCTAAGGAACCTGCATACTGTTTTCCATAGTGGCTGTACTAATTTACATTCTCATCAACAGTGTAGGAGGTTTCCCTTTTCTTCACACCCTCTCCAGCATTTATTGTTTATAGAGTTTTTGATGATAGCCATTCTGACCGATGTGAGTTGATACCTCATCGTAGTTTTGATTTACATTTCTCTGATAATTAATGATGTTGAGCATCTTTTCATGTGCTTTTGGCCATCTGTATGTCTTCTTTGGAGAAATGTCTATTTATATCTTCTGCCCAGATTTTTATTGGGTTGTCTGGTTTTTTTGATACAGAGCTGCATGAGCTGTTTTTATATTTTGGAGATTAATCCCTTGTCAGTCGCTTCATTTGCAAATATTTTCTCCCATTCTGTGGGTTGTCTTTTTGTTTTGTTTAAGGTTTCCTTTGCTGTGCAGAAGCTTTAAGTTTAATTAGGTCCTATTTGTTTATTTTTATTTTCATTACTCTAGGAGGTAGATCAAAGAAGATATTTATGTCTGCAATTTATGTCAAAGTGTGTTCAGCCTATGTTTTCCTCTAAGAATTTTATAGTGTCTAGCCTTACATTTTGGTCTTTTATCTCTTTTGAATTTATTTTTGTGTATAGTTTTAGGGAATGTTCTAATTTCATTCTTTTACATGGAGCTGTGCAGTTGAATAAGCACTGCTTATTAAAGAGACTGTCTTTTCTACATTGTATATTCTTGCCTCCTTTGTCATAGATTAATTGACCATAGGTGGGTGAGTTTATTTCTGGGCTTTCTATCCTGTTCCATTGATTGATATTTCTGTCCTTGCACCAGTACCATACTGTTTTGATTATTGTGGCTTTGTAGTATAGTCTGAAGTCAGGGAGCCTGATTCCTCCAGCTCTGTTTTTCTTTCTCAGGATAGCTTTGGCTTTTCAGGGTCTTTTGTGTTTCCATACAAACTTTAAAATTGAGTCTATTTCAAAAGTCTGTGAGAAATGATATACAGGAATCTGCCTTTTGTACAAATATTACTGTAAGCACATCAGCAGTCTATCTGGGCCCTGGATAACATTTTGGTAGATGCCTTAATCCAACCTCAGAGCACATAGTCATTTAGAGGAACAGATTTTGTTTTTACAAGAGCAAATAGGCTTTGCTGATTGCTCAATATGCAGAATTGTCTGAAAAATATTCACCAAAGACACAAAGTAATATAAAAATAAAGCCCTTTTCATAAAGTATTAATTTAAAATGAATTTTGCAATGATCACGAAATGCAGTTGCTTTTTTAATATGGATATCGACCTTTGATTTGAGTCATAGGGACAATCTGGGATGTTGTGAGTGATTCTGAGCAATGTCTTAGAGTATGTGCCTGAAATGTAATAAACTTAGAAATAAAGAATCTCTCCCAACAAATCACTTTTATTTGACCTCTCAGCAGTGAACGTTGAGATCTGACAGATTTGAAGTTAGCACGTGAATGTGAAATATATCAGTCTTGTAAGTGCCTAGGGAAACATTGTTTTGCTACACAGAGATGATCTATTGAAGAAAGTAACCACTGTAGCAGAAAGACTGTTTCTTTGATGTACATATTCACTGGGGGCGTGCTTGACAGCTGATTCATTTAGGAAAATCACCATTAATACTGCAGTCCTTAAACTTAAGCTGCAACTGGCTTTTAGAGTCAAACATGGACCCAATTTGAGCTAATATTAGTACAAATACCCTACAGCTTTCATTGCCAGACTGCTTTACATAATCCATAAAAGCAGCTGTATAATTTGAATTTATCCTGGGAGTCGGCTTTGATCAGAAATAATTTCTGTCACATAAAAAATTTGATAAGCTTCCTATGTTCCATGTTTGCACAGTCATGATAGCTCATCCCCTTGGAATTATCGATGGAATGACTGGGCCCTGTAGACCTGCTCAATTAGTGTTTTTATTTACAAGGCCCTCAATCCCGTGGAAAACAGGAACAGTTACTACTACTCAAAGCAGATCCTGAGACAAAGCATTAAAATAATCATAACTCATAATAACAAATGCTGATATTAAGACATTATTATTTATTCTTCAAGGGGTTATGTTTCAGAGATGCTTTTTTTCTTTACAGGCTTTTGTTTTCCCCTTGGTAGAGTGACAGTCTCTTCCCAGTCTGGGCTGTAACATCCTCCTGGCTGGAGAACTGGTATAAGAGATGTGGAGAAAAAGTCACATCGCTATTCCTGAGTGAGGGGACTGTGGCCTCTGTTGACTTTACATTCTCTTGGCTTGTAGCTTTTAAAAGTAAGGCCAGGTTTTCTGCCATTCTTCTCTCAGCTGGTCTCTGACTTGAGATTCACAGAACAAATTGCAGGAGGTAAGCCCAGCCAGGTCTTAAATCCACCTGCAGGCCTTTGCCTGAGCCAGCCATTTTGTCAAAGTCTACATTTTACCTCTTCTGAATGCATAGGAGGGAAAAAATACAGTTGATCCTAAATGAATTCATCAAATTCAAAGGTAGTTGTCAGGAAAGGTAGTTTGTCAAAAAAAAAAAAAAAAAAAAAGGAAATCTAGGATAAGAGTTTATTTGCAAAATGAAAAAGTACCTCGGTTTTCTCTTTCCAGACAAATTTGTAAAGTGCTGTTTTCTTTCACTGGTACAGCATACCTTAACCAAAAGTGGAAAATTGAAACAATTGTTTACATATCATAGGTAGTGATATCAATTGGAGTTTTATAAGACACACACACAAACTGTTTTATTGTATATACAGTACTGTATATTATATATATGTATTTCTAAAATGTATTCCTATATAATGTATATATGTGTAGCTATAATTATTTCTTTGTACCCACTTTATGTCCACTTAGATCAACAACTTAATTTTTGGCCTTTTAAATAATTAAGGTGAGAGCTGCTACTTTAATGCATTTCTGGTTTTGCTTTGCTCCTGTCTTATTATGTACTAGTGATTTGTTACCAGCTGGAAAGAAGTTTTTGTTCATTGCTTTGTTCTATTCCCTTTATAAGTCAGGCTCAAAGGAATATATTCTTTAGCAAGCAGCCAGAGCCACTCTGATTACAGATAAGCTAATTGATGCTAAAAAATGAGGGAGACACGGAATGCTGCTCTGAGACCCTGCAGCTCCTAGGGCAGGCATTAGAGACAGTGGCTGCCCCACTTTCCTCTCCAAAGCTGCAGTTCCCCTGTCTGCCAAGCCTCAAGAGCAGGGGCAAGGTGAGCAAGGGACAGGGGTTATGTAAAAACATGGGAGGTTAAATTCAAAATCATAATGGGGTAGATATGTAATGGACTTGGAGTTCACTTGTCCAGCGTTTCTCACAGTGTTGTCTGAGGCCTTCCTGGTAGAATCCCCCTCCTCCTTACTGAGTCAGTCTCTGTGGGGTTGTGGGCCCAGGTTACAAGCACACCAGGTAAATTTTTACTACACACTAAGGTTTGCAGATCACTGATTCTAATCTAATAGTCCTTTTAGCAATATTGATTTACATTGGTTATATCACCGTCATTCTCATCAGCATCATAATTGCTAGGATTTATTGAGAATTTACTCTTCAGGGCACTGTGCTTTTCATGCTTTATCTTCTTTAATCTTGACAAAAATCCTATAAATTAGAATCATATAAGCCTTTATAAGTAAAAAGAAACAGGCCTAGAGAACTTGAGAACTTTCCCAAGTTGACAACAATTAGTAAGTGATAGAGACAGAATCCAACCCCTCTTCTGTATAACTACAGAGCCTTTACTTGAATACTTTGTAGATAAAAATTTTACAGAAAACAAATATTGCTTTTTGTAGAGACTCTAAAATAGTGGAAATGAATAGGAAATACTTTAGGGAAAAAATACAATTAACTGAAATACTTGAAAGATAGAATAGCTTCATCTTATCTGGTCTGTCGTATTAACGGAAATATTGGACTCATACACAAGTTAGAAGAAATGGACATGGAGATATGGAACATTGAATAAGACCAGCATATATGCCCTAAAACTTTCCTAGGGAACTTGGAATTTGCATAGGCAAAAGTAAAACAAGGAATAGTGAAGGATCTTGTGGGTGATTAAATAAAATATCTTTAGTTCCAAATTTTAAATTCCTTTTGTTTGTTTGTATATCCATATTGCCTAGTGCAGGGTTTGCTATATAATAAGATTCAAAATTATTGTTGAATAAATTGAATTGGGTGTGGAATTGGAGAATAAAAAGTAATTGTGAGAGGCCATCCTGGTAGCTTTTCAGATCTGTCATGATGTCTTGATGGAAATGAGGCTCCTTAGGACCTGTTATGCTAACAGTAAGACTGCATCTTAGTGAAGACTTTATTTGGGGAGTGTGTGAATGAAACATTTTAAAATATAAAGGGGGATCAGAGAGAGCATCATGACATGATACCAAGGACTTTCAGTGCATGCTCTATGCGTAAATGCAGTATTAAAAAGTGATCTGTATTGAGGTGGGCTGAGGTCATAAGTCTAAAATTTAGTGTGATTTGGATGTTAATACCTCAGATGTTAAAGTCAGAAGGACCTAGTTTCAAATCACAGCTCTCCACAATGTTGTATGTGCCAGGACAACATACAGAGCCTCCTCACTTAGGAAATATGGATGAGAATGCCGAGATTATTGATATGTGGGAGGGCATGAATATCTTCTTCGTAAAACACCTCAAAAGTCAAAATTATAGAAGCAAAACTACAAAAAGGAAAATTGGGACCATGTGACATTTTACTAAACAAGCACATTTTTCTTTTGTGTGTATATAAAACATGTTATATGATATTAGAAATATAAGTTGTTGCTACATGATACTGAACACCAGATGAAAAATTAGAACAAAATTAACCAGTCATTGCTGATTATATAAACATCCAGATGTTTGGCATCAGATAGATAAAACATCTGGCTCGTGAATTGAAATTTTTACTTTTCATATGCAAGTTGTGATAACACTACTTGGTGTTTATTTCTATAATTTTTTTTTCCTTTCTAAAGTAACAAGCTTATGAATCTCACAAGAGAAATGTATAAAGCAGGGAAAACATTTCAATTTTAGGTAGATTTTAATCTCACAATTAATTTTTACTTTCCAATTTCACACCAAATTCAGTTTATTCAGCAATACTTTTGAATCTTATTATATAGCAAACCCCGCATTAGGCAATATGAATTTTAAGACAAACAAACAAAAAAACCACCCCTGCCTAGAGATAGGTCACTTTTGAAGGAAGGAAACAAATGTTTAAAACAATAAAAATTCAGCATCAGCACTGAAGTAAAATCAGGGTGGCACATGCACACAATAAAGAGGCTGCCTTCCCGGCTCCCAGCTAGAGGAAGTGGAGAGAAGAAGGCATGTCTGTAGAGACTTCCAAGAGGAAACTGATGTTGGAGTTGAGTAATAAGGACAAATAGCTGTATGCCGGGAGGATTCAGAAGTGATGGATATTCAAGGAGCTCATGGGTTTGCCCCTGGAGCTTAGGAGCTACATGTAAGTTGTCTGGGAGATGAGGCAGCAAGGAGAGATTCTGAGTGGTTTTCTCTTAGTGGGGTGACAGAGTGGCATTGCACAGAGTGTGAGGGGAGTAGAATACAGGATGAATGGTGAAGGGAGACAAGAAACCAGTAAGGGGACTACTGCAATGATCTGGGGTTATGAAATCCCTACCTTAGGAGGAAAAAAAAAAAATAAATAACAGAGAAGAGGGAACAGATTGCAGAGATATAGACGAGCTAAAAGCTCATTTGGTGCTATCAGGATGGAGAGCAAAGGAAAAGGAAGTTTGCCTACAGCTTTCAGGTTTCTGTTTGAATGACAGGGAAATAATGCCATCTCTATATGGAAGAAGAAAGGAGAAGGAACAGCTGTATGGATAAATGTGGTGAAACTAGTTTTTGACATCCCTGTGAGATACAAGAGGGAGATGTCTAGAAGGTCATAAAAAAGTAGCCTCGATTGAAATATTGATTTTTGCGGATGTTGAAATCCAAGTTAGAACAAGAAGAAACACTGTAAACATTATAAACACTAACATTAAAATACCGTCTAGATTCATTTAAATGATAATCCAGAGCATCAAGGCAATTGGTATATCTTTTGAAATTGCTTCATTATGAATTCCACGTTGGATGATCAGAAAGTTGGAAATAAAGAAATACATTATTTATGCCCTGATAGAATCTGTGAGCCATGATGTCAGTGCTGTGATACGTTGCTCTTACCCAGAACTATATGATTTTGAGAATTATCTTCTAGAACATTTTATTCAAATTCCAACACTAAAGATGTGAAAGGTATTATGTCTTTTATACTCCCGAGGGTTCATTTGTATATTTGATGGGAACTGAACTGCATTTTTAATTCAGATTTTTGTCTGTGGGTTTAAATGGCAGAAACAAAGTTTAAGTGCCCCTAAAATTTTTGAAAAATTCAATCATATATGGCTTTGTACATAGTATCAATTATTTTGTGATTGAAATATTTCTGGCCATAATCCCCAACATTGGACTAGTCCTAACTGTTGACTCTGTTTCACCTCGCCTTGGATTTCTATCCTAATCTGCTGTTATGTGGAACCAGAGGGTGATTCCCGTTGTCAGACTTCAGAGCCCAAGCCTCACTGTCATTTGGCATGCTCTATGGAGCAAAGAAGATTTGCGCTTTGCCTAGAGCTTGTCAAGAGCCATAAACACACAGCTTTGAATTAGAGGCGAAGCTAAACTTCTGAATAGCCATCCACAGGCTAGGTCTTTGTAGCCCTTCACAGCAAGATCTGAGCTATAATCTTCAATTTTATTTCACCTCTTAAGTGATAGATTCTGGAATAAACCTCATTTTCCTTATGGCCAAGGTATCTTGACTCCACTTTATATGGATACTATATGTTATTAATCTCAAAATCACCCTTGCTCTTCTTTATTGCTTAAGCAACATAAAAAATTAAAATGATAGTATTTTGTTTATAGAGGGCTAATGGTATGTTTTAATAGCCATAAAACTCTCATTGCTTTTTTTTTCCCCTCTCAAAGCTTTTTTTAAAAATAACTTTCTATTATACACAAAATTCATGCTATGTGCTTCCGCACGTACTTTCAAAAAGTGAGAAATTTTCTCGTATATTCATGGTCATTATAATACCAATATTAAACATAATTCCTAACTTATTTAACAGGTAGTCCATATTGAAATCCTGGGTTGCATCTCAAATGTCCTTAGCTTGCTGTTGTTTTTTGACTCAGTATTCAGATTCTACGCATTGCATTTTGTTGTTATATCCCTTAAAGCTCTTTAAGTCTTTTTCTTTCAATTGAAGAATAGTTGACACACAATAGTATATTTATTTCAGGCATATCATATAGTGATTCAGCATTTATATACATAACAAATTGATCACCATAAGTCTAATAACCAGCTGTTACCATGTAAAGTTATTATAATATTATTGACTATATTCTCTAGGCTTTACATTACATCATTGTGGCTTATTTGTTGTAACTGAAAGTTTGTATCCCTTAATCCCTTTCACCCATTTTGCTTGCCTTTCACCCTCCTCTTCTTTGGTGACCACAGTATTGTTCTCTGTATCTGTGGGTCTATTTCTATTTTGTTTTGTTTTGTTTTGTTTGTTTGTTTTTTAAATTCCATGTATAAGTAAAATTATATGATATTTGTCTTTCTCTTAAAATTACCTCTCAAAATGTTATATATAGAAAAACAAAGATAAGACTGACAACCGACTTCTTGTGAGAAATAATACAAATGAAGAGATACTTTTTGAACAGTTTTAACATATTAAAAAAAAGAAAACCCTGCCAACTTATAATTGAATAATTGGCAAAAACATTATTCAATATCAAAGGACATTTTCAGGCATATAAAAGGTGAAAAACATTACCACTAGCAAATCAATGCTGTAAGCAACGTTAAAGAAAATCATTCCATCAGAAGGAAAAGAGATAGAAATCAGTATTGACATGGAATAAATAACACTGGAAATGGTAAATATGTGAGTAAATATAAAAGGCTTTTTTTTTTTCCTTACTTTTAATTCTCTTTGAAAGGTAATGGACTGTTTGATACAGTAGTTGGCAAAATAAGGCCTGTGGACCTACAACCTATTTTATATGGCTTGAGACCTAAGGATAAATTTTGCATACTGAACTATAATAAGACATAAGCAAAAACAAAAACCAAGTAACCATGTGCAACAGATCTCATGGGACCTGCAGTGTTTAAAACATTTAATGTGTGGCCCCAGAAAAATATCCTCAGTTTAAAGCAAAAATACTAATGTTGTGACATTTACACCATTTGGAAAAGCAAAATATGTGAAAACAATAGGACAAAGTCCAGTGGAGGGAAGATGGACTAATAATGTCACAAGATTTTTCTACTCTCCTTTAAGTGATGCAATATTACTTAAAGTTAGATTGTGAAAAGTTAATAATATAAGTTAATGAGAGTTAATGATAAAGTAATAACTTAAAAAGATGAATAGTTAATAAGCCAATAAAGAA
Source organism: Orcinus orca (assembly GCF_937001465.1). Taxonomy (NCBI): domain Eukaryota; kingdom Metazoa; phylum Chordata; class Mammalia; order Artiodactyla; family Delphinidae; genus Orcinus; species Orcinus orca. The sequence continues at coordinate 44,224,535 of NC_064571.1, forward strand.
GATACAATGGATTGAAAAGTAACCAATTATTCCAAAAGATGGGAGTAAAGATGAAAAAGGATACAAAGATCAGAGGGGACAAATAAAAATGATAAGGAAGATGGTAGAACTAAACCTTAAAATAGTAGTAAATCATATTAAATATAATTGGTCAGGTACCCCATTAAATGACAGATAAGTCAGATTGCATAAAAAAGCAAGATGCAAATAAACATATGTGGTATACAGTAAGCCCTCCTGAAACATAGAGACATAAATGGTTCAAAGTCAAATAATGGGAAAATATATGCAGTGCTAAGCTAATATAAAGAAAGCTGCAATGGCTATATTAACATGAGATGAAATAAATTTAAAGAAAAGAATATTGCCATTAATAAAGTGGGCCATTTTTTAATGATAAAGAGCATAAAACATTCCTAAATGTTTGTGTTCCTATTACCAAAGTTTACAGATAAATTAAACAAAAATTACTAGAATTGAAAGCAGAAATGGACAGATACCCAATTATAGTGAAAGATTTTATACTGGATAGAAACAAAACAAAAATAAGAATCAAGAAGACTCGAATATCTCCTCCCTGTTATAAAGCAGAAACTAACACACCATTGTAAAGCAATTATACTCCAATAAAGATGTTTAAAAAAAGGCTTGAATAGCACTATAAACAAACTTTACCTAATATTTTTAGAACCTTCTACTCAATAGTAGCAAAATATACATTCCTCTTAATTGCACATAGAAGTTTTACCAAGGTAGATCATATCATGGTCATAATGCATATCTGAATAAATCTAAAAGCATTCAAATATTGCAAATTATAGTGTATAACAAACATGGGATTAAATTAGAAAACTATAAGGGAAAGAAATCTGGAAAATTCCCAAACAAAATAAACCAACATCTGTAAATAAGACTTGGGTCAAAGAGTTTATTTTTGTACATGGTGTTAGAGAACATTCTAATTTCATTCTTTTACATGTAGCTGTTCAGTTTTCCCAGAACCAGTTATTGAAGTGACTGTCTTTTCTCCATTGTATATTCTTGCCTCCTTTGTTGTAGATTAATTGAACATAAGGGTGTGAGTTTATTTCTGGGCTCTCTATTCTGTTCCATTGATCTATGTATCTGTTTTTGTGCCAGTACCATACTGTTGTGATTACTGTAGCTTTGTAGTATAGTCTCAAGTCAAGGAGCTTGATTCCTCCAGCATTTTTTTTTTTTGAGCAAATTTCTTTCAGATAACTTCTTTAATTTTTTTTAATTTTTATTTTACATTGGAGAATAGTTGATTAACGATGTTATGTTAGTTTCAGGTGTACAGCAAAGTGATTCAGTTATGTGTATACATGTATCTATTCTTTTCCCATTTAGGTTATTATAGGATATTAAACAGAGTTCCCTGTGCTATACAGTAAGTCCTTGTTGGTTAACTATTTTAAATATAGCAGTGTGTACATGTCAATCCCAAACTTCCAATCTATCCCTCCCCCTAACCGTTCACCCCTAGTAGCCATAAGTTCATTTTCTAAGTCTGTGAATCTGGTTCTGTTTTGTAAATAAGTTCATTTGTATCATTTTCTTTAGATTCCGAATATAAGTGATATCAGTCTGTCTCTGTCTGACTTACTTCACTTAGTATGATAATCTCCAGAGCCATCCATGTTGCTGCAAATGGCATTATTTAATTCTTTTTAATGGCTGAATAATATTCCATTGTATTTATGTACCACATCTTCTTTATCCATTCCTCTGTCAATGGACATTTAGGTTGCTTCCATGTCTTGGCTATTGTAAACAGTGCTGAAATGGACATTGGGGTGCATGTATCCTTTCGAACCATGTTTTTCTGCAGATATATGCCCAGGAGTGGGATTGCTGGATCATATGGTAGCTCAATTTTTAGTTTTTTTAAGGAACCTCCCTACTGCTCTCCCTAGAGGCTGTACCAATTTACATTCCCACCAACAGTGTAGGAGGGTTCCCTTTCTCCACACCCTCTCCAGCAGTTATTGTTTGTAGATTTTTTGATGATGGCTGTCAGAATGGTGTGACGTGATGCCTCATTTTAGTTTTGATTTGCATTTCTCTAATAATTAGCAATGTTGAACATCCTTTCATGTACCTCTTGGCCATCTGTATGTCTTCTTTGGAGAAATGTCTGTTTAGGTCTTCTGCCCATTTTTTCATTGGGTTGTTTGTTTTTATGATATTGAGCCACATGGGCTATTTGTGAATTTTGGAGAATAATCCTTTGTCGGTTGCATCATTTGCAAATTAGCTCTGTTCTTCGTTCTCAGGATTGTTTTGTCTATTTGGCGTCTTTTGTGTTTCTATATAAATTTTATAATTAGTTGTTCTAGTTCTGTGAAAAATGCCATTGGTTATTTGAAACAGATTGCATTGAATCTGTAGATTGACTTGGATAGTATGGTCATTTTAAGAATACTGATTCTTCCAGTCCAAGAATACAGTATATCTTTCCAGCTGAAGAAAAATAGAACATATTTGGGACTGAATGAAATTGAAAACAAGATATATCAGAATTCTTGGGATGCAGTTAAAGTAGTACATAAAGGAAATTTAGAGCTTAAACAGTTAAATTACTTAAAAAAAAACGAGTCCACATTGTGACCTATGCTTTCTAAGACATTAGGTAAAGAAAACTAAATTTAACCCAAAATAAACAGAAGAAAAGAAATCAGAAAGATAAAAACAGAAATAAATAAAATAGAAAACTGAAAAACAAGCATGAAAAATCAATGAAATTGAAAGCTAGTTTTTTGAGAATATCAATAAACTTGAAAAACCTATTAGCCAGACTGATCAGCAAAAAGAATATGTTACAGATCCTAAGATGAGAAAAGGAACAACACTATAGATCCTATAAGTCTGAAAAGGATAAAGAGGGAAATTTTTAATCAACTTTATACCAACAATTTGAAAAGTTAGGTGATACAGACAGATTTCCTGAAAGACACGAACTACCAACTCTCACTCAAGAAGAAACAGGGCTTCCCTGGTGGCGCAGTGGTTGAGAGTCCGCCTGCCAATGCAGGGGACACGGGTTTGTGCCCCGGTCTGGGAAGATCCCACATGCCGCGGAGCGGCTGGGCCCGTGAGCCATGGCCACTGAGCCTGCGCTTCCAGAGCCTGTGCTCCACAGCAGGAGAGGCCAAAACAGTGAGGCCCGCGTACCGCAAAAAAAAAAAAAAAAGAAGAAACAGATAACCTGAAAAGCCCTATACCCATTAGAGGAATTGAATTTATGGTTAAAAACATTTCCACACAGAAAATTTCCAGTCAAATGGCTTCACTGAGGCATTCTACCAAACATTAAAGGAAGAGACAGTATCAACAATACTAGCACCTAGAACATTCGGCACATGGAAATTAATAAATATTAATTTAATTGATAAACCTGTTTTTAATATCTCTCTCTTCAAATATTTATAAGCACAAAACTGTGCATGCGTGCTTCATATAGTTTTCATTTAGGGGCCAGTATTTAGTTAGAAATTTCTGCAGATGCAAAAGGGGAATACCTTAGGTTTGTTACTAAAATACACACCTACAGAGTGTGAACTTTTGAATTTCAAAAAAGGGAGATTACATAGTTAGCATCCCACTTTGCTCTCTGTATATTATGAAACTGCCCTACATTCATCATTGTACTACAAAAATAGTCATTTGTTATATGTGTGTATATGACATGTATATGTGTCTATATAAAAACCGTTTTTATTCGTTACAATAAACCATATGACTTTGCAGTATTCTTACCAAATAAAGTCACATCTGGCCCAAATAGGAACATTGACCCAATTCCGTGGCACATTTGACAAAACCAATTTTATCACCCTGGTATATTTTTGGACTCCAGCAAAGGAGATATAATGATACTCTCATAAATAATTTGGGGGATTTGATTATTTTGCTTTTTACCCCAGTCATGCTCTGCCTCAAAGTTTATCTATGTAATAGCAACTGACTTGGTGTGACAGTTTCTGAAACTTTCTTTTCTCTTCTGTTTCCTTTTCAAAGTAACTCTTGTAAGGTTATTTAAACAGATGTCAGTTTTAATAGAGCAAGGATAAGTTCTCAGGTTATATCTAAGAAATCAATTATAAATGTTCACTGACTTTTACTGATTCTAAAAGCCATGCACCTAAGTAAAAACTATTTATTCATTTAAAATAAATAATAGTAAAGTGTGAGATCGCAGGAGGTTTGTGGATGGAAATTTCAGGAGTCCTATCTTGAGAGATGTCCAATATTTACCTATTTTTATTTTTAATGTAATTTTAAAATTAAAAAACAACCTTTTATATGTATCCTTTCCAAATTTCAATAATTTAGATTCAAAATTGTGATTAGTGTAAAATTGGATCTTTATGTTTTTTGATTGTATTGGTTTGCTTAATAAGAGAATAGGAAATGATAGTCTTCAAATTGAACTTGACTTCTATTTGTTTTTGCTTTATGCTCAAATTTCTTAAGCTTTGCTTTCAAGAAGAGAACTGTATAACGATATAAAGTTTATCAGAAAAATCAGGTATCTTTTCCTTCTAATAAAACCTTTAAAGAATGAAATGATAGGAATATTGGCACTGATTTTTTATCCAAGAAAAACTTAAATTTTTTAAAATTTTATATTGGAGTGTAGTTGATTAACAATGTTGTGTTAGTTTCATGTGTATAGCAAAGTAATTCAGTTATATGTATACATGTATCTATTCTTTTTCAAATTCTTTTCCCATTTAGGTTATTACAGAGTACTGAGCAGAGTTCCCTGTGCTATATAGTAGGTCATTGTTGGTTATCTTATTTTATATATAGCAGTGTGTATGTGTCAATCCCAAACTTCCAATCTATCCCCCACCCTACTCCTCCCCCCTGGTAACCATAAGTTTGTTCTCTAAGTCTGTGAGTCTATTTCTGTTTTGTGAGTAAGTTCAATTTATCATTTTTTTAGATTCCGCATATAAGCCATATCATATGATATTTGTCTTTGTCTGACCTACTTCACTGAATATGATAATCTCTAGGTCCATCCATGTTGTGGCAATTTTCATTTCATGTTGTTGCATTATTTCATTCCTTCTTATGGCTGAGTAATATTCCATTGTATTTATGTACCACATCTTCTTTATCCATTCATCTGTCAATAGACATTAAGGTTGCTTCCATGTCTTGGCTATTGTAAACAGCACTGCAGTGAACACTGGAGTGTGTGTATCCTTTCGAACCATGTTCTTCTCCAGATATATGCCCAGGAGTGGGATTGCTAGATCATATGGTAGCTCAACTTTTAGTTTCTTAAGGAAACTCTATACTGTTCTCCATCATGGTTGTTCCAATTTACATTCCCACCAACAGTGTAGGAGGGCTCCTTTTTCTCCACACCATCTCCAGCATTTATTGTTTGTAGAATTTTTGATGATGGCCATTCTGACTGGTGTGAGGTGATACCTCATTGTAGTCTTGATTTGCATTTCTCTAATGATTAGTGTTACTGAGCATCTTTTCATGTACCTTTTGGCCATCTGTATGTCTTCTTTAGAGAAATGTCTGTTTAGGTCTTCTGCCTGTTTTTTGATTGGGTTGTTTGTTTTTTTTTGTTACTGAGCAGCATGACTATTTGTAAATTTTTGAGATTAATGCCTTGTCTGTTGCTTCGTTTGCAAATATTTTCTCCCTTTCTGTGGGTTGTCTTTTCATTCTGTTTATGGTTTCCTTTGCTGTCTAAAAGTTTTTAGAGTTTCATTAGGTCACATTTGTTTATTTTTGTTTTTATTTCCATTACTCTAGGAGATGGATCAAAAAATACATTGCTGCATTTTATGTCAGAGTATTCTGCCTATGTTTTCCTCTAAGATGTTTATAGTTTCCGGTCTTACATTTAGGTCTTAAATCCATTTTGAGTTTATTTTTGTGTATGGTGTTAAAGAATGTTCTAGTTGCATTTTTTTTAATGTAGCTGTCCAGTTTTCCCAGCACCATTTATTGCAGAGACTGTCCTTTCTCCATTAGATAGTCTTGCTTCCTTTGTCATTGATTAATTGACCATAAGTGCATAGGCTTATTTCTGGGCTTTCTATCTTGTCCCATTGATCTATGTTTGTTTTTGTGCCAGTAGCATCCTGTTTTGATTACTGTAGCTTTGTAGTATAATCTGAAGAGAGGGAGCCTGATTCCTCCAGCTCTGTTTTACTTTCTCAAGATTGCTTTGGCTATTCAGGGTCTTTTTTGTCTTCATAAAAATTAAAAAAAAAAATTTTGTTCTAGTTCTGTGAAAAATGCCATTGGTAATTTGATAGGGATTGCATTGAATATGTAGATTGCCTTAGATAATATAGTCATTTTGAGAATATTGATTCTTCCAATCCAAGAACATGGTATATCTTTCCATCTGTTTGTGTCATCTTCGATTTCTTTCATCAGCCCCTTACTATTTTCAGAGTACAGGTCTTTTGCCTCATTAGATAGGTTTATTCCTAAGTATGTTATTCTTTTGTTTGTTTGTTTTCATTGGAGTATAGTTGCTTTACAATGTTGTCTTAGTTTCTGCTGCACAGCAAAATGAATCAGTTATATGTATACATATATCCCCTCTTTTTTAGATATCCTTCCCATTTAGGTCACCACAGAGCATTGAGTAGAGTTTCCTGTGCTATACATTAGGTTCTCATTAGTTATCTGTATTATACATAGTAGTATACATATATCAATCCCAGTCTCCCAATTCATCCCACCCCGTTGCCCCCCTTGCTATAGATAAGTTTCTTTTCTACATCTGTGTCTCTATTTCTGCTTTGCAGATTAGTTCATCTGTATCATTTTTCTAGATTCCACATATGAGCAATATTATATGATATATATTTTTCCCTTTCTGACTAACTTCACTCAGTAAGACAGTCTCTGGGTCTATCCATGTCTCTGCAAATGGCACTATTTTGTTCCTTTTTATGACCGAGTAATATTCCATTGTATATATGTACACATCTTCTTTATCCGTTCCTCTGTTAATGGACATTTAGGTTGCTTCCATGTCCTGGCTGTTGTAAATAGTGCTGCAGTGAACATTGGGGTGCAGATATCTTTCTGAATTATGGTTTTCTCTTGGTGTATGCCTAGGAGTGGGATTGATGGCTCATATGGTAGTAGTTCCATTTTTGGTTTTTTATGGAACCCCCATATTGTTCTCCCTAGTGGCTGTACCAATTTACATTCCCACCAATGGTGTAGAAGGGTTCCATTTTCTCTACACCCCCTGCAGCATTTACTGTTTGTAGAATTTTTGATGATGGCCATTCTGACCAGTGTGAAATGATACCCCATTGTAGTTGTGATTTTCATTTCTCTAATAATTAGTGATGTTGAGCATCTTTTCATGTGTTTGTTGGCCATCTATGTCTTCTTTGGAGAAATGTCTATTTAGATCTTTCACCCATTTTGTGATTGGGTTATTTGTTTTTTTGATATTGAGCTGCATGAGCTGCTTGTATATTTCGGAGATTAATGCCTTGTCGGTTGCTTCATTTGCAAATATTTTCTCCCATTCTGAGGGTTATCTCTTTGTTTTGTTTATGGTTTCCTTTGCTGTGAAAAAGCTTTTAAGTTTAAATAGATCCCATTTGTTTATTTTTGTTTTAATTTTCAGTACTCTAGGAGGTGGATCGAAAAAGATCTTGCTGCAATTTATATCAGAGTGTTCTGCCTATGTTTTCCTCTAAGACTTTTATAGTGTCTGGCCTTACATTTAGATCTTTGATCCGTTTTAAGTTTATTTTTCTGTATGGTGTTAGAGAATGTTCTAATTTCATTCTTTTACATGTAGCTGTCCAGTTTTCCCAGCACCAGTTATTGATGATACTGTCTTTTCTCCATTGATTATTCTTGCCTCCTTTGCCATTGATTAGGTGAGCATAGATACGTGGGTTTATCTCTGAGCTTTCTATCCTGTTCCATCAATCTATACTTCTGTTTTTGTGCCAGTACCATACCTTCTTGATTACTGTAGCTTTGTAGTATAGTCTGAAGTCAAGGACCCTGACTCCCCTGGCTCCATTTTTCTTCCTCAAGATTGCTTTTGTTATTCAGGGTCTTTTGGGTTTCCATACAAATTGTAAAATTTTTTGTTCTAATTCTGTGAAAAATGCCATTGGTAATTTGATAGGGATTGCATTGAATCTGTAAATTGCTTTGGGTAATATAGTCATTTTCACAATACTGATTTTTCCAATCCAAGAACATGGTATATCTCTCCATCTGTTTGTGTCATCTTTGATTTCTTTCATCAGTATTTTATACTTTTCTGAGTACAGGTCTTTTGCCTCCTTAAGTAGATTTATTCCCAGGTATTTTATTCTCTTTGTTGTGATGGTAAATGGGATTGTGTCTTTAAATTCTCTTTCTGATCTTTTATTTTTAGTGTATAGGAATGCAAGAGATTTCTGTATTAATTTTGTATCCTACAGTTTTACCAAATTCATTGATTAGCTCTAGTGGTTTTCTGGAAGCATCCTTAGGATTTAGTATGTATAGTAACATGTCATTTGCAAACAGTGACAGTTTTACTTCTTCTTTACCAATTTGGATTCTTTTCATTTCTTTTTCTTCTCTGATTGCCGTGGCTAAGACTTCCAAAACTATGCTGAAAAAAAAGTGGTGAGAATGGACATCCGTGTCTTGTTCCTGATCTTAGAGGAAATGTTTTCAGCTTTTTATTGTTGAGAATGATATTAACTATAGGTTTGTCGTACGTGGGCTTTATTGTGTTGAGATGTAGTCCATCTATGCCCACTCTCTAGAGAGTTTTTATCATATATGGGTGTTGAATTTTGTCACAAGCTTTTTCTGCATCTATTGAGATGATCATATGGTTTTTATTCTTCAATTTGTTGATGTGGTGTATCACAATGAATGATTTGCAGATATTGAATAATCCTTGCATCCCTGGAATAAATCCCACTTGATCATGGTGTGTGTATGATCCTTTTTAAGTGTTGTTGGATTCAGTTTGCCATTTTGTTGAGGTGTTTTGTGTCTGTGTTCCTCAGTGATATTGGCCTGTATTTTTATTTTTTCGTGGTATCTTTGTCTGGTTTGCGTATCATGGTGATAGTGGCCTCATAGAATGTGTTTGCAAGTGTTCATTTCTCTGGGATTTTTTTTTTTTGAACAGTTTCAGAGGGATAAGTGTTAAGTATTCTCTAAATATTTGATAGAATTCACCTGTGAAACCATCTGGTCCTGGGATTTTGTTTGTTGGGGGTTTTTAAATCACAGTTTCAATTTCAGTACTTGTGATTGGTCTGTTCATATTTTCTATTTCTTCGTGGTTCAGTCTGGGAAGGTTGTACATTTCTAAGAGTTTGTCCATGTCTTCTAGGTTGTCCATTTTATTGGTATATAGTTGTTTATAGTAGTCTCTTATGATCCTTTGTATTTCCGTGGTGTCTGTTGTAACTTCTTCTATTTCATTTCTAAATTTTTTGATTTGAGCCCTCTCCCTCTTTTTCTTGGTAAATCTGGCTAAAGGTTCATCGATTTTGTTTGTCTTTTCAAAGAACCAGCTTTTAGTTTCATTGATCTTTGCTATTGTTTTCTTCATCTCTACTTCATTTATTTCTGCTCTGATCATTATGATTTCTTTCCTTCTACTAACTTTGGGTTTAGTTTGTTCTTCTTTCTCTAGTTGCTTTAGGTGAAAGGGTAGGTTGTTTATTTGAGATTTTTCTTGTTTCCTGAGGTAAGATTGTATTGCTATAAACTTCCCTCTTAGAACTGCTTTTGCTGTGTCCCATTGCTTTTGGATTGTCATGCTTTCATTTTAACTTGTTTCTAGGTATTTTTTAAATTTCCTCTTTGATTTATTCAGTGATCCATTAGTTGTTTGGTAGCATATTGTTTAGCCTCCCAGTGTTTGTGTTTTTTTGCATTTTTTTCTTGCAGTTGATTTCTAATTTCATAGCGTTGTGGTCAGAAAAGATACTTGATATGGTTTCAGTTTTCTTAAATTTACTGAGGCTTGCTTTGTGACCCAGCATGCAATCAATCCTGGAGAATGTTCCATGTGCACTTGTGGAGAACATGTATTCTGCTGCTTTTGGATGGAATGTTCTATAAATATCAATTAAATACATCTGGTCTAATGTGTCATTTAAGACCTTTCTTTCTTTGTTGATTTTTCTGTCTGGATAATCTGTGAATCAGTGAATGTAGGGTGGTATATTTCCCCACTATTATTGTGTTACTATCAATTTCTTCTTTTATGGCTCTTAGCATTTGCTTTATATTTTGAGGTGCTCCTATGTTGGGTGCATATATATTTATAATTGTTATATCTTCTTCTTGGATTGATTCCTTTATCATTATGTAGTATCCTTCTTTGTCAATTATAACAGTCTTTATTTTAAAGTCTATTTTGTCTGATATGAGTATTGCTACTCCAGTTTTCTTTTGATTTCCATTTGCATGGCATACCTTTTACATCCCCTCACTTTCAGTCTGTATGTGTCCCTAGATCTGAAGTGCGTCTCTTGTAGACAGCATATATACGGGACTTGTTTTTGTATTCATTCATCTAGTCTATATCTTTCGGTTGGAACATTTAATCAATTTACATTCAAGGTAATTATCAATATTTATGCTCTTACTGCCAGTTTGTTAATTGTTTTGGATTTGTTTTTTTAGGTCTTTTTTCTTCCCTTCCTCTTTGGTTCTCTTCTCTTGTGATTTGATAACTTTTATGTTGTGTTTGAATTCCTTTTTCTTTTGCGTGTGTGTATCTATTGTAGATTTTCGGTTTGTCGTTACCATGAGGTTTTGATACAGCATTCTATATATAAACAAGATTGTTTTAAGTTGCTGGTCTTTTAATTTCAAATGCATTTCCAACATCCTGCATTTGTACTCTCCTCACAGTTGCTGATTTTGATATCATATTTGTGTGTGGTTGATTTCTTACCTTTACTGTATGCCCTTACTGATGAGCTTTTCCATTCATAATTTTCTTGTTTCCATTTGTGCCCTTTTCTTTTCTGCCTAGAGAATTCCTTCAGCATTTGTTGCAGAGCTCCTCTAGTGGTACTAAATTCTTTTAGCTTTTTCCTACCTGTAAGCTTTGGATTTCTGCATAGAATCTGAATGAGAGCCTTGCTGGGTAGCACATTCTGGGTTGTAGGTTCTTCCCTTTCATTATTTTAAATATATCTTGCCAATCCCTTCTGGCCTGCAGAGTCTGCTGAGAAATCAACTGATAACTTTATTGAAATTCCCTTGTATGTTATTTGTTGCTTTTCCCTCATTTCTTTTAATATTTTTTCTTTGTCTTTATTTTTTGTCAATTTGATTACTATGTGTCTCAGCGTGTTCCTCCTTGGGTTTATCCTGCCTGAGACTCTCTGTGCTTCCTAGACTTGGGTGACTGTTTCCTTTCCCTTGTTAAGGAATTTTTCAGTTATTACATCTTCAAATATTTTTTCATGTCCTTTATCTCTTTCTTCTCCTGCTGGGACCCCTTATGCAAATGTTGGTGTATTTAATGTTGTCCCAGAGGTCTCTTAGACTGTCCTCATTTCTTTTTGTTCTTTTTTCTTTATTCTGTTCCACAACAGTTATTTCCACCTTTCTGTCTTCCAGCTCACTAATGCATTCTTCTGCCTCAGTTATTTTGCTATGATTCCTTCTAGTATATTTTCATTTCAGTTATTGTATTGTTCATTTCTGTTTGTTTGTTCTTTAGTTCTTCTAGGTCTTTTTTAAACATTTCTTGTATCTTCTCAATCTGTACCTCCATTTTTTTCCCAAGATCTTGAATCATTTTTACTTTCATTACTTTGAATTCTTTTTCAGGTAGATTGCCTATCTCTACTTCACTTAGTTATTCTTCTGGGATTTTATCTTGTTCCTTTGTCTGGGACAGATTCTTTTGCTGTCTCATTTTGTCTGACTTTCTGTGATTGTGGTTTCTGTTCCACAGGCTGCAGTGTTGTAGGTTGTGTAGTTCTTCTTGCTTCTGCTGTCTGCCCCCTGGTAGATAAAGCTGTCTAAGAGGAACATGTAGGCTTCCTGGTGGGAGGGACTGGTTCCTGTCCCTGGTGGGTGGAGCTGGGTCTTGTCTCTCTGGTGGGCAGGGCCATGTCAGGGGTTGTGTTTATTAGGCAGCTGTGTGCTTAGGAAGACTTTAAGCAGCCTGTCTGATGATGGGTAGGGCCATGTTCCTGTCCCATTGGTTGTTTGGCCTGTGGCATCCCAACACTGGAACCTGTTGGATGAGGCCAGTTGTTGGTGGGAAAATGGTAGACTCCAGGAGAGCTCATGCTAATGAATACTCCCAAGACCTACCACAGCTAGTGTACATGTCCCCACATTGAGTCACAGCCACTGCGCACCCCCCGTCTCCACAGGAGACCCTCTAATACTAGCAGGTAAGTCTGGCCCTGGGTCCTGGTGTGCATGAAACCCTGTGTCCACCCTCTAAGAGTGGGGTTTCTGTTTCCCCCAGTCCTATGGAATTCCTGCAATCAAAGCCTGCTGGCCATCAAAGCCAGATTCTATGGAGGTTCCTCCTCCTGTTGCCAGATCCCCAGGCTTGGGATCCTGACCTGGTGCTCAGAACTTTCAATCCTGTGGGAGACCTTCTGTGGTATAATTATTTTCTTGTTTGTGGGTCACCTACTCAGTGTGTATGGGATTTGAGTTTATTGTGATTGTGCCCCGCCTACCATCTTGTTGTGGCTTCTTCCTTGTCTTTGGATGTAGGTTATCTTTTTTGGTAGGTTCCAGCATTTTTTTGTTGATGGTTGTTCATCAGTTAGTTGTGATTTTGGCATTTTTAGTGGAAGCAGTGAGCTCATGTCCTTCTACTCTGCCATCTTGTCTCCTTCCCCCAGCACTGATTTTTGTTTTTGTTGCTGTTAGCACTGAATTTATTTTGATCAACACTAGACGGTGAGATTAGAGTTGCAGTGCCTAAATTATCTCATATGCTAAAATGGAAGCCATTGCTAGTACATACATCATCAGCATATGTGATAGATTACAACAGAAACCTCATTTATTTCAACTTCTATATATCCACACCCTTTGCCAGTTGGTTTTGCTATTCCTTTAAGAAGAGGTAGCACCAGTTTTCCACCCCTTGAATTGAGTGGGCTTTGTAACTTTATTTGGCTCATAATTACAGTATTCCCAGCATCAAAACAAACTGTATTTTCACTTGCCTGTTATTGATCTCTTCTGTGACCATGATAAAATGGCATGATGATGAAAGAAATGTAGGATAGTTTCATGTTGACCTTGTTGCCTTGGACAAGGCCATTATATAGATAAGCTAGTAGATAGTCCATCCCCAGACATATGAATGAGTCAAGCTAAGATCAGCAGAACTCTCTAGCTCCTGAGTGAGCCCAGCTGAGATCAGTTAAACTTTGAGATAAAGAAAATTTATGTGTTGTATGACACAATGACTTTTGTGAGTTTGCTACACAGCTATAATTTTTAAACTTTTTATTTTGAAACAATCATAAATTTTAAATTTACTGAAGAATTATAAAGATTGTGCAGAGTTCCTATATACTCTTCAGTAAGCTTCTCCTAATGTTAACATCTCAAATAACCATGTTACATTTACCAAAATTGGGAAATTATCATTGGCACAAACCTTATTTGGATTTCATCCATTTTTCCCCTAATGTTCTTTTGGTGTCCCAGGACCAATCCAAGATACCACATTGCATTTAGTTGTCATTTATTGTTATTTATCTAGCAGGTGACCTCTTGAATGCAGTGCATTCTACCCAGGATAAACATCTGCCTTGCACTGATTCAGTTTTCCCTCTTTATACTTTAGGTTAGGGCAGTGCTCCTCAAACTGTAATATACATATAAATTACCTGGGTATCTTGTTACAATGCAGATTTATATTCAGTAAATTAGGTTGGGATAAGGGATTCTGCTTGTCTAACAAGCTCACAGGTGATGTTAATATTGTCCATCCATGGACCATACATTGGATTACAAGGACCTGAAACACAGAAATTAGATGATTAAGGTAGTCTGAGTGCTAACTCTGTAAAGATTTAGTGCCAGGCTTAGCTTTGTAGCAGCCCAATCATGTGGCTAACAGTTTGAGGAAACAGCAACTGAGAAACTTGCAGAGCCCTGTTCTGAGAAGGAAGATAAAGCAGATGTGAAGCCTCTAAGTTCACACAGCTTCTGAGAGAAATGGAAATGAAGATGGACCTTCTTAAATAATAATCAAAATTCCAGGAACCCAGCTGTTAGAAATGAGTCTCTAAACCCAACTCACACTCTCTTCTGCTCTAAATTTCAATTTTAATCCCACTTTATTTATATTATTGTTAATGGAACCCTATTTCTTCCTTCTAAACATCCTAATTTACATCCATATAAGAATAATACCCCCAACTGTGCAAAGAATAAAAAAAAGGAAAGAAGAAAATAAAAGATAATAACTCTGGGAGTATATGGGCCTAGAAATATGTCAGTCTTTCTTTAAAGCTCATTATAATTTCTGTTCATGCAGTACCTTTCTCCAGGCGTTCAAACACCTTATATAGAAAAGAGCGATTCCTCTAAAAACAATTGGTATATTTATAATTCAAACATAAATCTTAGTAGCAAATAAAAAATAAATTTCATGTAATATTTTTTTTAATAATTAGAATTTCTGGAACCAGTCTAGTGTATTTTTTGTTAGATCAGTATATCCTATTAAGACAATTTGTGGCTGTGGGGTTAGGACTGAAATCACAGCTATAGTTAGCCTCCAAGGTAAAAGGATAACTAGGTGGTCCCTCAAAATTTCATCTCCTGTTACTATTATATTGATACAAACAAACTGGGCAGACATTGCAACATGTTAGGTAGGCTTTGATTTTGTCTGTTTTAAATGAGGGCAACAAAACAAGATAGGATCTAAGGAACCTAGTATTGATAGCTTCTCTGGACTCTAATAATATTACTGAGTAGAGTGACTACTCTGTTGCTCCTTCCTACCCTGAAACTCCCTAACAATATCCACAACATTTGTTGAATTTCTTTGATTCATTCATTCATTCATTCAACAAGAAGTTATCAAGCACATATATACCTCTATGAAGTAAATGCAGGATTACACCACAACCCCATTAAAAATTTGAAAAACCTCATTTGCTCCGTAAGCAATTTGGACATTTATAATTACCTTCTCTCCTGTGGTGCTATACAAAGTGAGTGTGCCTATGAACTCCTCCAAGCTAATAAACCTCTTTCTGATTCCCTTTGAGTTAATATTACCAATAATCTTATATATAAATTCTTACATGTCTTGCTACTACAATAGGAAATAGTCAATATTTTGCATATATTATAATATATATATTTATATGTATTGCTTTTAATTGTGTATGTATTTCATAATTTAAATATGGGTTTGTGGGACTCTTGTTTTCATATTTGTTTACCTAAGCATTTTTGGATTTGTACATACAGTTTTGTTTTCTATCGTTTTATGAGTTTATGTCTTATTTTCTGTTCCATATTGTACATCTTATCTTTTATTTCACAACACAGGCCTGGCCCTGAGGGGTCAGGTGACAATCTCTTATGACCTCTAAATGGTCAGTTGGTCATTGATATGTCTATTTCTATTTGATTCTTTAGTCTATTTCTCTTTATGATTTGGGGGATAAAGCCTTGAGCTCTTCTTTTTTTCTCAATTTTGCTCTTTATAAACCTGGAGAATTTGAATGAATGTGATTCACTTCTTAAGTATGCCTGGAATGAATTGCATTTCTTTTATTATCAAATCTTGATCATGATTCTGTGTTGAGTTCACTGCTAATATTGTGTCTGGGTATGCAGATGTTAAGTTGATGTGCCATATAAACTCATCTCTGAGCCACAGGGTCAGTGATATAAATAAGTGTAACAAGCTGCATTGTTAGAAGTCAGGGCTTCAATATGGAAAGAGGATAATAGAAGCTTTTTAAATGGGGTCATGAAATATCAATTTAAAATGTTCTCTGTTAGGTGACACTGTTGCTGCTTTCAGTCAGAGGGAAGCATATTGACAATATTCTCTATTTTCCATGTATGTTTTTCAAATGGGGGGGTTTGCATCAAAATCTCAGAAGGTGTTTTCCCCAGATTTAGTAATTTAATTCTTCAGCCCTTGGAAAAACGATAGCAGCCACCTTTCATTGTGGACATTTATTCCAAAGCATATTTTATCAGATTGGGTCATGTTTTTGAATAAATAAGGCACTTAGTTTTTATTTATTCCATAAAGCACCTGTTAATTTTTTTCCAGTAGCATAAGGTCATAGTCTAAGATGCTCTAAGATTTCCCGAAGATATAATTGAAAATAGCTTGGCCATCAAACAGATTACTTTCCAAGGGCAGCCTTTGCACTTCTGGTCCTTACAAAGTCAGCAAATGTGTTACTGTCTCTTTAAAGCAATGGGGCTCCTGTACTTCTACAATATGACACTCAGACTTTTTCTTTTTTTTTTTAATTTCAGCTTTATTGAGCCATAGTTGACAAATAAAATTTTAAGGTAATTGAAGTGTATATTGGGACAATTTGATATGCATTTACATTTGAAAGAATTCCCCCCATCTAGTTAAAACACATCTATTACCTCACATATTTATCTCTTTTTTGAGAACACGTTAGTTCTGCTCTCTTAGCAAATTTCAGTTGTACAATACAGTGTTATCAACTATAGTCACCATGTTATACATTCAGTCCTCAGACCATATTCATCTTACAGCTGAAAGTTTGTGCCTTTTTATCCACCTTTCTTCCCTCTTTCCTCCAGCCTCCAACTCCTGGCAACCACTTTTCTGTTTCTATGCATTTCACTTTTTTTTTTTTACATTTCATATATAAGTGATACTGATAGTCAAGACTTTTTCAACCCTCAGTGTATACTTTGATTACCTACCTTTCCTGGCTACTTGAAACCTTATTTATTGGTGAGTTTAAATTTAATCACTTTGTAAACAACTCTGAATAAAAGCATAATTTTCACATAGTCACCTACATTAAAAAAATCATTTTTCAGTGGTCTGGCAGGTCTGGTCTGATCAGAAGTATCTGTGAGTAGTAAGCAATAATTCACTTGCTTATCTTAACTCCAATAAAGAAACCTTCTTAGTCATGGCCCAATGTTGTCTAGCTGGCTAATTCATAAAGTGTCAAAGGAGACTAAAAAGAGCCTAAGAATGTCCAACCACATAGTGAAAGGAATTGTATGAAGTGGAGAAGCTCTGTCTCGGTGGCCAACAGCATTCTGTGCCTGCTCTTCCCCTCACTTCTTGGCTTCTCTATTTTTTTCATCCTCGTGTTATGCTCAGGAACCTTCCCTTTTGTCTGAAACTAGTATAGCAAACTTTGCTTTCGGAAAGTAAAGTGTAGAAGAGGTTGTACAGAGTAGTGGTTAAGAGTGTGGGGTTTAAAGAGAGACAGTTTGGGATCAAATTCTGATTCTATCACCTGCTACATAACCTGGGCAAGTCCATTAACCTCTCTGTTTACTCTTCAGTCCTTTTTGGACTGTTTATTACTGACCAGCGCATAGGATCCTGTAATGGTTAAACCAATTATCCATTTGAGGGACTGTCATTAATAAGTATTCAATGAATAGTAGCCATTACTATTATTATGTTCATCTTTTACAAGTTACTATGATATTAACTTGTTAATTTTGGGGGGACATATGGATATTAAATCTTATCTCTAATAATGAAGTCATTTGATGTTTCTTCAAGCATTAAGAAGTCAGAAGAGGGAGTATTTCAGAGAGAGCTACCTTTCTTGGTACCCATGATATGATAATCACCACTTTTCAGGTCTCTTTTCTTAGTGAGATGATGTAACTATATATCTCATTTAATTCTTATTGGATCCAGATGAATCACTAAAGTGACTCTTGCATATCTTCAGGGCAGAAATTACCTCTACTAATTTTAGACTCTGATCACTAGAGAAGACCTTCCATATAAGCATTTGAATTGCTTATCATTTATACATATTTATATTCCTCTTGGCTATTCTCACCATGATTACTGTCTAGATTTTCAGAATTGCCCCCTCCCCCAACACCCCTCACTTTATAACTGACTTCCTGCTCTTCTTGACTCAGGAGTGTTTAAGTCCCATATTTAAATGGTGAAACATTTGTTTGTGACAAACACCATATGTCCAGAATTCGTGTACCTGTCGAAGAGAGGCCTTGCAGGACCTGACAGGTGGAATGTCTGCATATAGGTTGTTCTGGCATGATCATTCATAATGATTCTCAAAGGGAGTATGAGTAATTTACATATCAAAGGTCCTATGTCAGGAGTGTATATAAAGTAAGAAGCTCACCAGTATTAAATTTTTTATCAGGAAACTTCTTCAGGGACCATATCTCAATTTTCAAGGCATTTCTAGTAAAGACAACTTAAGTAACTGCTTTGACTAACAGTGTCACCTTTCCTATTTGAAGGTATTGCTGACTCAGATTCATATCTCATTCAATCCTCATTATAACCTTGAGTCAAGTGTTAGGGCCCACATATAATTAGGATTCATGCAGTGTCCACCATGCCACTTAGCTAGTGTCCCATTATCCCACTTTGCCTCAAATATGACTCTCCTCTCAGATACTAATTTATAAAATACTCATTGTTTTACATATATATGTATAAAACCAAGAAAGAGGAGATGTTTTGTGGTGGGGAAGTGCTTGCCAGTGGCCCTGTGATATCGTAGAGTACAGCACATCTATTCAGGTGAAGTTGGTTCTATAGACCACCTTTGTTTAAGGGTGTAGCTTAGTGTTTTCCAATATGTATTTTGGAGAACAAAACTAGTTTTGTTGTTGTTATTGTTTTTACTACTGGATTTCTCAGAACATTTATTATTACTAATGTACATTTGTGAGTCTACAAGGGAAAAAAGACATACTTTTCAACATTGCCCAAATTTATTTAATCATAGAATATCTTTTTTTCACAGAGATACAGAATAACTCATGGCTCCAAGACTTTATACAAGGCATTCCAGAAAACACTAATATGACTATTTGAAAACCTGGAGAAAATCCCTATTAAATTAGGAGGGAGGAAGGTAGAGACAAAGTGTAATAGAGCCTCTACTGAGGATCTTGGTTTTGCTTAAATATTTTACTATCTCATTGAGTGTGAAAATGAAAATAAACTATCATCACTTCAACCACCATAATTGCTTTGGTAAAATAATGGTAAATAGCAGCATAGCCATTTTTAAATGTTTGTTTTTTTCACATTTGCCATGTTACTTATGGACTCAAGGCCAGCTACTACTGTAACTTCCTTTACTTCCTTATTGCTGATGTTTTAAAATGTGAACTTTCAATCCATTTCCCTTGATTTGCCCAGCTTCTCACTTTGCTTCAGGTCTAGAAGGATAGGGAGTGTTAGCCCCGGTAGACACTCCCCTGTCTCAGACATGCATTCTGCCCACCCCTGTCCAGTCCCTCTACTCCCCCAGACATAGCAAATTTTGACATCTGGTTCTTTGGTTCTTTATCACCAATTCTTTCACCTTAGTCCACTCACCTTAGTCCCAGCTTCATCAGATCAAATGCTCATATTTAAGGCTGTGTTATTTTTCTTTGTAATGTAGAGGGATCTTCTACTGTTAAAGTTTAAAAATCCACCTTTCATTTGCACTTAAAGTCCCCTGTTGAATTTAACTGCAAAGAATAAAAGATAGAGAATGAAGTAGAAAAAGTCCTGTAAATCACTGCCTATATTTTCTGATAAGCATATCGAAAGCCCACTCTTCCCCATTCTAGTAAACTTCCAAAGTGATGGATTTAGTTGAGGGACAGGAATGCGGGTGAATAGCTGTGGGGTGAGGACAGGGGGAGTAAAACCAGAGCTGTGCTGCAGCTGTGTTTCCTGTGGCTCAGTAGAGCCAGTGGTTAGATTTCCATGAGCTGTGAAAGCTGGCTGGTAAACACAGCCATTATTAAGAAGTAAATAATATAAACTTATATTTAAATAATTTACATTAAAAACAAAGGTAGTACGTACTCAAAACTCACCACTTCCTAATTATTTTATTACATGTTACTATTATATATGATCAAGGTTATTTATATCCATTGTATTTGCCTTGTGGAAATAGTATACAATAATGTGCTATTGTGCGCCTTCTCCCGATTCCCTGGTCAGGTTTGTAACTTGAATTTGGCCATTGGGGGAATTTTCATACCATAGAAACCAGCAACTATTACACAGCAAGGCTCATTTTATTGTTTTATTGATTATCCAGAAATTGGCAAATTTTTTCTCTACCTGTGTATCAATAAAACGATTTACCAAAACAGGAGATTGCCCAGATTTGGCCCGTCAGCCAAGGTTTGCTGATCTTTAGTCTGAAGTTAAGAAGATGATGCTAAAATGTTCATCATGCATTTAAAGTAACAGTGTATTATAACTGTATCCATTACATTGTGAATTGCACAAAAAATTCAGGAAATATTCCAGTATTTGAAAACTATTATCCCATTTGGCAAGAAAGCCACTATCATCACTGAGGAATGAGTGCCATTCTGGCATATGTCTTCAATGTTTCACTTTCATATTATTCATTAATGTAAATGAAAATATCCGGTATTTAGGTAAGAACTACACTTGTATGTCAACTGCAGTAATAGATTGGTTATGGACACCAGAATTGGGCAAAAATCAACCAAAACATTCTGTGAGAGTCAACTGGTTATATGGAGTTGTATGTTGTATTACTTTTATTATTATTTGTAAATTGCATGCTACACATCCTTTACATTGGTAAGGGATTTTATGTACACATATGGGTATATACATTTTTTTTATCCTGAAGAGTCTGTTGTTAAACATTTATCAGTTTTCCATTGAGGGAAAGAAATCACATATGGGGGTAATTGGAAGTAGCCGTGGAAAAGGAAGAAGGTGGGTTCACCTCTGGAACACTCAGAGAGAAAGGAAGAGGGTGCTTAGGAGAATATGAGTTTGTCTAGTTTTTTGGACGAGGACTCAGGATTCCTCTAGATTTGGAGTGGGGGATGGGACCATTGTGCTCTTAGCAGGCCAAGGTGAAATTATTACTGTAAATATGTTAACATACAATGAAAGCACCTAATGCCACACTTTGCCTTGAGGTAACTTGTATGTTGAGTAGAAGTTGAAATCCAATATGTGTACTATGCCAGAGTTTTCAATGTGGTTTCAATGGGAAAAATACCCCACACGTCTAACAAACAACTTATATATTTTGGGGAAACATATCTTTCATAAAAACAATCTGGGTTTTAAATGATTAAAACAAACTCTCATGCACAGCATGCTTTGGAGATTGCACTTTTACTTTCTTTTGTTATTATTATCTTCAGTGCTGACTACTTTTTTAAGAATGTACTTGTTAGAGCATCATTTTCTTTCCACAGCTTCAATTAAAATGAGGTATGGTGATTTATCAACATTGCAACAGTGACTTTAGGCTATCAGCATGCTGACGGTTCACTGTGCATACTTACCTGGAGGCCCACATTGAATCCTGAGCCAACTTCCTTCCTTTGGTCAATTTTCCGTAACAGTGTCCAGGATTGTGTGAGTTCAGGCAATGCTAATTTATGTTGGTATTACTTAAAGCCTGAATTTAGGGAGTTATTCCTATGGCCTAAGGAAACCTTATCTAGCCTCAAATCAGGTATCAATGAGTTTTCATTTTTATTGGATTGCTGTTTAGATTACTCATCTGACATCTTTCCTTTCCTGTCGCACTCAGAGTTTGCCTTCATTATAAAGATTATTCAGGCTTGCCTGTGCTGCTATTCAACCATCCACCACAGTGGCTGGGCACTTTCCCCAAATCTGATTATCAACTATCACTTTGCACAACAGAGCCGATATATTTGTCCCTCTTCCCCAACTGCATAATAGCATCTCCGGTTCTGGAAGGAACCATTTGATATTCTTCCTGTACAGTTGTTCACCTGGTATGTTGTTGCCAGGAGGTGGCAATGGCAGCGCTCTAGCTCTTTAGTAGCTTGGTAAGAGCAGTTTAAGAAGTGTAAATGGTGTTTGTTTAAGGTGAAGAAAATGAAGGGTGCCTTCTGCCGTGTTACTTATAATGAAAATAAAAATTGTGTATACTAAATGCCTAGTTCAATAAACAGTGCATACAAATGAAACACTGTGAATCATAAAATAAATTTAAATAAAATTTAAGAAAAAGGAAATAATAATTAGAATATAATATTTAGTGAAAAAATGATGGAGTTAAAATTACATAGGCACACCAGCCCTAATTTTATAAATGTATGTTATGTGTATTTCTGTATTATGAAAGCATAAAAAGATTTGAGTAATAGTATGAGTGATTTTAATTTTCTTCTTTAGTTTTTTCTGTAGTTTTCAAATTTCTATAATGGTCATGTCTATTTTTGTAGTCAGAATTTAAAACATCATTATTACAAAAAAGAAATTTCCAAAATCAGATAACAATAACTGCCCCCCCACCCCATCATTGCCATTTGCTGAAAATAAGAGGAAATCTGCTTAAATTACTCAGGTTTCTTCATGTGGTTTCATGGAACCATGGATCCTTTACAATACATAAAACCATTTATTCTGAGTCTTGGAGAAACAGAAATGAAGCAGAGTATAAAATGTTTACAAGGCAAATGCTATTGTATCATTTTAACCCCTAAAATACCTGGAAAGATGTAGGAACTTTAGTGATCAATATGAGTCATACTCATGCAATCTAGCGTTCTGATTAAAATCTGGAAAAGAATAGGGCATAGTCCATCATCAACAAGAACCAAATCTTTCCAGCAGAGAGTCAGGAATCTTCCTGGCATCCAGAGGTTGGTGCTGTGGGCCATGATAGATTCTCTTCTGTGGACTTTCCTTTTCCTGTTCCTCTCCCATGAGTCATACTTTATCCTACACTTGTGCTCAATCTGAAAAATTAAGTTCCATGCTTTGTCTTTTGAATCTGTATCACCAAGTCAAACTCCCTGATGGTTCAAATTCTTCAGCATATACTAAAGGCCTAATGAAGCCATAAAAAGAGGAGATGTCTCTCTTACTGAAGAGATAAATCTCATCATATAACTTGTGCTCACCATGTCAGAAAGTCTCTTCAGAATGAGGTTGAGGATGGAGAGGGATGAGGGGGATAAAGGGAAGAGAGCTCTATTCTGCCCTAATGATGAAAATGGGAAGAACACAAGGGTGAAGTAGATGATCTCACTGTGGGTGAGTGGGTGTGTCACTGTTTTGCAATTGGGTGAAATGGAGATCTGACCCATGGTAGAAGCATTACTTCATGAAAATGGAGATGAGAGAGGGTGATATCTACTACCCTTGGCACTGATCCTAGACTCCTTTAGCCTTAACTCCTTAGGGAGACCTGAAATTTCTTTTCTAGTCATTTCTAATTCTTTAAAGAATTATTTTGTCTTCTCTTGGTAGGCAGGGTATGCATGTATTTCTCAAAGATCTTCTCTGTGAGAAGCATTTGGTATTATTAAGAACTCATTGCTGGACTCCTTATTTCCAGAAAGTTATGATTCTTATTGACTTTATTGCTGCAGCTGGATTGATTTTAAAAATCAAAATGTCTTCTTGTTAATGCAAAGGCTATCAACGACGAGTAGATCTAATGATTTTTTTAGCAATCGATAGTCCTATACACAATGGTCTTGTACACTGTTAAATCTCTAATGATAAAGGTGACTGGTGTGATAATAATTAATGGAGGTGCTCTGTCTCTCCTTTTTATCCATATTCCATTATGGTTTTAAAACATATAAAAATAAAGGCAATCTCTGAGACAATATACAAGGAGATCCTTCTCTCTCGTCTTAGTTACTGCTCACCTGTAAGCTAAAAAAAAAAGTCTTCTCCTTTCCATTTGGTCCAGCTCAGCTCAGTGAGTGTTGGGTGTTGAGTTTGTCTCCCTTGTGACTCCAGTCAGGGTTTTAAGAGGGTGTGTATCATCTTATATGCTTTAAATGATGATGTGGTCTCTGAAGTTACCATCTCACTGACATTTAGATATTTTCAGGAAGCAGATGAAAAATGGGTCAGGATGGAGAGTTTTATACTCACTGAATCATAGAAATTTTAATGATGATTTGTTTCAACTGAGGTGGAAAATCAAAAGCCAATCGATTTTGACTAGTCCCACTCCTTCCACCAGCTCTCATATTAACATCATTTGTGATTTTATTCCATATTTTGATTTTTCCTCATATATTGTGCAAACCAATTTTATGCCTAGCTAGAGGCCCCACCTTCTCCCCCTTTTCTTGTCTAAAGACCAGTCTTTTTTAATTTAAAAATTGTTTCATTCCCATGCCTTCCTCTCTTGAATTTCTGTTGTGTTTTTTTTTGTTTTACAGAGGTGCCCTTTAGTAATTTTTTTTTACAAAAAGTCTAAATATTCTTAGTCCTATACATGCTTATGCATATTTTCATTCTGTTCTCATACTTGAATGCTAGCTTTAAGTTATTTTTCTTGGAAGATTGAAGACATGATTCCATAGTTTTCTGGAGGCTGTTACTGATTGAAGACATGACTCCATAGTTTTCTGGAGGCTGTTACTGACAGAAATTCTGATGGCAGTTTGATGTTCACATGCCAGTAAATACGTTTTTATTTTTCTCCAGGGAAGCTGTTGAATTCTTCTCTTCTATTTAACTTTTGGAAAGTTTACCACAACATGTGTCAGTGCAGGTTTCCTTTGTACTAACACTATATTCAGTCATCAGACTTGGGTTTTTATTTGACTTTATTCATTATTATTCCTTTCTGTCCATTTCCCCTGAATTTTTCATTCTGAAACACATAATTGATGGGCCTTGAAACTTCTGGATCTAACCTTTCAGTGTCTCAGCTTTTCTCTCATATGTATCCTCTTACAGTGCCTGCCTCTGCTTGTCGTGGGGAGGGATGTAATGCAGGGGATTGATTTGTCTTCCTAGTGTGAGAGCTCTCTGTCCCTCCAGAAACTGTAAACTGCCTGGGGGTCACAGTGTTGCTTCTTTGGTGCCTGGGCTGAATTGATACTTCACAGAACAGCCTTAGTTAGCAGGCAGCCATCCTTTTTGATTTTCTGTCTTTTTAGAGACTATCCTTGTCTCAGTGCCGTGTATACTGTGAGCACTTCCTGGATAGATGGTCCACAGGCGTTCAAGCAGCAGTTTCCAGGGCATCGGTCTCGGGGCAGGAGACACTGCTCTCATCTGCTCTACAGATTGAAAAGCCAGCCCTGTGCTCAATGTAGTTCTTCTTCACCTTGTTACCATGATGCCTGCCAGGCTTGGAATTTCTAATACTTCACTGGGCCTCTGATGTTTTAGGTCTGTTTTGTTTCCTCTGCTTTTCCCTATCAATCTTGTTTCATTTGCTTTCTATCCTTAAAGGAATTTCTAAAATTTCAAAAATGTGAATGACATTTTTCTCCTTTCCCTGTGATGTTACAGGAACATATATATTTATTTTAAAGAGATTTTAAGTTGGAGAGGGGATATAGACATTTGGGCTCAGTTCAGTATTCAGACCATAGAAATTCCAAGACAACAGGCTGGATGCTCAATGAGGTTTTTCAGCCACAGTTGAGGGTTTGCCCCCAACACAATCAAGGACAGTCTCTCTCCTAGAAGCTCCCTTCTCAGATCTACTACAAAACTTGGTAGCTCACCTCGAGTGAACAGAGAAATATCCAAGTTACAGTAGATACTTTCTTACAGTTTGGAACCTAGCAGTGCTTTCCCATGATGCCGTTATCCTTACCATCTTATTTCACCCACATACTTCCTGAACTGTAAAGTATTGCTAAGTCTGTCTTTTGGCTGGGGAAAATGAGATACAAAGTGACTAGTCATCTTGCATGTATAAGAACCTGGACAGGACTACAGTTAGAACCCAAATATCCTAGTCTATTAGGCCAGCGGCTGCTACTGCTTTTGCAGAGCAACATAGGTGACAGAGAAAGCTCACATATTCACCACATTCCTCAGGTTTCTGGTGCACTAAACCCAAACTCCACTCTAATTGTGTCATTTAAAGAGCTGGGTGCATCTCAAGGTCTGTTGCTACTTGGACTAATATGGATTACTCTATTTAAAAATAATAGTAAACATTTATTGAGCACTCACTCAGGCAGAGTTATAGTGCTTCACATATATTAACTAAGTCATCCTCACCCCTAGCAATTGGGGATGTTATTATCATCGTCTTTATTTCATAGATGAAAAAACGAAGAGATTAAGTCTCACAGCTGATTACAGGTGTTGCCGGGATCCTGACCATCTGGCTCCAGAGCCCATGCTCTAAACCAGAGACTAGCAAACTAAAGCCTGTGGGCTAAATTTGATCAGCTGCCTTTTTTTTTTTTTTTAACTGCCCATGAACTATGAATAGATTTTACTTTTTTTTTTGGCTGTGTTGGGTCTTCATTGCTGCGTGTGCGGGCTTTCTCTAGTTGCGGTGAGCAGGGTTTATACTTCGTTGTGGTGCGCGGGCCTCCCATTGTGGTGGCTTCTCTTGTTGCAGAGCACAGGCTCTAGGCGCATGGGCTTCAGTAGTTGCAGCACGCGGGCTCAGTAGTTGCTGTGCTTGGGCACTAGAGCATGCGGGCCTTAGTAGTGGCACACAGGCTCAGTAGTTGTGGCTCACGGGCTTAGTTGCTCCGCGGCATGTGGGATCTTCCCGGACCAGGGCTGGAACCCATGTCACCTGCATTGGCAGGCGGATTCTTAAACACTGCGCCACCAGGGAAGTCCCTAAATTTTACACTTTTTAATTGATTACATTTTAACTGGTTATATAAGTGCCTATGTAATATCTTCAATTTTGTTTCTTCGCCCCACAAAGCCTGAATCATTTAGTCTCTGGCCCTTTAAAAAAATGTGTGCCAACTCCAGCAAGTCTAACCATTAGGCTCTAATTCACACACTCCAGTATTTTATTTTGAGTTACAATTAGTTGGGCATAGCTCACTGTTAGCAGGTTGAGATGTGTAGTTGAGAAATGCTGCACTAGTTTATACCATGGAGTCCAGACAGCATAAACAGGCAATTTGTAGCTTTTATTGCTTCTCCTGCCCATTTCTTCCTCCCTCATAAATAAGGTCTTAATAGGCTGTATTTGTTTTTTAACTATTAGAATGAATTGATAAAATTTCTCCTTCTCTCTTTACCCCTTTCTAAATGTATCCAGTTTTTCCTAAGGAAATAGGAAAGGATTGTGCAGATAGAGGAAATCTGAAAATAAATCAAGAACTGTGCTTTAAGATCTCAGTTGTTGTTTTCAGGATTCATGTTAGCAATTAATCTGGCAGTAGGAAGGCCCTGGCGAAAGAGTCAGACATATACCTGGCCTGAAATCTGTAACAGGCCTTCTGCGTGGGCTTTGCTTTGCAGGTAGGTAGATTCATACCAAACCCCACATTATGATCATAGGAGTCCATGTTAAGAATACAGTTAGGGAAAAGTAATTGGTTTATATAAAGAATCTTTTCATATGTAACATATGTCACAGATCATAGTTTCATGGAATGCTAAAGCTGTTTGGTGTTGAGGAGTCCGGACACCCACATGGTTAAATAAATTTGAAAAATTCTTGGTTAAACAAAGTTAACAAGTTTTCTTAGTCAGAAACTCTCCTAGAGATCATAATATGGTAATGTCCAATATCAGTCCATAAGTGGGGTATGTAGTGTACAGTGTTTTCTAAAGTTACAAGATGATGAACCTTTGTTTGTTTGGTTGGTTGGTTTTAATCAAATAACTTGTGCTCCAGGGAACACAGTTTGGGGAACACTGGGAAACATATTGAATTGCTCTTTTCCTCCTTGGAAGCTTTTTCTGCACACTGAATCAGTACCAGCTGATAGAGTCAGAGCACCATTCCTCCTGGATATTGCAGAACCATATTTATAAATCCCTTTTCTCCCATTCCTCTTTCTTATTTTAGATTCCATGCAGACTACCAGCCTTCTGTGCACATTTGACATTATATCATTCTTTTCCATTCCAACATTTTTTATAACCATAAAATTTTCAAGTTGACAAATCATTCCTCACTGCTTTTCTTCTTGATTTAACTGCTTCATGCACACTCAAGGAGTTACCTTAATCTCATCAGCCAGTTCTCTCTAAATCACAATGTGAAATAACGACAGTTAATTCTTACCGAGGTGGTGAGTTTCTGCTAACTTAGATCTCAGATGCATTCTGTAAACCAGTACTTAGGTTTGTAAGTTTATAACACCTTGTAGGGAGGTGTAAAACCTTTTGGCACCTGACCACATTGTTCATCTATAACGTAAAGTGTCACCCAACTCTTACTTTTGAAGTTCTACCTTACATTCTACCCAGGGATTGTATGAAATGGATTTTGGTGGTTTTCTTTTTTAAAACAGTCTTCAGAGAGAGGAAGTTACTGAATTCTCTACATAAAGATCAGTCTCACCTGCCCTGATAACCTTTGGCTGTCCTGCCCTGTGTGGCAGAAATCAGCATTCCCTGTTTCCAGCAGGTCTCCAGAAACGATAGCAATTTCCTCGTGCACATCAGTTTCTCCTTGCGGATGGGCAGCTTGTTGCTATAATCAGATCTGTCAGCTTTTTGCAAAAGAATTGGAAAGTGGCCTTACTCCTGTGGAAATCTAATAGCGACTTGTTGTCTCTCCCTCTTGGCGGCATAGCCCGGGCTGTCAACATGGTGTCCTGTGTCCTGCAGTTGCAGAGGGCTGGGCCCCTGCCTGAGGAGAGGCTGCTGAATTGGGCCACTTTGCTCACTCTTGCAGAATTTATGATCTACCCAGTGCCTTCCCTGTCACGATTGACTTTTAGAAAATGAGATTGCCAAGTCCTGAGTATTTTAATCTGTCAGTAACTAGTACAAATTCTACCATCATAATTCACGCAACAAAAACCAATTAATGAAAACAATCCAGCTATTGGTACATTATGATTTCCTTGTACCGTGAAAAATGGGGTACCCCATTGTAGCGAATTATTATCCCACATCTCTCTACATTCTACTTAGAGATTGTATCAAATGACAGAGGTAAGATTCTTTTAAAAGAAATTTAAAATATATTCCAGGCAGTCATTCTTTTAAACATTAGATGCCAGCTAATTGATCTTTAAGTTTTTACTTTTCAGCTCCATTACACTTTACACCTCAGTATATTTTCATACCCTCTCACTTTTGGTAGAGATATCCGATTTCTAGCTTTTAACAGAATTGTTCCGTAAGTTAAGTCAATTCCTGTTAATACAGCTGTTAAGTATTGAGATCATGCTGCATGTTAAATGAAATTGGTTTTCAAAGTAAATTAAATCCCTGAATGAAGGTGGGTGTATCTTTCCACATGAAGGAAGAAATCATAAGAGAGTTGCATATATAATCAGATCTTGGGGACATAAACTGCATTGTCTACGGAAGAGTTGTATTATGATGCAACAATCCTATCCTTCTCAAAGAGCCTTAAAAAGTGAACTATATTTAATATGAGTTTAAACATGGAGGACAAAGATACAGATTTTGAGAATATGATAGTTTTTGTCTGACTGTCAGCCGGTTGTTTTTGCTTTAAAAGAGTCTAGAGTCGAATAAAACCCAATTCCTCATTCATTTCTTCCAACCAGGAGAGAAAAATGGGATTGGAGTAAGTAATGTCTCAAAAGCAATTTTTACACTTTAATTAGCTGGCTCTAGCTATAACTGGATTGACAGGGTTCGTATACCGTTGTAACAATACTGAATGCTGTATTCTTCTATTAAACCCACATATTGCATCCTAAAAAGTAGGTTTTAACTTCAGATCGCCTATTTCTCCTCTCTTTCTCCAATCTTCTTTACTATGTAGAGAAAACAGAAAGTAAGAAAAACCTTAAGCAGTGTGAAAGAACAGAATAATTCCCACCCCTGTCCTCTATTTTAGTGTAGCAATAAGTCACATGATTATGTATTATATAGTTTACAGATTATAGGATATATGAAAAACATCATGTATATAATTCATATGCTCATTCAACTAGGCTGAACTAAAAAGCTTTATGAGGTTTTCTTTGTTTGTTTTCTCATATTCCATAATATTATGAAATGTAAGATAAGTGCTCAGTCACTTACCAAATACTTTGTCACATGGTCCCAGGGCCATGTTCGGTAATTCAGAGGGGAGACAAATAGAAGAGAAGTCACAGGGAGGGCTTTCATGTAACTTGTTATCTGGTTTTTGAAAGATAAAACTTCCCAAGTTAAAAATAATGGTAAACCCTTCAATCCTTTCACAGGGGAAAACTATATGAAAGATTATTCTGTGTGATTCTAAAAGAATAGATTTAAAGTTGAGGCAAGTTGAGGACTTGAGGTGGAGTGATTACAGCCAGGGGAGCAAACTGAGGGGTCACTGAGGAGATAAACTTGCTGATAAAAAGAAAAATAGGAAGGTGGACACATTGGCTTTTCCAGTGAGGGGAATGGTCTAGAGGAGAGATTGGCGGATTGTGACCTGTGGGCTAAATCGGACAAATGGACAATTTTTATACGACCACTGGGTAAGGTTAGTTTTTACTTTTTAAAGCATTGTAAAAATACAAAGAGGTAAAAATACAAAGAGGTCTCTATATGAGATATAGAGACCCTATGGCCCAGAGCCTAAAATATGTATTATCTGGCCCTTTACTGAACAAGTTTGTTGACCCTTTGTCTATAGTAACCCTCTTCAAACTTTCTGTGACAACGGAAATGTCCCACCTCTGTTCTGATCAACGCAGTGGTCAGGAGCCACTTGTGACAACTTAGCACTTGAAATGTGGCCAGTGTGACTGAGAAACTGGGGTTTTAATTTACTTAATTTTAATTACTTTAAAGTTAAATGGCCACAGGTGGCTGGTGGCTACACTATTGGACAGCACAATTCTAGCCAGTTGTGAATGTATGGACCATTTTATATAAAAGCAAAAGTTCTAGACTAATTCCTATTCCATACCTCAGGTTGACTGCTCTGTATGGTGTTAGCTCTGAAGCAAGCTGGGAGTGACAGGGCACCAAACTGAGAGTGAGGAGTAATATTGGGAAGGCTGAAAAGCCTTGGCAGGGGGAGATTGCAGGACAACCCTATGGAGAGTTCCCATGCTAGGGATACAGTCTAAGTTCTAACTGAGGTGGCCGGAATCCATCTATTTCCAAAACATATGCTAAGAATCCAGAATTAGAGATCCGATCTGGAGGAAGTCAATGTTTAGACTGCAGCGCAGAGACAATTCTAGTGTCAGACAAAGGATGAATCAAGTGGAGGAATCCGTCTGTGGTAGAAAAAGGCCAGAAATATGATCCATATCTTCAGAAATAGCGCTGGCAGAAAAATGATGGGCAAATAGGGCTGTCAAGGCAGCTAACGTATAGGGAAGTGTCCCATCTTTCCAGAGCACCAGTATTCTGGTGGGAGGAGGTGCTATGGATTGGACAGCTTTTAGTGCCTAAGGGATAGGCATAGGATACGCACATGGATTTAGAGGTGGGTGGGAGCAGCAGGTACCTTGAAACCTCTGTCCCATTCATTCATGGAGCTGGGATAGGATTGCCAGATGAAATACAGTATACCCGGTTAAATTTGAATTTCAGATGAATAACAAATACTTTAAAAAAAGTATATCTAAAATATTATATGGGACATACTTACACTAAAAATATATTTATTATTTATCCAAAATTCAAATTTAACTAGGCATCCTATATTTTTATTTGCTCAATCTGGTAACCCTAGGAAGGGCCATTGACACAGCCTGCTGACCTTCCATGAAAGGGTGGGGTAGCTTAATGGAGGCTTCATCCAAATGTCTGGAATCAGGCTAGGTTGACACTTACTAGACATATGCTTTTGGCCACATCACTAAAACTCTCTTTGCTTTCTGTTCTCATTAGTGTGGAGCAAGGAAATTCACTCAATGAGAGCTATGTCTGTCCTACCTTGAATGGCAAAATGTTAGAACTACATGGGACCATAGTTATCTTCTATCTAAGGCTGTTATTTTTACAGAAGAAGAAGGAGGCCTAAAAAAAATAAGGCGACTTTTAAAAGAACCCACATTTCTACCTGTGATAATATGACCATTCCTGGAATCTGGATATCTTGCTACTCAGTTCAATACTTTTTCTCTCTCTACTGCTCTGTCATCTTCTGTCTTCAAAGACCTTAGGAAATAATGCACATTAAAGTGATTTGCAAATTTTAATATGTAAAATATAAATGTATAGGAGAACTGTTTCTAGGCTGATATCAGAGCATGGAAATCACCTCCCTAATTATGCTGATTCACAATTCTCTGTCTGGAAAAATGTTTGGGTATCAGCACTTCAGAAGTCCAAAGTCTTAATTTTGGGGGGTTGTCTCTAGAAAGCACAACTAATAAATTAAAAACAAAGTTATCAAAACAAGTTACAATTCTAGGTCTTTTAAAATCTGGCCCCATGGGAAACCAACCAAAGCTGTTTGATAAAGGTAAACATCCTTAGATGCACACCAACCAGCCTTTTGCATTTCATTGTTGACAAGTCAGGCTAGATGCATAACTTGTATGCTGCTGTCTGCCTCGTGGGAGATGGATTCTTATTGCAAGGCAAGTTACATCCCTGACCACATTTATAGCTGCTCTGTCACTGTGGCAGTGACAGTCTGATACCTCCCAGATGCCTGGATTTTTCCCCCAGTGTTAATAAACAGTTGTGGTGGGAGTGTGGAAATGAGGTGAAATAATATTCCTGTCCAGGCAGTTAATGCTAAAGAAACATTTAGATAAAAGAGGAGCTGATTTGAGCATGGAAATAGATACCCAAAGGTAACGTTTAAGATCCAAAGTCTAAGAACTCTTTAGAGGCACCTCCATAGCGGGGAGAGATCTGAGCCTCTTTGGTTGCTGCTTCTTCGTGTCATTACCAAGGACTGTACCCTCTCTTTCCTGTAATTGTCTTATTTCGGCTCAATTAAGAGTTTGGGAATAAGAGTTTTAATCTTATACTGAGATATATAACTACTGGTAGTACAACTGGTTCATTGTCTTTTGAATGTGTTTAAGATTTCCTCTTCATAAATGATTCAGTGGGAGTTGGGTTTATTTTTATATTGCTAAATGTTTTATATATGTAAATGAAATTTTGGTCAAGGAAATTAGAAAGGAAATATTTTAAGACATGTAAAGCTTTTAATCCAACAAATTATTTTGGGAATAAAAAGATCTTCCCTCCTGTGTGCTTATTGTTTGGCCCAAAATTATATGTCTTCCATAAATACCATGAATATTCTCACGGAGACTTAACACTGTCCAAAAATTCTTCATTTCTTACAGATTTTTTAAAAACTCAATTACCTTGTATTCCCTTGCACATAACAAAATATTTTGTTCTTCCACAGAAGTCTAGAATGTAGTTTTCATCTGCGTTGCCTTTAAGTGGTATCTAGGTCTTTAGAATTATCAAGAATATTGATTATTGCTTTCCTTTACCTTATAACAGCAGCAGAAGAGCTTTTAAGTTACAAATTAAATGATATGCATGTCTTTTCTTTTTTCTTTTCTCTCCTCTTCTCTTCTTTTCTTTTCTTTTCTATTCTATTCTATTCTTTTCTTTTTTTCTTAACCAAACCCAGTTGACAGTGACTGTTAAGGGTTTACTTTTCTGAACCCAAGTATCTTGTTAGGAAGATGCTCCTAGATTTCTGAGCTGTACTGATGAGGTTTGAGATAGTATACTCCTTGCCTCATACTGGTGGCAGGGACAAAGGCTTTAAGCAGAACTGTCCAGTTTAGCATCTTTGATTAATATATTATAGTAAGTTTCCCTGTAGAGTGTGTTTTGCCCTTTAGAGGAAAAATCTGTTTTTAAAAACACTTGGATAAAGAACACCCATGTATATATACACGGACAAATCTCTAGGCTGCAGTCTGGTACAGAAAGAGTTTGGGGCTATGTCACTTTGGGTTTATGGCTGTGAATACCTATTGTGTGCTAATCACTGTACTGAGTAACATTATTTGAACTGATGAACTGCTTGCTTGATTGATTGATTACACAAGCCTTTTATTTCAGTCTGATACCTTGGAGGCTCTATAAACCCTTGAGTTTGTGGGCTAGAATTAGTGCTTTGGGAACTTGTGAAAGTATGCAGATTAAAAATTTATTGAGAAGGGGTAAGATATTCATTCATCTTTTTTTTTTTTTTTTTTTTCTTTTTTTGTGGTATGCGGGCCTCTCACTGTTGTGGCCTCTCCCGTTGCGGAGCACAGGCTCCGGACACGCAGGCTCAGCAGCCATGGCTCACGGGCCCAGCCACTCCGCAGCATGTGGGATCTTCCCAGACCGGGGCACGAACCTGTGTCCCCTGCATTGGCAGGCGGACTCTCAACCACTGCGCCACCAGGGAAGCCCCATTCATCTTTTAAAAATAGTGTGAATGGGACTTCTGTTTTGGGGTTTTTTTTGGGGGTTTTTTTTGACATTTTGACCCCTCTTCTACCTGGATCATTACAAGATTGTTCTGATTAAACTTCCTTCTCCATTCAGGTCCCTAAAATCAATTAAGCAAATTAAAAAAAAATCCATTCCTTATCATGTCTCTGAATAAGGTAAGAGGTAAGTTTTCTCACGATTGATTATGCTCAGGACTTATAAGCATTTATCCCAGATTTTTTTCAGAAGAAAATGAACTAAAATTAGCTTATGATCAACAAGCATTTAACAGAGTCCCATGGAGAATTTCTGAGTTTCATGGGGTACTGATTTTTTAAAAAGAATTTTTATTGAAGTATAGTTGAATTATAATATTGTGTTAGTTTCTGGTATACATCAAAGTGATTCAGGTATATATAATATTTATATATATATACTTTTTTTTTCCATTATGGTTTATTACAGGATTTGAATATAGTTCCCTGTGCTATACAGTAGGACCTTGTTGTTTATCTATTTTATATATAGTAGTTTGTATCTGCTAATCCTAAATCTAATTTATCTCTCCCCCATCCCCTTTCCCCTTTGATAGCCATAAGTTTGTTTTCTATGTCTGAGTCTGTTTCTGTTTTGTAAATAAGTTCATTTGTGTCATATTTTAGATTCCACACATAAGTGATATCATATATTTGTCTTCCTCTGTCCAACTTACTTCACTTAGTATGATAATCTCTAGGTCCATCCATGTTGCTGCAAATGGCATTATTTTGTTCTTTTTATGGCTGAGTAATATTCCATTGTATATATGTACCACTTTTTTTTTTTTTTTTTTTTTTTTGCGGTACGCGGACCTCTCACTGTTGTGGCCTCTCCCGTGGCGGAGCACAGGCTCCGGACGTGCAGGCTCAGTGGCCATGGCTCACAGGCCCAGCCGCTCCGTGAAATGTGGGATCCTCCCGGACTGGGGCAAGAACCCGTGTGCCCTGCATCGGCAGGCAGACTCTCAACCATTGCGCCACCAGGGAAGCCCTCTGTACCACATCTTCTTCAACCATTCCTCTGCAACATTTAGGTTGCTTCCATGTCTTGGCTATTGTAAATAGTGCTGCAGTGAACATTGGGTTGCATGTATTTTTTCAAATTAGAGTTTTCTCCGGATATATGCCCAGGAGTAGGATCGTTGGATCATATGGCAGCTCTATTTTTAGTTTTTTAAGGAACCTCCATACTCTTCTCCATAGTGGTTGTACCAACTTACATTCCCTCCAACAGTGTAAGAGGGTTCCCTTTTCTCCACATCCTCTCCAGCATTTTGTATTTGTAGACTTGTTTATGATGGCCATTCTGACCAGTGTGAGGTGATACTTCATTGTAGTTTTGATTTGCATTTTGAAGTACTGATTTCTAAATTTCGTTCCACAAACCTCCATAGAAGAGCCCCTTGAAAGCTGATATGAACATGTTGGGTGTTTTATTTGAAGCTGGGCCTGTCCTCAGGAAAGACTGGGGATCCACAGACAGAAAAAGGTATCTCTTCTAGAGCCAAGGTTGCAAAACTGTGCAGTACATGATTGTGCTGTTATAGACACTCTGTCTTTATTTTGTGGATAAAGAAACTAAGAATTAGTGTTATTTAATGTAAGCCTTTGAAAGGAGGAGGGGGGGAAGATCTTATATAATGATAAGTAATGCAATCTAAAAAGAGTTATTTTGGCGCAATGGTGATGTGTTTTCCCCTTGCAGTTTTGTAACAGTTTCCAAGCTATTAGATTACTATGTCAACAAAGTTGTATTGGATCTGACTTTTCAAAAAACTTAAAGTAGTTCATTATTTTTATTCCATTTTCAAAAGAAACCTCCAACTTCTGTCTCCAATGGAAATGATTTCACCAGTAGTTAATTATTTACAGTTGTACCACCATCCTCAGAGCCACCCGAGTGAACTCCTAGAGCCAGTCTAGTCTGCTTCAGCTCTCTCACACTCAAATTACTGTCCATATCTGTTACCTCCTCTGAGATTTGTTTTGTATCTGTCCCCTTCCCTCTATCATCACTGCACCCGTGTTCTCCAGTCCCTCATCTTCTCTCGGCCGGACAATGCAGCAGCCCATCACTATCTCCTTGTCTTGGATCTGCCCACACTCCCATTTGTTCCCTGTAAGAGCCCTTCACTCCTCCCCATACAAACCTCCCCTTCTCCCTGTAGCCCTCAATCTGAAGCCTAAGCTCCGGAATGCCATTCAATCTTCAGTCAGTAACTCAACTCTCTACTTGCATCTTTCACTATTTATTCCTTCCTACTTTTAGATTTAGAGTTTTTGAACTACTTATAGTTGCAAGATTCTATCCAGTTTCTGTGCCTTTTCTCAGGCCGTTCCCTCTTCCTGAAACACTCTTCTCCAGCCCCTTGGTTTCATGCCCCCATTGGCCATACTAACTTCTATTCATCTTTCAAAACTATCCCCAGGGAAGAGCTGAATCACTCCCTTTTCTGAACTGAGGCCCTCTAACTCGGTGCTCTGGAACCAGACTGCTTAATACCATCTTTTATTAGCTGTGTTACCTTGGATAAGTCATTTTCTTTCCCTGTGCCACAGCCAAGCCCTCATATTTGAAATAATAATGCCTCCATCATTGGGTAGTTATCAGGATTCAATTAAAAAATAAAATGTAAGAGTGCTTGTTACACAGTAAAGGCTAATATAAGTATAACTATTATTATTATTACTTGTATATTCAATTATTTTCACACTGCATTATAATTATTTCATGATACTTCAATATCTCGCACACTTACCTTTAATGAGGACTTAGAAAGCAAACACAGCATTTTATTCATTTTTATATCTTCAAAAGTTTCTATAAAGCCAGGAACATAGTAGACAGTGAGTATGAAGTGTGTCAAAAAGAACAAAATTCTGTGTAAGTATGTGGCAATATCATCCTATCATGGGAAAGAAAGCACAAGAAAAATTCATTAGAGGTGACTTAAGAAGAGTTAGACTCGATATGGTTTAGATTTTAACATATACCATGTTTAGGCAAACATCAAAATATGATTAAATTTTCAAGTTAAGTGCCTATAGTGGTGAAAAAACACAAAGAGTGTTCTGTTGGGTAGCTTAGTTAAAAAAAAAAATCCATAATTTACGTTTTCTGTTCGCTAACACACAGAGCCCATCAACTCTCACAAGAAACTCCAACTGTTAAGTATGGATCCCCTGCTGTACGCCTAAATGCCTGCCCCCCTGCATCCCTTCTGCTAGGGCTACACCCCTGCTGTCATTGGCCCATTGCCCCATAGGTCTGCATATAAGAACCCCTGGTGCCATTCCTCCAAGAACCACACACCCTTCTAAGTTTCCATCCTCCTAGCAGAATGTCCATACCTCCCAGAAGCTTCTACGGCCCTGGTAATGGCCTCAGGCCCCAATTTTTCAGAGCCCTTCTCTCCAACCATAAATGCTGTACTTGAAGTGGGATTGTTTGGTGACAGGACCACATCTAGAATTCCAATAAACTGAGTGAAAAAGATCTTTTAAAAATAATTTGCAAGTTGAACACAGTCTAGCTTACTAAATCCATGTAAGCTGGTAACTGAGAATAGACTGTACATTTCTTCAGACTATACCTTTTTACGTAAACTCATAAAAAACAGAAGAGCACACTATCTTCTTCAGATGCATTTTTGCAAACTTTGTGCACTGTCCATGGAAGAATGGAAAAATATTTAAATGGATGATGTAGCTAAAATTCTGTTTGACAAAACAAGAAGAAGAGACATGGAATTAGGGATTGAAATTAAACTAATACAATCACAAACAGCAATCAGGAAACTACAGAAGTAATGCTCAGCTCTCTGAGCTGATATATTCCTCAATTCACATGTCTCAGTGGTCTTTTTGAGAGTGAAAATTGTCAGAGACTATGAGATTAAGAATGAAGTCACAGCCCACTTAAGGTGAAACTCCCTGTAAGTGCATTAAAGGAGGGATGCAGGGAGAATGGCTCTATGCAGCAGCTCTAAGAATAAATATTTATTGAATATTTTACAAAACAGACTGATTTTGGTGGGATTATTTGATTTTTGTGAAAGTCAAAGACTTTAATAATATCAATAAAAATAAAAACATCTTTGACAGTGTTTTAATACCATGTACATTTTTTCTTTAACTCCAAGAAGAAGAGCTAGTGATGTGCATGTAATTTTATCATGTTAAATGAGAAAAAAAAAAAAAAAAACCCTGAAAATTAGCTATGGCCTGTGGCAAATTCCTGAATTTCATACTATTTTTGGACTTTGCCCCAGGGAGGGAGATATATTATTTTGGATGTGAAAGGCCGTCCAGTGCATTAGCTGTGACAGGATTGCACAGACAGGTATTAAACTGGCCAACAGGAATTTTTCAGACGTAGTACACATTGTTTCATAGTCAGTTGCTGCAATTTTCTGGTTCTGTGATGATATGAAATTCCAGTATGAATGTGAGGCAAATGATATGAGTAGATAAAAAAATAAGAGATCCTGTTGACAGTAAGTACAAGACAACATATGATATTGGGGGTACACATACCACATGGCTGGTTAATCTTCAAGGCTCATTTCATGTCAGAAAACAGAGCCAAGTGAGAACAGCCCCTTCCAAATCCAGACAGCCACACAGAAGCCAGCAATCCAATGCAACATTATCTCATAAAGCAAAGCTGTTTCCCCTGATCAATCTTGTTGAATAAAATAAAATGTTCAATTTAAAAAATATATATATAAGACTGGTTAAATTCAAGAAGGCTGTTGGCATACATTCAGGCTACACCATGCCATTGCTTCCTCAGCATGAGCTGTTTTCAGGAAAAACAGCAATTGACACTAATTAATACTAATTAACTCATCTTGCTCTTATTCTTTGAGTTTTTCTGGCCTTACCAATATGTACTGTTCAAGTTCAATGCTTGCTTGAGGACTGGAGAATTTTTTTCAGCTCAGCTCTAACACATGCGACTTTCCAACCAGTGTCAGGAGGAAAAGGAACTGCAAATGGGCTGTGGTCATGTAAGAATAGAAGTTTTCATAGGTCTCGGGGGAGGTTATAACCTTACTAAAGATTTAATGTTTTATTATGGGATTTATTCCAACAATACGTTTTATATCTGTATAGTTATTACAAGTAGGCATCACTGAAACTATTATTATTGCTACTGTCCTTATTATTGAAACTATCTTTAGTATTATCCTATTAGTATTGATACTATCCTTATAGTATTTTTACTATATGGCACTCTCTGTACCATCAGTGACTCTTCCTTACCCACTGAGTTAAGAATAAGTTTTCCAATTTCTACAAATAATATAGTCCCATCCTCCCTCTTCAGCCTCAGCTTGTATTATTCCCTTGTCATACCATGGGGTCCCACTAACTAGGCCAATTGTAACTCCCAACCACATTCTAACTAATGCATTTTCTTGATTTTAAATATATTTGCATAATGTAAGTGCTTAGGTACGATTACAGCAGACATAATTTTTGGTTTATACCTAAGCACATATTTGAGTACATATTTGGAAGCTGCATATTTGAGTCCCTCTAAATTTTGTACTTTTAACTGGGGCTGTCTGGGAAATTTTGTCCCAGAAACTGCTATTCAGTTCCACAAGTGGCCTTTCCAATTTTTATCAGTCTATAAACATGGCTTTTTGTCAGCCGTGGTCCATACCTTGTCTAGGTTGAAACTTCACAACAACTTTCACAGACAGGAATTTAATGGTAACAGAAACTTGTAATTTTGTTTTCTTACCATTTAGTGTTTGTTTGCTCCTTTTTCTCTCAGATATTTCCCCCAAGATACAGTGGATCTGTGTTTCTGTGAGATGTTTCTTAATTTAAATCCTGTTCAAGACCTAACTCTTAATTTTACCTTCTAAGTTAATTCAGTATACTATATTCTTAACGCCATCAGTACATCACAATTTTTTAATAGAATTAGTCACTGAACCTTTGTATATGCATAATGCACTCTAGTCCCTATTTAAGTTAAACCCTTGTGTGGCTAAAGGCGAATGACACCAAACCACAAATATATATGTTACAAATATCCATATGTATAATATCCTGGCAAAAAAGTCTTTGAGTCACATAGCAGATTCTGTTGAGTGACTTCTGTGGGTGGGGAGAGTAAAGGGGCAGGGGTTTATAAATGCTGATTCCTCAAGAGAGACACATAACATTGTCATACCTTGAGAACTGGTTGGTGGTACAGCAGAAGTGAATGACGTAACAGAAATGATCATCTTTTCTTTTCCTTCTTCCTGTCCTCCAAACACTTCCAGAGAAATAAGTAATCACCGTATTGAAAACTTGCAAGCACATTCTGTGTTCCTGAGGCATTTTTGCCATTTTATGATTGAACTTAGGCTATTCATCACGTACATACTTTTAAGGTGGTGGAGCTCTGTATGAATTAAGCCACCTCCAAGATGGTTAAACAGCATTTAGAACATTCCCTCTCCTAGACATAGAAAGGATTTCTGTTTGGGAATACTTAGTCCCACTTGACTGGTTCACTTATTTGAGCATTCAGACCTCATTGCTCTCTGAGAAAGAAATTACTCTGGAGAGAGTCAGTATGAGATGGTTGCAAGCAAGGGAATAAGCAAGGTAATAGCCTTCTTTATCATTAGTACTTATTCAGAAAGCCATCTGGAGTGTTACAGCCATAACCCTCCAAAAAAGTACAAAAGGAGGAATCATGGGATGGAGACTGCCAATTCTCTGGGGAGTTCTAGTCCTTCAAATGAGTTCTCACTAGTACAATCCAACCGCTCCCAGGACATTTCTTACAATTTCTGGGTGGTAGTTTACATTTATCAACAATTGCTATGAGACCTCAAAATTGAGAAGAGTATAAAACTAGAGCTCTAATACTTGCTAGATTGATCAATAACCTTAGGGACTATAGCTTCATGCTTTTTCTTCCCAAACACAAACAAGTTTTAGAAGAAAAGTTAATAAAACAAAAGTAAAAACCATGGGGACTGGAAAAGTTCTTCAGAATAGGAACAAATCATGATTATGGAGGCAAAAGGGTGTAGGCAGTGCTGGATTAACATACAGGGATGTGTGGAAGCACGTGCCAACAAGGTAAGGATCACATTAAACAAAGCGTGGTAACCTTCTCTCAGGTGGGCTTTATTGGTATTCAGAAGGGGAGAGACTGATGCTCAGGGCAAGGCGGCCTCTTGGCAGAGCCTAACAGTTTTGGAACACAGAGGAGAATCTTATTTTTAGCTTTACCGTCCCAGAAATTTAGTTTTGCCACGGCACACAGTTTGGTCACATTTAGAGAGACTGACAGAAGCTAACCAAAGTTAGAGGAAACTAACATGTAGGATAGCCCAGTCAAAGGATTTATAAAAGGCACATGGAGCTTATACTTAAACATCATCTCCTGCTCCTATAGAAATGCATACATTGGTCCATGCTGTGAAAGAACAACTGTGTGGAAGGACGATTTTACTAGGTGAGAAGGCAGGCCTGTTCACTGCTTTGCCATCTTTCCTAGTGTGAAATTATGGTGCCATCAGAATTCGAAGTGGGTACTTTCCTAGACTAGGAACAAATTTCCTAATAAAATTTGCTAGGAGAAGACTTAAAAAGGCAATTTTCTTTCCACTTTGATATTCAAATGAGCACTGTGCAGATTTCCGCTTTTCTCTCTCTTTCTCTAATAACATGGTAGGAAATGTGTTTGTTGATTTTCTTTTTTCACTCTTGATTATCTAAAACACTGGGATTTGCAGTCCTTTAAGTTTCCCTTTGAGCAGCCATGAAATTAACAATGTTTTGCCTGTGTATGAGGCAGTATTTTTATTGTCCGTTAGCTTTGGTTTCCATCAGCAGCTACCGCTATTTGGAGGATGTGGCTCTGCCTAACCTCTGATGGGGCACAGGCCTGTGAGTGTTGAGTCTCTGAGGTGCTACTTGTACTAGGGTGAGCTGGGGGGTCTGGCAGACCTACCAGCTCACTTGCAAGGCCTCCTCCACAAGTCGCTCTTGAGAGACAGCACATTCCATGTTGGTACAAGGCCAAGGAGCCCACAGCTGTGAGTAATCAGCTGGGTGTTCCCTCAGGCTCTTCCAGAGAAACTGAGGTGGGTGGAAGTATGCATACTGAAAATTTGGGTACGTATTTTGTTTCTCAGTGCCCTCTGATTTAGGATACAAGGGCAAAGTAAGAAAGCATTTTCTTTCCCTTGTCATGGGTAGCATCACTCTGGACCTAGACAGGGGAGCAAATCTTAGCCCTTTTCTTGGTTTCAGAAGTTTTATTTGTGAGTTTTTAATATTTTTGTCAGTGTTTCAAGCAGCTGTTTCTAGAGTTCTGTGAGGGTTTTGCTTATCTTGGCAGATTCACTATCAAGAAGGTATATATCAGGCTTCATAGCAGCTCAAAAATAGCGAGACCCAAAGTGCTTGAACTTTTTCCTAAGTGACATTTCTTAATAATGCAATACATTTGGAAGTATAGTTACTAAGGTTTTCATAATCATCCTAGGAATGTAATATTTCTGTGGGATACGGAGAGCAAAAATCAAGCATGAGGATTTAAATCCTAATCCTAAGATGAGGATTTATCTATAGCTTTTAAAGTAACTTTTTATCCTCAAGAAAATTTAATAGGAACAGCAGAATTGTGGGACCCCTGTAGAGGTCATGTCTGAGCAAACGTATCTTCATTTGTTAAGTTGCTTACATGTTTGTAGTAGCCTCATTCTCGGCAGCAGGCCAAGAATTCCTAGTCAACCAGTTTTTACCTGTGCACAATCATTCTCAGTTTCTGAGTAAGCAAAAGGAAATTGAATATTCGTTTTAAATTTGTTACTTGGCTTACTGTTACTAGAGACATACTCAACTATGAATTTTTAAATCCATGGATTGTTTTAAAAAAAGCCTTGCCAATTCTTTTAGAAATGTGAAAAGAAAACAACTTGGGAAGTAGGGAAAGTATTGAGCTATGAAAGACAGGATAGGGAGAAGTAGAAGGGGAGAAATGTGAGGTTGCTTTCTGTAGTCAGTGCATTTGTCTTAGAAGAAATAATTCTGAGGGGGAAAAAGTGTCTTTCCTTAAGCACATGAAAGGTGCCCAGATTTTTTTCTAATATTAAAAATCATGACGTGTCAGATGGCTGTCAGGATTCTGAGATAATATTAACTTTCATTTCATGGCAGTGCTCTGCCACTACTAATTTTACACTTAACAGAGTCCATTTCTTCATCTTGCCTTTGGAGTCTCTAAATTCAGGATTTATTGATCTGGTGTCAATCAAGTATGCTTTATTTTCTGAGTCCCTTGCCTCACCTAACTGTCTGTAGCCCCTGCAAGACAGGACACTGTTAACACTGGTGAATGTGTGTGAAGGCCTAGCAAGTGAAAGAGGAAAGGTTTAGCTGGGGTCAGTTTGGGTGGAGCATCAGCGCTAATTGAGAGAGTTCTAGGTCATGGTGCTTTACCTACAGAGAGAGTTGATGTGGCCAGAAGGAGATCCTCAAAGCAGGACTCACATCAGGAGAGGATAGAAGTAGTGATT
This sequence comes from Orcinus orca, assembly GCF_937001465.1. Classification (NCBI taxonomy): domain Eukaryota; kingdom Metazoa; phylum Chordata; class Mammalia; order Artiodactyla; family Delphinidae; genus Orcinus; species Orcinus orca. Next base: position 44,268,616 of record NC_064571.1, read on the forward strand.
ACAGTGCTAGGGAAAATGGCAGAACAGCTTTTTTGGGGAGAGTAGGTGATAGTGGAGTATTAGCATTTTATGAGAAAAGTAAGCATAATTTATTTAACAAAATAATCAAATCTAATTACTCAATGTTATCAAATATATTTGAACAAAATGTATCCAATGTAAAGTTATGAACAAATATAAAAGTTAGAGAAAAATATCATTAAATATAAATTACTAGCTACTAAGTGACATCTCTGGTCTCTGCCGTTTGCTTGGATTCCATTCGTCTCCATCCTGGGACCAATGAGATCACTCAGAGCTGTAACCTCCGATGGCGTCAGCCCAATTGGCCTTCAGTATCTTCCTGTCATGTAGCTCCCCTGAGTGGAGTTGTCACTAATACTGCCTCTGGGTGGCTCCTCTGCCTGGACCAAAGCAGTTTTATTTTAGCAGTTTGATTTCTTTGCTTGCCATCTCCAAAGAAGTGGTCGTGCCGTAGTCACTTCATTCTCAGCTGAGGCATCTGCCTGTGCTGTGCACTCCAGCCAGGTCAATCCTGGGCTTTTTGTGGGGGTCTGCGATGAAGTTGGGGGAAGGATATCAGAGGCAGCAGGAGATCAGTGACAAAGAACAGGAGGAATGGCTTGCAGTAAGGATGTCAGGAAAGGGGATTGGGCAGGAAGTGGAAGAGGAGGCTATTAGAGATAAAAATGGCCAACTAAGCTACTGACCGGTGTCTCTAACATTTGCATGACCACAACGAAAGTACCAGTGTTTCAGTTTTTAAAAATAGAAAGGTGAAAGGTAGTGGTTTTCCATCTTGTCTGCACATTGGCAAGTTTATTTTTTTAAAATACTGAGGTTTGGGTCACACCCCCAACTCCCCCACCAGAGACACTGATTGAATTGTTCTGGGGTGTGGCTTTCTCATCAAAAGTTTAAAAATCTTACCAAGAGAGTTCCAACATGCAGCCAGTGTTAAGAACTGCAGTTGTAAGTTAATGCTAGGAGTTTGAAAATCAGTATTAAATCCATGAGTGGAACATGCAGCTGTCACCTTTATTTTAACCAAAGGGAAACAGGTTCGTTTTTAAGGAGCATCTTCAGGTGCCAGGCATGGCGCTGAGTACTATTACCTTTTTTATTTTTATAGTGATACTGTGAAGTGAGAAGAGTAAACCCAATTTAAAAGGTGAAGAAAGTGAGGCTAAGGGAAGAGAAGTAATTTGCTCAAGGTGACAGTGTTTGTGGAGGTGAAGCTAGCAACTGGGACTCAATCCCAAGCTTATATGATTCATCTTTTTTCTTACCTTTCCTTTAAGACACAGTTGTAAAGGGTAACTTATCATGGCTTGCTTGAAGACCTACATTCTTTTGTGCCTTATATCTAGGGATAAGAAATGAAATCTGTATGTTCTAATCACCATAACCTATAAGATTGCTCAAAATCAGGGTTCAACAAATTATAACCCACTGTCAGTTTTTGGGTGGCTTATGAGGTAGAATGGTTTTTACATTTGTAAATGGTTGAAACAAAATTAAGGAAGGCTATTTCATGGCCCATGAAAATGATACGAGATTCAAAATTTGGTGACCACAGATAAAGTTTTATTGGAACACACTACACTTATTTGTTATGTTTTATCTGGGGCTGCTTTCCCACCACAGCAGCAGGGTTGAGTACTGGCAGCAGAGACCATATGGCCAGCATAGCCTAGAATATTTACTATTTAGCCCTTTACAAAATAAAGTTTGTTGACTTCTGCTCTAAAGTAAAACCTGATAGAGAAATCTTAATGTACAAAACTGACATAATATAGAGAATGCTTGTTCACATTAACAAATATATAACAATACAAAACAATTTTCAAGGTTCTTTGAAGGTATAAGCTACCCTAGTGCATTTAGGTGTTGGTTTAAAAATCATTAGGTGCCCCCGGGGGTTGATGATTATATAAATGTAAAGCAAAAGCACCATGAACCATTATTCACAGAAGATTAGTCACAGAAAAAGGTAAGAACCCTTACAAATGATGTCACTAGCAACTCAGGATTCATTGTAATAACTCCATTTATTTTTAGCTTTACTTGTAAATTAAGTAGATCAGTGCATGATTCTGTTTCTATTTTTGCACTGTTTCTTTTTCCGAAATTTCTACTTTTTAAAATACTGGTATATACATCAGTGTTTTCAGAAATGTACTAATTCAGTAATATGCTATCTTTGCTGTAGCAACTGTACCAGAGTCTCTCAAAATGTGTTCCTTGGATCACATGCATCTGAATCATCTAGGATGCTTGTTTTAAATACAGATTCTAGGGCCTCAGACCAGACCTACTGATTCAGAACCTCTGAGGGCAGGATTCTGCCTTTCTCCAAGCTCCCAAGGTGAATCTCATGTATCTTGTAGAGTGAAAAAACCATGCTACATCATGGGTGGTTCTATTGACAGTTATACTAGGAATATAGATTTAGAGGAGCAGCAAGCAGGGTGTAGAGATTCCTGCAGAGAAGTGGGGGAATATCAGGATTCTGTATTCCCGGGGTGTATGAGTGAAAGCAAATAGGGAAACCATCTTGCTAGTAAGAAGCAGATTCATCCAAGTGGACAGAGAAATAATAGAAATGAGGAAACATTAAAAGAATGAAAGCTGGGATGGATTGCTGCTAGTTTTTTTCTGCTTATCAGAATATGATTGGTCTAAGAGCCATTTCCCTTCTTGGCATCCTTTCTTCATCCTAGGAATGACCAAGTGTGCCAGGCATTTATGTTTGCTCTTTCAGATCCACGCTCCATCCCTTTCCATCTACCCTGTTCTCTCTCTGGAGAGTCTAAACTGTATGGACTCCCCTGCCATGTGGCTTCTAGTTGGGGTGATCAGTGGGGTGCCCAAGAAGGAGATCAGAGAGAGGCAGGGGAGTGAGGCCCCCTCACTGTGGAACCAATCTGGCTACCTGTCTCTTTAGACTGATAGTCATTGCTCTGTTCAAGATGGCCTTTTCTACATAATACTCCACTGCCAGGTTCTGTTACATGCTTTTGCCTTGTCCCTTTGGGTCTGAGGGCAGTAATAGCTCCATGGTTGCAAACCCCAGGTTAACTACAAAATCCTTTATGTTTCTACAACCTGCCCACATGTTTATATATATTTAAACACTCTTTGAGTTTTTCTAATTTGACTATAACATCTGTTTCCTGTTTGGACCCTACTGTAACAGCAACCAAATGTCTACAGGTGGAATCCAAAAGGAAAGGGGGCATCATCTCTTTGGTGAGAAAAGTTGTAGTTCATCAAACATGACAAGAGACCTCACATGTACTGTTATCCTGCCTAAGACCCTCTTCTCTCCAACTCTTTATCTGGCTAACTCCTGGTCATTTTAAAAGTCTCACCTTGAATGGCAGCTTCTAAGAAATTCCTCAAATGGTTCCACCAAACTAAATTAGTTTCCCCTGCTATACCTTCTCATAATATGCTTTATTTTTTCCTTAATTGTTCTTATGCATATTATAAGTCATTTATCTTATATTATCTTTGGTCATCTCTCACACTAGACTGTGATCTCTAGGAGGGCTCTGTTTCGTGTTTAACACCTGCCCTTTGCAAATGCTCATTCAGTTTCTGTTGAATATGTGCATGAATAAAATATATCTATCCTAGCCAATTTCACTGTTATCCTTTTCCCTGGGAAAAACTATGACATATATAAACCATACCTATGTAGCATTCTATTTTCTGTACTTCCATAAACCCAATAATATGGACCAATTATGCCAATGCCCACACAGAACTCTAAATCTCAGGTGAATGGTTCTACTTGTTTCCCAGAAACTTGTCTGTTTTATGAAACATTTGCTGTAAGAAAGGAGGCAGAAACCTATCAAACAAATTGTCGGTACTTGATAAAGTAACAACAAATCATACAAAGCAAGAACAATTGCGTGGTAAGTGTAGGACTGGTGCTAGGTTAAACTCGGTGAGTGGGCATTTAATTTACCTTTTCCTAACACATGGGAAAAAGACCCACTGGATCCCCACACTCTTATTTCCTTCTCTCCAGAGTATTTCTAATCAGAGACACTAGCAGACATCTACTTATAATAAAAGGCTTCTCCTTAGAGAATCAAAGTGACAGAAATTTTTAGGTAGTAAATTTGACAAAGCGGCAGGTTTTCATTTACTGCATTCTCTTTCTGAGAACTTAGTTACATTTCCTAAATAAGTAACTTGGATTAGATGAAGAGAAAAAAAATTTTAATCACTCCAAATATTTGTAGATAGAGTAACTAGTGAGAACTCTTCATAATTTGTTTTCTCCATTCCAATGCCTCATCCTGTGTGGATTTCGGTTTCTTTGTAGCCTAAGTCTTTGGGGGATACAGATGTGAATAAGTAAGGTACCCCTACAGATCCACATCCGCCTGTGTTTAATTTGCATTCCACATTTCATCCATTCACAGTCCCAAGCCCATTTCAGTTTTTCTCTTCATGGAACAAAATATCCCAGCCCCAAGGACTCATCTCTTTCTCTTCTTGAAGGACTGCAGTCAGTGCAGGTTCTCTTGCCAGCTGCCACCTCATGCTGAGAAATCATGCAGATAGACCACCCTTCTCCAAGTCATCACAAGCCCAGAGATGCTCTTTGTGCATTGCACCAAATGCCACAGTGAAGAAAAGAAAATCAATCAGAATCTTCCTGCATTTCATGGGCTGACCTTCCTCCTTTGTGAGTGATTTCAGGGATCAAGAGAAAACTATTTAGGTCCTGTCCACTAATTTGCTAATGTTTGAAATTCCTTTGTTAAAGACTAAACTTAAGCTTAATATTATAGGCCCTGTTTGAAAACAATTTCCCTGTGTGAGATAACACATAGTACATTGTTAATCATTGACATTTCAGTTTGAATAAGATCACCAGATGCATTTTGAAAGTAGATTTCTATAATGAGTAGGGGCAAAAAAACATGAGGACCCCGAATTAAGCACAGAGGAGAGCAGAAAGGGGACACTTGGCTCTCAGTATAAACAGCATCTACTTTTGCTTCCATACTTCCCTTACCTCAGTCCCAATTTCAACTAACATTGTTAAATTTTGTCAGGTATTGAAGGCATTCCAAATAAAGTAATATGCAGTGAATTTTCTCTGATTATTGCCAAGCCAGATAAGTATTGACTTCATTATTAAAGTATGCATATATTATAGAATTAATATAAAAATGCACATTTTAGACTTGTCATTATTCGTGTATATATATATGTGTGTGTGTGTGTGTGTATATATATATATATATATTTGTATGTGTGTGTCTATTTCTTAACATGAGTTAAAACAGTATATGGATTCAGCATTACCCAAGGCAGTGGAATTTAAAGATGTGAAAATACAGCAATCATATACATTACTTTGTACAATTACCCTTCAGTAAATGCAAACAGGGACATTTATTAAGCGCTTCAAAATTTGTATCTCCACCTAGTGGTAACTGATGGAAATAACATGTTTTTAAATTAATACTTTAAGCACCAGGAGTGGATAAATTGAGATGTTCTTGGTCAATCAGCATTCGTTATCAATTCAGTTATATTTTTATATGGGATGGAAAGTACAAAGTAAAGCTAGACGTGCAGTTGGCAAAGGGAAGCCAAGTACTGTTCAACTAACTGTGAACAATATACAGTAGGCGTAAATTATTCAATATGGAGCAAGCCAGGATTTCAAGCAGTATTTATATAGCAGAAATCTCATAGGACTAAAAGATAAGGATGGACGGTTTATTTTGAACATCAAGAAGGGAGCCAGGGAATTACCTCCATTTGCTCTTTTTTTTCTGAGAACATCACCTAATGGCCATCCTTCTCCATGGCTTCCCAGAGTCAGTCTCCTTGATGACAAAGAATGTTTGCGAGAGAAGTCATTTTGGGATATGAAAGAACCCCTTAGTTTCCTCAAGTGTCTCATTTAAAATCCTACTGAGTGGAAATATCAATAAAAATTTATCTTAAACTGATGTAGGCACAAAGTATATCTGCCTCCAGACTCTGAGGCTGCCAAAGAGAAACACTTAGTTGAGGGAACAACTTGTTAAAAATGTCTAAGTTCCCTGTTCCAAATTTTCTCAGAGCCTTTCTTACATGAATTCTTTACCAGATAAGGTAGAATAAGTCCCTGACAGAGATACCTAGGATTTTTTTTTTTAATATAGAAAAGAAAGACAAACCTGGTTCCATTTTATCTTCTTTTATGTGATAAAAGAAAGGATTGCCTAGATTTATCAACTACCATAGAGCTTTCATCCTGCTATGGATGGGAAAAAATAATAAGTCTAATAAACCGACCATAACATTTATAGATTCACATAATTTACATAAAATTTCATACTGTTTATTGTGACTTGCTTCAGTGCTGGAAGAATCTAATAGACACCTTATATATGCTGTTCCTTAGGCTTCGCCTGTACTTGCAAAGGACAGTGACCTGAGAGTTTATTCCAAATTCCATGGACAACTAGGACACTTTATATTTTTTAATTTAGTCTTGAATTTCTGGCTTGAATCACAAGAATTTTGATTCTTCACTTGAGCTTGCTTATTTATTCACTCACAATACAGTGGTGATAGTGACAATACCCTGATTTTCCCTTGAATAATATTTTATTCATTCATTCATTCATTCATTTATTCTGATTTGATTAAAAGAATTCTTTCTGGATTCAATGGCTTTTGGCTGTAGCACATAGTTTTCTGTCTATGTAGTTATTTAACGAATGCTTATTCATCATGTTATATATCATGTGTGGAGTTAGGTGCTGGGAATACAATCATAATTTGGGACTAGATGTTTGTAGGAGTTGTTTCTTCGAAAAATATTTACGCCAAGTGCCAAAGCTATAACAAACCACGACATAATTAATGTTTACCTCTGATGACTTTTTACCTTCCTTTTAGTTCTGCAAAGATTTCTGCAAGGAACTGCTCTCTACCTTTTCGCAGTCATAACTTAATCCTCCCTGCAGGATGCTGCCTGCTATAGAAGCAGCGTCCTTCTGTTGTCTCTTACCTACAGAATTCTGTCCTTCTGCGGCTGAATCACATTGTCACAAAGCACGCCCGTAGGCCTGAGCATAAGCAGAACTGTTGGGGGCGGTTATAGAGGGAGCTTGGGCCCTTAGGCTGGGGTATCCACCAGCCTAAGGCATCTGAGACACCACCTGCAGTGCTGGACAGAGCCTGGTCAGGAAGTAAAAGGGTATGAGCTACAGGCCTCCAGCCAGAGGTGACCAAGAGCTCCCAGTGCTGTCAAGTAGAGCATCATATGAAGGTAGCGGGATAGAAGAGATTTTATTTGTCATTCTAGTAGCTCTATTTACAACTTTTAAATACTTAGATATATATTATGTTGACTCCATTTATTCTCCTGCCCGCAGCCCCTCAGAGGTTTAGGATAGGCCTGATAATTCCTTCCCACCCGCTGCCTCTGCTCTGCGCCCGCCCTGCCTGGCATCACTGCCTCTCACCAGCTCCCCTGGCACTGCTGCTCCTCCCCAGCTGCTCTGCCACTGCTTCTCTGGCACCGGGGCCTTTACTGCTGTTCCTCTTAGGAGGTGTGAGAACCCTCCTGGTACAAAAGCTGTTTGGAAAGCACGCTTTGCTCCAGGTTTGTCTTTAATGTTACCCTCTCTCAGAGATGAACCCAGACTGTACTGCATGTGCTCTTGTTTTGAAAGAGACACTAAGTAAAATACATCTTTCTGTTTTTATATACAGACTTCACAGGACTCAGATATGAGTCCAGTAAAGATAAGAGACATATTCCCATGACAGAGAATATTATCCTGTGAGGAGATCAAAGTTAATTAATTTGCCTAATGATGTACAGAAATAAGTGACAGAACTATGCTTATATCTGTGTTTCTGGTTTCAAATCTAGGGCTCTGCATGTGATACCAAGCTGGCACTTGGTTTCATTTTATCAGCACTTAATTACTTCCTTTTGAATTGTTCTCTGATTGTTTTATTCATGTTTATTTTCCTTGTCTCTTAAGACTGTAAACATCTGAAGGCAAAGTCAGACGTTGCCAGGGCACTATAGGATAATGCTGAGAAAATAGTAGATGCTCCGAATAAATTATTGGATAGCATAAGCTTGGTCTTTGGGATAATAATCTGCTCTATCAAAGACAAAAAGTCTTCAGAGACAGGAAAACCTAATTCAGGTCTCTGCAATACCACTTACTATTCGTGAGATCTTGGACACATTGCTTAATCTAAGACTTTGTTTCTTCATCTGTAAAATGGGCATGTTAAAAAAATTTACCTAATGGAATGATGATGATAATTCAATTATATAACATAGGTAAAGCACAGAGAACATAATACACTCTTAATAAATATACTGTCTAGCTTCATCCTCATCATCATTTTCTAATAAAATTTCAGAAATCCCATGGCGGATAATATTTTGCCATTTTACTAAGGAGTCAATTTGCTTAATAATCAGGGACAAGAACCCACTTTAAGACTGGTAGATGTGTTAGCAACCAGCTGTCCCATTAACTCCATGAATATTTTAATGAGGTTTACAGCTCCGATGGATCTATTTCTTCATGAACATCAGCAATAAAACTTAGTAGATACCAAGGATATGTTACAGAGAGTCCAATGGATCATGAAGAGCTGACGCATATTCATTTCTGGATGTAGTGGGCATGGGTCTCAGGTGGGCTGAGCTGGCATGAAAAGGAGCATCATAGCCACTACTTCTGCTCAGCCCACTTGATTTTGCAGAGAAAATATTTGGCACCACTGAGAGGCATTACCTGCCGCACTGGGCCACGCACTTACTGTTCTTGAGTGAGCTCATTTTCATACTATGAAAAAGAAAACCTTCCTCTTCTCTTATCTAAGAACTAGTCCTTGTTTTCTCTGTTTCGAGGAAGAAGTTATAAAAGCTCTTTTTGTTATAAATGGGGTCCATTTTACTACCTCATCATAACTCTAGAAATTAACACTTGCCTAGCACCTGAAAGTCTTAAAAAGAAAGCACTGTCTAAAGAGAAGTGGTCCCACATTTCTCCTGTGTCATATGTATTAGACTCATTTGAAAGTTCCTTGAGGACAGAAACACTGCCGTTTTCTCCACTGTATACAGCCCAGTGCGAAATACATGCTGTGAAAACCAGGGCAGGCAAATCTTTCCTCGGACCCCACCCCGTCATATTTGCTTATCCCCGCATTCCTCAGGTTTGATACAGGCCTCAGGCCACCTGCCAGTTGAAGAAACCTCTTTAAAGAATTGACTGTGGGGGGCTTCCCTGGTGGCGCAGTGGTTGAGAGTCCGCCTGCTGATGCAGGGGACACGGGTTCATGCCCCGGTCTGGGAAGATCCCACACGCCGTGGAGTGGCTGGACCCATGAGCCATGGCCGCTGAGCCTGCGCGTCGGGAGAAGCCACAACAGTGAGAGCCCCGCATACCGCAAAAAAAAAAAAAAAAAAAAAGAATTGACCGTGGCTCAACATCTGTCTGTCAGCTCCAGACATAGATGGTTTATTGTGCAAAATAAAAGGCTTGGGTATTCAGTTGACAGAGAAAGTAGAAACCTCTGTGTTTGTTGACAGAAATAAAATGTGTCTTGTCATAATGTTGATATCACATATTAATCGCCCCTGCTGGGGAACGTGGGCCCCCTGGTGCGGTGTGCTATAAATATTGATGTGCTCACCCTGAACTGGCAGGATGCCTGGGAAGCCATGAGAGGTATAGATGAAAGGATTTTCATAAAGGTGTGCTCAGTTGCTCTCCATCCTTCTTTTTTTCTGCGTTGGAATCTATGCATCTCCAACTAATTGCTTCCCCATCCAACCCCACAAAGTTTGAAAAAACCTTTCCAGATATTCCAGGAATATGGTGGACTCTCCTTTCTCGTTTCAAACAGAATACCTAATCCTTGTATCTTTTACATTTTATATGGTTTTGGACAGAAGTCACATCATCCCCAGCTGGCTGCCTATCCAGTAGAGTGAAAACTTGTCTGGCCTCGGCTGCTGGTGAGGAAACATCCAGGCCATTTCAGCTGCAGGGGCAGAATTTTATGCTGTGATGTTATTTTCAGTTCAGGGGACACTTTCCAGTAATCAAGTTGACAGTCTTTCTTAAAGTTACATGCCAACCAGAAGAAAATTGTTGTTTCTGAAGACTGAGCAAATGCTGATGCTCGCAACTGCAAAATGCCAGCTATCTTTTGGCACATTTGCTGTTGTTTCACTGCTGTTTACAAATCCTTGCCAACCATAAGATATAGTCTGAATTGTGACCACACTGAAGTCAAAAATAGGGTCCCTTCATTGAATTATAGGGACATATTCCTTCAGTAGACTGCATTGTAGATGATTTCTGCAATAATATATATTTTTTTTCATCTAACAGATATTTATTGAGCCTCCAGTATTATGTCAGGCACTGTTCTAGGTACTGTGGATATAGGGATAAACAAGTGGGGCAGACAGACAAGGTTCTCTGCTGTCACTTTATGGTCTCATAATAGGACCTCCAAAAAGAAAAATAAACAAGGAACACATCAGTTATATATTCCGAACATTAAAACCGAATAGGAGACCTGGTGGTTGCTGTGGATTGGGTAGTCAAATAGTACGAAGTGTACATTTTTTAAAGTTACGAGCAGATTACAGATGGGGTGAGAGATTGTGCCAAGCAGCATGTATTCCTCATGCAAAGGTGTTTAATGTGGGAGGGTTAGGCATTTTTAAGGAACAGTTGGTCAGTGCCTTTGAATATTTTTTAATTTTAAATGACAAGAGAGGCAAATTTGACTGAGGGCATGTGAAAAGAGAGTGCAGGAAGCAATTCTTTAAGGATATTTCACAAAAAAATTACTTTAAGGGCTTTCAACAAAGGTCTGGACAACTAGGACCGAGAGCAGATGGCAAGATCACCCAGTCTTATCCAAGATGGGAAATTTGTTGGTGACAGAGATTCTAATGGGTCCTCTATCTCAAAAGGCTATCCTGGCACCCTTAGTTTGGAGGAAAGCCCATCTGCCTTGGGAAGCAATAACAATTCCTCTCTTTTGTATCTGTTCTTAGCGCTTGGCATAGAAGTTAATAAATGTTGCGTGCTCACATTTTATAGATGATATCAGTGAGTAAGCAAATGTGAAAAATCTGACTCCTTACCCCAGTTTGGAAATCTAGACTAGCCGGAAAGCTATGTAGAATGTCCTGTCCTAACCTCTACCATTCTGAAGCACTTGGAGAGAGAACTTTAAGGTAGAAAGCAGCATATGATTCAGAATATTGCTTAAAATTGCTCTAGACCTTTATTTTTCAATATTTGCAAATGAACATCTTATGAGAAATGCCAGTGAATTGTAGTTACTGGCCTAACTTAATTTGACTTCTTTTTGCAATCTCATAAGTATGCTTAGTCCAGGAAAACGAAGTTTTTTTGTAATGTAGAGTAAAGCGTGCTTCAGATTATTCTCTCAGGAAAACATACATTTAAAAATAGGTCACATTGACTAAATTTGTCTGACTTTTTTTTCATACGGAAGATTTTTTTCAAAGCAACTTTTTCAGTTTAGATGTTTTCCCAGAACCTAAACTATCACATTCACCTCAAATTTCCGCATGGGAAGTTTCTTTTTAGAAATGGTCTGAGAAATGCAGTTAGACTCTTTTAGGTGGGGAAGTAGCTCAGGGAATTTTCTGTATCCAAGGTTTGATAATGACTACTAAAAAAAGTTCTCATATTTAAATGACAATTGACAGCTTAAGAAAGACAGGTTGGATCCCTGTGCCTATCTTCAGAAGCTTAAAGTTAAAGAGATCAAATAATTCTGACTGAAAGCCATGTTAAAGAGCCCAACCAATGTGGGAAATAGATTGTAGAGTCTGATCACAGGTTTTATGCAGAAATTGGATTTCACAGATATAATATGAATCGCACAAAGCAATCAGTCCAACAGGGGAAGGGCCTGACAGTGCTTAGAGATTTTATTTTGGAAGGGTTTGAAAACACTGGGTGTTTCAGTTTATTTTAATGACAGATGAATAGGAGATGCTAAATATTTGATATCAAGAATTTTTTATTGAAATAAAATTGTATTAAATTATTTTCAAAACTGTTTCAAGCAACTTTACCAAAACTGTAGGGCTTGAATCAGTTCTATTCTTTGCAAAGCATTCTATTTCTGTTCTGGATTGGTGAGACAGTAAACATTTGTGAATGTTTCTGGTCCCTACTGAATACAGTATTGTTAATTGGAGTCACCATACTATAAATTAGATCCCCAGAACTTATTTATCTTATCACTGGAAATTTGTACCCTTTGACCAATATCTCCCCTTTTCCCCCATTGTCTCTGGCAATCACCATTGTACTTTCTATTTCTATGATTATGGCTTTTTCAGATTCCACATATAAATAAGAGAATGCAGTATTTTTCTTCCTCTGTTTGACCTATTTCATGTAGCATAATGCTCTCAAGGTCCATCCATGTTGTATAAATGTCAGGTTTTCCTTTTTTATAGCCGAATAATATTCCATTGTATGTATATACCACATTTTTTTTGCTCATTCATCCTTCTATGGAGACTTAGGTTGTTTCTATTTCTTGGCTATTGTAGATATTGCTGCAATGGATATTGAGATGCAGATATCTTTTCAAGATAATGATTTCATTTCCTTTGGATATATACCTAGAAGTGGGATTGCTGGGTCATATAGTAGTTCTATTTTGTAATTTTCTGAGGAACCTCCATACAGTTTTCCATAGTGATTGTACCAATTTACATTTACACCAACAGTGCACAAAAGTTTTCTCTTCTCCCATCCTCACCAACACTTGTTTTCTTTTGTCTTTTTGATAATAACCATTCTAACAGGTGTGAGGTGATTTCTCATGGTGGGTTTGATCTCCATTTCCCTCCTGATTAGTGACTTTGAGCATCTTTTCATGTATTTTATGGCCATTCGTATGTCTTCTTTTGAAAAATGTCTATTTAATAAATCCTTGTTCATTTTTCAATCAGATTGTTTGCTCTTTTTGCTGTTGTTTCTTTTTTATATTAACCCCTTATTAGATAGATAGATTGAAAATTTTTTTTCCCATTCTATACTTTGCCTTTTCATTATGCTGATTGTTTCTTTTGTTGTGCAGAAGCTTTTTGTTTGGTATAGTCCCAGTTTATTTTTGTTCTTTTTTGCTTGCACATTTGGTATCATAGAGAAGAAATCATTACCAGTACCAATGCCAAGGAGATTTTCTCTATGTTTTCTTCCAGGAATTTTAGTTTTGAATCTTATATTTAAATCTTTAATACATATTGAGTTAATTTTTGTGAGTAGTGTTAGAAAGGGGTCCAATTTCATTCTTTTGCATGTGACAATTCAGTTTTCCCAACACCATTTATTGAAGGGATTATCCTTTACCCATTTAATATTCTTGACTCTCTTATCAAATATTAGTTGACTATATATGCATGCATTTATTTCTGGACTCTCATTTCTGTTTTATTGTTCTGTGTTTCTGTTTTGATGCCAGTACTATACTGTTTTGATTCTATAGCTTTGTAATAAAGTTTTGAAATCAGAAATTGTGATGTCTCCAAAGTCAGAATTACGTTGGCTATTTGCAGTCTTTTGTGGTTCCAAATAAATTTTAAAATTGATTTTTCTATTTCTGTGAAAAATTGCTATTGGAATATTGATAGGGATTGCATTGAATCTATAGATGGCTTTGGTGGTATGGACATTTTAACAATATTAATTTTTCCACTCCATGAGCATGAGATATCTTTCCATTTATTTGTTTTTTCTTCAGTTCCTTTCAACAAAGTTGTAATTCTCAGTACACACATCTTTCACCACGTTTGTTAAATTTAGGCTTAAGTATATTTTTATTTTTGATGCTATTATAAATGTTTTCTTTATTTCTTTTTCAGATAGTCCATAGTTAGTATATAGAAACATGGCTGATTTTTGGATGTTGATTTTATATCCTGCAACTTTACTGAATTTGTGTATTCTAATGCTTTTTTTGGTAGAGTGGTAGAGTCTTTAGAGGTTTCTATATATAAGGTCATATCATCTGCAAAAAGATAATTTTACTTCTTTTTGTCTGATTAAAGATTCTTTTTTTCTTGCCTAATTGATATGGCTAGGACTTCCAGTACTGAACTGGGTTAAAATGGTGAGAATGGGTAACATTGTCTTGTTACTGATCTTATAAGAAAACCTTTCAAGTTTTCACTATTAAGTATGTTAGCTGTGGGCTCAGCATATATGGACTTTATTATATTGAAGTACATTCCTTGTATACACAATTTGTTGAGAGTTTTTATCTTGAATGGATGTTGAATTTTGTTAAATGTTTTTTCTACATCTGTTGAGATAATCACATAATTTTTATCATTAATTCTATTAGTATGATATATCACATTTATTGTCTTGCCTGTGTCGAACTATCTTAGCATCCCAGGAATGAATCCCAATTAATCATGGTGTATGGTCCTTTTAATGTGCTGTTGAATTCAGTTTGCTAGTATTATGTTGAGAATTTTTGCATCTATATTTATTAAGGATATTAGCTTGTAGTTTTCTTTTATTGTAGTGTCTTTCTCTGTCTTTGTATCAGGGTAATGTTGGGCCTTGTAAAATGAGTTTGGGATTGTTCTCATCTTTAGTTTTTTGGAAGAGTTTGAGAAGAATTGGTGTCAGTTCTTTAAATGTTTGGTAGAATTCACCAGTGAAGGCATCTGCTTCTGGTCTCTTTTAGTTGGCTGGTTTTTGTTTACTGTTTCAATCTTCTTACTCATTATTGGTCTGTTCAAATTTTCTGTTTCTTCATGATTCAGTCTTCGCTGATTTTATGTTTCTAGGAATTTATCTGTTTGTTCTAGGTTACCCAATTTGTTGGATATTTATAACTGTTTCTAGTAGTCTCTTATGATCCTTTGTATTTCTGTGGTGTCAGTTGTAATGTCTCCACTTTCATTTCTGATTATTTCAGTGTTCTCTCCTTTTCTCTTGGCTGGTCTAAAGGTTTGTCAATTTTGGTTATCTTTTCAAAAAATCAGATCTTAGTTTTGCTGGTCTTTTCTACTGATTTTCTATTCTCTATTTCATTTATTTCTTCTTGAAGTGTAAAAGTTAGGTTGTTTATATGAGATTTTTCTTTTTTCTTTTTTTTTTTCTTCTTTTTTCTTAATGTGTAGGCATTTATCACCATGAACTTCCTTCTTAGAATTGCTTTTGCTTATACCATTAGTTTTGGTATGTTGTGTTTCCCTTTTCATTTGTTTCAAGATATCTTTTGATTTTCCCTTTTGATTTCTTCTTTGACCTGTTGTTCAGGAGTGTGTTGTTTAGTTTCCACACATTTATGAATTTCCCACTTTTCCTTCTGTGTTTGAATTTATAGTTTCATACCACTGTGTTCAGAAAAGATACTTGATATTATTTCAGTCTTTTACATTTGCTAAGGCTTGTTTTGTGACCTAACATAATATCTATACTGGAGAATGTTCTGCATGCTCTTGAGAAGGATCTATATTCTGCTGCTGTTGGGTGGAATGTTCTGTATGTGTCTGTTACATCTATTTGGTCTAAGATATAGTTCAAGTCCAGTGTAATGATTTTCTGTCTGGATGATCTACCCAGGGCCAAAAGTGAGGTATTGAAGTACCCTACTGTTTTTTGTATTGCTGTCTACTTGTTCCTTCAGATCTGTTAGTATTTGCTTAATATATTTAGGTGCTCTGATGTTGGGCGCCTGTTTATTTATGCTTGATATATCCTCTCGATGAATGTACCCCTTTTTATCATTATATAATCACCATATTTGCCTCTCATGACAGTTTTAACTTAAAGTCTATTTTGTGTGATATAAATTTAGCTTCCCCTACTCACTTTTGCTTTTACTATCCCTTCACTTTGAACTTATGTATGTCCTTAAAGCTGAAGTGAGTGTCTTGTAGGCAGCACTTAGCTGGGTTTTGTCTTCTTGTTTTTTAATCCATTTGACCACTCTATGCCTTTTGATTTGAGGAGTTAATACATTTACATTTAAAGTAATTATTGATAGGTAAGAACTTACTAATTCCATCTTATTAATTATTGTATGCTGTTTTGCAGTTTTCTTGTTCCTTTCTTCTTCTTTTGTCATCTTTCTTTGTGAATTGATGATTTTCCAGAGTGAAATGCTTTGATTCCCATCTCTTTATCTTTTATCTATCAACTGTAAGTTTTTGCCTTGTGCTTACCACAAGACTTACATAAAACATCTCATATAGAGATATAATAATAGTCTTTTAAGCTGATAACTACTCAACTTTAATCACATATAAAAATTCGACCCTTATACTCTCTCCCCATATTTTTTGATGTCTTATTTTACCTCTTCTTATATTATTTATCCATTAAAATTATTATAGCTCTATTTATTTTTAATACATTTGTCCTTTAAACCTTTTTTATTTGAGTTAAGTGATTTACACACCACCAAATTACTGTATTAGAGTATTTGAATTTGACTATATACTTACCTTTACAAGTATGTTTTGTATTTTCACATCATTTCATGTTACTAATTAGAATCCTTTCATTTCAGCTTGAAGAACACCTTTCAGCATCTTGTAAGACAGTTCTAATGGTGATGAACTCCTTCATTCCTGAAAAACAACTTTGCCAGGTAAAATATTCTTGTTTGGCAATTTTCTCTTTCAAGAGTTTGACTCTATCATCTCACTCTCTCCTGGCCTGCAAGGTTTCTGCTGCAAAATCCACTGATAGCCTTACGGGGATTCCCTTATATATGAATTAATTTTTCTCTTGTTGTTTTTTCTTGCTGTTAAAATTTTTCTCATTGTCTTTTATTTTATTTTATTTTTTTAACATCTTTATTGGAGTATAATTGCTTTACAATAGTGTGTTAGTTTCTGCTTTATAACAAAATGAATCAGCTATACTTATACATATATCCCCATATGTCCTCCCTCTTGCATCTCCCTCCCACCCTCTCTATCTCACCCCTCTAGGTGGTCACAAAGCACCAAGTTGACCTCCCCGTGCTATGTGGCTGCTTCCCACTAGCTATCTATTTTACATTTGGTAGTGTATATATGTCCATGCCATATGTCAGCAAGTGGGCAGGCCTGTTGTTTATGTACACAGGGGCCATCCTGGTGTCTGGGTCCATGTGGATAGGCCTAGCGCTGGAGTCTGCAGTGATGGGCCTGGGACCTGGGTCTGCATGGGCAGGCTTGGATCATGGGTCCAGAGGGCCAATCAGGACCCAGGGACCACTGGGGTGGGCCTGGAATTTGGACGCACCTCACTCTCCTTCTCCCATGGGGAGAGGGTATCTCTCTGCATGTTGGGCTGCCTGGGCTTGGGGAGGAGTGATGAAAGTAGTATGAATCTGTCTTTCCTACTGCCTTCATGCATCTCTTCTAATTTCAGTGCTTCACCCAGGTGCTATAATTCTTTACCTGGAATTCTTGGCTCTTACAACATTATTTTTGCATGTGGATAGTTGTTCAAATTGATGTTTCTGGGGAGGGGACAAGCTCTGAAATTCCTATGCCACCATTTTTGCTGGTATTACTCTCCCCATATTTTAGTTGTTGTTCTTTAATCTCAGATATTAGTTCCAAGTATGGTAAAAAACAAAGGAAAAAACCAATAAGCTAGCAAACCAGAGCCAAAATAAATAAGCAAGCAAGCAAAAAAGCAAATAAGCACAACAGAATCTTCAGCCATCTTGAGAGTCAAATCCAGAAGGAGGATTTCTAAAGTTTCTAAAGACAACAGGTCCCAGAGAAGTATTTATCAACCCAAAGTCTCTTGGTGCTTTCCTGAAATCTCCAGTTTATTCACAGATATGATTTTTATTAAAGCAACTTGGCCCATATAATAGGAAAAAGCAAAACTGTTCCTTAGAAAGATAATTATCTGCTCATTAGGTGTTTATTTTAAAAAATGAGCTATATTCTCTTTCCTTTGCATTTGATTGTTGAATCATTGAGTTGTAGGGGATGTATTGTGGGTGAAGAGGAGAATCATGTAAGAACAATAGCAAATCCCTTGCCTGGAATTTGTTTTTTAGTTTTTGACTTATGCCTTCAGTCCTCGTAAAGATTCTTATAGTGGTGAATTTCAAAATTTATACTTGTGCTTTGATTTATTAAGATAGTAACACAAGGAAAATAAAGTTGTAAAGATTTTGTAGAAAAGTTTACTAATTTGGTTTCGGTTAGGATTTTGTTTACTTGTTTAGAAGAAAGATTTGTGAATATTTAATTATCAACTTTTTTTAACATCTTTATTGGAATATAATTGCTTTACAATAGTGGGTTAGTTTCTGCTGTATAACAAAGTGAATCGGCTATACGTAAACATATATCCCCATATCTCCTCCCTCTTGCGTCTCCCTCCCAAATGATATATACTGATCCATCCATTAGACATGAAGCTCTCACCCTTTATATCAAGTTTAAATAAAGCTTTTAGACCCAAAATATTTTTATTTGATCTGAAAAACAGTATTGCAAATCCTGCCTGGAATCTTTGAAAACTGATTGAGGCTGTACTTATGTAACTCATGGTGTACACAAAGATCATGGGCTTGTACAGACAGTCACTTTGGACGGATTATTCTAATGTAGAATTGTCACACCTACAAATGAATTACTTGATGGCTGAACTTATGGTGTGACTAACACATGCTTTGCTAGTTAACTTCTGTGTGTGTGTTTGAATAGATAGATAAATTAGAATTTTATTTAATAGTGAAAATAATTGTTTGGATAATATATTCAATCCCTCCTTACTAAGGACTTGGTGATACCCTTCGTTGCATCAGGTCCAGAGAGTGTTTCTGTCATGGTCCTGATTGTATCATGTTTTGATGTCCTGATTTGATGTCATCTCAAGAAAGTTATTCTGAGTTTCACCTTGATAGAGGTTAGATTAAGAGAGCCATTGCAGATTGTATGCAGTCTCTTTTTGTAGTTTCTCAGCTATATTTCTATGGTTCTACCTACTATTTTGCTTAATTTTCTTTTTATAGGTATTTGAGTTGCTTGAAGTTGAGGAATTTTCTCATGTTCAGTGTATTTCTGGTAAAAGGCTATGTATGCCCTAGAAAGTAAACATTTTTCTGTGCTACTCAGACAGATATTCCAGGTTAAAGTCATGCTCTCATTTTTTTGCAGGAAAGGGATGATCTCTAGGTTGAATATTCTGAAAACAATGGGGTACAATATTCATGAAGGATTAAATCAGTGTTCCCTCCAGTTTTACTATTAAATTATCAGGGTTTGGTATTTACCTGGTTCATTCCAATGTGTTTGTGAGATGACATCTACAGAGATTTGTAAGCTTTTCAAACCAGAGAGCAAAATTACATCAATATTCTTAAGTGCTTTGAAATGAGGCAGTGTGAAAATCAGATCCAAGAGCTTGACTATCAGAATTCATTCCTTCTTTTTACTCTGTTCTTTTCCCTATACCTAGAGCTCCATCTTTCCTCTGTACATGGTACCTTTTCTTTTATCCTAACTCTTCTCCCTTCCACCTTTTGCAATAATTATATAACATGTAGCTCTTTGGCCCCAGACTTAAATTTTAATAATTTTATAATTTTCATCTCTTACATTCTGTTCAGTCATTTTACCTTAGGAGACAGTACTGAAAATAATCCCTTCAAGGTGACGTGCTAAGAATATGAGTATACAGTACTTTTAAGGTTTTTATTTTTTTTATTGTTGACTTTTAAAACTAAAATGTGTTATTTTGATTTAAGTGATATATTTTGGAAGAAAGAAGTCATATTGGCTCTAAGTAAGTCAAATGTAGATAATGACAGTAAGTTAACAATCCTTTATGCATAGAATATCTGCTTAATGTATAGTTGACCAGGAAAGTATCTCAATGCCTTAGTTTTCCTCACTTGGCCTCATATTTCATTAAACCCCTGCAGTAGGAAATTTGAGCTCTAATAATAAATTATATAAAAACAACACTGAGATATAGATAAAATCTTGCTATTTTAGCAAAGATACTCGACATGTTCTTCCAAATGTTCATATTTTACAAGGAATGTACTCCATATTGAACTTATACTGGATGCTTTTAATTATATAGAATGGATCCTGAGGTTAAATGTGAGACCGTAGAGATAGCATTGCATGGTTAGTTATTAATGTTAATTGAGCTTTCATTCTGTGAGGTGCACAGTACAAAAGAAATAGAAGTTCAGATGCAGGCTTCCTTGCAAACTGATCATCTAATGGGGAGATAGAATTCATTAAAAAGCAGCACCCAATCCTGAATTTCCATGGCTAGACATCAAAAGGTCTAATGTTATTAAACTCTGTATTTGTATAACACTTTGAAATGTACAATCTGTCCTCATATATGATATCTCTTAAGATCTCTTAGGATACTGTGAAAACTACAAGGTGTGGTGAAAGAGCATGAATTTGGTTTCAAATAGAGCTGGTTCTAATCCTGTTCTGCCTCTTAAGTTGAAGATTTAAAGATCTCTGCACCTGTTTCCTCAGTTGTATAATGAGGATAATAACATGCCTTTTAGTGCTGATTTGAGATTTATAGGAAATGACATGTTGTAGGATGGTCACTTACTTCATATAGTAAGTGACCAATAAATGTGTGCTCCTCTCATTATCCTTTTGCAGATGAGGAAACTGAAGCCTTTGCTTGGGACTAGGTCCTAGACCTCCTAAACAAGATCAAAGCTCTGTTCATTATGCCACACTGTTGGGGTTATCATGTGTGCTTAGTAGTCTGAAGGCTTACCATAGAGAACATCTTAATTTCAAGCCTATGCTAAAGACTTACCAGTTCTTATTATAGTTTTTCCCCAGAGATTTTGCATCCCTATTCTCCCTTTGATTTGGTAAAGGTTACTTTGTCTGATAGAAGAAAATAGTATATATCTATTGTTCCCTATCCACAGATCAGCTTTTTTGTACTTGATAAAATGTTTGATCATTTCAGAGATGCTATGAGCTCCACAAATTTCATCGTATCTTGCATATCTTATACTAATTCATAAATTTTATTGTCCTTTCTCTGCCATGTATCAAAGGGGGTTGGCAGGGAGTAGAAGTTACTAGATAAAAATATATAATCAGGGCTTCCCTGGTGGCGCAGTGGTTGAGAGTCCGCCTGCCGATGCAGGAGACACGGGTTCGTGCCCCGGTCCGGGAAGATTCCCACATGCCACGTAGCGGCTGGGCCCGTGAGCCATGGCCACTGAGCCTGCACGTCCGGAGCCTGTGCTCCGCAACGGGAGAGGACACAACAGTGAGAGGCCTGCGTACCGGAAAAAAAAAAATATATATATATATATATATATATATATATATATATATATATATATATATATAATCAATGGGAAGATGGTAGGACCTTACAAAGGTCAAACAGAGAAAACAATAACAAGAGAAATATGTGGGCATGTGTATTAGCCAAGGCCATGGATATGCCCAGGGTGTTCTAAGAAACACGCCAACTTAATGGAAAGAGTGAAGCTAACCATGCAGAGAGGAAGTGTGGGCATGTGACCTGCCTGTGCACACTCCCTAATTTGATATTTCTTGGAAGACCCAAGGCAGTACTGATGTAGAAGCATACTTATTGATCTTAAAAGGAGTTTTAAAAAATATAACATTAGCTTTATATAACTTCATTACCCTTACCAAATATGTTTTGTGTAGATATACTGGCTACCTTTTTCCTGGGTATCTGTGGTACAGATACATTGAATAACATTGAGATGAGATTTGTACACGTCCTCTAGGTTTCAAGAAGACGGTGTCTATCTCTAAAGTTATTAGAAAAGTGATCACTTTTGTTCATGCCTGATTAGTGTTGTATGGGAACTAGAAAGAAAAAAAAACTTTTTCTTGAAATGAATTTGTCTTCCTACGTAGCTAGTTGGAAGGGATACTTCCCATCTACAAATATCTTCTTTAGAATACTTACAAGACTTTTTCTCAAATGTAATACAGCAACATCTACTCAAGAGTTTTCCATTGGCTTTTAAGTGAATAGAAATCAGGGCGCTATTGAAGAATAAGCAGATTTTTCTCCTTAAAGTGAATATGATTTCCGTTGTTTTGGCTTGTCTCCATTTATGGGCTATGAGGTTTATAGTTCTAACTTCTTAACAAACTAGTTCCAAAGTCTCTCTCAGTATGTGCAATGGGTATTCAGCTGTATGTTTCTCCTGATGACCAGTGCTTTGAAGGAAGCTAAAATATTTTTAAAGCTCAAGTGCTCAACTAGGAATATTTGAGATTCTACAGATTTAATAGCAATGCAATATTCCCCAAAACTGTAAAAGTAGAAAAGCTGGAAACAGAGTGGAAATAGTGGAAAAGTAGAGCTTTTTTTTAGGTAGTTGCTGAGCTTATGATAATAAATATACTTTTCTTCAGTTATAGCAGTCATATCTAAACATCATAGGATACTAGAGTTAGAATAGCCTACAGATCATTTATTTTAACTCCTGGTATCACAAATGATGAAGGTGAGACTCAAAAAGGTGAAGGTGAAGGTGCAGGTTATGTAACTAGTTATTGGTCAAATGAGTCATAGCCGTATCTCTTGATGTTTCTTTTTCATTGTATGATGCATAATGCACCACTCTCTTTGAAAACAGGTCTTTTGCCCAGAAGAACTTCCTTAGAAATCTAATTATGTGAGGATTACAAGGCTGAGAAATAGTGATAGCTCAATGTCAGCTCATTGATCTGGTGCATATTCACAATGAATGTAATTGATACACAATTACAGAATCATCAGGTACCAATATTAGGTTCTTTCATCTTAATTACTTATAGAAAAGATATTTTATTTTCCTTTTTATATATAGAGATGACCCAACAAATCTCACTTCTTATACCTCTTTTTAAAATTCCAGACAGAGATTCAGTTTCCTCACTGGCATCATTCTATAGAGAGCTCATTTTAGCCAATGAGAAATAAAGTGGCTTTATTCTAACCTTCTTGATGTCCTCTGCCTGGACCTCCCCAAATACCAGAATCACCTAAGACTTAAAATCAATTACAGTTGACATAGGTACCATGTTGTAATCCTCCTATATAATTAAACAGTTTAATTGTCATTGTTTCATAATGT
This sequence comes from Orcinus orca, assembly GCF_937001465.1. Lineage (NCBI taxonomy): Eukaryota > Metazoa > Chordata > Mammalia > Artiodactyla > Delphinidae > Orcinus > Orcinus orca. The sequence continues at coordinate 44,291,785 of NC_064571.1, forward strand.
TTGCTAACAGCAGAAACCATCCAGCTGGTGGCTGTGTTCTTTCAAGAGGCGCTTAGTACAATTCTCGTAAACCGAAGAGAACTTAGATGCAGATAAAAATCACAACCTCTTCACTTTGCATTTTTAGCACATGCCACCTTGTAGTATATTCACCTTATGCATTTTTGTTGAAAGTTGCAAGGATATGAAAATAAAGAAATTAGTTACAGACTGGGCTGTAAAGAAAAGAATGTAGAATGGAAATATAAACTAATGTGAAAAACTTGCTTCAGAACTCGTCCTTTAAATATTCATATTCAAGTTCTTTAATGGAATGAGTTTTGTTTTATATGCAAATTAGTGTTTCTGTTTGACAATTTGATTTTATAATTGTGATATGATTTCACCTCTTTGAGTCTTAGTTTTCATATCTATAACATGGAGATGGTGATAGTTCCAACATCTCTGGAGTTTTAGATTAAAAAATATACTATATACTTGAAAACACCGTATATGTTTTCAAAATACATAGGCATATGTTTATGATTGTATACTGTTAAGGAAGCAATTTGATGAAATGATATCTAGTTTCATTTCCAACTCCCACGTTCTACAGTACCACTCCGTATCATCTAACACATCAATACTTCCATAAAGAGCCAGTCCATTTCTCTCAGACCAATGGAAATGCTGCCTTTCTCTTCTTCTTCTACCCCCTGTAGCATGTTAATTACAACACTGATCATTATTCATTTTTGCAACTCCCAGAAAGTACCTGCTCATTGCCTATTCAATGAATAATCTTGTTGCTTCCAAACCAAGGACGTCTACACTGCTCTGTAGTTATCATTGTATAGCATATTGTAAAGAGCCAATAAATTGGCTGACCAGTTACTTAAAACCCCACTCCTAAAAGAATGTGGGAAAGGTCACTTAGTCACTTTGCATCCTATGCTTAGTCATCTCTGCATCCACCAAGTTTTACTATCTTTCTTAAAAAAAAAAAAAAAAAAAAAAAAAAGCAGTCAAAGAATGGGTTGATTATTGGAAACCTTTCCTCCCTCTACTCCGGAAGGTGTAACTCAGCAGCAGCTCTCAGTTCTTACTGTGTATTACCCAAGTGTTGAAATGTCTCTATTGTTGAATTTATGAACTAATCTTGGTTTTCATCTCTCTACACCTGATCACCCACACCCACTAAATAGAATGACAGTAGTTACCATGTATCTGCCTTCTTGTAAGAACCTTTGAAATTATCTTTGCAAAGTACTCTGAGGCCAATAAGAAAGAGACACCCCAAATATATACTGGTATTTTCTCTTCCTAAATTTCACTGCTCATCTTAAAAGTTAATATTTTCTCTTTGGAATTCTTGAAGATAGTTTTATAAACTGGCAGAAAAGTTTTCAGTACCATGTTATCAAGCCCCTATGCTCCTTTTTTAAAATTTATTTTATTTATTTATTTTTGGCTGTGTTGGGTCTTTGTTGTTTGTGTGCTGGCTTTCTCTAGTTGTGGCGAGCAGGGGCTACTCTTCGTTGCGGTGCACGGGCTTCACTAGTTGTGGCATGCAGACTCAGTAGTTGTTGCTCGCGGGCTCCAGAGCTAGATATGCATCTAAATTTGTTGAAATATTGACCTTATTCTCAATGAAGGGCAGATATCTAAGATGTTGTCTCTGAAAGCATAATAGGGAAACAGTACAACACCCTCTAGAAGATGAAGTCATACAAAGCAGCAGTTCACCGGAATCAGTGGCATTCTCCTCTCAGAGCTCAGATGCTCCTTTACTCTATCATTAACATGGAGGTCCTTGCTCTCAGCCTAACCATTTTCCTCTGGGGCTCTTTGGAATAGAATGTAAAGTTTCTCACATGCTTTGCTAACTTTAGTTCAGCCAGGTGAAAAGGGAAACACAGGCAATTTTGCTGTCACCATTCTTGTTATCTCAATTATGATGTAGATATTTATGGGTTAGGTGGTCTCAGTGCCTCCTGGCTTTCTAACAGCACCCCTCACTGTGTTTCCCTCCTCCAACTTTTCCTTCCAGTGAGAAGCCTAATCTTTTAAAACAACTTGTCAAGAACTATCACTGACATCCACTGCCTGCACATAAAATCCAGACATCTTAGCCTAATGTCCGAAACCTTCCATGATATGACCCTAACCTGCTTCCTAGCCATAAATCTGACTTTTCCCTTGGTTGAACTGGTATTCTACACAAACTATTCTACTCAATGCTTATTTAACCTGTTGTTTAATGGTCCATGTCCTATATTTTTGCTGTTTCCTAACCCCTGTTTTTCCTTCCACCAGAATTGTAGGCCATGTTAAAATCCCTCTTTTTTTAGCCATCCTGGGGGGGGAAGTAGCACCTATATTTGGGACAGTTCAGTACTACCCTTAGGTATAACCTCTGTTGTTAGTATTGTTATTGTTTTTATATGTCTTACATCTGTCACTGTACCAAAAGCTCCATAGGACAGAGTTTATGGATCAGCCATCCTTATCATCCTCACAAGATCATATTCCTAGTCTGTGCTCAAATATGTATTTGCTCAAAGATACCTAACAATTTTTCATACCACTATGGTTAGTGTTGCAGGCCCTGCCACAGAAATTTTAAATATATACTTTTACTAAGTTAACAAATCTTCACAATGATATTGCAAGATAACTACCATTACTATTAATTTTTTAAAAAGGTGAATCAAACTAAGATCCAAGAAAAAAATGAAGTGACTTGCCAAGACCATAGAGTCAAAGTGTCTGCGGCAGAGTTTTTGAACAGGTTTATTTCACTCAAGGAGCATCATCCCAGTAAGGCTGAGGCAAGGATTCTAATATTAAAAACAAAAACAAAGGCAAAATCATTTGTGCAAAGCGTGTCAGGCTGGTTTGTGAGACAAGAGCCCCCCAAGCTCCTGAAACAACATGAGTAAGAGAAATATCCAGAGACTGAAACATTTCAGGAGAAACCCCTTACCACAGATTGTATGCAGGTACTATGTTTACTGTCAGATTTGAGTTATGCTTCAGACAATGAGATTCCGTGTTCACTATTCTGCTTGAAGCTGATATATTTAGGATCAGCTGTAAACCAATTTGTGAGGGAGAAAAAGTTGTGTTAAATATGCTTGTGTGTCATTTGCTGGGGCATAGCCTGACCTACATGAGTCCCTCCAAAATTTCTCAGTCTGCCTTATATGTTCCACTGACAGCCCATGTTTAGATCCAATTTCTGAGCCAATGTCAATCAAAGCTGGCCTTTTGGGGCTTAGAATTATGTCACCTGTCTTAGATCTGGTAACTGGGTTGTGATTGCTAACTCTGAAATTATTTCCATGTTCCTTTTGTTGTCAGGCTATGTCTTGGTACATCTGGAACTGATTTCCCTAGGGAGAGAGTTTAGATGTGGACATGGGAAGTGCAAACTGAAGCACAGTGTCAAGATTTACCAAGGATGTAAGCAGCCAAGTTGTATTAGAGCAAAAATGTTGCCCAAAACATTTTACCAAACAAATAGGATGAAAAAAGAGTTCTAGGATATAGAAGTCAGAGTTGGTGCTAAATGATCTAAAGCAAAGGAGTAAGTGGATGAGAAGCACTGAGTCAGAGAAGTCCATGACTAGGGGAATAGGATGAGACCCTGGGAGGATCAATGCAAGAATGATCTTTGGGGGCTCAGGACATGGTCTGAGGTCAGTAAGATGATGCCATAGGCAAAGCTTGCTTTATTAAAAATTTTTTAAAAAATTTTATTGGAGTATAGTTGATTTAAAATGTTGTATTTATTCATTCAAAACATATCCATGTGATGACTTCCATTCAATCATTCTTCCATTTAGCAGAAGGGATACAGTGCCGGTTCAAAAGGGAGTTTTCAGTTAAGCAAGTAATACAGACAGAAATCAAATAATTATACAAGTAGTTGAGAAATTATAATTTTGAAAACTCCTGTGAAGGAAAAGACTTCCATGGGGAAGAATCATAGATGAGACTGACGGTGAAATATTAACCACCTATAGGATGGAGGGTGCACATCAGGCACAGGAAACAGGAAAAAACATGGTATATTTGAGGAACAAAGAGAAGTCTGGCATCACTGGAACATAGCAAGAGATAAGTGAATGGCATGAGAAAAGATTAGAAAGGTAAACAGGAGCCAAATCCATAAGGCAGATATCGCTACTGTTATCCCAGTTTCCAGATGAAACATCTGAGACTCGGATAACTTAACTCCTTAACTCACCAGCTAGGAAGGGGTCAAACCAAAATATGAATCAGGGCTATTTAAGTGCATAGGCTATTTCTATGTCACAAATGCCTTTATATAGTTCCTGCAGACTATATTAAGGTTTTAAACTTAATCCTAAAAGCAATGGTAAGTACACTGAGAGATATTAATAGCAAAAGTGGGATAAAAGATAATTTGGGCTGGTCGATGGAGGATGGATTGGAAAATGACACTGGTTAGCAGCCTATTGGAGTGGGTAGAATACTGTGCTATCCAACACATTCTTAAATTTCCTCATCACCTAACTGGATGGGAACTTTGAGATCAGCTGATCATTCACCTCCACTATCTATCCAAGAAGGTGCTGAGGTCTAGAGTTATTTCCTCTGAGCCACAATTTTATGCTGCTGTTCATTTCATGTAACTGTAAGCAGTTTGGAGGACTGGCAAATCATTCAATACTCCAATATTTCTTATTGCAAGCTGAGTAGTTGCCAGTAAGAGTCAGGTCAATTTTATCAGTCATTCTTCCCTGAAATCAGCAGACACTTACATAACTGAAACCAGTTTTAAATCTATGGTACAGACAGGGGTTCAAATCAGTGTAAATTCAAAAGGTAATAATAATGTTATTTTAACATTTACCAAACCTTTCTATATGTACTAGGAATATACCTTTGAAAAGCATCTAAACCATTTCATTTATTTATTCCTATGTCTAATCCTCTATATCTATGTCAAGAATATTCCGTGTATCAGGCTTTATGCCCTAGGTACTGGGTATACAGTGGTGAACAAAACAGAGTCCTTGTCCACATGAAGTTTAAAATATGATAGAGGGCTTCCCTGGTGGTGCAGTGGTTGAGAGTCCGCCTGCCAATGCAGGGGACACGGGTTCGTGCCCCGGTCCGGGAAGATCCCACATGCCGCGGAGCGGCTGGGCCCGTGAGCCATGGCCGCTGAGCCTGTGCGTCCGGAGCCTGTGCTCCACAACAGGAGAGGCCACAGCAGTGAGAGGCCCGTGTACCGCAAAAAATAAATAAATTAATTAATTAAATAAAATATGATGGAGACATACTGATTATGGGAATATAAAATGGCTTAATTGCTGGGAAAAACAGTTTGGTGGTTTCTCAAAAAGTAAAACAAAGTTACTGTATGACCCAGTGATTCCATTTTTAGGTAGATACCCAACTTTAATTAAAGTTAGGAATATATAAAAAGAATACTACACGATGATGTGTGATTTAATCTAAGAAGGCAAGGTTTTTTTTAACATACAAAAGTCAGTCAATGTAATTATCACATTTATATACTAAAGAAAAATCATTTTTAATAAATGCATAAATATTTGACAAAATATAATATCTATTTATGATTTAAAATATCTCTCAGTGAACTAGAAATAGATGAAAAGCCTGATAGAGCAATTCAGTATGGAAGGAAAATATTTTCCAAATATACATATGGAAGAAGAAGCCTGACTTCTACCTCATGTCATACCAAATGGAATTAAAGGTAGATCAGAGATCTAAGTATAAAAACTAAAATAATGAAGCTACTAGGAAACATCATAGGAGAATATCTGTGCAACTTTGAGGCTGACAAGTTTTCTTAGAGAGGACGTGGAATGAACCATAAAATATAAATTACTAATATAAATTTCCTGAAAGTTAAAAACTTGCTCATCAAAATACACCATCCAGAAATTATACAGCCAGTAAGATTAAACAGAAAGGAATAATGTATTTACAACACACATATCTGACAAAGGATTTCTATTAAGAATATTTTAAAACTCTCACAACTCAGTAAGGAGATATAAAATGTGGAAAAGACTTAAACATCTCACAAAATAAAATACACAAAACATCTAAAAAGCAGAGGAAGAAGTGCTAAATCTTATTCATTGTCATGGAAATACAAATCAAAACCACGATGAGATATCACTATGAATCTGAAAGAATGGTCAATATAACAAAAGGTTGTCAACACCAAATGTTGTACAGGCTATAAAGCAAACAGAACTTTCATGCATTGCTCTTTGAAGTGCAAAAGGGTACAACTACTTTGGAAAACAGTTGGGTAGTTTCTTTTAAAATAAACACCTACTTATCATATGACCCAACAATTCCACTTCTAGATTTTAAGCCAAAAGAAAAAATGCCTCAGAAGGCACACTACAAAGAATGTTTATAGCAGCTTTATTCAATATAGCCAAAAGCAGGAGACAACCTAAATTCTATCAATAGGGAAATGTGTAAACAAATGATAGTCTGTGTATATAATGGACTACTCAATATTAAAATAAAATGAACTGATGGATCCAGCAATGGTATTCTGGTAAAAGAAGCCAGACTCAATCATGCTATATGATTCCAATGACGTAGAATTCTAGAATACTTAAGTAAACCTATAGAAATAGAAATGAAATTAGTGACTATTTCAGGAGGGGTTACTGACTAAGAAAGGCCATGAGGGAATATTCTGTAGTGATTAAAATGTTCTGTGGTTTGATAATGCGTTTGTCAAAACTTATTGAATATCATATTCAATATCTGAGCATCTCACTATATGTAACTCTAACCTCTATTAAAAAAAATATTTGTGCAAGAAACAGAGTGAAAAATAGAAGTCTAGGAGACCTATAATGCTTATACTAGAAAAGAAGAAAAGGTGAAAGTTAAGATGAGTATTTAAGTTAAAAGTAAAGGGGGAAAGAATATTATTTTTTACCTTAAATAGAAGAGAAGAAAAAGTAAAAGTAATAAGCTAAGTATCTTACTTAAAATAGAGGGGAGAAGGAATAGACTCAAGGAAAAAGGAACTCAAAAAGAAAATAAATAAAAATGTAGAAATTAATGGAATGAAGTAATGATGAAAACAAAATCAAATATATGTAATATCTGTTATGTGCCAAGAACATTTCTGAGAGCTTTACTTACATTCTGTGCATCCCAAATATCCTATGATTTAATTATTATTTTATTTTATAGGTGGGAAAACTGAATTTAAAGAGGTTTAATAACTTACCAAAAAAATCACATAAAATGAAATAAGTAACCGGGAATTCCCTGACCATCCAGTGGTTAGGACTCCAAGCTCTCACTGCCAAGGGGCCGAGTACAATCCCTGGCCAGAGAACTAAGATCCCATAAGCCGCACAGCACAGCCAAAAACAAAAACAACAAGAACAACAAAGAAATAAGTAACCTACTCAAGATCACTTTGACAATGTATAATAGGGATGGAATTTGAACTCTAGAGATTTGTCTCAAAGTCTATGGTCTTCAACCTGTTTGATTTTCAGTCTTTATGGGAAGAAGCATAAAACTTTAACTTAAATAGACAAATTCTTAGAAAAATGTAATTTGCAAACAAGAAATAAATAGCCTGTGAATAGCCCTATGCATATGAAGTAAATTGAATAAATGGTATAAAATGTTCTACAAAAATTATAGGCCCATGTGTTTTTGAAATTATTCATATAAAACTTTCAGTTAAAATATCCTTTAGTGTAATAAATACTCTTTCGTAGAATTGAAATGTGTAAATACTACCCAACATATTCCTCATAGTGATAATAACCAGAATACCCAAGTCTAATATAGGCAAAGGAACAAGAAAAGAACAAAAATCGATAGGCCAGTATTACTAAGGAACATTGATGTAAGTATATTAAACCAAATAGTAAACAACCAAATCCAGTATTTAAAAAAAGGTGTTACATCATGAACAAGTCAAAATTTATCATAAAATTCAAGGATAGTTTAACATTATAAAATCTATAAATGTTATTCAGTACATTAATATTTAAAAGAGTAAAATGAATGATTATTTTAATAGATGTGGAAGATATTTAACAATCATTCTTGGGTTAAAAAAAACTCATGACAAATTGTCAATCAAAAAAATTTCCTTAATGTAATCGAGAGTAACTATACAAAACGTATGGCAAACACCTGTAAAAATATGAAATGTCAAAGTATTATTCATTAAATATGGAGTAAGGCAAGATTATCCACTGTCATTATTTCTATTCAGCATTGAGTACTATATTGTTCTAGCCAGCACAGCAAGCAGAAAATAAGTAGGTAAACAAATAAATGATAGTGCAAGAATGTAAATAGAAGGAACAAAGCTCTTACTTAAAAATAATATCATTGTCTACAAAGAAGTAATATGCTGACAAGTCTTTAGAATAAATAAGAGAAATTTTTTAATTGGCTAGTCATAAGATAAGCATATAAAGTATCAATTTATATATGCCACCAAAATAAGTTATAAACATAATTAAAATAGAAAAGATTTACTACATCAAGAAGTGAGGTAACAAGAAATACAAAATGTGTGCCATATCTGTCAAAAAACTTGATTACAGAGGCTTCAGTATAATGAGTCACATATAGAACTCACACATACATGAGTTATAGATTAGAGGACTCAGTATTCTAAAGTTGATTCTCTCCAGATTGATTCATAGGTTCAATAGAATTCTGATAAATTGGTGACATAGATTTTAAGAGATTTGAAAAATAACTTATTACATCTATATGAATCAATCTGATTTTAACATTAGTGGAATTCTAACCAGAATTTCACCGTAGGTTTTTGAGAAATTTGAATGACTACTTACTACATTTTTCTGGGTTATCCTGATTCTGAAATTTACCTGAAGAACAGAAACTCATTAACCAAATCACTTCAGAAGGGAAAAATCAGATGGGGATACTTGCCCTACTGGGTGTAAGAATATCTTCTAAATCTCAAGTAGACATAACATTGTCTTATCAGTTCTGGGGAAAATATTCAACAATAGAACCAAGTAGCAAACCTAGATTCAAACCCACAAATATTTGTAAACTTGATACAAGGGAAAGCGTTAGAGACCAGGAGCAATGGGAGAAGGATGGTCCATTCAGTAAGTGGTAGTGGGACAGAGTTATCTCTGGAAATAAGTAAAATTCATTCCACTCCATGTACCACACAGAAAGTTCATCCAATATAGATTGAAGAACTAAATGTGAAAGTAAAACTTTAAAACATTTAGATAAAATCATTAGATCATAATTTTATGTCTTCTGGTTGGGAAATACTTTCTTAATCAAGGTATTAAGCATAAAAGAAATGATTAACCATAAACAAGGTATGAAACATGATTGATGAAGTTGACTACCTTAAACTTTAGCACTTCTGTTAATCAAAATACACCATAATGAAAGTGAAAATAAGTCATAAACTATGGCAACACATATAACACGTGAAGTACTCATGTCAAAATTAAAGAACTCCTACAAATCAATCAGAGAAAACCTAATAGAAAATATACAAAATCATGAAGCAATGTCTTTTACAGGAGTACAGCAAATGCCTAATAAATATATACTAAATCTCATGGTCATCAGAAAATGCAAATTAAAAACCAAAATAAGAGACCATTTCAACTAAGTGTTAGTGAGGATACAGAAAATGTGTACATTCTTGGACAGAGGAAGTAAGTATGTATATTGCTATAAGCAATTTGAAAACATGTTGGCCTTAATGTGTAAAACATTCTTGGATAGAGCAAGTAAGTCTGTATATTGCTATAAGCAATTTGAAAACATGTTGGCCTTAATGTGTAAAACAAAGTATGAACATATTGTAACACAGCAATTTTGCTTGTTATTATATGGCTTTTTCAAACTTTTAGGAACCAGACCCACATTACATTACATTGTACACTTTGATCCCACTACTATCATAAATATATAAATATGCATGTGTATACGTATATAGAAATAACTGGAACCAAGTTTCATGAAACAATATTTCTATTCTATTCTTTTTAAAAACATGAAAAACTGTTTATAGTAACTACGTTGATTTCATTACGATGTGACTCACAATATGAAAAGCCTCACCCTGCAGAAACTCTTGCACATATACATAAGTAGGAATCAAAAATTTTTCCAAAGAAATTCGCTGAAACAAGTATTATAAAAACAAAATTTTGGAAACAATTCATATGTTTATTGACAGGAGAATAGATAAATACATTGTTGTATAGAATTGTGAAATAAATTCATCAGTAAAAATGAACAAACTACTCCTATGTATATTAACCTGTATGAATCTTAGAAATATATTTTGTGAAATGAGTGATTTCAGATTACTACATACAGTATTACTACTTTTGTTAACTGCACAAACAGTAAAATAAAAGAATACGTAGTTTACAGATAAATACACTGAAGGTAAATCTCTTAAACAGTGAAAACCAATTGCCTCTAGTAGAAATGGAGTTCTGGGAGAGTAGATGAACTGAATTTGGAGAAAGTACACAGGAGTTTCAATAGTATTTTTAATATTCTAGCTGTTCAGCTAAGTAACGAGTTGAGCAGTTTTTATCCTATAGTATATAACGTATATGTGTGTGTGTGTTTCTGTGTGTATGTTTGTATTTTGTATGTATCAACATTACATAATACAAACTTAACACATAAAAAAGTATTTCATGTTGCCCGTTGAGACAGCAGATACACCCCAAAGAAAATGTGAAGTAGAGGTATTTTCTTCATTTTTAGTTATTGACTTAATTGTGTAATGGTCAGAGCAGGCCACCTAAATGAAAATTGCACAAACCGCTGCTCCCATAGGAATGCTGCATATCTATATTAAAATGAGGGAATACATTTTCTTTGTTGTATTTTGATTTTTACCTGCTTTAGAACACTTTTAATAAAATGCTACTACAAGAAGAAAATCTCATATCTCAAGTGCTCTGAAGTTCTTTACATTTTACAATTCAAACAATATTTATTGTTTTTTACTAACTCTTGGTGGGAACTATTAGGCGGTTGGCAGATACTCTGTTAAGACTGACCTTTACTTGCTTCCTAGCTATAGCTGAGTTGAGAACCTCTGGGTTATTAATTATTAGTAAAGATTTTGCATTTCAATAGGTTCATCCTGTTCTCAAAAGCCTTTTACTTCAGAAAATCAATTGTTCTCTCTTTTGAACTGTAATGTTTGTATGATTAGGTAAGTTTTGCAGACATCTGTGATATATTTCATCTTCATACCCAACTGTGGTATCTTGAGAACTAATGCTGTTACATATGACATTTGAGGCTAATTTTCCTCTCCTTCAGTAAGTGATTTTTTGGTATGAATTAGTAATGTAGTTCCACCTAAGCTGCACAAAATAAAGAAGAGATTTAGCAATCTTCTCACTAATTCAGTCTATGTAGAGTACCTATAAAATAAAATGAAACCTACTTTCCTTGTAGAAATTCACTTTGTGTAACCTTGGGTATTTTCCTAACAGTTGTTACTTGAAATTAATGTGTATGATGTATGAAACAGGATGTGTATGGATTATTTAGAATTTGAAACAGCAAAGTTATCATCTTAAATGTATATGCCATTTTATACTTTCCAAAGTTCTTTTTTCTTTATCTCATATGTTACTTGGAGGAAGGGTGCGAATAATGCTAAAATTGTTGGTTAGTTTTCAGAGTTACCCTTACAAAGACTTTTTAACTTACAATGGAATTACTTTGTGAGGAAGTTTTACCCTGGTGAGTAGTATACGATAATTTTAGATTACCAAGTGGAATGATGTGTAATTCAGTGACATTAAATGGTAATTAGCTTTTGTTTTATAGTTTTAATGGGAAATTGCAGCATGAATTTGTTTCTATCTTACTAGGAATGTAACTGGCTAACGTGAAAAATGAAAAATTCCCCTGCATCACATTTTCACTCCTAGAGATGAAGAAAGCTGAGCATGGCTTTAATACATTGGGATATATCCTTTTTATTTTTAAGGCATTAGTAAAGAGAGTTGATCCACAATTTGGAATAAGCTGGTTGTAGAATATCTTAAAATAAGTAATACTTGTTTATTCTTCCATCTTCCCCCTTGAAACTATACTTCAACATTACTTTTTGGATAAAAAGCAATCACGTGTGTTTCATGGTTGTTTAAATAGTGAGTGTAGCTACTGCTTAAGATGTATAAAGCAGGAAAATAATGGAAGACATTACTCAAAAATATCCAAGAGGCTCAGTGAGCTTTGTACAGGATAAATGCTAAAACAAAGGCAAACAAAAAAAGAAATAAGGAAAAAAAACACAAAACCCACAACCAAGTACATCATAGTCAAACTGCTAAAGACCAACAATAAAGAGAAAATCTTGAAGGTATCCAGGGAAAAATCAAATTACATAGAGAATAACAAAGGAAGCAGTGGAAATGATAGAAAATAAAATAGACAGGAAGAGGTGGCTGGGAAAAAATGATGAAAGCATCAGTGAGTTGTGGGACCACTTAAACCTAAAAAATGTATAATTGGAGCTTCAAAGGAGGTTGGGGTGGGGGACAAAAATTATTTGAAGAAAAAATGGCTAGAATTTTTTCTAAATTTGATGAAAATTATAAAACCACAGATCCAAGATTAACAAACACTAGAAACATGAATAAAATTACATAAGACTATTCATAATCACATTAATTAAAACCAGTTATAAACAGAAAATCTTAACAGAAACCAGAGAGGGAAAAAGATAATTATATACAAAGGAACAAAGAGATGAATGACTGTAGACTTCTCATTGGAAACAATGCAAGGGAAAGGACAGTGGAGCAACATCTGTATGTACCAAAAGAAATAATCCTGTCATCATGCTTTTATATGAAGTAATATTACTCTTAAAACTGAGGTGAGTGATTTTATCAGGGATGGCAGAGAAAGGACTTCCAAAAATCCACCTCTCGTAAAAGAAATTAGAATACTGGCAAAATTTGTCAAAATCAACTTTTTCAGATCTCTGGAAATTAATCTAAGTCTTTGAACAATCTGAGAGGTGTTTATTCAAGAAAAATGGCTAAATCTTCATAAGAACAGTTAGATTTGTGGCACTTAAACTTGCCCTATTACCATGTCCCTCTCCCTGCTCCAAAGCAGTTTTGAACAGCAACAGTCCCATGGTCTTGGATAAAAGCAGAAACCTACCAGGCACTAGAGAGGTCAGAGAAGGTTTGGAGCTTCCAAAATCATCTTTCTTAGAGAATTGTCATTATTTATGCTGTCTGACAGTTCTCTGGAAGCATTCATGTACAGAATTTATCTCTTTTTGACCATATTTAGACCTGCTCTGAGTGAAGAGTCTTTTCCCTGGCATTTGTCAGTGACAGTTGTTGCATATCACAGCTGCCTGAGGTAGTCATAATAGTTGGGGCAAATGATAGCTCAGAAGAAACCAAAAGAACAAAAACAAAACAAAACAACCTTTGAAAGAGGACCTGGACAATGGGAATCTAGAAGACCACAAACATAAACAGGGCAGCATGCCTGGCCAGGGCTATATGTATGCCTAGAGAAAACGGAGAAGACCCTAAACTCCTCTCTGGCTGACCTTGAGATTTCCTGCAGAAGCAGAAAGTAAAGACTAAGGCAGAGCTGTAGACGGCTTATCTGAGCACAGAAGTTGTATCCCAACACACACACACAGAGTCTATCAGCAAAGGCTGTGAGACCTGCTAGTTCCAGTCATTTAAAAAAAGCTATTGGCAATGATTAGCTGACCCCTGAGCAAAGCTAGAAGAAACCTCAAGGGCCACACACAACAACAAAATATACAGACTTTATAGAATTGCTTCAAGAAAGTCATTAAAACAAAACAAACAAACAAAAGAGCAGCAAAGTCGATGCAACACACAGCAACAACAAGAGACCTTGGTGGTTGTGGGGAGGCAGTCTGATTTCCAGAGCTGCCCATTTTATTATTTAAAGTGTCCAGTTTTCAGCAAGGATTAGGCTACATGCAGAGACACCAGAAATATACCCCATTCACAGAAAAAACTATAATCAATAGAAACTGTCCTTAAGGAAACCCAGAAGTCGAAATTACTAGAGAAATCACTTAAATTAGCCATTCTAAATATGACTAAGCAAGTGAAGGAAGTCATATTTAAAAACTAAAGGAGAGACTTTCCCAGTGATCCAGTGGTAAAGAGTCTACCTTCCAAAGCAGGGGACGTGGGTTCCATACCTGGTTGGAGAACTAAGATCCCACATGCCGTGAGGCAACTAAGCCCGCATGCCACAACTGCAGAGTCCATGCGCTCTGGAGCCTGCATGTCACAACTAGAGAAAAGCCTGCGTGCTGCAATGAAGATCCCGCATACCACAACTAAGACCCAAAGCAGCCTAAATAAATAAATAAATAAAATATTTTTAAAAACTAAAGGAAAGTATGAGATTGATGTCTCAAAAAATAGAATTTTAATAAAGAGATAAAATTTATGAAAAATAACCAAATAAAAATTCTAGATTTAAAAGGTATAATAACTGAAATAAAAGACTTAACCAGGGAGGCTCAACATTTGATCTGGCAGGGAAAAAAAAAATCAGCAAACTTTCAATTTGGTCAATTGAGATGATCTAATCTGAGGAACAGAAAGAATAAAAAAATGAGGAAAATGAACAGTGACCTGCGGGACACCAAGTGTCCCAACATACACATAATTAAGAGTATGTATATGAGAAGAAGAGGGAAAACAGGCGGAAAGAATATTTGAAGAAATAATGCCTGCAGGCTTTTCAACTTTCATGAAAAATACTGGTATACATATCCCAGAGGCTTAACACACTCTGTGCTCAAAAACTTCAAGTAAATCTACACTAGAAACATCAAAATAAAACTTTTGAAGATAAATACAAAGAGAGAATCTTGAAAGCAGCAAGAGAGGAGTGGCTCAACATGTATAAGGGATTTTCAATAAGACTAACTGCTAATTTCTCACCAGAATCCATGGAAGACTGAAAGCAGTGGATGGGCATGTTCAGAGTGCTGGGGAAAAAAAGATGCTTAAAGATGTCAATGAAAGATGTTTTAAGCAGCAAACTATCCTTCAAAAATGAAGGAAAAATTAACACATTCCCAGGCTAATGACAACTGAGAGACTTTGATGCTAGAAGGTCTTTGATGCTGACCTACAAGAAATACAAAATTAAAAATTTTTGTGCTTCAAAGGATACCATCAAAAGAGTAAAAAGACAACCCACAGAATGGGAGAAAATAGCACATATATGGTAAGGGACTAGTCTCAAAAATATTTAACAAACTCTTAAAATTCAACAATAAAAATAGGAATAACCCGGACTTCCCTGGTGGCACAGTGGTTGAGAGTCCGCCTGCCAATGCAGGGGACGCGGATTCGTGCCCCGGTCCGGGAGAATCCCACATGCTGCGGAGCAGCTGGGCCCGTGAGTCATGGCCACTGAGCCTGCGTGTCCGGAGCTGTGCTCCGCAACGGGAGAGGCCACAACAGTGAGAGGCCCGCGTACCGCAAAAAAAAAAAAAAAAAAAAATGAGTTTCTTTCGGGTGTGATGAAAATGTTCTGGAATTAGATAGTGGCAGGGGTCGTACTAAAAAACATTCAATTTTATGCCTTAAGAGGTAACTTTTATGATATGTGAATTATATCTCAAGTTTAAAAATTGAAGTCAAAATCAACTTTTAAAGGCATAAAAAAAACGGCAAGAATTCATTATTAGTAGACATTCATTTAAAGGCATTTTAAAGGCAGTCCTTCAGTCAGAAGGAATATGAGAGCATATAGAAATCTGCATTTAAACAATGGAATGAAAAGCACCAAAATAGTTACTACATGGATATATATATTAGAATGTTCTTTTTATTGCTGGATCTAATATTTAAAAAGTAGTTGAGAGGTTGAGAGGAGATTTCCATTGTCTGCCAAGATGGAGTAACAGGGATTGGATTTATACTTCTGCCTGAAACAACTGAAAAAATATGGACAAAATGTATGAAACAGTAGTTGTCGAGACACATGACTTCAGGTGAGAAAGGCAGTATTCCCTGAGATACAGGAAATGATGAGGTGATCGCTTTTGTTGCCCCCTTATACCTTGAGAGAATATCCTGGCTGTGACAGAGAGGACGGACTCAAGTGTACCTTGGCAGACTCCCTGAGAATTTGGGAATATTCAAGGCTTGACTTCATAAGACAGAGTCCCAGAGAGGAGAGATCTTTATAAAGAGATAACTCTGTATCTATGCAGAGGGTTCCTGTGGAGTATTCAGCTGAGTACTGATTAGCACTTATGTGTGCATAACCTACCCAAGGGGATACTGAGAGCTCTTAGGGGAATGACCTTGTGCTTATGCAGGACCAGAAATAACGTCTGTTCCTGCAACAAGACTGGAAAAACCTTATGATTCAAAAGACATTTGGTACTCAGAAGGGTTTTGCCTCTTTAGTAGTGACTAATTTGTCCTAGGTCAAACATGGCTGTGGGCCTGTATAATTGTTAATTTTATGTGTCATCTTGACTGGATCACAGGGTGCCCAGATATTTGGCTAAACATTATTTCTGGGTGTTCCATGAGGATATTTCTGGATGAAATCAGCATTTGCATTGGTGGACCCAGTAAAGCAGCTTGCCCTCTTCAGCATGGGTGGGTGTCTCCCAGTCCAATCAATCGTGGGCCTGGATAGAACAGAAAAACAGAGGAAGGAAGAATTTGACCTTTCCTGCGTGATTGCTTAACATTGGTATTCTGCCCTTGGAGCTCGTGGTTCTCAGGCCTTTAGACTCTCACTGAATTACGTCACTAGCTTTCCTGTGTCTCCAGCTCGCAGGTGGCAGGCTGTGGGACTCCTTAGCCTCCATGATTGCATGAGCCAATTCCTTATACTAAATACCTCTCTGTCTCTTTCTCTCTCTCTCTCTCTCTCTCCACACACACACACACACAGACTCACACAGACATATACAACATATATCCTATTGATTCTATTTCTCTGGAGAACTGACTAATACAGCCTGCCTCACAAAACTAAAAAGTAAGACCCTAAATGATCAAACTATAAGTAACTTAACTGCATCTCTGATAAAAGCATAAGAATATTTATAGAAATACAAAATATCTATCAATAAACAACATGAAATCTTTAATATCACCATACAACAAAAAGGTTACCAGTATGAAAAGAAGCAGCAAATATGACCAATAATGAAGAGAAAAATAAACCAATGGAAAACAATCCTAGACTGACAGGAGACAAGGGCATTAAAACATTTATTATAAATGTGTTTAAAAACTAAAGACATGGAAGATACAAAAAAGACCCAAATCAGACTTCTAGAGATGAGAAATAGAATGTATAAAATGTATAATACACTAAATTTGATTAATTACATATTAGACAACTTAGAGAAAAGATTAGTGAACTTAAAGATGTAGCAATAGAAACTATCTAAAATGAAACACTAAGGGAAAACAGGATTTTTTTTTAAAAGGAGCACTAATGACTTGTGGGACATTTTTAAGTGACCTATTGTATGTGTAATTGGATCCCCTGAAGGAAGTGGGGGAGAGCAATTACAATATTTTAAGAAATTATGACTGATAGTTTTCCAAATTTGATGGCAACTCCAAACCCAGAGGTTCTAAGAGGCTCAGGAAGTTTCAACAACAACCAGAAACGTGAAGAAAACTAAACGAAGGCAAATGCAGTGATAAAGAGAATATCTTAGATGCAGCCAGAGGAAAAGGACACAGTATATAGAGAGGAAGAAAAAGAAAGATAACTCATCAGGAATAGTGTTAATGAGAATGACCAATATATTGAAATTACTGAAAGAAAAAATCTACCAACCTAGAATTTTATTCAAGTAAAGATATCTTTTATTAAGAAATGACTAATGGCCTGAAGATATGAACACTTTACTGAATGAACTGTATGGAAGGCAAATAAGCACATGAAATCATTCTCAACATCTTTAGTCATTAAATAAATATAAACTACAATCACAAAGATATATATCTATTAGAATGGCTTTTAAAAACTGACAATGTAAAGTGTTGAGAATGCAGAGCAATTGGAAATCTCAGACATGGCTGGTGAAAATTAAAATATGGTTTGGCTACTTTGAAAATCAGTTTTCAGTTTCTCTTATAGTTGAACATGCACTTACATTCCAATCCAGCCATCCTACTCCTAGGTATTTGTACAAGTGAATTGAAAACTTATGTTCACACAAGAATCATTATATGAATATATGACCTTATTTATAATAACCAAAAACTAGAAACAACACAAATTTCCTTCAACAGGTGAATGGATAAACAAAATGTAACACATCCATATGATTGAATAATACTCAACAATTAAAAAGGAATGAACTACCCATATAGATAAGAACATTAATTAATCTAAAATGCATGTTTAGAAACTGAAAAAAACCACATCTAAAAGGCTACGTGTGTATACTCTATTTTTATGACATTCTGTGAAGGAAAAGGCAAAACTAAAGGGAAGGAAACAAATCAGCAAATTCCAGGGGTTTATGGTGGTGGAAGGTGTTGTCTACAGTGACATGCAAGAGGGTTTTAGGGAGTTGATGATGATATTCATCGTCTCTTTGCTGGTGATGATGTTGTTATATGACGGTTATGTGATTGCCAAACTCACAGAATTGCATACCAAAAAAGTGATTTTTACTGTAGCATATAAATTATACTCGAATAAAATTATGATAAAAAGAATGGGAAAATTTCTGAGGACAAATGGGAAACTAGAATAGAGAGAATCTCTAAAATGCTCATACATTCAGGCAACAGGTTATTTATTAGGTGCCTGTAGTTTGGAGGGATGGTAAAATGTGGCGAGCCAATATAGAGATAAAAGTAAGGCTATGTGTTAACTATCGGGGGTTCTAAAATAAATATATTTCCACCCTTCAGGAGCCCATGGTTTACTGAGGGGAACAATCCTTTTAACTGAAAGCCATGAAATAATGTGGTAAGAGCTATGAAACAGCCAATGTAAGATATTCTTGGATCCTGCAAGTGGGATAGATGACCAGACATAGGTGATAGGGCAGAAGACTGCCTGGAAGAGAAATCATCAAAGATATGAACAGATAGCTAGTGGGAAGCAGCTGCATAGCACAGGGAGATCAGCTCAGTGCTTTGTGACCACCTAGAGGGGTGGGATAGGGAGGGTGGGAGGGAGACGCAAGAGGGAGGGGATATGGCGACATATGTATGCATATAGCTGATTCACTTTGTGATACAGCAGAAACTAACACAACATTGTCAAGCAATTATACTCCAATAAAGATGTTAAAAAGAAAAAAAGATATGACCAGAAATAAGCTTTCCAAGAAGGGAAGCGGCTGTTTTGTAAAACAAAATAGGTTCTCATTTACCTAAAAATTTTTAAAAAGCTAACACATGCATATTGGAACACATGCCTATAGTACTAAATTCAAAAGATTTTGAAGATTTTTACCCAGAAGGATCCTCTCTTATCAATACTTGCATGTATTTATAGAAATATCCTTTGCATCTAATAAGCATGTATATATGGATTTTTTTAAACAGCCGTATAGCATATTATATACACTCTAAATTTTACTGTTTTCAGCTAAAATGCATCTTGGAGATTATTACCTATCAGTGTAAAACTAACCATAATAAAACCATTACAGTTCCATTTGTATTTGGGGGTTTTCTTACTGATAATTATAAGGTTTGTAGTTATTCTGCTTATCTTTATCATGAGTCCTTTGTGAAATACATTCACATTTCTGTTTCTTTTCATAGCATGAGACTTTGATACGAATGATGATGCATTCATCCACTTTTTCTCACCACCATTCCTTCCCTTCCAAATCTAACTTTAATAGCTCGTATTCTTAGATTTTGTTTGCCTTCCCCTCCTCGCCTAGAATCTCCATGTTCTAGTTGCTGGAGATACAGCAGTGAACAAAGCAAAGCAAACAACTAAACAAACATGTCATAGAGTTTATAGTCTAGTGGGAGGGTACAGGCAACATAAAAATGTTATGTACATATAATGCCGTAAGACCTATGGGGGGAAGCAAAAGTAAGTTCGAGTAATATAGTGTGCCAGAGGGAAGAGGGTAGATAGCAATTTTAAGTAGATTCACCAGAGAAGGACTCACTAATCATGTACCGTTTCATAAAGGCATGAGAATGTAAAGGATTGAGCTGTCTGATGTGCATTTCTCAAGGAGGAGCACTCCTATTATCTTTCTCTTTGTTTTTTTTTTTTCATTTACTTACAGGTTAATTTCTCAACTTTTAACACCCCATATTTCTTTGGACTTCTTCTTTCTGTCATAATGTTCTATTGTTTCTAAGAACTCTTTCAAGAAATGTTCCATTTACCTAATACTCTATTCTTATTTCATGTGTACAATATCTTCTCCTCTCTGAGAATATTACTTATATCTTATAAGATTTCTTATCTTTCTTGCATTGCATATATTTTAATCTCACTTCGTTTTGTCTTTCATTTTGCAGTGTCTTCTTGAACATTATCTGTTTCTATTTCAGACCAAGGTATTAAAAGCTAAATGGAAGTTATGTCAGCTGATAAAATTATTTGTGTAGACTGATCACATTAGGATCAGGGCTTTTGACTGGGACAGTCCCCAATATTAGAATTTACAAGTATTTTTTTCTGTGACTTCTTTATTTGTTCAGAGAGGAACCTTCTGCTCTCCTGCTTAGGGGGATATATGCCTGAATGACAACCCTCTTGGGTCAGAGTTACATAAAGGGGCAAGAAGCCTACATATTCAGTACACAGACTTCCACTTATTCCCACTGTTTTTAATAGAGCGTTATCTCCCTCACTCTTCCCTTTCCTCTTCCTGAGTCTGGAACCTGTAGATTAATTTCTCCAAAGAATACATTTATAGTCTCTTAAGGATGGTCACCTGGCCAACAGATGTAGAGGAGAAGGTCTGACTGGTTTAGCTTCTTGCATGCACTTTGTTCACCAGCATCTTTTAAGCTCAGAAGTTCATCCTCGAGATTCTGCAGTGAGGTGCAGCTTGCTCCTGGCTGGATTCCTTCTCAGCAAGCATTTTTAAATTTTCTCAGCTCTGCTAAAGATTCCATCCACCTTTTCCCCTTCTTTTACTTCTATTTCTTCATCTGCAATACACGAAGAATAACACCCAACTGGAATTCTTCCCAGGAGGGTTATGGACATGAAATAACATAATGAACTTGAAAGCATCTTCTAACCTCTTCAGCCCATTCTGGTCCCTCCTCTCTCTGCTCCTGGCTGTCCAGTTGCCTTCTTCTAATTCTTTTTTTTTTTTTTTTTTTTTTTTTGCGGTACGCGGGCCTCTCACTGTTGTGGCCTCTCCCGTTGCGGAGCACAGGCTCCGGACGCGCAGGCTCAGCAGCCATGGCTCACGGGCCCAGCCGCTCCGCGGCATGTGGGATCCTCCCAGACCGGGGCATGAGCCCGCGTCCCCTGCATCGGCAGGTGGACTCTCAACCACTGCGCCACCAGGGAAGCCCCCTTTAATTATTTTGAGCTTGTTTTCCATATTTTTATTGACCATTTGTATATATCTTTTGGCAAGTGTATGTTCAAGTCTTCAGCCCATTTTTATATTGAATTTTCTGTATTTTCCTTTGGATTCGTAAGAGTTTCTCAAAATTATATATTCTGGATACAAATTCTTTGTCAGTTGTTTATTGCAAATATCCTCTTCCAGTGTGTGGCTTACCTCTTCACTCCTCCAAAGGAATATTTTCATGGACTTTAAATGTAGCCCTATTTATCTATTTTTGCCATATGGCTAGGGCATTTTTAGTATATCTGAGAGCTCTTTTCCTAATTCAGTTTTATGAAGTTATTCTCCTGTGTTATCTTCTAGAAATTGTTTTGACTCTCACATCACTTGGGATATAATTTTTGGTATGATATGAAGCCATACAACATTTTTTTCCCCATATCTAATGTCCAGTTGCCCAGAAACAGCTTTACCATATGTTTGTTGTACCTTCTTTTTCATAAATTAACCATTTTTGTATATAGGCTTTCTATTCTTTTCCATTTGTCTCTTTATATATCTTTACATCTTTACACTGCCTTTACTTCTAGATTTTTTTAAAAGTGCTGATTTCCCTGAAGCAAGGTTGAGCAGACCTTAGCCAGTGGATCAAATTCATCTGATAGGAAAGTTTTCCTGGAACAATACATGTTTGGTAAGATTGAGAGCCACCAAGAAACCAAAATTATAGTGATGGGACCATGAAATACTGCCCTTAGGGAGTGAGACATGTAAACCCAGGAGAACTATAGAAATCACATAAAAAGAAGAGACAGATATCAATTGTGCTCGTCTTTCCATGTGAAGTTAATGCTCCCATTTATCAAGACACAGACTTCGTGTTGAAATATGGACTTGGGCTAATGTACCCTTGGAACCTTGCTGCTTCCACTTTGCATACCCTTGGAAAGGGGCTGGTTGTGGTTCCAGGGAACCCTATAGCCATGAAATAGAGACAATCTAATTGCCTCCAGCTGCCATTTGTTCCTCAGTAGCAGAGAGTTCTAACAGTATGAGCTAACTGCAAGAGTGAGTCCATCTTGGTTCACTGGACTATGTACTTTACAAAGAACCTCTAGAGCTGATTATTTAAGGTACAGATGACTGTGGATATGTGTATTGCAATTACAGATGCAGCTTTTTTCCTGAGCATTTTCACTTGGTCTATTAGATGTCTTAGGGGAAATTCCTGGTGCTGAGCTCCTGTGCTGCTGCTAGGTGTTGAATTTAGAAACAGTAGTGGTGACCTTGACCTTGATTCAACATTGTTGGAAAGTGCCAACATCAAAGAGTTCAGTTTCAGACTTCCCTGGTGGCGCAGTGGTTAAGAATCCACCTGCCAGTGCAGGGGACATGGGTTCAAGCCCTGGTCCGGGGAGCAACTAAGCCCGTGCACCACAACTACTGAGCCCACACACCACAACTACTGAAGCCTGTGCGCCTAGAGCCCGTGCTCCACAACAAGAGAAGCCACCACAATGAGAAGCCCACGCACCACAATGAAGAGTAGCCCCCGCTTGCCGCAACTAGAGAAAGCCTGCGCGCAGCAGCAAAGACCCAACGCAGTCAAAAAATAAACAAATGAATTAAAAAAAAAAAAAAAGAGTTCAGTTTCAGGTGATTTTTCCCAACCATCCTTTACCCTGGTAGGCAGGACCAAGGGTAGGCTCTGTATATGAGACAGCAGTGCCCCAGCAATCCTTTGAAGTCTTTTGGCAGCTGAAAACTAGATCTAGAATTAAGAATTCTCGTTAGTCAAACAGGGAGCTTTCAAAGTTAAAATTTGCAATGTAATTTAAGGAAAAAATCACCTTAAATCTGGTTCACAGGATATAATCTCTCCCATGCTTTTGAATTTATTTGTTAATGATATGGCATATCAAGACTAATAACATCAATAAAAATAGAGTATACTTAATATCAATTTGAATCATAAAATTAAAATACAATTTCAGGTCCGATGTTCAAAAGTCATTTTATTTTTAAACAGTTAAGGAGAATATGGACATCAGAGTGAGAAAACAGGGATACCTCTTGGGAATAGTCACTCTGCAATACTTTTTCTGGAGAATCATTGCTGAAAATTCTATTTTTATAGTGTGATTAAATGCATGTTCGTGAATGTGGCTCAGAATTAAGACTGCTTGACTTTTTCATTTTTCTTGTTGACTACCTTTTGGGTAGTGGTTTCCTCTTCTCGTCCACTGCGGGGTCATTTTACAGTAACCATATATAGAAGTGAAAATATTATAACCAAATAGTATATAGTAATGGCCTCATTATATTGATATAAGTTTGGCAATGGCAAAGTGTAATTGGTTTCTCAAATTGCTTGACCATAGATCAGCCGTGTGTCTTTATTCTCTAGTTCTACCTGTAGAGTACTGTTAAGTCTATATTGGTTCCCTCACCACCCCAACTCAAAGCCTTCTATATTAAACCTGGAGAGAAGGTGTAGTGGTGTTTGTCATGCTCTTTGACCACCCAAAATCTTTTTCTTTTATTGGATATGATACATAAAGAAAAACAACACAGTAAGTATACAGCTCAATAAATTATCACGTGAAAATGCCTGTGTGATCACCACTGTTGGCAGTAAAGTGAACATTGTAAATACTCAAAGAGCCCCTAACGTACTTCCTCCCAGTTATTAAACTCACTGTTCCACCAGCAATGTATGAAATTTCTGATTGCTCTACATCTTCAGCAGTATTGTTGTCAATCTTTTTTATGTTAGCCATTCCAGTGGGTATGTGGTGGCATGATATTGTGATATTAATTTAGAGAAATACCATAGTGAAATTAAACTTCACAACTGCCTAGGTACTTCAAGCCTAATTCTTGGATATCCCAGAGGTTTTGAGAATGAGCAAATATCATGAATATATTTAATTTATACTTAAACTATCTAAAGTGTATTCTTTTGTTTGCAGCTAAGAATCCTGCTGATATTGAGGAGAAATATAACATATGATGCTGGGAGTTAATTGATTAATAAAGAAAGATATTTACAGAGAAAAGATGGCAGAGCAAGAGGAGATATACAAGGAGAAATAAACAGTTGTGTGATGGGTTATTGAAAGTAGATAAGTCTAGGCAGGTCTATTTTCTATGCCACACTGCCCTTTTACAGTGATTAAAATAGAACTATTAAATACCATTCTATTTGCTGGGATTTTGAGAAATACATAGAGACAATTTTGGAAAAGTGAGTAATGGATGCAACAGTTGGAAAATGGATAGAGTTTGCTCAAAATATAGTATTAAGGAGATATATCACAGACCAACTGAAAGCAGAAAGAAATTGTAAGGATAATTTTTAAAACTCAGCTTCGCCTCACGAAATACAGGTGCTTCTTGGTACCTTACATAATCTTTTGCATTTTCGTAAGTAGTGCTCATATCATCAGCATGCTTCCCGTTTAATTTTGTCAACCAAACCTAGCTTATCATCAAAATCACCGATTCTGACCCCAAAGCCAGGTATAGTAAATCAGAATTTCTATAGATGGCATCTGGAGAAGATGTTTTTTGAATGCTTAGGTGGTTTATTTTGGTGATCATAAAGCTTTGAAAGTTATTGGTATAAACTTTAGTTCACAGAAATTAGGTATTTTATTTCCTAACGAAGTTTGGGGAATTTAATATACTTACCTTATCTAAAGCCTTAAGGCAAATCCCATTTATGTATAAAGAGTGTTTAACAAACTAGCTTGATTCAAATGATTATCGAGTATTAGTATTAACCTGCCCTTCTTCATTTCTCTCAGAATTTTTATTATATATGACTTTTCCAAGTTCAACTTTAAAGTCAAAATTAAAAACTGCAAATGAAGCAAGAGGCATTGGACTTGGGTATTATCTCATCTAGTTTTTAGCTTTGGGAAATTATTTAATATCTTAAGCATCATTTTTACTTAATGTATTAAACAAAAATATTGCCAGACTTTGTGTGAACTTTATTTGAGGGGTGTGGTGTGTGTGTGTGTCTGTGTGTGTATGTATGTATGTGCCTACTCAGTTTTAGCTGCACAGAAGTCATACACTAAGTGTTTTACTTTCTTAGTTGACATTTTATTAAAAGAATGATTAGCATCATACTTCTTTTACTTCTCAGTACCCTCTTTGCATGACAGGTTGCCTGGTGGCACTGTGTTTAGTATTTAATTAGTGGTGCATAACTGTTTACAATTTCTTTCTATAAACTAATAAAATACTTGTGTTAATGTATCTTGAGTTTCTATCAGATTATCCATACAATGGTAGCACTTTCTTGAATTCTTCTAAAAAACATACCTAGATGTGTAATGGTGTTCATTCATTTGACAAATACTCATTAAATGCGTACTATGTCTCAGGCACCGTTCTTGTTTCTGGAGAGTATAGTAGTAAATAAAAGAGCCAAGTCCCTGATTTTTGAGAGATTAAATTCCAGTAGTTGGAGATAGTGTGAATAGAAAACTTATTCACATAAGACTCATGGAATCTAAGCTCAAACCTACTACAAGAATCTTAAATTTGGCCATTGACTTGCCTTTTTATTAAACTAATATTTCTAGCATCAGAAAAGAATTATGTAAATGTATTCACTTTGGTTCTGTTCAGCACAGCACTGGATAAACAAATAGAAAATAAATCTGTCCAATCAGGCTACATTGACATTGAAGGTGTATTGTTTACAAAATAGTAGGTGGGAGAAAGAGCAAAGCTTTTTAGGGGGCACTGCTTGAAATAATGGGAAGAGGTAGAAAGATTTTCCAGTCTCCAGCCCTGAAACCCTAGAGCCAAAGGTGAGGAGGAGGGGTTAGATTCTGTGAAGGTCCAGCATTACTATGAAGGATCCTATGGGGACAAGACCATTATAACATGGGAATAATATCTAAGTTGTCACCAAAGGAGACCCACTACAGCAAGTCAGAAAAACAGTCATGAAATGAGAAATAAATTGCCAAGCTTTTTAGCTGAAAATACAAATAAACCAAAATTTAACAAATGAAGAAGTGAGGCCTAGAAGAAAAGCAGAGAATTAGATTTAGGCATGAAATGTGGTGGCTAGGAATAACTGGCAAATGTTGCTTCAGATTGCTGTGTCCTTTTGAGCCACTCATGCCTGACTGGGGCAAGGCTTTAAGAAGAATTTCTAGCTGGATAAGGAAGGGGAAGGGAATTGCTATTCAAGGCTGTTCAGTAATATGTGTTTTTATACATGTCATTTTAGTCAATCTGTATCCCTTATTTTAAGTGGAAAACCAAGTTTATAAAGACTGTGACTTAGCCAGAGTCCTACCAAGTTAGTAGTAGAAACTATTAACAAAATGATCTTCTGACTTGCAGCCAAGTATTATTTTACAGCCTCCTCTATAAGTCACCTAGCTCCCTTTCAGAAGGGTTCCACCATCCACTGTATTCTTCTTCCAAGTGAGGCCATGAATCATTTCAATTCCATTTTATTTTATTTTATTTTATTTTATTTTTCTTTTCTATGCTAACACCAAGTCCTGCTTAGAAAAAAAATGCAAAAAATACATGACTCATCTATACCCAGTGTGTAACTGTATTATTACAAATGTAAGCTTTTCATCTATATTAAAATACTTATTAACAAACCGCTAGAGTCAAAGCAAAATATTTGTATCTAATAAGATGTGCAGTTATGCACAAGAACAGACACATTTCCTAAGCTTAATTTTCGGAACTGGAAAAACTAAACTCATAATGGCAATGTGTTGAATATAAGTATTGCAATCTTTATTTCTCACCCTTGTTTCAGCAAAGAATTTGATGGTGTTTCTGCCTTATGAAAAGAAAGACTTCTCTGATAGGATTATTAATGAGTTGATATATGAGGGAAGAACATGGTGGGGGTGGGTGGGAGGAGAATTCTAGGAAAAGTGAACAAAGGTCAGTGCGTGTGCAAAGATTCTGTGGTGTAAGGCAGCGGTCCCCAACCTTTTTGGCATCAGGGACCGGTTTTGTAGAAGATAGTTTTTCCACGGCCGGGGAGGGGGAAGGGTGGGTGATGATTCAAGCAGTAATGCGGGTGATGGGGGGGATGGTTCAGGCGGCAATGCGAGCGATGGGGAGTGATGGGAGTGGCAGATGAAGCTTCGCTTGCTCGCCTCCTGCTGTGCGGCCCAGTTCCTAACAGTCTGCGGACTGCTACCGGTCCGCGGCCTGGGGGTTGGGGACCCCTGGTGTAAGGGACATCAGTTATTTAAGAACTTAAAATAGCCAGAGTGACTAGAACGCAGAGAACTGAGAGGACCATAATGTTAAGATGAGGAATGGTAGCATGACCTTATAGGACGTGGAAGACCATGGAAAGACTTGTGGTCTTCCTTGGAAACTCAGTAGGAAGCCAGTGGATTATTTTAATAAAGAGGTGATTGTAAGATCTCATAAAGTTAGGTTCATAATTTTTAAATAACTGTCTATAGGTGGAACTGTCTATAGTTTCAGGAAGGGGATAAGAGGAGACATAGGAAGGCCAGTTAAATGTAAATTGGTCCAAAAAAATGTTTAACTTAAAAAAAATAAAAAATAAAAGGCTGTGCAGTAGGGTAGGTGAGGGATTGTGGTGGCTTTCAATAGGGTGGTAGAAGTGGAAGAAGAAAGGAACAGAGGTGGCATAAATTCTGGAGCAAGAAGCCATCAGGATGGGCTACTGGATTGGACTTGAAGGGGAAAAAGAACTCCAAAATACCTCGTGGGTTTCTGACTTGTATAATTGATAGTTGTTGATTGAAGTTGATAGTATTCACTGATGTAGAGAACACTAAGAAAGAGAAGAGCAGTTTTGGATATGGGTCAGTAACTTATCCCAGAGATTGGAATGTATAGTCCTAGAGTTCTGAAGAATGGTCTAGCATGGAGATAAAATTTTGAGACTCATCAGTGCATGAGTGGTAATCAGAGCCTTCAGTGAGGATGAGATTCCATGGAGAGAAAAGTTTTGAATGGTAAAAGAGGAGGGCTGAGTTTTTAATTACCCAGAGAGTACAAGGGGACGAGTCTGTAAAACTGACAAAGGAGAGCATAACATCATCTATATCAATGAAAGAGAATCTTATAAGTGACAAAGGTTAGCAGTATGGAATCCTACCAAGAAGTCAAGAAAAATAAAGACTGTAAAATGGCAACTTCCTACAAATAGTGTATGTAATTAAGCAGGCAGCCAATATGATCTGTCGTTCATGTCAGAGTGTTAGGGTGCTTTATTCCACACTTGTTTAATGGTAAAGAGAGGGTAAGTATATTTGTGTGCAGAACATTCTGAAGCGTCATCAATTTTCTGGGGCAAATGTGGGGACACAACTGGTGACCCTGAGAAACAATTCCAAGGAAAAGAGACTAGAAAGTAGCCATGGAGGTACTGACTGGCCCTAGCACTAAATTAGATTTCTCCTGCTGTTTCTTTCTCAGCATGGTTTTCCATGGCAACCAAGTTTAAATGGTTCTGTTAGGTGAACAGGTCAATACCATTATAGCCATTTGTCTTATTACTCTTATTTGTCACTTTAGAAAGCCCACATTTTTGTTTGGGAGCCTATTAAGATTTGGTCAAACTTCTTGTAATTGTTTCAATTCAAAGCTTTTAAAAGTTCTTTTGCAAGCAAGGAAAAAATATATCTTAAAACTAAATTTAAATGACGAACAATTTTCACTATATATTGATAAATTAGGGATCAAGTTTTGAATAGAAGAATATAATGAATTTTAAGCATAAAAACATATTATATCGTGCTGGAGAATACAAAGGGCTCGATTAAAAAGCTTTACAAATCAAATAATAATTAGAAGTAAAATACATGACTTTTTGAAGCTCAGCACACTCTTCTAAGTTTATTTTTCTTATTGAAGACAGTAGATATAAAATAATCAATGAATCATTAAACTCAAAATGTAAACATGATTTTTTTTATTTATGAAAGATAGTAGTGCATTGATTTTAATCTTCACATGTACTACCTAATGCTTAAGAAAAAAACCCCGAAGTAATCCTTTGACAATGTGGAGGTGGTTTTCCTAAAGTGACTTTAAACAATAGAGATGCAAATTACATGATTGTTCATGCAAGCCTATAATAGGGCACTAAAAACTGGCACAGGTCCTTTTTAGCCCATGTTCTTTGCTTTGTGTTCTGTGACATGAGACATATTTTTTGCTGTCACTATTCACGTGCCAACAATTTGGGCTGAGTATTAAAATGATTTGGTTTTGAATTCTAGGTATGAAATAATTGTAAGGGTCCAAAAGTCGTTAATTTATAGTTGGAAAAAAATGCCTTTTTGACATCGTTTATAGTTCTATTTGAAATGAAAATGTCAATTTCAAAACCTCAGTTTAATTTTTAGTCTCAAGAAAAAAAACAGGCTGAAATTACAACCTTTAGAAATCACATGCAATTAATACATCACAAAACTGAAAAATAATTAAAGCCTAATGATTCATTAAATATTTACTTCAGTTCAGGGTTTCCTTTGATTAGCTTATGTTGATTTCTGGGAAAGATTATACAATTTGGATTTATCTGTGCCCTGAGCTACTGATTATTGTGGATCACTTGTTCTGAGCATCATCTGAATTTGCAGATGATGCTCTTCTAGCATTTATGCTCTTCTAGCATTTATGACTAAAACTGCTCTTCTAGCATTTATGACTAAACAAGGTAGGATTGCTTGCTCACAGAAGCAAGCAATTTGGCACAAAATTTCTATTTTAAGCTAATGAATTCCACTTGGGACAACAGTGCTCTAAGTTTTACGGAGACCCAAACACTTGACCCATGAAAGATGTTTACATATTTTTTTGGTATATAAAATTTTATTCAATGAAAGATTCATTAAGTTCTGTAGTGCTTTACAATTTTCAAAAGTATGACACACATGATTTCTATAATCCCATAATAACCCCTTTTCCCCCTACCTCCCCCTCCCCTCTTCCCACTGGTAACCACTAGTTTGTTCTCAATATCTGTGAGTCGGCTTCAATTTTTTTTTAATGTTTATTTTATTTTATTTTTTTCTTATTAGTCATCAACTTTATACACATCAGTGTATACATGTCAATCCCAATCTCCCAGTTCATCCCACCACCACCACCACCCGCCATTTTCCCCCCGTGGTGTCCATACGTTTTTTCTCTACTTCTCTGTCTCAGTTTCTGCTCTAGAAACCAGTTCATCTGAACCACATCTAAGTTCCACATATATGCATTAATAGACAATATTTGTTTTTCTCTTTCTGACTTACTTCACTCTGTATGACAGTCTCCAGATCCATCCACGTCTCTACAAATGATGCAATTTCGTTCCTTTTTATGGCTGAGTAATATTCCATTGTATATATGTACCACATCTTCTTTATTCATTCGTCTGTCAATGGGCATTTAGGTTGCTTCCATGACCTGGCTGTTGTAAATAGTGCTGCAGTGAACTTTGGCGTGCATGTGTCTTTTTGAATTATGGTTTTCTCTGGGTATATGCCCAGTAGTGGGATTGCTGGGTCATATGGTAATTCTGTTTTTCATTTTTTAAGGAACCTCCATACTGTTCTCCATAGTGGCTGTATCAATTTACATTCCCACCAACAGTGCAAGAGGGTTCCCTTTTCTCCACATCCTCTCCAGCATTTGTTGTTTGTATATTTTCTGATGATGCCCATTCTAACTGGTGTGAGGTGAGACCTCATTGTAGTTTTGATTTGCATTTCTCTGATAATTAGTGATGTTGAGCAGGTTTTCAGTGCTCCTTGGCCATCTGTATGTCTTCTTTGGACGAATGTCTATTTAGGTCTTCTGCCCATTTTTGGATTGGGTTGTTTGCTTTTTTAATACTGAGCTGCCTGAGCTGTTTATATATTTTGGAGATTAATCCTTTGTCCGATGATTCATTTGCAAATATTTTCTCCCATTCTAAGGGCTGTCTTTTCATCTTGCTTATGGTTCCCTTTGCTGTGCAAAAGCTTTTAATCTTCATTAGGTCCCATTTGTTTGTTTTTATTTCCATTACTCTAGGAGGTGGATCAAAAAAGATCTTGCTGTGATTTATGTCAAAGAGTGTTCTTCCGATGTTTTCCTTTAAGAGTTTTATAGTGCCCAGTCTTACATTTAGGTCTCTAATCCATTTTGAGTTTATTTTTGTGTATGGTGTTAGGGAGTGTTCTAATTTCATTCTTTTACATGTAGCTGTCCAGTTTTCCCAGCACCACTTATTGAACAGACTGTCTTTTCTCCATTTTATATCCTTGCCTCCTTTGTCATAGATTAGTTGACCATAGGTGCATGGGTTTATCTCTGGGCTTTCTATCCTGTTCCATTGATCTATATTTCTGTTTTTGTGCCAGTACCATATTGTCTTGAATAGTGTAGTTTTGTAGTATAGTCTGGAGTCAGGGAGTCTGATTCCTCCAGTTCCGTTTTTTTCCCTCAACACTGCTTTGGCTATTCGGGGTCTTTTGTGTCTCCATACATATTTTAAGATTTTTTGTTCTAGTTCTGTAAAAAAATGCCCTTGGTAATAGGATAGGAATTGCATTTAATCTGTAGATTGCTTTAGGTAGTATAGTCATTTTCACAATACTGATTCTTCCAATCTAAGAACATGGTATATCTCTCCATCTGTTGGTATCATCTTTAATTTCTTTCATCAGTGTCTTATAGTTTTCTGCACACAGGTTTTTTGTCTCCCTAGGTAGGTTTATTCCTAGGTATTTTATTCCTTTTGTTGCAATAGTAAATGGGAGTGTTTCCTTACTTTCTCTTTCAGATATTTCATCATTGGTGTATAGGAATGCAAGATATTTCTGTGCATTAATTTTGTATCCTGCAACTTTACCAAATTCATGGATTAGTTCTAGTAGTTTTCTGGTGGCATCTTTAGGATTCTCTATGTATAATATCATGTCATCTGCAAACAGTGACAGTTTTACTTCTTCTTTTCCAGTTTGTATTCCTTTTCTTTCTTTTTCTTCTCTGATTTCCATAGCTAGGACTTCCGAAACTATGTTGAATAATAGTGGTGAGAGTGGACATCCTTGTCTTGTTCCTGATCTTAGAGGAAATGCTTTCAGTTTTTCACCATTGAGAATGATGTTTGCTGTGGATTTGTCATATATGGCCTTTATTATGTTGAGGTAGGTTCCCTCTATGCCCACTTTCTGGAGTGTTTTTATCATAAATGGGTATTGAATGTTGTCAAAAGCTTTTTCTGCATCTATGGATATGATCCTATGGTATTATTCTTCACTTTGTTAACATGGTGTTTCACATAGATTGATTTGCGTATATTGAAGAATCCTTGCATCTCTGGGATAAATCCCATTTGATCGTGGTGTATGATCCTTTAATGTGTTGTTGGATTCTGTTTGCTAGTATTTTGTTGAGGATTTTTGCATCTATATTCATCAGTGATACTCGTCTCTAATTTTCTGTTTTTGTAGTATCTTTGTCTGGTTTTGGTATCAGGGTGATGGTGGTCTCATAGAATGAGTTTGGGAGTTTTCCTTCCTCTGCAATTTTTTGGAAGACTTTGAGAAGAATGGGTGTTAGATCTTCTCTAAATGTTTTATAGAATTTCCCTGTGAAGCCATCTGGTCCTGGACTTCTCTTCGTTTTGGAAGATTTTTTAATCACAGTTTCAATTTCATCACTTGTGATTGGTCTGTTTATATTTTCTATTTCTTCCTGGTTCAGTCTTGGAAGGTTATATCTTTCTAAGAATTTCTCCATTTCTTCCACGTTGTCCATTTTATTGGCATAAAGTTGCTTGTAGTAGTCTCTTAGGATGCTTTGTATTTCTGCGGTGTCTGTTTGTAACTTCTCCTTTTTCATTTCTAATTTTATTGATTTGAGTCCTCTCCCTCTTTTTCTTGATGAATCTGGCTAATGGTTTATCAATTTTATTTGTCTTCTCAAAGAACCAGCTTTTAGTTTTATTGCTCTTTGCTATTGTTTTCTTTGTGTCTATTTCATTTATTTCTGCTCTGATCTTTATGATTTCTTTCCTTCTGCTAACTTTGGGTTTTGTTTGTTCTTCTTTCTCTAGTTCCTTTAGGTGTAAGGTTAGATTGTTTATTTGAGATTTTTCTTGTTTCTTGAGGTGGGCTTGTATAGCTATAAACTTCCCTCTTAGAACTGCTTTTGCTGCATCTATAGGTTGTGGATCGTCGTGTTTTCATTGTCATTTGTGTCTAGGTATTTATTGACTTCCTCTTTGATTTCTTCAGTGATCTCTTGGTTATTTAGTAACGTATTGTTTAGCCTCCATGTGTTTGTGTTTTTTGCCCTGTAATTCACTTCTAACCTCATAGCGTGTGGTCAGAAAAGATGTTTGTTATGATTTCAATTTTCTTAAATTTACTGTGGCTTGATTTGTGACCCAAGATGTGATCTATCCTGGAGAATGTTCCATGCGCACTTGAGAAGAAAGTGTAATCTGCTCTTTTTGGATGGAATGTTCTATAAATATCAGTTAAAGCTATCTGGTCTATTGTGTCATTTAAAGCTGTGTTTCCTTATTAATTTTCTGTTTGGATGATCTGTCCATTGGTGTAAGTGAGGTGTTAAAGTCCCCCACTAGTATTGTGTCACTGTCGATTTCCTCTTTTAGAGCTGTTAACAGTTGCCTTATGTATTGAGGTGCTCCTATGTTGGGTGCATATATATTTATAATTTTTATATATTCTTCTTGGATTGATCTCTTGATCATTATGTAGTGTCCTTCCTTGTCCCTTGTAACAGTCTTTATTTTAAAGTCTATTTTATCTGATATGAGTATTGCTATTCCAGCTTTCTTTTGAGTTCCATTTTCATGGAATATCTTTTTCCATCCCCTCACTTTCAGTCTGTATGTGTCCCTAGGTCTGAAGTGGGTCTCTTGTAGACAGCATATATATGGGTCTTGTTTTTGTATCCATTCAGCAAGACTGTGTCTTTTGGTTGGAGCATTTAATCCATTCACTTTTAAGGTAATTATCGATATGTATGTTCCTATTACCATTTTCTTAATTGTTTTGGGTTTGTTTTTATAAGTCCTCTTCTTCTGTTGTGTTTCCCACTTAGAGAAGTTCCTTTAGCATTTGTTGTAGAGCTGGTTTGGTGGTGCTGAATTCTCTTAGCTTTTGCTTGTCTGTAAAGTTTTTGATTTCTCCATGGAATCTGAATGAGATCCTTGCTGGGTAGAGTAATCTTGGTTGTAGGTTCTTCCCTTTCATCACTTTAAGTATATCATGCCACTCCCTTCTGGCTTGTAGAGTTTCTGCTGAGAAATCAGCTGTTAACCTTATGGTAGTTCCCTTGTATGTTATTTTTTGTTTTTCCCTTGCTACTTTCAATAATTTTTCTTTGTCTTTAATTTTTGCCAATTTGATTACTACGTGTCTTGGTGTGTTTCTCCTTGGGTTTATCCTGCCGTTGACTCTGTGCGCTTCCTGGATTTGGGTGGCTATTTCCTTTCCCATGTTAGGGAAGTTTTCGACTATAATCTCTTCAAGTATTTTCTCAGACCCCTTTGTTAAACGTTTCTTGCATCTTCTTGATCTTTGCCTCCATTCTTTTTCAGAGGTCCTGGGTCATATTCACTATCATTATTTGAATCCTTTTTCTGAAAGGTTGTCCATCTCCATTTCATTTAGTTGTTTTTCTGGGGTTTTATCTTGTTCCTTCATCTGGTACATGGCCCTCTGCCTTTTCATCTTGTCTGTATTTCTGTGAATGTGGTTTTTGTTCCACAGGCTGCAGGATTGTACTTCTTCTTGCTTCTCCTGTCTGCCCTCTGGTGGATGAGGCTATGTTCCATTTTTGTTTTATTCACTAGTTGTGTTTTTTAGATTCCACATATAAGCGATATCATGCAGTATATCCGAAAAAAACGAAAACAGTAATTCGAGAAGATATGTGTACCCCAGTGTTCATTGCACCGTTATTTACAATTGTCAAGGTATGAACAGAACCTAAAGGTCCATCAACAGGTGAATGAATAAAGAATATGTGGTGTGTGTGTGTATATATATATATATATATATATATATATATATATATATATAAAATGGAATACTACTCAGCCATAAAAAAGAATGAAAATTTGCCATTTGCAGCAACATGGATGGACTTGGAGGGCATTATGCTAAGTGAAATAAATAAGTCAAAGAAAGACAGATACTGTAAGATGTTAATATTTTGCAAATCCTACCAGGGAGGGATTTCAGTGTTTCTGGAAGACTGTGAAGATGGCCAGCCAGCCTTAATAGCTACTCCTTTATTTCATTACATCCCACTGTTTCAAAGCATGCTGTTAACACAAACCAAAAACTCACAACATCATGACTTGGTGAAAGTTTTTTGGTTGTGAAGTATCTCTCTCTCTCTGCCTCTCTCTCTTTCTGTCACATACACACACACACATACACATACACAGGCTCTGTGCCTGTGTGCCATAAATTCTTTGAGTTTTATTCTACCACCAATTTGGGCACATTAACACAAAGTAGTTTTGCTATACCCTTTCATGTACAGAATAAACAAAAGTTAGAACGCTTGGAACTAACAATAGCAAATGAAGAGAGAAGGGGTAGAACCTTGTTCATCTTGTATGTTTTCTTTTTATATTTCTTCATGGTCTATAATTAGGCAAAGCCGAATGAAATATATTTGATAAATTGAATCATTTGATAAAATTTACATGCTTTAATCCATAAGGCAATATAATGGTATTAATTTTAATAATTCTAATTACATTATGGAACATGAAAGTGAGGCTCTTGATAGGGTGGATGAAAGGGTTACTCTCCACCCAGCAAACATTTTTTGCACATATTGTCCATAGGCAGGTTTTCAATCATGAAGAGGTTTTGAAATAGCTGGGAAACCATTATTTTAATGTTTTGCTTGGCTTTTCCTCTTCCTGGATTCAACATTTCACAGCAAGTTTTATGCTTCTGAAAAATTTTAATAATTATGTTAACTCATGTTTTAATTTTGGCAACTAGGAAAAGAGCTGGAAAACAAAGGAACAAAAGGGGACTCTTGCTATTTGCGTGTCAGGAAGATTGACAGTCTGTTTGTGTCTACTTTGCTGGTTATAACCTAATGGAATATAGGTCATAGGGCAGTGTAAGTTAGCTGTTCCCAGTAATGGAATTGAGTCTCACTGTCCAACCCTGTATTACAAGAAATAAATTACTTATAACATATAAACTACTAAAAATGCACAATCAAATCAAACTGTAATAATTTACTAGATTATTGTTCTAATTTTACCATTTTCCCTTGCATTCCGATATCAGTTTTTGAGTTGGAAACATTGTATTGAAATAGTAGTGCAAACACAAGGAATTGGTCATAATCCTGGGTAAGCACTTGAGCAAAAGTGTTGTATAGTTAATATCATATGTGTGTGTTCTGGTGTAAAGTTATAGAATCACTGATACAGGTTATGGGTCCGTGATTCTAAAATTATATATATGTGTGTGTATATGTATGTATATATCACAGAAAAAATAGAAAAATCAACATTTCTCTTGATCACAGTACTTTCACTACTGGCACTACTGACATACTGTATAAATCTTCTGTTAACTTAATGAATTTCTTATTAGTATAAGTAATCAGCTTGAAAGTAAGGGCTATGCATAAGTTTTCAGTGACTTGTGGAGTGGCTGGCATTTTGCAAGCTTGTTTAAGTAAATGAATAATGATTTGACACTTAGGTATTTATTTACTCAGTACCATAAGCAGATAATGCAAATTCTAATTGTATTTGATTGCTTGTATATGA
The DNA here is from genome assembly GCF_937001465.1 of Orcinus orca. Lineage (NCBI taxonomy): Eukaryota > Metazoa > Chordata > Mammalia > Artiodactyla > Delphinidae > Orcinus > Orcinus orca. Next base: position 44,329,176 of record NC_064571.1, read on the forward strand.
CACAACGATTCCATTTGTTCATTTTTAATTTTTTTTATTTATTTATTTAGTTTTGCCTGCATTGGGTCTTCATTGCTGTGCATGGGCTTTCTCTTGTTGTGGTACGTGGGCTTCTCATTGCTGTGGCTTCTCTTGCAGCAAGAGAGCACGGGCTCTAGGCACGCGGGCTTCAGTAATTGTGGCTTGTAGGCTCACTGGTTGTGGCTCGTGGGCTGTAGAGTGCAGGCTCAGTAGTTGTGGCACATGGGCTTAGTTGCTCCGCGGCATGTGGGATCTTCTCGGACCGGGGCTCAAACCCATGTTCCCTACATTGGCAGGCGGATTCTTAACCACTATGCCACCAGAGAAGTCCCCCATTTGTTCTTCCAAACTCAGTCTCCACCTTTCTTCCCTTTGTGCCATGCTCCAAGACGTTGAGCTCTCTGGACTACGTCAGCTTTGGTCTGTGGGTAACTCTGGCAAGAGATCTGAAGGAAGAAGGGAGGAGAGTGAGGTCAGGACATTTATTCCCCCAGCTCACGCTAGTAGCTCTGTCATTGGCTGAATCCTTAAGTGAAGATCACAGCTCTGTCGGGTAGCCATCTACACAAAGAGCTTATTCTATCACTCCCCATCTCTCCCCAACTGCCCAGGTTCCAATAGCAGGTCTCTCCTCCCTCTCATCAGGACTAAAGATGATGATGGTGTCCAGCTCCCTGATATGACTAGGCTGGGATTCTTCAGTCTCTTGAGGTCTCCCTTAACCCTACCCACACTTTTAAAAACAGTTCCTTTACTAAATGTCCCTTAAATTATGCAATCTGATGTGCCTTCTCTTTCCTGCTGGTGCCTTATCTGATACACTAATCTCAGTGGAGTAAATTCTGAAAATAGAAAATGTTCTTGACATCGCCAAATCATGTTGATTTAATTTTTAACTATTATTTTAATGTTATTCTTGGAATTGTAACTTTTATTCCCACTAGAGAGTGATGCTTTTATAAAAACCCATTCCCTAATGCCATCCAAAATCAAAACTCTTTGAGAGATTTCACAGTTAACTTAAAGAAGCAAACAAGACATGATTTCAGCTGAACTACCATACTATGAAATGATACTGTTAAGCATTTAATATGACTTTTCACTCTTGGATATCTCTAATAAAAATGTTTGAGATGAACAAGGTATGCCTCCTCTGCCTACCTCTGTTTGTGATGTCCACGGCTTCATTCCTTCCCTTAACCCCAAGTGGTTCCCTGTGGTTCTTTGAGTGTATGCCAAGCTTATTTTGTACTCAGGGCCTTTATACGTGTATGGACCACCTTCCTCCTACACCTTTCTATGTTTTACTCCTTCACGTTACTCAGGTCTTAATGCAATTGTGACCTTTCCAGGGGCTTCCTCTATCCTCTCTAAAATATCTGTCTACCACCCACCAAACTCTGTACCTTTACTCTGATTCATTTGCTCTCTAGCATTTTTATTATCTAAAAACATGTTATGTTTTGCTATGTAAGGTTATATTTGTATTTTTTTTTTATATATTTGTATTTATTATTGGTCTTTACCCTCTCCCCACGTAAGCTCCATGGAAACAAAGATGGCATTTTCTTCAGGAATAGCATAAGCAATATTTTTAGCAGCTCTATTGATATATTTCATATCAAATATATGTATGTATCCAAAAAGTTTATAAAAGTATATATCAACAAATATAAATAATATAAATATATAATATGAATATATAAAATATATAATATGAACATATATAAATATATCTACTATAAATATAGGTGTATATAAAATTATATAAAACATACATCAATAAACTTATGTAAAATTTCAGTACATAGATAGTTTATTTAAAACACACCTTTTAAAGTGTGCAGCTTAGGGAATTCCCTGGCAGTCCAGTGGTTAAGACTCCGAGCTTTCACTGTCGGGGGCAAGGGTTCAGTCCCTGGTCAGGGAACTAAGATCCTACAAGTGGCGCAGTGAGGCCAAATAAATAATCAAGTGTGCAGCTTATTGCATAGAGTTGTACATCTGTCACCACAACCATTTTTAAAACATTTCATTACTCCGGAAAGAAACCCTGTGTCCTTAGCGATTCCCTCTCCCTCCATCTTCCCAGTCTCCTGACAACCACTAATCTTTATATCCTATAGATTTTCCACTTCTAGATATTTCATATAAATGGAATCATACTATATGTGGTCTGGTGTTTTATGACTGGCTTCTTTCACTTAGCATAATGTTTTCAAGGTTCATTCATGTTGTAGCTCTTACTAGTATTTCATTCCTTTTGATGGCTGAGAAACATTCTCCTGTATGGATAAACCACATTTTATTTATTCATTCATCAGTTGATGGACATTTAAGTTTTCCTCATCTTTTGGCTATTGTGAAAAATGCAGCTATGAACATTCACATATAAGATTTTACATGGACGTATGTTTTCATTTCTCTTGAATATATATACCTGAAAGTGGGATTGCTGGATCATATGGTAGCTTTAGGTTTAATTTTTGGAGGAACTGCCAGACTCGTTTCCAAAGTGGCTGCAACATTTTACATTCCTGTTAGGAGGGTCAAAGTCTTCAATTTCTCCACTTCCTCCCCAGAAAACACGTTGTATTATCTGTCTTTTTGATTAGAGCCATCCTGGTAGGTGTGAAGGCAATCATTATTTTTGATTGTATATATGACCCTGCTTATTCTAATTTGGGTCAAAGTTAAAGTCTTAAATATTAAATACAATCCTATAGTATTTTTTCTTATTTTTATTTTTAACTAGTGCCGTGAGTTTAGAGACTAATATTTTTTAAATGTTTGTGTAAATATTTTTTGCTTTATCCTATTATGGGGAATCTTCAGTGGACTTCTACTATGAATTGCATGTTTTTGTACACCCCAAATTCATATGTTGAAACCCTGATCCCCAGTATGATCATTGGAGATGGGATCTTTGGGAGATAATTAGGTCATAATGGTGGGCCCCTCATAATTGGATTAGAGCCTTTATAAGAAAGAGACACCAGAGTGCTCTCTCTGTCTCTCTCTCTTTCTCTCCCTCTCTCCCTCCCTCTCCACCAAGTGAGGACATAGCCTGGAAGAGAGCTCTCACCAGGAAACAAATCACCTGACCCCTTGATCTTGAATTGCCCAGCCTCCAGAACTGTGAGAAATAAATTTATGTGTTTAAGCCACCCAGTTGTTGATATTTTTTTATAGCAGCCTGAACCAACTGTGAAGACTACAGTGAATTTATTTTTTCTAGAATAATAGTAGTTATAGAATGGTGTTACTCCCCATGCTCTATATAACATGACAGTGGATCTCAATTTGACAATGGGTAAGATTTTACCCATTTTAGAATCTCCTTAAAGTTTAAAAATAACAGTGGACTTAAAGACAGACAGAAGTTTACCTGGAGAAAGACTTGTGTATGTGTGTCTAGGGGTAAGGACAGGGTGAGTATTTTCTTGTTGTTAGGAATTATCCCCAAGAATAAATAAATATATCTATTGTAACACATTCTGCTTAGAACCCTATTTTTATCCATTCAAGTACATGCCCTTTGAAGGTGAGAGGAGACCAATTTCTTTCATAAAGCAATAAGGAGTGCAGATTGCATCCTGACAATAACAAATTGTCAAATAAGGAGAGGCGTAGGTTTAGAAGAGGGATTTCAACAACAGGCTGCAATCCCAGGTCCAACTCTTTTATGATAATATAAAAATAAATTTTAGTGAAGAATTCCAGTGAAGATCGATAATAAAAAATCTGACCGTTTCTAAGGAGAAAATAAGTTGGTATTTTTTCTTTTATACTTCATGTTTATCAAAAGGATGACAAATTTCAAATGCTAGTGATATTTTATAGTCAATTAAAACAACTATTTACCTTAAACTGTTTTCTATAGCATGCACAGGAAATATGTATTGTCTTTTTCTCTTTTCTTCTGACAATGATCATAAACTACTTAAGAGATAACTTCTTTATGTGATACAACTCCCACAGTAACAAGAAAAATATGCTTTCCACTAAAGTTCAATATTTACTGATAATAATTAACATCAAAATGACCACAGAAAAACTTTACACATCGTTTATTTTACTTCCTCTTTAAAATCACCTTAGTAATTTCATCCACAGTATTTGAATTATAGTTGAGGCATATTAGAATATTTTAATGTAATTTACATTGCAAATGAATGAGAAATTCTGCTGTGTGGTCTTATGTGTAGATATCTAATAAATTAAAGGCAATTTTTCTACCCCACCTTCCCTTTCCTTTCCTGCATCCCAACTTTCCTTATTCCTATTGAGTTTATTCTAGTTGATAGAAAAGGTCATTAAAATATATAACAAATAAATATGAACATATAGATAAAATAAGGAAGGGGGTGAAGGCTGTGGGAAGATTTTTAACTGATTAATAACAACCTCTAATCTGTGTTTGAAAGGTATCGCTGTAGCTGCTGTGTGCAACGTAGACTGTGTTGGGGGTAATTGTGGAAGCAAGGTGACTGCTAGGAGGCTATTGCAATAATCCAATTGAGAAATGATGGTGCTCGGGACTGGAATGTAGGCAGTAGGGTTAATGGGAACAGTGTATAGAATAGTATATTTTGGATATAGGAAAAGAGAAAATGAGGAGTCAAAGATGGCCTACACATTGGTGAGGTGATGTTATGAGTTTTAGTGTGAGGGCAAACAAAACAAAACAAAACCAAAAACCTGATGCTGTATCTACTATGTGGACCAAGAAAAGAATATGGGTAATTTCCCAGTTGTAAAACATAATCACAAAAACTAATTCAATGGGTATGTGATAAATATCAGGTGATGGCCAACGGTTGTATGATTGTTGTCAAATCACATTAATTTTCACATTTCCCTGTATGTTTTCATAGTTTTCTGAAGGAAGAATAGAAAGCAGATGAAGCAGGAACTTTGTAGAAATTCTACTGTTCTCTCTCATGTTTGGTATTTCTGTAGTAGACATTAGAACACCCTCTGCCAAGACCATAAAGGATCCAACACATTGAGTTCAAGGTGTGGGAAACCATTTCATTATGTCCCAGAACAATAGCTTTCTGGAAACAGAATTGAATGGAAGTATCTTAAAATGACCTGTGTTTTTTAAAAAGTGAAAGAAATGTGCTATTACGTGTAACTGTGTCCCTCTTTTCAGTTTATAATATAATGAACTTTTAACAAATGGTTAAATTGTCAAATATAAAAACCTTCAAGATCTATACAAATTCCATCGTTCATGGAATATTTTACTGGAACAAAACTTTGCTTTTAATGAATTTGTAATTTAAAAATTAGTGCAAAATCCGGAGTGCTTTCCTTAAGCAATGTTGCTAAGTATAACAGAAATAGTCTTGCTTCTAGACATTTGCAGTCTCTTCCTGCTGACTACAGCATTATTTTGAAAGTTAGAAACTAGACTAATGATAGAAATAAGCAAAAATAAGCTATAAGGCCTAAGTTATCCTGCTTTGAGGAGTCAGATAACAAATGTCTGAGTTAACTGCCTTTTATTTAGAGTGAGGTACAAGATTTTAAAGGTTCCCCTCCTGAAGTATTTCTGATGTTTTCACACAATATCCCACACTCCACAGATATTGCTTCTCTATACCAGGGGTCAACAAAGTACAAAAACATTGCCTGTTTTTATAAATAAAGTTTTATTGGAACACAGCCACTGATATTCATTTAGAGTTTTAACAAAGATGTTATGACCCAGAAAGCCCGTAATGTTCCCTATCTGGCCCTTTACAGAACAAGTTTGCTGACCTATGGCTCCAGGCCCCCCTGCTTTGCCTCTGGTGTTGTCCCCTCACCAGATCCTCCAGAACTGAGCAGTTGTCTGGACTTCACCCCATTGGAAGCATGATCCCCAGACCCAAGACCCAGAAATATGGCTAAGACCAAATAGTGATATTCAACAAAGATGCACGTAGCCAAGCTTAGGATGGTGGCTTACAGGAAGGACAGTGGTGGCAGCTAATGTTCTCTTCCCTGATCTGAGTGTTGGCTACAGAGGTATGTTTGGTTTGTGAGAATTCATTGAGTTGCACAATTATAAGATACACACATATCACAATTTAACAAAAAGTAAAAACCATGTATTGAGAGCTTGTGCATAAGGTGAAGAATCATAGAACTGACAGAAATACAAATTTCAAGTAGGGTTCTATTTCACTTAGTCATGGGCCATGCATTTCTGGTTAGGATGCCCCTGCTACTTCTTTACTTAGAGGCACCTTTTTATACTTGGCATATTAAAAATTTTGTTAATTTAAGTATGGTTTTGCCGATATAATAATCTCCTTAGGCACAGGCCATGCTGCTCTGTCTGGGATGTCCTTCTTTCTCACTCTCCTTAGCTTAGAGCTGGGAGCCTCACTCAACTGTACAGATGTTCCCATGCATCTTTCCTTTACTCAAATCCAGAATCCTCACTCCCTGCTTTTTCCAAAGAAAGGAAGAAATGTTTTCACCTCCATTCAACCTCATAATAATCCCTATAATGATACAAGGGTAATCACAATGAAGCCAGGCTCTCACAGCATTATGCAGAATTTTCTGTTTGTCTTGAAGGTGCATTCTGAATAAAATGTACCTTTACCATGAAATAACTAAAACGCTGATAAAAGCGCTTCCCCCCACCCCAGGAAAGGAAAAAGCAAGAGTGTTACTTATCTTTATGACGATTTCTCATACATGCCCTGAGCATTTATTGTCTAATGCACACTTTGACAGCTTTAAAATACCAGTTTACTCCTCATGAGACGCTCACAGATCTTTTGAAAAATGGTCAGTGGGGTGCTAACACAAATTTAGAAATCAACATTCCATCTTTTATCATGCATGCTTCTTGCTTTGGGTGCGAACCTGTGCCTAGGTAGCTTATAGAAAAGTTATTCTAGGCAGGTACCTATTCTAGGGTACAGTACCTAAAACCATTTTTAACAAGTACCACTGTGTTTGGGTGTAAATTAGTTACTTAAAAGCATACACACCGATGAAAGCAACACTTGGCAACTATGTCCACAGTTTAAACTGAGATAGTTTTCCAGCTGCTACCAATGAAAAATGGAAATTAAATTACCCTGACAAAGAAACAAACACAAATACTTTGGTTTACTTAAAATGATAACTATTCACTTCCACGCTGTCTCCCTCAAGCATCTCCTGGTTCACCCAAACTTTAACCTGTGGAAGTTGGATCCTGAACCTTCACTGACCCTTGGTCAGGAAATGCTCCAGGTAGCTCTGTCTTTTCCCTCCTCCACAACTCCCTCCCCCAACACATACTATTTATTAAGAACTTGTCCTCTCTTAATCCCTCCTAACTTTTCATCGGCCTGGCTTTGCATGGGTTGTCCTGGATTTACAGGCTTTATCTGGGGTTATTCCCTGGGATGCTGCTTGCAGTAATTGTTAGCTGCCCTCACACTTGGGCCCACAGACCTGAGCTGAATCACAGGCCTAGAGTTTTTTTTTTTGTTTTTTTTTTTTAAACCCCAAGTAGTGTTTTGTTTGTTTAATTGGTTGGTTTTGTTTTGTTTTATTTTTTAAGGGAGTTGGGAAAGCGGCATTGCTTCTGTAATCTTCATCTCATATCACCTCTAACAAAGCTGTTAATTGTTGCCTTTGTAAATGAGTTTTCTTCCAGGCAGGCAGTTTGAGAAGTAGAAATAATACTGTTAGATAAAACGCTTTTACATTTATGGATACGATCCTCACAATCTGAAGAGCCCTGTTCCATGGGGACTTAGATTCGGGGCCAGATCGGCAGATGATATATCATTCCATAATTGATATGAAGGCATTGCTGGAGTTCTCCTAATTATTAGCACCTGTGCTAGAGATAGGTGTGGGGATGCAACTAAAAGTATGCAGAAAACACAGTCTTCACTCACGAAGGTCTCAGGGTAAGTTGCTGCCTGGTTGGAATTCTAGGTGGGATGTCATAAAGCAAATAACTGTCCTGGTTTTCCCAGGACTGAGGGATTTCCTAGGACATGGACTTTCAGTGGTAAAACCAGGAGTCCCAGGGAAACAGAAACAGTTGGTCACCCTACTGGAGAGATTTGTTTACTTTCTTGAAAACTTTCTGCAAAAGGAGGTATCCTTGGAAAAATGTAATATAGAGGATGTTTTAGCATGGAGTCAAACTAACTCTGGCTGTAATCACAATAGGGATCAACTTTTTCTATAAAGGACTTTGAGGGCAATATGGTTTTTATTGCAACCACTCAACTCTGACAAGGTAGTATGAAAGCAGCCATAAACAATTAAATTAATGCATGTGGCTCTGTTCAAAGAAAACGTTATTTACAAAAATAGGCCATGGCTGGATTGGGCCAACTGGCTATAGTTTGCTTACCCTGGAACCAAACTTTGCTTATTTTAAAATTGTTTTCTATAGTCTCCATTTATGGTCATATATATTTAGATATATACAAACAAATGTTACCATTTGGTTCACAAGTTTTATCACAAGGTTTTTCCTATCTATTTATAGAAGATGTATCATAGAATTTAAATTATTGCAAAGAAAGTATAGGAAAATGTAGAACATAGAGTTACTATATTAAAAATATGTTGTACTAGTCTAATCCCTAGGATATTATTATTATTATACTAGTCTAATCCCTAGGATAATTATTGTACTAGTCTAATCCCTAGGGTAATTTTAACGTCACCTCTTATAATATTCTAATATATTTATTGATGTAGAAGTGTGAGAAGGAAGAACTCTAAATTGGAGGCTGTATTTACAATATACAGTTGACCTTTGAACAATGAGTTTGAACTGCATGGGTCCACTTATACGTGGATTTTTTTCAATAGTAAATACTACGGTACTACATGATCTGCAGTTGATTGAATCCACAGATGCAGAACCACGTATATGGAGGAAACATGGCTACTGAAGAACTGCATATATGGAAGGCCAACTATAAGTTTTACTTGGATTTTCCACTTCATGGAGGGTCAGTGTTCCTGTCCCCTGTAGGAACAGCTGTGCTTCTACATAGTTTATAGCGTTTGACTGTTTTAATTGTACTCTGCAACTTTCAACTCCCTAGTCAAAGTGTACATAATCATCGTGAGAAACATTTCCCAAATCCAAGAAGCAGGTGGTGGCACCATTTAGAGCAACAGCTTAGCTGCACACCATACTTCCTTCCCTCTTTGCTCCAGCCAGAGCCTCGGTGGTCCCATTCTGTTCCTCCTACCTGCAATGCTTCCTTCTGCCGTATTATCTTTGTCCAAGCTCTTCCCTCTACTTGGAATGTTCTTCTAGTTCCTTTTCATCAAGTTAAAATGGACCATCCTTGATGTAGTCCCACTTGTCTATTTATGCCTTCAGCGTCATATCCAATAAATCATCGCCAAGACCAATGTCAAAAACTATTTGTTAGTTTTCTTTTAAAAATGTCACAGTTTCACAGCTTATTGAGTTATTTTTTTGTATGGTGTAAGGTAGGGTCCAATTTCATGTTTCTTTGTGTGGCTATCCAGTTTTCCCAGTACCATTTTATTGAAGAGACTATCCTCTACCCATTGGTTGTCTTCTTGGTACTCAATTGAGCATATATGTGTGGGTTTATTTCTGGGCTCTCTATTCTATTCCATTAATCATTAGATCTGTCTTTATGCTAGTACTATACTGTTTTAATTATTATAGTTATTAAAATAGTTTTATATTTCAAAATCAGGATGTGTGATGCCTCCAGCTTTGTTTTTCTTGCTCAAAATTGCTTTGACTGTTTAGGGTCTTTTGTGGTTCCATGTGAGTTTTAGAATTGTTTTTTTCTATTTCTGTAAGCATGCCTTTAATATCCTTACTCATTATTGAAATATCTGTTCAGATTTTCTGTTTCTTCATGACTCAATCTTGGTAGGCAAAGGAAAAAACGAACAGAATGAAAAGGCAACCTCTGGAATGCAAGAATATATTTGTAAACCGTATATCTGATAACAGGTTAAATTTCCAACATATATAAGGAACTACTACAACTCAGTAGCAATAAATAAATAGACAGACAGACAGATAGATAAAATGGCAAAGGACTTGAACAGACATTTCTCCAAAGAAGGCATACAAATGGCCAACAGGTATATGAAAAGATGCTCAATGTCATTAATTATCAGGGAAATGCAAATAAAAGCTGCAATATCACCTCACACCTGTTAGATAACAAGTGTTGGTAAAGTTATGGAAAAATCAGAACCCTTGTACACTGCTGATGAGGATGCAAAATGGTGTAGCAGCTATGGAAAACAGTATGGAGGTTCCTCAAAAAATTAAAACAGTATTATCATACGATCAAGCAATCTTACTTCTGGGTATATATCCAAAATAATTGAAATAAAAATCTCAAAGATAGCTGTATTTGCATATTTTCTGCAGCACTAATCATAATAGTCAAGATGTGGAAATAACCTAAGTGTGCATTTACAGATATATGGATAAAGAAAAAAAGTGGTATATACATACAATGGAATATTATTCAGCCTTAAAAATGGAAATCCTGTCTTTGTAACAATCTGGATAAACCTTGAGGGTATTATGCTAAGTGAAATAAGCCAGTTACAGTAAGACAAATACTGTATGATTCCACTTAGATTCCACTTATATGAGGTACCTAAAATAGTCAAACTCATGGAAGCAGAGAATGTAATAGTGGTTCCAAGGGCTGGAGGATGAGGAATTGAGGGGTTGTTATTCAAAGGGCACAAAGTTTCAGTTATGTCAGATAAGTTCTTGAGGTGGCCTGTACAACACAGTGCCTATAGTTAACAATACCATATTGTGCACTTCAAAATTTGTGAAGAGGGTAGATCTCATGTTAAGTGCTCTTACCACAAAACAAAACAAAATGAAACAAAACAAAATGACAAAACAAAGGGACAAAGGAAACTCTAGGAGGTGTTGGATATGTCTGTTACCTTGATTGTGGTGATAGTATCATAAATGTTTGCCCATGTTCAAATGCATCAAATTGTACACATTAAATTTGTGCAGTTTTATGTATATCAATTATACCTCAATATAGCTTTTTTAAAAAGGTTAAAAAACTGACCATCTTTCAGATTACAGTTCAAATGTTGCTTCTTCAGGACATTCTTCCCTGACCTCCCTAAATAGGTCAAACTCTCTAGAGTCCCATATCACAGTGTTCCTTGCTTTTTTAAAAGCATTTGTCATAGCTGCAGTTTTATGATTTTATACTTGATTCTGTATTTGTTTTCTTTTTCATGAGCCTGTATGCTTCATACCTTTAAAAAAAATTAAGTATAGTTGTTTTGCAATATTGTGTTAGTTTAAGGTGAACAACATAGTGGTTCAGTATTTTTGCAGATTCTGTTCCATTATAGGTTCTTGCAAGATAATGGGTATAATTCCCTATGTTATACAGTGAATCCATGTTGCTTATCTATTTTATACACAGTGGTTTGTGATACTGTAATTTTTTAAGAGATGTCTATCTGCCCTTCTATGTTATAAACTCTAACAAGGCAGGGACTATATGTGGTTTTGCTCATCACCTTATACCCACAGTGTAGCATAGTACACTAGCGTTTAATTAGTCAGTTGAATAAAGGGATACTGAATGAAGGAATAAAAACATGAATTAAATTTTAATTTGAAAGAAATAAGAGACCAAATACTTAGGATATGGGAGGATTTCTTTTGGAACAATCAATATTAGGAGGAATTTTGAAAGAAGGGATTTTGGCCTGTGGTTGATGTGTAAACATTTAAAAATTTGTGTTGGAGGGCTTCCCTGGTGGCGCAGTGGTTGAGAGTCCGCCTGCCGATGCAGGGGACACGGGTTCGTGCCCCAGTCCGGGAAGATCCCACATGCCGCGGAGCAGCTGGGCCCGTGAGCCATGGCCGCTGAGCCTGTGCGTCCGGAGCCTGTGCTCCGCAACGGGAGAGGCCACAACAGAGAGAGGCCCACATACCGCAAAAAAAAAAAAAAAAAAAAAAAAAAAAAAAATTTGTGTTTGAGACGCCACTGGTCAAGATTATCTTTACTTTATTAATTATCATATACATTTATAGAGGAATGTGCATTAGTATGTAAAATGTTTCAGATCCATAATGAGTTTTTATTGTGATAATGGTGTGGAGAATTTAAGCCCAACTGAAGTTTATTTCCATAGTACTGCATTACTTGCAGATCAAGATATTGACAACCAGTATCATAATTAAAACTTAATCTTGTTTTCATTTGCTGCAGCTGCTATCAGCATATTTTTCCTTTACAGATATGGATGTTATATAAAGTATTACTTTTCTGTAATAATGGGGAGATTGAAGCTGTTTCCATATTCAGCATGAAGCTGAAGTTGGGATTCACTATGAATTATCAATCAATGTGTGCATGTGTGAATTAAAGACAATTTATATTCAGCAAGTTGTGTTTTTCCTTCCTTAAGGCTATAGCGAAATAGGACCAGCAAAATGTGCATCCAACTAAGAGAAAAGATGAGAGGGCATCTATGGACCTTATTCTAAAAGTCCTCACAAATTTGCCTAAAGAACCCCAGTGGAAAATAATCAAAACAGCAAAGGGTTTTGCTTGATCTTCTTGTGTTGATGTTTTTAGCAATCATGACATCTGTTCAAGTGCTTGCTCACTGAGCTAAAGTTAGGAAGAGCTGAGCTTAAATTTTGTTTGTTAAGTCATTAAAAGTCAATCTAGGCCAATGTTTCTCACTCTTGGTTACACATTGGAATCACCTGGGGACCTTCAACAACCACGGATGCTGGGCACTACCCCTCAAGATTCTGCCTTAATTGATTTGGGATGTGACCTGGGCAGCAGGAGTTTTGAAATCTCCCCAGGTGATTCTAATGTGCAGCTGAGTTAAAAACCATTGATGTAGGATCGTTCAGACCAAGAGGGACTTTAGAGAAACCTGACAAAGCAAGCTCCTCTCTGTATGATGCTGACTTACCTTTTTATTTCTTCGTAACCATTTTTCAAGGAGCGTTCCCCAGACTAGCAGCGTAGATATCACATGGTAACATTTAGAAATGTAGACTCTCAGACCTACCAAATCAGAATCTGCATTCTCATATGATGCTCAAGTGTTTAAAATGAACATTAAAGTTTGAGAAATGTGTGTTTATAGCACACTTATTTTTCTTTTGCTTTGCTCCTTCCAGTGTTTTCCCAGCCTGCTTGTCTTGTGCTATTAAATGGACATCAGATATCACTGGAATGGATGGCCATTCTCTTTTTCCAAAAATAGCTGATCATTTGTACAGTATTAAGTCCCCCAAACTGGAAGCTTCTAAGTCAGAAATTCATGTCCACTCTGCATATTCTTAATTTCTTTGAATGTGGAAATATAGTTCTAATTATGAAAAAAATATCCCTTTATGTGTAATTTTTAAAAATACCTACTGGTTTTTCTTAGGCATAGTTGCCCTGCTGGTGAGTATTGGATCATTCTGGTCCGTTTTTTTGCTGAAAAATATTTTAGAAATTCAATAACTTTTTGTTCTGAAGACTGATGTTTAAAAGATAAGATGCTTTTGAATGCTTCTAATATTTTATCTTGTTTTGAACTTATGACAAAGAACATTCTCTAAGAGCTCAGTGTTACCTGTGAAGAATGCTTTGGAGCTTTCAGTTACCCTCTGTTATAGAAATAGGGAAATTTGCATCTGTCTGAGTGGATGATTTTGTTATTGAAGTTAATCCTGTAGTGGAACCATTGTGATGCTGCTTTATCCAGCATTACAAATTCTAGTTTAATGGACTAGAAATACAGTTACTACAGGAAAGAGTAGTTCTGTCTCTTTGATCCTGAATTAATCATAGAGCAGTTTCTTGTGTGCTGAATCGGCACTTGTTACTAGTACGGATCCCCATCTAAGTTGGCATTTCATCTACTCCACTCCCTTCCCTTGACAGAATACTATGACTGTGCTCCATAGTGTAAATTGCTAAGAATAACGGGGAATGAGCTTGCCTGGTATGCTACAATGACAAAAATGAATTGGTTCATCATCAGGAATGATGATGTGGTGTCGAGTTCCCAACCATGTGTTTTTCTTGTGACATTTTGCAACAGTTGGCTTATCTCTAAGTTGTATTTTTTATAATGTAGTGCTACTGGAAATTATTTTCTGTAATTCAAATTTGCCATGCATGGTAAGGAGACAGAGGGACCTTTTGGAAAAGGGAAACTTTTGGCAGAAGTGGGAAACTTGTTTTGACTTTCACACTAAGCTTTTTTAGTGTGAAATAAAGGCAGCATGGACATGGTAAGATTGACTAGTCAGCATGGACATGAGTAAGGATCGAATCCCCTCATTAGAAGGGATTTTTCACATAACTGTGTAACACAATACCACATTTCCTGCCTGTGTTATGCCACACTGGAAACAAAACCCTCACTCAGTTTCATGATTTGTGAAACATGGTGTTCATGCTGCCCAACACTTTTAACAAGTCCCTTTTTATCATACTTTGGAACCTTCACTCTCTTCTGATTTCCACCTTTCACTCTCTTCTGATTTCCACCCTTAAAGTCACACATGAATTCTTGCTCTCTGCCTGGCCTGTTTGGACTGGTGATGCATTTGGATGTTGGACCTAGGCTTTTAAATTTTGGCATTCAGTTTATCTAAGTCAGCTTGTTGCATTACAACTCCTGACTGTAATGAATCCCCCAGGCTAGAACTTCTTGACCTCAGATTCCTGTTAGTCTTGGAGGAGGAATTGGACACAATCTGATCTCTACAGACCTCAGATTCCTGTTAGTCTTGGAGGAGGAATTGGACACAGTCTGATCTCTAGAGACTTTTGACCTTTTGCTTGTCTTGAGTTAATGGCTAAAGCTCAAGAAATGAAGCACTTACATTTGATCTTGGTATGATCTCTTTAGGTAGAGCTCTACCAGGAGCTTTAGGTTGCATTCCTGGCCCTACTGATGTGAAACCCAGTGAGATGAATTACTTTTCAGAGGCTGTCTAGGCCTCCTGAAAATGAAAAGCAATGTGTGTGATGAAAAGATGAGCATGACCTCTGGGGATTTTAAGCTTCATGATGATTTAATAGCAAATCATTGTAAATTCACCAGACTTGACTTTCCCAATAAACATTTACTTTAAAGGAGAGAACTGTTTCTAAATGTTGTAGGTAGCTGCTCTTTTCTAGTTGCTAAAGTCTTAGTTTACTATCTCACCCTGCCCCAGTCCAAACTTAGAGCTAGGGGCAGGGATATAGGGTGTTCCTATTCAAGTGTGTGAACCTAGTGGGTCTCAAAGTCACGTCTACTTGGAAGCTGGCTCTGGAAGCGACAGTGGGAAAGGGCATTCTTACTATCACATCCACCTTTAATTTTGGAGATGCTACCTCCAAAAAAGCCAGATACCTCATGAGAGTGAGATCTGGCCTAGAATAATCGCGGTGAGCCAAAAGCTTACCTCACACCAGGTCCTGCTGCCTAGGCTTAAGCCAACAGAAGCACTTCATGTGGTTAGCAGGTACATCAGTGCCTATAATTATACGACCTAAAAATTCACAGCACCTGAGGTCAATTTTCATTTGTTTGTTTTAAATCTAATATTTAACTGAGCACTTAACTATGCCAGGTACTGTCTTAGTCTCTTTGCATATATTATCATGTTTAATCTTTACAGCTGAGTTGCTGTGTTTGCTTTATCCTCTTTACATATGAGGAGATCCAGGCTTAGAAATGTCATATAACCAGTTAAAAGTTCATCTGAGTATTACCTGATGGAACTAGTATTTGATCCAAGGGTTGTCTGACTTCAGAGGCCAGGTTCTTAACCACTGTGTGATCCTGTACACCAGGAAGAGCTAAGGAGGCCTCCTCTAAAATGGCATGTGAAAAAAAAAGAGCTCACTTGGATAAGCTGGCATCAAAGTATTTCAGTTATCCTTTAGAACGTGTTTAAAACATTGAAGACTACCTTCAGAGATTTCTGGTGACAATATACCATCACCTATGGTGTTGGTCCTTAGTCACAGTTTCAGGGAACTTGAGAGGCTGTGTCCCATCCTTTCATCCTTTACGTGTTCCTGGAATATTCTTCATCCAAACCTAATCTCCAAGCTATCTGGCTCAAATATTGGCAACATTGCCCTAGTGATGGTTGGCACTCCACTGAATATAGCACATTTTATCTTCTACGTTGACCCACCAAACTCTGTCATTCTATTGATCCATAAGACCTTCTCTTACCACATGCTATCAAGATATCAGGTATCTAGATTCAGTTATTCTGGTTTTGACATTCTGAGTGATCAGTGACTGGAAGTATACAAACTGGGCACTTGCTAATGAGAGAGCCTTGGGTAATAGCATGGAGTTTCTATAAGATTTACTCATTATTTCTCACTGTGCCTCCATTCAGAAAACTTACTTTCAAGGAAATTCAACCTTTTATTCCTGATGTCTCTGGATTGATACCTCATCAGCCTGTTAGTATGTGGGAAACTATTGCTTGATCAGAAGTTATTTCCAGTATGCAAAGAGGAAGCTGAAAGCGGAAACTAGCGGGTAAGATGACTCGCGTCCATGGCTTCTCAGTGGGATGCCCTGCAACCAAGGAGAGACTCTCTCTGTTTTTAATGTGGGCACAGATACTGCCCACCCACGTAGAAAGCTGAAGGTCCCTTTGTCTCCATCACATATTCTCTCCTTGTTTAGGTAAGAGAACACAAACATTGGGCACATTTGTCATGGCTCTCTCTACTTATATCCACGAGGGTGATGGCTAATCAATCGTAGTACTGTGTCACCCTGAACTTGGCTGTAACCTCTCATTCTTCACCACCGCACATTCTTCATCTATCGCTTCTAGCAAGTGATAGGCATTAGCATGTAAGATGAAACCTCCTTGCCATTGCTTGCTGTGTTAGATCGACGACATAGATGTGGCTGTCTGCCTTGGTCTTTATTTCAGTTTTGCTATCTCAGTCTAGCTCTTCTGTTTCACTTGCAGCAGCTCCATCTCGTTTCCCTTCCAGACTCCGGCTATACTCTTCATCAAGTGGATTTCAGTGGCCAGGCCCCTTTCTCCCAATTATCTGGAGTTGTAATCAGAGGTCTGGTAACCACTACACATGTCTCCTGGACTAAATAGATTTTATAGTAAAAAAATCATTTTCATCAACTCAGTGTGTGACTAAAACTATAAATAAAATGAGAGAGAAAAAGATATTTCATGAATTTAGAATGAGAGCAAAATAAGAGTGAATATCAAAGCTAATCAAGAGAAAAATGAATGAGAATGTCATGATGGGCTATTGCTAATGTGTCTTCTTTCTTTTATTCATAAAATAATAATTATTATATAGTATAATTAATCCCTAACCAAAAAGAATCTTCCATTAAACAATAAACTTTTTCCCAAGTAACTTTATTCCCTCTCTATCTCACTGGAAGAAATGGTTAGGAGAGAGAGTGTAAAGGCTGAAGTAATAAGATTTAAATTTCCTTTAGTAAGTTACTCTGTGATTGTTTTCACTGTTTCGCTCAAATAAATAGGCTCAGGCATTCTATCCAAATCTTTTCACTATGCAGGTAGGCCCCCAAACATCTATGTTGCCTAAACTTTACTTTCAATATTTCTTGTTTTCATAGATACAAAGGAAATCAAAAGAAGTCTTTCACTGAATCTTTCGATGTATTTTTTTAGGAAATTTCCTTAGAAAAATATACTATGTCAATGATGTTTCATGTCTTGGCTGTTTGGATGAAAAGTCAAATGGAAAAAAAACTATTTTGTTGTGATCTTTTAGAAGTACATATTGTTGTGCACTCCTCCTGGCAGATTCTTTCTGTTTCAATGAATTTAATTTGTGCATTAGAAAATATTTCTCAAAATTAGGCTCAAAACCAGTCAGACCAAAATGGTTGGATCTTAGACTTGAGACATGTGAAAATTTGCTTGAAAGAAACACTATAAAAATGTATGCCTATTTCAAATCTAATGGCTTTTACATAAACAGATATGTTATTTATCAAGTAAACATATTTATCAATATGTTATTTATCAAGTAAAAATTATCTAAATTCAAGTAAAAGTTATTTATCAAGTAAAAATTATCTAAATGGTGTACATAGGTTATGATTTAGGTTACAGGAACTCAAGTCTGTTTTTTGTTTCATTCTATCATTTTATTTATAGTCTATAAACAAAGACTAATTTGACTTTGATTAAATCTAAGAATGCTGAAAGTGTCAGATGAAGGCTACTCCTTAATCACTTGATTAAATTATTGAAGAAACATTCTGGTGTCTCTTTAATCACAAAAGAAACACATCACTCATTAAGAAGTAAAAGAAGGCAGAAACAAGGTTGGGAAGTAGAATAAATTTTTCTTGTGGCAGTAACAATTTTAGCAGGTTAAAACTGCATTGTATAAATTTACTACTTGTATTATGCCACTGATGTAATGTTTGTGTATGTATATGTTCATGTTATGCATTATTTAGTTAACATATAAGGCTCTAATTGAGCCTATTTACAGGAACTTTTGTTCTTTTCATTACTTATTTTTATGGAAAAAGAACAGTAGTTTCAAAAGAAGTGAAAAATAATATCATGGCTCTTAGTAACCTAAATATACCCATTTTTTCGGCTCTCTCTGCTTATTAGGATTCTAACAAGGTTAAAATGTAACCTGTTAAGCAACCAAGATGTCTTTCAGTAGATGAATGGATAGATAAACTGTGGTACTTCCAGACAACGGAATATTATTTGCACTAAAAGAAAATGAGCTAAATAAAAAGCCATGAAAAGGCATGGAAGAATCTTAAATGCATATTATTAAGTGAAAGAAGTCAATCTTTATAGGCTGCATACTGTGTGATTCCAACTATAGGACATTCTGCAAAAGGCAAAACTCTGGAGACAGTAAAAAGATCCGAGGTTGACAGAGGTCAGGAAGGAGGGAGAGATGAATAGACATAGCACAGAGGATTTTTAGAGCAGTGAAACTATTCTGCATGATATGACAATGGTAGATGAATGTCATTATATTTTTGTCTAAAGCTATAGAGTGTACACCAAGAGTGAACCTTAATGTAAACTGTGGATTTTGAGTGATAATGATGTGTCAGTGTAGGTTCATCAGTTGCAGCAGATGTACATTTCTTGTGGGTTATGTTGATAGTGGGGTGTGCTGTGCATGTGCAGGATCAGGGAGTATATGGGCACTCTCCGTACTTTCTGCTCAATTTTTCTGGGAACCTAAAACTGTTCTAAAAAATGAAGTCTAAAAGAAAAAAATATACATAATCAGTTAATATTGTTATACTTAGGAAGACTAGGCATAGTTACATTGATTATATTTTTAGAAACAATTGTCTGGACCTGTGGTTCATCAAAGAATTGTTTCCTCATTTGTGAACTCATTTATGGACAAAGAATAAACATTGTTACATTATTTATAACTCAGTAAGCCATTTATGTAGAAATGAATACTATTTCCAAAAATAGCTATACACCTATGTATAGTTATAGATCAGTTAACACAAAATTTCCATTATTATTTTATAATTTATATGCTATAAATATGGGTATATTGTCTTACTATTATCTGAAGAGCTCAATTTTCCCACAAATGTTATGCTTATTTTCTTCAATTTGTATTTGTATTTCAGTTGAATTTCCTAGAGAGACTTTGTAGTCTCAATGGCCATTGCGTTTTCTGATTCATCCAAACTGTTTTAGTTAATTAAATATAGGTTTTAAATTTCCATGATTGTACTTAAGCAAAAGTACAAGCATGATTGTAGTTAGAGAAAAATGTGTACATTTTTCACTATCAGTGAGACGGATTTTCATGATAATGAATAAAACACTTAAATACTTTCTACTATCTTTGATCTATAGATGAATTCTTTGACTTAATTGGTTACCAAGTTCTCATCAAGCTATCATTAAGGAAATTATAAATATTTTTACAGTATACAATGGTCACTTTGGAAAAAACATAATGTCTTGTTCATGTCATTCCATTAAGAATTTCTCCTCCATAACTCACCCTAAATCCATCCAAGATGATTAATCATTAACAATCAGGTTTTATCTCCTAAACATTAGTGTGTCCTGAAGTGTGTTCTGTGGGCCTCAGATGTTAATAGATAGTATATGGAAATATTTTGTCATCAAATATATCTAGGAAATGCTGAATTAGGTAGGTTTCCTTTTTGCAGAATTTTTCAGATCCTTTAATTTGCTAATGTGCAAAATGAATCTCCAAGCCAGAGTAGTACAATGTACTTTACTGCAGGATCATTCTTCTTTTTGGAAGAGCATTCCGCAGGATGAGTGTACCATGGATGCACTTTAGAAAATGTTCATCTAGAATATTCAGACAATTAATGCAGATGTCACTTAACTGTTGTACCATTTCTACGTTATAATCAACTATCTTTGACAATTTTCCATCTGTAATTCTGAGTAGTAATGTCCCAGAGAAGTTTTCTTCTTCTAAATCATAATACAAATAGAATAGTTCCCAAATCACTTTTTTTTTACTGATTTGTTCTGTACTTCTGTTTTATAAATTATGAATCATAATAGAAACCTGGCTTATGAAACATAACATATATTATACCCTAATGTTTCCAGAAATTTTCACAAGAGTTGGCATTCTCAACTGACAAAAAATAAACTCACAGAGGGTGGAACATTATAAGCATTCTCTCAGGAAGAGGCTATTAGCTTTAGAAATGACGTCCAATTCAACATAATTGGTTTGCCCTTTTCTTCTACAAAAGGGAGATTTTAGTGTCATCACCAATATCCTAAAAGCTTGAAAAATGTAAGTTTATGATAATTTTTAACTGAAGCAATAGCAGATGCATTATTAATACTATTATGGGGAACTCTATCTAATCTTTTACATTCCAAATTTGGAAAAAGGGATTCTGAAGTTCAACTATTAAAATCTATCCACAAGTGATGTTATCAACTGTATATGAGAGGGAAATAGGAAAATTTAAATAAGTGATCACAGTGTCTAGAAACTATCAATACTTTTTATTACCACCAGTACCAAGGTGAGGTGACTTAGTTATAACCTCAGTAAAGACACACTGGCATACCATTTAAATGTACTATATGGAAAAATATCCAATTTCTCACCAGTTTCTCTGGTGAAAAACTGTATGTTTGCATTTGGATTTTAGCCTAGAGAGTGGCCCACAGTAAACTACTTATCAGAGTGTTCTGGGAAGATTATGAAAGTTAAAAATACCAGTGCCCCACATTTGGAGATTCTGTTTTAGTAGGTTTGGAATGGGTCCCCCAAATTTATATTTTTAACCAGATCCTTAATGCATCCTTATGTAGCCAGCCTTGTGCCTTGTGAATGAACCTGCATTTGGAGCCACTGATGTAGAGTATGAAAGCCCAAAGAGCCAGAAGTGAGCAGCATTATTCTATCAGTAACCGGAGGAGAGACCATGAGTCCGGTGAACATGGATATAGTCACAAGAAAATAATAATCTGTGTGGGTTGGGAATAATCAATCAGGTTGCCAGAGAATTCACTTCTCCTTTATTAAAGCCTTCAGTTTACTAATTCAATATACTAAATTGTCAGAAAACAGGAAAGTTTCATTCTGCTTGTCACATGAGTACTATGATTTAGTACTTTTAGTTAAAGTCATATTATCCACTACAGATTAATAAACTTGGCTAACTTGATTCATCAACTCTAGGCCTCTCAACAATAGAACCCTGCACAATCAGAGAGCCTGACCCTGGGTGATAACAAATCCATCAAGAAAATGACACTTTGGGGGTAGATGTTGGATTTTCTCCTGCTCAGTCGTGAGGGGAGGAGAAATTTCAGCCCCCTCACCCCATCTTAATCCTTTGTCTGCTGCCCTCTCCTAGATATCCCGTCACAGCTTGGGTTCCCTGGAAAGCAGAATAAGATGAAGAAATTTGGGGAAAAAGTAATAATAATTGGAAAAATTATTTCTATTATTTGAGCAGTTATTATTATTACAGATTTTTCCTAATTGTTGATTAGGCACACCTTGGCCTTTTGTTCTTTGTAGCTGTACATAAGCACCGAAGGATATAGAATGCAGTAAAAAGTGGCCTATTTTATAAATTTTGTCATCTCCTTTTTGTATTAGCCACTGGGCCAGATTATTGATCCTGAGTAATAAATCATAACAGATTAGTTTGCTCTTGAATCTTAAGAGCCTTCTCTGGTGGTCTGTAGTATTTCACAGAGACACATCACAAGCTGTGACGGACCTCCGAAGCCCTATTCCAATTCAGTGCTCATTTTTGTTGCCCTCTTCCTCTTTCTCCACATCTACTGCTAAGTCTCATTTCCCCAGTCTATTGCCATAGATTGTTTGTCTGTAATGAAGCCCTGCCTTAGAAATGTCAAACATAATGAAAAAAAGGGGAAAAAACATGGCCGAGTTGGCCATTGAAATTCCTGGGGGTCTCACATTCATAAAACACACCAGTTTTGCAAATCCATCAACTAAACTTTGAAATGAAGGTACTATGGTCTTTTGGCTCTTGTCTCTGGGCAACACTATGCCTTTTTTTCTGCCCATGCACTACAATGAGATATTTCACTGTAAAGTATAACAGTGAACATTTGGAGAGTTTCATATATTCCTGTAAGATAAACAATCCAAATCAAGTTTTAACTTTTAAAATTTTAGTTGGAAAATAGGAAATGAATCGTTAAGAGAGAATATTTTAAGGTAAATTTTTGTTGTTGTTGATATATTATCAGATTTTCTAGAAAAGATTTTACATCTTCTAAAAAATGGGTTAAATATGCTGACTACCCACCAAATGTTCTGCTTTATACTTGTCTCGTCATAATTCGATAATGAATAAATGTTGAGGCATTTAACCACATAATTAATAGATATATTTTATTTTTACTCCAATTCTATCATCTTATCAGAAGATAAAGTGAACAATATTCTTAATTCCAGACTTCCTGAGGAAAAAATTGGTGCCAGAATATGTTTGAAAGAAAAACAATGAAATAAAAGTAATCTGAAGACAAGAGTTCTGTTAACTGTTCACTTCTATCCCTGCATAAAGATGGTCTCTACTTATGTTTTTAGAAACATTATAAAACAAAAGCAAAACCAAAGAAAAAGACCACTCTGGATAATTTATTTTTAGCTTGTAAATGACTTGAGAAGAATACTATTGTTTTCATTTAAGTATCAATTAAGCATACTTCAACCACCTGCTTATGTGAATTACAAGGCATTGAACTAAATGTATGTTATCCCATTTAATCCTATGTTAAGTCAATATTTATAATATTCCTCTTAAAGGTAAGAAAATCAAAGACAAGAGATACTCAGTAAATTCCCCCTTTTTACACAGCTACTTATGTAGCTGTGTAGACATACCCTTTTCTGCCCAGCTGTGGTGGATGAGGCCTCATGGCCAGAATTTTTTGCTTCCAGAATCCATGCTTTTTCCTCTGTACCACATCTTTCAATTATATTGTAATACAGTTGGTATGAAAGAGCAAGTAATTCATTTATTCATCAAACATTTATGAATTATTCCCCCAAAGCTTAGCACTATGCTGGGTGATTTTGGGGAAATCACAAAATAAGACAATGAGGACCTATCTCCAAGATATTTACAAAAATAGGAGGAGCAATGAAATATAAGTAAATAGGTGCCTATTTTATTTCCCAGTGATACCCAACTGCTTTTGATATCTTCCTGATGATTGTTTCCCAGAATGTTAAGAGATCCATATCACCTCTTTCCACTTGCCCCTAATTTTTTTAGTTTTGTTGGCAATAACCAAGTACAGTACTTGATTAGTCAGGGTGGCTAACTGTTGTAACAAACAACTCCAAACTCTTGTGGTTTAACACAACACAATACAAATTCCTTTCTTACTTGTGGCACATGTAAAACAAGTTGAGGGGATTATGGGGAGAGGAGAGCATGGGAAACACTCTGCTTCAATCACTCAGGGACTCAGTATCTTTCTATTTGTGGTGTTATCTTCTATATATAACCCATAAGATTAAACCTGAATGAGGAGAAAGGATGACGCAAAAAAGATTTTTATGGGACCACTTTTTATCCACATACCATTTGTTGGAATGTAGTTGCATGACCCTGAAATAAATGCACCAGGGTTGGAAAATGTACATTAACTGTGTTCCCAGTTGGAAAATAGGATAATTCTGTGAATAAAAAATAGTGTCTCTGCCACACTTTTGACCCATTGTTAATTTAAGAGGCTTGATTATCAGAAAATAATACCTAAAATGATCAAAAATTAGTTTTCTAGGGTGTATATGGGCATGGAGAAATCCTGGGCTTCTGATCTGTAAAAAATCCATACACCCCAATTCTAATGTCTCATATCCCCCAGTCCTCTGATACTTCATTTCTCACATAATCTGAGCAGGTATGGGGGAGAATTTGCATCTATGTTCAGCCTTTCATCATTCCCTGAAATTCACTTCAAGACTGAGGTTCAGAATTCTTCAGGGATTCTCTTTCATCTCTGTCTCAGAGAAAGTGACAGATCTGTCCAGTGATACTGTCTCTGTGTCATGTACTCATTCATTTTTTTCAAAAGCATGTGTTCAGTGTCTACTATGTACTAAGAATTAAGGCTGAAGAGAGTATATACACATACACACACGCATACACACACACAGATATTTCTCTTTAGAGGCAATACTCTCCTCATTTCCATTCCCAGTACAAATGACACCTCCACTTAGAACCTTCTGAGAAGCCACCGAGCAATTGTGTGTCTAGATTTTCTACCAGTTTCACAGGATAGAGAAAATCATATGACCTCTCTCTGAAGTCTCTGGGGAGAGAAAAAATATCTGTTGATGAATAGGAATCTTTTTTTTCTCCTCTGCGTCTAACACTTTTACTGTCTTGATCAGAAAGTTAAATCCTTTTAGGTTGGGCTTCCGCATGGCTTTTCTGATGACATAAATCTCTAGTGGCCCTTTCTATTCATTCCTAAATAAAACTTATCCATCTTATAAGAGATGGCTTGAGTAAAAGTAATATAGTTCTGTTGACATTCAACTATGAAATCATTCTAGAAATAAGTGGGCATGTGTTCATTTAAGTGTCCTAAGGTGTTTCAAACAATGAAGAAGGAAATAAACGGCGGATTAAGTACATCAATCCTATAGTAACCAAGGCCAGCACTTTACAGAGAAAATTATAATTATGTTTCAGGAGAGCTATAGCCAATTGGTGTGGAGCTGGCTATATTGATGCCAACTGGAAGTCAAGTATTGATTAGCAATTTGAAGAATTACTTTTAATTTTTGTTTTATGCCTAGAAAATTAAAAGTTTATATTCTTCAAGCAATGGTTAACTTGATTAAGGTATTAATAGCCAAAATACCACATTAATTTTATTTTTACCTCTGAAATATAAGAATGTAATTTTCTAGCAGACTTATGAATTATGAAATTCAAGCACAGTTGAAGTTATAATGGACACTAATGATATGTAATCAAGGCTGAGCCTGTTAGCTAAATAAACAATTTTAATCCGTGCTTGAAGTGTAAACACAGTGTAAGTCATGAATTTAATTTGGTCCGTACTTGGATTCTAGCTGACATTTTGTCTTTATCCTAGACATTAGCATGGTGAAAATGTTTCCAAATTTTTTGAATTTTGTTTTGTTTGGAGTTTTTTTTTTTTTTTTTTTTTTTGGTTGTTGAAGGGATCTTTCTTTAAAATTATTCACAAGTCATTGAAGTATTTTATTTGACAGGATAGTTGTGACCCACATTCCAAGCAGTGTTTTTAAAACCTTCAAAGTCAAAGATGTTCCATTCAGCAAATTTAACATCAAACACGGAGATTAGAAAAATCTGCTTCACCCACTGGGGTAGAGCATGAATAACCCATCGTTCAAGAGATTTAAAAAACATATTTTCGGGCTTCCCTGGTGGCGCAGTGGTTGAGAGTCCGCCTGCCGATGCAGGGGACACGGGTTCGTGCCCCGGTCTGGGAAGATCCCACATGCCGCGGAGCGGCTGGGCCCATGAGCCGTGACCGCTGAGTCTGCGCGTCCGGAGCCTGTGCTCCGCAACGGGAGAGGCCACAACAGTGAGAGGCCCGCGTAAAAAAACAAAACAAAACAACACAAAAAACATATTTTCCTCTGGAATGACTGTCTTTTTCTATCACAGTATATTAAATCTTTCCTGCAACTGCAACACCAGATGAACTTCCTTTGTTGTACCAAATATCAAGAATTTGATTTACTGTCCTTCTAAGGAATATTCTGTACGAATATGATTCTTTATCTTGTCAATAATAAAAAAAAAACCCTACCCAAGGTGGCATAAACAATAACTATTTTACTGGCTCACATAACTGAACCATCCAGAGATAAATCATCGGTTTTAATTTGTTTAACATGTTTGCAAGCCTGAGACCCCATTTTTCTATGCTCTTTCCTCCTAGGGGTACTGGCTTTGTCCTATAGGGGGTTTGTGTCAAAGTACCTAGATGGCTACTGCTAGTTCTAGGGCAACAGGATTTTGTGTTTATATTCACTGGGAGAGAAAGAGGAGTTCTTTCACTCAACCACCCAATTTGGACCAAATTAAGAAACTTCCATGAATGTAGGCTCCGATTTATTATCCATCCCTAAAGCAGTAACTGTTAAGAGGAGTAACTGGGTCACCTTGAGTTCTGGGTGATCGGTTCTTAAATGGTGAAAGAGGGGCTAGACTGAGTAGAATGTCAAGAAGACAAGCAAACTATCTAACAAGTGCTTCTTTTTTCTTGCTAGTCCTGAATTTGATACATTCAGTTCTTATAATAGCATTGCTAGACTTCTGCCCGTAATGTTGAAAGTAATTTTAGTATAAATCCTAACCTGCACAGAGCCTCCAGATTAGTCTGGTATCCCCTAAACTTCACTAACTTTATTACTTTTCAAGGTACACAGTTTGTGTGGCTTTCAGGTTGAAGAATGATATCATAACACCAAAGATACACATCTTTCCTCTTTATAAAGTAAGAGAAATTAAAGGAAATAGGATGTTGAATGAAACTTTGGAAATTTTTAGAAGCCTATGTTCTTGTCCCTCAGGGGAGTACAGTGGGAAGAGCCAGAAGTATTTGTTTGCTGGAAAGCAAACCCATCCTAGTATTAAAGTGGCATAACTTTCTCATTGTATTTTTGGAATTTATTTTATCTTGCCTTGAAAAATAAGGTCTTTTAAATTTTTATGCACTTTTAAACTTTCATATTGTGGGTATGCTAGAAACAAATCTTCGGAGGCATTTAAAAGAAAATTAGTTAAAGTTTATGGAAAACTATCAAAATTATAGCATTTGATCCTATTTAAGACTCTGCAACACATAGAGAATGGGGGATAAATGTGAAAAGAAAAGTGTGATTTCTGGCAAACAAAATGCGAGGCCATAATAATCATGAGGAAAACATGAATGTGCTGTTACCATGTAGATCACAGACATTCCCCAAATACTTACATTTTGCAAGGACTACATGAAAGTCCAGAGAAGCAAACATTCCTTGGAGTACAATTAATCACATATGACATGACTTCTTTGCTGGTATTCCCTAAGTATAGGTACACACAGTGAATTTATACTACCCACTTCTATATTCCTTACTTATCATGTAGATAAATATGTAAAATATTGCTAATATTCAAAGTGTTTAGGAGGTATAGGAAACATGCATCATTATAAATTGCTAGTGTGAGTATAACTCTATACAAATTTTCCTGGGAATAATTTTAATACTTATAAAGGTTTAAAAATGCCTGTACCATGCGTTTTCATTTCCAGAGATTCCTGGAGTGGTAATTGGAAAATGAGTATGAAAAATATAGGGAAGATGTTCAGGAAAGCATGGCTTATAAGCATGAAGAACTGAAAATAACCCATGTAATAAAATACTATGATACAGTTAAAGATGATATAGTTCAATATTTATTAGAATAGAAAGGTGTTAAGTGTTTTATCTACATTTATGAATAAATTTAATGGGATTTCCAACCAAAAATGCCAACAAAAGTAAAAATACGAAGTGAGCTAATTTTTTTTAAATGAAGAATAATTAGAGGGTACTAATTTTGCTACATGTAAGTACAGGAAAGAAAGAGACAGAAAGGGAAAAGGGAAAGAGGAAGGGAGGGAAGAAAGAAAGAAAAAGAGAAAAAAGGAAGAAAGGAAGAAAGGAAGGGAAGGGAACAAAAGAGTGCTGAAACATTGAGGACTTATTTGACCATTGAGTTAGTTTCATGTTGCTGCATAACTAACCACCCCGAGATTCGGAGGGTTAAAACCACAATCATTTATTATGGCTCTTGGGTCATGAAAATGGGCTCGTCTCCATGGTCTCTCTAAAGAGACTATAGGTTGGATGGTTCTAGAATTATCTAGACTGACTTCATCTGAGACATCTGGGTTGGTTTGGGTGTATTTCATCTGACATTCATCCTCTGCTGGGACTGGTGGGCTAGTCTGGCCATGTCCTTCTTGTGACAATGATAGAGTACAGTACAACAACAGAAACACAGAAGTCCTTTTGAGACCAAGATGCAGAATTTGCACACCATAGCTTCTGCCACTTACTAATAGCCAAAGCAAGTCACAAAGGCTGCTCAGATTTAGGAAATGAGGAAATAATATAGGATTACAGAGTTACAAGATGAAAGACATGGATAAAGGTGAAGATAAAGGGGTCTTAATACAATCTATGAAAATACCCATTTAATAAATTACACATTTTTTTAATGTATGGCGAGTTCTTACACATCAATCAAGGATTAATTATTCAAAAGGAAAAAATGTGCAAAGAATAAGAAAATACAGTTCACACAAAAAGGAATACAAAAGTCTTATAAACATCACTAATAAATCTCAACCTCATTTATAATTAAAATAATACATATTAAGATAGTGAAATACTTTTTCTTACATCCAGGGGACTGACAAAGTTTAAAATTTTGGTAGTAGATTACAGTGGTCAGAGTGTAGTAGATTACAGTGGTCAGGGTGTGAAGGTGCATACACATTCCTCTTTATAGAAACCTAATTGTTTAGACTTCATTGAAAGATAATTTGGTAATATCCATCATAATATGAAATGAGTGTGTTTTTTAAAAAAAACAGTTTTACTTCTACTAACATGACCGCTGAATATACATGTCTATATGAATAGATACATGAAGGGGAACATTAATTGCCTAAGAGCAAAACACTTGAAACAATTCAAATATCCATCAATATGCGTATTTTTACATAATTTATGGTGCATTCATTTAGTAGTATATTTTGCAAGCATTGAAAAAATAAAGTGAATCTATATATTGTTTTCTGTATTTTTTGTGTGTTTTAAAAAACAATTTCAATTTGAATAGTACAAGATGTCTGAAGTTGGAAATAGTTTCCATTTTATTATGTAAATGTTTATACTGTTGATGTTTTACCATGCATAATTACAAATGACCATAAAGAAGCAAAGTGTGCATGGCATATTACTTAGTAAAGCTGTGAGTGAACAAAACATTATTTAACTATCAGCCTTTTTCTACAAAATTATATACACAAAGACATATGCACATAGAAAAAGCTGGAAGGTTGTTCACCAAATTATTAAAAGCAGTTTTAATGAAATGTCACATGGTATTTATATTTATTTTCATATATCATGTTTATTTTTTTAATTTTTGAAGTAGCATGTCTTATCCTTCTAGTGAAAAGCTACTTTTATTTTTTAAGGACATCTTCTTAATCTAAATCCACAAATGGGCAACCTTTTAATATATTCCTTTAACGATCATTTAGCAAATTTTCAGTGCCTGATCACTCTGTACCAGGAAGTGTTCTGTATGTTGCCACTGCATCCATATTAAGGAACTAATAGTCTAGTAAGGGAGTTGGACAGTGAACAACGGTTAAGAAAATGAATGACAAATGGAGTTTCATATAGTGATTAATATATTTAAACACTTAAGAAACCGCCCAGTTTGCTTCCTGCTCAGAGGAGCTTCATTCTGCCTTCACCCAGATTTTGGAGACAAATGTCTGCTTCTCTCAGCCACTTGAACATACTGCTTTAACATAATTTTTTTAATTGACTGTCTACTTCGTGAAAGGCATTGTGCTGAATGCTGAGGATATGATATTTAATGAAATATGTATTACCTCATTGTGTTTATAGTCCTTGATAGAACAGGCTGTTTTTTCTGTTATACTTGTATTTCTCAAAAGAGGAATTTGACCGGATCAGTGGTTCTCAAGTTGGGGAAATAGGAGTATTTAAGCATAATTTGGGACTTTTACCAAAGTACACATGACAGACTTATACCTCCTTACTTCTCTGAACCCACAGCATTCTTTTGGGTCTGTATCTATGGAGGAGTATGTGTGGGTGGTTCCTGAATTTTAAACACTCCCCTGATGACCGTGATAGACGTCCCTAATTGTGAATCAATGAGTGTGATCATCAATATGGCCAATTCCAGCTCTAAAACAGAGCATCGCTTTAGCTTATTTAGGCAGCCAGTGGGGGGAAAAAAGGAAGAAAATAAGTATAAAATTTATGTCTATGTCTCGGTTAGATAATAAATAATTTCTGTGAAAATACTAGTTGGAATTACTCCCCCCGGAAGAATTGTCAGGCATGTTTCTTTATGTTCAGAAATGATGCTACTGACTGCTGTAAGCAAATGTGATTTCAAAGTCCTTGAGCACAGGGAACATGACTGTCTCCCACTTATAAAGCTAATGCCCAAACAACTTCCTGAGTCAGAAGAGTCAGTGGGAAGACAAGTCATTTTCATCATTTGTGTCAAGAAGATAAAGCTACCAATTGAGTTACTGGTTTACTGAAGCACAGTTTTGGTAACAACTGTGGAAAGTTTTGGAGTTTCACTTTTCCAGACATGGGGGGTGGGGAAGGGAGAGGGAGAGGAAAGAAATGGGGGTGGGGAGGGGAATGGGAGGAAGAGAGAAGAGGGGAGTCATGGACTAAACACACTTCTTTGTCTAATTTCATGGGTTATCTTCCATCCATCTGCAAACATTGAATATCTATTGTGTATTCAATGTTTAATTCACTCCTTTGCCCCTTTTGCTTTGCCCTTCCTCCATCCTGCTGCCTGAATCTGGCAGCACCTTGGATCCTGAGTCCTAGGCCACCTTGGTGATGTCAGGGAGAGTGGTGACCTGAAAGATGCCTGGGACCCTGAAAACTGTGTAGCCATGTCTAATTCCAGAATACTCATCGTTGGGCTTTCGTTTTTTTCTTTTCTTTTCTTTTCTTTTTTTTACATCTTTATTGGAGTATAATTGATTTACGACGGTGTGTTAGTTTCTGCTTTATAACAAAGTGAATCAGTTATACATATACATATGTTCCCATATTCCTTCGCTCTTGCGTCTCCCTCCCTCCCACCCTCCATATCCCACCCCTCCAGGTGGTCACAAAGCACCGAGCTTATATCCCTGTGCTATGCGCCTGCTTCCCACTAGCAATCTGCCTTAGGTTTGGTAGTGTATATATGTCCATGCCTCTCTCTCGCTTTGTCACAGCGTACCCTTCCCCCCCCCCCCATATCCTCAAGTCCATTCTCTAGTAGGTCTGTGTCTTTATTTCTGTCTTACCCCTAGGTTCTTCATGACATTTCTTTTTCTTAAATTCCATATATATGTGTTAGCATATGGTATTTGTCTTTCTCTTTCTGACTTCACTCTGTATGACAGACTCTAGGTCTATCCACCTCATTACAAATAGCTCACTTTCGTTTCTTTTTATGGCTGAGTAATATTCCATTGTATATATGTGCCACATCTTTTTTATACATTCATCTGATAATGGACACTTATGTTGTTTCCATCTCTGGGCTATTGTAAATAGAGCTACAATGAACATTTTGGTACATGACTCTTTTTGAATTATGGTTTTCTCAGGGTATATGCCCAGTAGTGGGATTGCTGGGTCATATGGTAGTTCTATTTGTAGTTTTTTAAGGAACCTCCATACTGTTCTCCACAGTGGCTGTATCAATTTACATCCCCACCAGCAGTGCAAGAGGGTTCCCTTTTCTCCACACCCTCTCCAGCATTTATTGTTTCTAGATTTTTTGATGATGGCCATTCTAACTGCTGTGAGATGATATCTCATTGTAGTTTTGATTTGCATTTCTCTAATGATTAATGATGTTGAGCATTCTTTCATGTGTTTGCTGGCAGTCTGTATATCTTCTTTGGAGAAATGTCTATTTAGGTCTTCTGCCCATTTTTGGATTGGGTTCGTTTTTTGTTATTGAGCTGCATGAGCTGCTTATAAATTTTGGAGATTAATCCTTTGTCAGTTGCTTCATTTGCAAATATTTTCTCGCATTCTGAGGGTTGTCTTTTGGTCTTGTTTATGGTTTCCTTTGCTGTGCAAAAGCTTTGAAGTTTCATTAGGTCCCATTTGTTTATTTTTGTTTTTATTTCCATTTCTCTAGGAGGTGGGTCAAAAAGGATCTTGCTGTGATTTATGTGTTCTGACTATGTTTTCCTCTAAGAGTGATAGTTTCTGGCCTTACATTTAGGTCTTTAATCCATTTTGAGCTTATTTTTGTGTATGGTGTTAGGGAGTTTTCTAATCTCATACTTTTACATGTACCTGTCCAGTTTTCCCATCACCACTTATTGAATAGGCTGTCCTTTCTCCACTGTACATTCCTGCCTCCTTTATCAAAGGTAAGGTGACCATATGTGCATGGGTTTATCTCTGGGCTTTGTATCCTGTTCCATTGATCTATCTTTCTGTTTTTGTGCCAGTACCATACTGTCTTGATTACTGTACCTTTGTAGTATAGTCTGAAGTCAGGGAGCCTGATTCCTCCAGCTCCGTTTTTGGTTCTCAAGATTGCTCTGGCTATTCGGGGTCTTTTGTGTTTCCATACAAATTGTGAAAGTTTTGGTTCTAGTTCTGTGAAAAATGCCAGTGGTAGTTTGATAGGGATTGCATTGAACCTGTAGATTGCTTTGGGTAGTAGAGTCATTTTCACAATGTTGATTCTTCCAATCCAAGAACATGGTATATCTCTCCATCTATTTGTATCATCTTTAATTTCTTTCATCAGTGTCTTATAATTTTCTGCATACAGGTCTTTTGTCTCCTAAGGTAGGTTTATTCCTAGATATTTTATTCTTTTTGTTGCAGTGCTAAATGGGAGTGTTTTCTTGATTTCACTTTCAGATTTTTCATCATTAGTGTATAGGAATGCCAGAGATTACTGTGCATTAATTTTGTATCCTGCTACTTTACCAAATTCATTGATTAGCTCTAGTAGTTTTCTGGTAGCATCTTTAGGATTCTCTATGTAGAGTATCATGTCATCTGCAAACAGTGACAGCTTTATTTCTTCTTTTCCGATTTGCATTCCTTTTATTTCCTTTTCTTCTCTGATTGCTGTGGCTAAAACTTCCAAAACTATGTTGAATATCAGTGCTGTGAGTGAGCAACCTTGTCTTGTTCCTGATCTTAGTTGAAATGCTTTCAGTTTTTCACCATTGAGGACGATGTTGGCTGTGGGTTTGTCATATATAGCCTTCACTATGTTGAGGAAAGTTCCCTCTATGCCTACTTTCTGCAGGGTTTTTTTATCATAAATGGGTGTTGAATTTTGTCAAAAGCTTTCTCTGCATCTATTGAGATGATCATATGGTTTTTCTCCTTCAGTTTGTTAATATGGTTTATCACATTGATTGATTTGCGTATATTGAAGAATCCTTGCATTCCTGGATTAAACCCCACTTGATCATGGTGCATGATCCGTTTAATGTGCTGTTGGATTCTGTTTGCTAGTATTTTGTTGAGAATTTTTGCGTCATGTTCGTCAGTGATATTGGCCTGTAGTTTTCTTTCTTTGTGACATCTTTGTCTGGTTTTGGTATCAGGGTGATGGTGGCGTCGTAGAATGAGTTTGTGAGTGTTCCTCCCTCTGCTATATTCTGGAAGACTTTGAGAAGGATAGGTGTTAGCTCTTCTCTAAATGTTTGATAGAATTCGCCTGTGAAGCCATCTGGTCCTGGGGTTCTGTTTGTTGGAAGATTTTTAATCACAGTTTCAATTTCAGTGCTTGTGATTGGTCTGTTCATATTTTCTATTTCTTCCTGATTCAGTC
Source organism: Orcinus orca (assembly GCF_937001465.1). Taxonomy (NCBI): domain Eukaryota; kingdom Metazoa; phylum Chordata; class Mammalia; order Artiodactyla; family Delphinidae; genus Orcinus; species Orcinus orca. The sequence goes on from NC_064571.1 coordinate 44,363,379, forward strand.
TTGGCAGGTTGTGCATTTCTAAGAATTTGTCCATTTCTTCCAGGTTGTCCACTCTATGGGCATAGAGTTGCTTGTAGTAATCTCTCATGATCTTTTGTATTTCTGCAGTGTCAGTTGTTACTTCTCCTTTTTCATTTCTAATTCTATTGATTTGAGTCTTCTCCCTTTTTTTCTTGATGAGTCTGGCTAATGGTTTATCAATTTTGTTTATCTTCTCAAAGAACCAGCTTTTAGTTTTATTGATCTTTGCTATCGTTTCCTTCATTTCTTTTTCATTTATTTCTGATCTGATTTTTATGATTTCTTTCCTTCTGCTAACTTTGGGGTTTTTTTTTTTGTTCTTCTTTCTCTAATTGCTTGAGGTGTCAGGTTAGGTTGTTTATTCAAGATGTTTCCTGTTTTGTAAGGTAGCTTGTATTGCTATAAACTTCCCTCTTAGAACTGCTTTTGCTGCATCCCATAGATTTTGGGTCGTCGTGTCTCCATTGTCATTTGTTTCTAGGTATTTTTTTATTTCCTCTTTGACTTCTTCAGTGATCACTTTGTTATTAAGTAGTGTATTGTTTAGCCTCCATGTGTTTGTATTTTTTACAGATCTTTTCCTGTAATTGATATCTAGTCTCATAGCGTTGTGGTCGGAAAAGATACTTGATACAGTTTCAGTTTTCTTAAATTTACCAAGGCTTGATTTGTGACCCAAGATATGATCTATCCTGGGGAATGTTCCATGAGCACTTGAGATAAATGTGTATTCTGTTGTTTTTGGATGGAATGTCCTATAAATATCTTTTAAGTCCATCTTGTTTAATGTATCATTTAAAGCTTGTGTCTCCTTATTTATTTTCAATTTGGATGATCTGTCCATTGGTGAAAGTGAGGTGTTAATGTCCCCTACTATGAATGTGTTACTGTTGATTTCCCCTTTTATGGCTGTTAGTGTTTGCCTTACGTATTGAGGTGCTCCTATTTTGGGTGAATAAATATTTACAATTGTCATATCTTCTTCTTGGATCGATCCCTTGATCATTATGTACTGTCCTTCTTTGTGTCTTCTAATACTCTTTATTTTAAAGTCTATTTTGTCTGATATGAGAATTGCTACTCCAGCTTTCTTTTGGTTTCCATTTGCATGAAATATCTTTTTCCATCCCCTCACTTTCAGTCTGTATGTGTCTCTAGGTCTGAAGTGGGTCTCTTGTAGACAGCATATAAATGGGTCTTGTTTTTGTATCCATTCAGCCAATCTGTGTCTTTTGGTGGGAGCATTTAGTCCATTTACATTTAAGGTAATTATCGATAATGTATGTTCCTATTCCCATTTTCTTAATTGTTTTGGGTTCATTATTGTAGGTCTTTTCCTTCTCTTGTGTTTCTTGCCTAGAGAAGTTCCTTTAGCAGTTGTTGTAAAGCTGTTTTGGTGGTGCTGAACTCTCTCAGCTTTTGCTTGTCTGTAAAGGTTTTAATTTCTCCATCAAATCTGAATGAGATCCTTGCTAGGTAGAGTAATCTTGGTTGCAGGTTTTTCTCCTTCATCACTTTAAATATGTCCTGCCAGTCCCTTCTGGTTTGCAGAGTTTCTGCTGTAAGATCAGCTGTTAACCTTATGGGTATTCCCTTGTGTGTTATTTGTTGTTTTTCCCTTGCTGCTTTTAATATGTTTTCTTTGTATTTAATTTTTGACAGTTTGATTAATATGTGTCTTGGCGTATTTCTCCTTGTATTTATCTTGTATGGGACTCTCTGTGCTTCCTGGACTTGATTAACTATTTCCTTTCCCATATTAGGGAAGTTTTCAACTATAATCTCTTCAGATATTTTCTCAGTCCCTTTCTTTTTCTCTTCTTCTTCTGGGACCCCTATAATTCGAATGTTGGTGCATTTAATGTTGTCCCAGAGGTCTCTGAGGCTGCCCTCAGTTCTTTTCATTCTTTTTTCTTTATTCTGCTCTGCAGTAGTTATTTCCACTATTTTATCTTCCAGGTCACTTATCCGTTCTTCTGCCTCAGTTATTCTGCTATTGATCCCATCTAGCGTCTTTTAAATTTCATTTATTGTGTTGTTCATCGTTGTTTGTTTCATCTTTAGTTCTTCTAGGTCCTTGTTAAATGTTTCTTGCATTTTCTCTATTCTATTTCCAAGATTTTGGATCATCTTTACTATCATTATTCTGAATTCTTTTTCAGGTAGACTGCCTATTTCCTCTTCATTTGTTAGGTCTGGTGGGTTCTTATCTTGCTCCTTCATTTGCTGTGTGTTTTTCTGTCTTCTCATTTTGCTTATCTTACTGTGTTTGGGGTCTCCTTTTTGCAGGCTGCAGGTTCGTAGTTCCTGTTGGTTTTGGTGTCTGTACCCAGTGGCTAAGGTTGGTTCAGTGGGTTGTGTAGGATTTCTGGTGGAGGGGACTAGTGCCTGTGTTCTGGTGGATGAGGCTGGATCTTGTCTTTCTGTTGGGCAGGTCCACGTCTGGTGGTGTGTTTTGGGGTGTCTGTGGACTTATTATGATTTTAGGCAGCCTCTCTGTAATGGGTGGGGGTGTGTTCCTGTCTTGCTAGTTGTTTGGCATAGGGTGTCCAGCACTGTAGCTTGCTGGTCGTTGAGTGAAGCTGGGTGCTGGTGTTGAGATGGAGATCTCTGGGAGATTTTCGCCATTTGATATTATGTGGAGCTGGGAGGTCTCTTGTGGACCCGTGTCCTGAAGTTGGCTCTCACTCCTCAGAGGCACAGCACTGACTCCTGGCTGCAGCACCAAGAGCCTTTTATCCGCACGGCTCATAATAAAAGGGAGAAAAAGTAGAAAGAAAGAATTAGTAGAAGTAGGAAGAGAGAAAGAAAGAAAGAAAGAAAGTATGGAGGGAGGGAGGGAGGAACGAAGGAAGGAGGGAAGGAAGGAAAAAAGAAAGGAGATAAAGTAAAATAAAATAAAGTACGATTAAATATAATAAAGTTATTAAAATAAAAAAAATTATTAAGAGAAAAAAAAAATTTAAAAAAACAAAAAAACAGATGGATAGAACCGTAGGACAAATGGTGGAAGCAAAGCTATACTGACAAAATCCCACACAAACATACACACTCACAAAAAGAGGAAAAGGGGAAAAAATCATAAATCTTGCTCTCAAAGTCCACCTCCTCAGTTTGGGATGATTCGTTGTCTAAAGGAGGAAAGGAAGGAAGGAAGAGAGGGAGGGAGGGAGGGAGGAAAGAAGATAAAGTAAAATAAAGTTATTAAAATAAAAAGTAATTATTAAGAAAAGAAATTTTTTAAAAAAATGGATGGATAGAACCCTAGGACGAATGGTGGAAGCAAAGCTATACAGACAAAAATCTCACACAGAAGCATACACATGCACACTCACAAAAAGAGGAAAAGGGGAAAAAATAGTAATTCTTGCTCTCAAAGTCCACCTCCTTAATTTGGGATGATTCGTTGTCTATTCATGTATTCCACAAATGCAGGGTACATCAAGTTGATTGTGGAGCTTTAATCCACTGCTTCTGAGGCTGCTGGGAGAGATTTCCCTTTCTCTTCTTTGTTCTCACAGCTCCCAGGGGCTCAGCTTTGGATTTGGCCCCGCCTCTGCGTGTAGGTCGCCGGAGGGCGTCTGTTCTTCGCTTAGACAGGACGGGGTTAAAAGAGCCACTGATCTGGGGGCTCTGGCTCACTCAGGCCGGGGGGGAGGGAGGGGCATGGAGTGTGGGACAAGCCTGCGGCGGCAGAGGCCAACATGACCTTGCCCCAGCCTGTGGCGCACCGTGCGTTCTCCCGGAGGAGTTGACCCTGGATCCCTGGACCCTGGCAGTGGCGGGCTGCAGAGGCTCCCTGGAAGGGGGGGGATGTGGATAGTGACCTGTGCTCGCACACAGGCTTCTTGGTGGCGGCAGCAGCAGCCTTAGCGTCTCATGCCCGTCTCTGGGGTCCGCGCTGATAGCCGCGGCTCACGGCCGTCTCTGGAGCTCCTTTAAGCAGCGCTCTTAATCCCCTCTCCTCATGCACCAGGAAACAAAGAGGGAAGAAAAAGTCTCTTGCCTCTTCGGCAGGTCCAGACTTTTCCTCGGACTCCCTCCCGGCTAGCCGTGGCGCACTAACCCCCTGCAGGCTGTGTTCACGCCACCAACCCTATTCCTCTCCCGGCGCTCTGACCGAGGCCCGAGCCTTAGATCCCAGCCCCGCCCGCCCCGGCGGGTGAGCAGACAAGCCTCTCGGGCTGGTGAGTGCCGGTTGGCCCTGATCCACTGTGCGGGAATCTCTCTGCTTTGCCCTCCGCACCCCTGTTGCTGTGCTCTCCTCCGCAGCTCCGAAGCTTCCCCCTCCGCCACCCGCAGTCTGCGCCCGCGAATGGGCTTCCTAGTGTGTGGAAACCTTTCCTCCTTCACAGCTCCCTCCCACTGGTGCAGGTCCCGTCCCTATTCTTTTGTCTCTGTTTATTCTTTTTTCTTTTGCCCTACACAGGTACATGGCGGGTTTCTTGCCTTTGGGGAGGTCTGAGGTCTTCTTCCAGCATTCAGTAGGTGTTCTGTAGGAGTTGTTTCATGTGTAGATGTATTTCTCGAGTATTTGTGGGGAGGAAGGTGATCTCCGCATCTTACTCTTCTGCTATCTTTCTGGAAGCCCTGGGCTTTTATTTAAGAGAGAAATGCATTCCTATTTGCTAATTTGGTGTTATTCAGGTTTTCTTTTGTATATAATCATACTGAATCCTCAGTGATAGGAGTGCTCATATGTGTACATGAAGGAACCATGACAGTTTTTGGTTTGTAAATCTAATCAGCATTTTCACAGGAAACTCTTCTTATCCAACAGAGCCTCTCAAATTTTATAGTTAAATTAAAAAAAACCCACACACCTTTAGTAATGATTAAACAATAACAAAAATATTTGCATATGGAGGTAAGGCTAAAGATATAAAATTCAAGACATAGAAAGGTCTATAAAACTTTATTATGTACTAATAAAAATAGCAATGGTAATTCTGATATTAAAATTATAAAGCAGAGTATTTACAGTTGAGTGTTAAATATTTGTATCACTAAAATAAACAATGCAGAGTTGCAGAAGTATATTAGCAACATTTGATTTCTGAATGATTTTAGTGGTGGATTAGGGAAGAGATTTTTCCACCTAATGTTGTTTGTCATCCTTAGGTAACTATTAGTAGGTCACCTTTCTAATAGAATGGTCCTGGTTGTCTACTAGGTATTTTAGTGTATTGTGATTAATTTGCTTGGACAGAGAAGTAGATAGAGTAAAAAAAAATCCCAGCCTTGAAATGGGATGAGATCCTGCAGAGACATGGGATTGTTAGTCAGATGCAGAGGTGTCTGTTATTTTGACACAAAACTTTTCTGTCTAAGAATTTTGAAGGGATGATAAAGCACAAAGCATGTGGCCTATAGAGTCCTTGACAGGAGAGACACCATTTGATTAATGAGATGTGATGTATAGTTGATTGATTTTAGAGCACATTTGCTGATTTTCACAAATGATCCATCTTAATTTTGGATATATTATCAATGTATTCAGCAGCTGTCATTGGTAATGCCTGTTAACAGCAGACATGGTTTTCTACGAAAAGTCTGATTTTTCCAGTAATTCATCATTTGTGTTTAGTTCAGGCCCAGTTTTATGTAGCTTCCCATAAATATTGATCCTGATGGAAAAACAGAGGAAAAGCTCTTTTACTACTATCCTATATTTTGTTAATATTAAATCTAAATACTGCTATATTATAACAGTACATCATTGAGTCCATCGCATACAATGTTAGATTAGTTACAAATTAATGTTTTTTGTATATCTGTGAGCTTGCTTCCAGACTTTTCTGTTCCTTTAGTCAATTCTTGCATCAATACAATACTAAGTTAATACAGTGTAATAATAATAATTGATATCTGATAAGACAAGGACCCTACTTGCTTTGCTTCCTGTTAAGCACTCAGACTCCTTTAGAAGGGTTGATTTCTCACATTAATTATACAACCAGCTTTTAAAATTCCTCCCCCAAAAGGGATTTGTTGAAAAATTAGAATAATCACTAATTTGTAGATCCATTTTGAGGGAGTGGTATCTTTGTAATCATAAATCTTCTAATCCACATATAAAATACCTAGATGCATTGATTTAGGGGTTCTTTAATGGTTTTCAATAAAATTTGATCTATAAAATCCTTGGGTATTTTTTTTCCAGATTTATTTCTAGGTATGTTATATTTTGGTTGCTAAAGTTATATTTTCTATTTATTCCTAGTGTAGAGGGATACAATTATTTTTGTATTTTCATTTTATATTCAAAATTTGTTAATCTCTCTTACTAATTCTAATAATACATCTGTAAAATTTTGGGGGTCCACCTGTGTAGAGCAAGGGTTACAGACTCCAGCCTGTAGACCAAATTTGGCCTGCTCTTTTTTTTGTAAGTGAAGTTTTATTGAAACCCAGCCATGCTCATTTGTTTATGTATTGTGTGTGGCTGCCTCCATGATACAGATTTGAATAGTTGTAACAGAGACCACTAATTTTTTAAATTAATTAAAAAAAAAAAAGATTAGCATTATTTCCTCCATGTTTGTTAAAATTGACTGTTAAACTGTCTGAGACTGGAGGTTTGTTTTTGGGGGGTTGTTTTTGTTTTTGTTTTGTTTTTTTTGTGGTAAGCAGGCCTCTCACTGTTGTGACCTCTCCCGTTGTGGAGCACAGGCTCCGGACACGCAGGCTCTGCGGCCATGGCTCGTGGGCCCAGCCTCTCTGCGGCATGTGGGATCCTCCGGACCGGGGCACGAACCCCCGTCCCCTGCATCGGCAGGCGGACTCTCAACTACTGCGCCACCAGGGAAGCCCGTTTTTTTTTTTTTTTTTTTTTTTAGATAAGATGTTTTAACTACTTTTTCAATAATTCTAGTGACTATAGAACTATCTAGGATTTTTGTTAATTTTTTTCAAAAAATTATTCTGCTAAAAAGACAGTGTGAGATCTACCCTCTTAACAAATGTTTACGGGTACAATACAGTAGTGTTGAATGTAAGTATAATGTTGTACGGCAGATCTCTAAAACTTATTTATCTTGCTTAACTGAAACTTATGCCCATTGATTAGTAACTGCCCATTTGCCCTTCCCTCACAACCCCTGACAGCTAACATTTAACTCTGATTCTATGAATTTGACTATTTTAGATACCTCATATAAGTGGAATCATGCAGTATTTGTCTGTCTGTGATGGTTTATTTCACTTCGTATAATGTCCTCAAGGTTCATCCATGTTGTCACATATTGTAAAACTTTCTTCTTTTTATAAGGCTGAATAATATTCCATTTTATCATTTTCTTTATTCATCTGTCCATGGACTTTTAGGTTGTTTCCATATCTTGGCAATTGTGAATAGTGCTGCAATGAACATGGGTGTGCAAATATCTCTTTGAGATCTTGATCTCAGTACTTTTAGTTAAATACTTAGAAGTAGGATTGCTGGATCATATAATAGTTCTATTTTTAATTTCTTGAGGACCTTCATGCTGTTTTCCATCGCAGCTGTACCATTTTGCATTCCTACCACAATGTACAAGGGTTCTAAATCTTCCACATCCTCACCAGCATTTGTCATCTTTTGTTTTTTGATAATATCCATCCTGACAGGTGTGAGGTAATATTTTGCAGTGGTTTAGATGTACAGTCCCCTGATGATTAGTTATGAGCATTTTTTCATATGCCTGTTGGCTATTTGTATATCTTCTTTGGAGAAATGTCAAGTCCTTAGCCCGTGTTTTAATTGGATTATTTGGATGCTCAGATGGATGACTTTAGAATTTTATCTTTAATTTGAAATAAATTTAGTTTGAATTATTATTTTAGTTATACCCCACAATTCTAATATTTAGTATTTTTTATTATTTTATAATTCTTAATGTTTTCCTTGGTTTGCTTTCAATTTTGCTTTCTGTATTTTGAGATCATGTTTTATATACTTATATTAACAATTGTACTTCTATATTTCTGGTGAATTAAAATGTTGATCATTCTGAGTTACCTTCCTTTTTCCCTTGTAATGATTTTTTCCGTAATGTCTACTTTATCTAGTATTAATATAGCATGCTTCCCCCGCCTTCTCATTTATCTGTCAGACCAACTCTCAGTCATGGTTTCTTGCTATATCTTTTTTCCATTGCTTTACTTTCAATTGTTTTGTATCTTTATGTGGTAAACACGACTCTGAATTTTAAAAATAATATTTACTCCATTTCATTTACTGTAGTTATTGATATATGTGAGTTTCTACCATTTGTGTAAGTTTATTTTTGCCCTACCTGTATTATATATTTATTTTTCTTCATTTTTGTCTTTATTTGAACTGGTTATGATTCCTTTTTCACTGATTTTTTCCCCCCTTTACTAGTAAAGCCATACACCCTTTTTCTTTTCCTCTAGTGTTCACATTGGAGGGCTTTTACAGTGTGCATCATTGATTTATCAAAATCTAATGTCATTTGATTATTGTTACCTAACTCTCCTCATGGGAAATGCAAGGAACTTAGAAAATTTATTTTTAACCTCCTGCTGGCTGATATGCTTTTGTTTTTGTGCATTCGTATATATAAATGTATGTGTGCATATGCATATTTACCCCAAATCATTGTTTTATACAATACCTATTTATATTTATCTATATATTTACCATTAATTTGCTCTTCTTACCTTCTTACTTCTTTAATCTTCTATCTGATATCATATTACCTTCAGCCTAAAGTACACATTTTATCATTTCTTTTAGTGCATATCTGCTGATTGGAAATTCTCCCAGTTTTATGGCTTTTATTTACCTTCATTCTTTAAAAGTATTTTGAGGCTTATAGAATTATGATTTCACAATTACTTTCTTTCAAACCATTTATGATGTCATTCCTCTAACTACTACTACCTTCCAATATTACAGTTAACAAACCTGCAGTCAGTCTTTCACTCTTTTGATTTTCTCTTTTTTTCTCTCTTCTTTATAGCTCTCCCATGACATTTGTAAGAGTAAATTCCTGTTTAACTAAACTAATTTGGATGTATTAATGTATTTCATTTGTTTTGAAAATCCCTAAGGCATTAATTACCTCTTCAGGCCTTCCTTTGCTTCATTTCTTCTCTCTTCATCTTCAGTTAAATAAATGTTATATATTCTCACTTTATTCACTGTCTGCTATTCTCTCTGTTCGAATTTTTAACTTTTAATCTCTCTGAACTTTATTGTAAATAGTTTCTTATCTATATCTCAGTTTACTACTTTTCTCTCAGCTATTTTTAATACAGTGGTAAACTTATCTAAGGAATTCTGTTCATTTTTTCCAGCCTATTATTTCTCTTTTTCAGATTCTATAAATTATGTATTAATCTCTCCTCAAGTTTACTGATTCCATTCTTTCTCATCTCCACTTGACTCTTGAAACAATTCAGTAAGTTTTTCATTTAGGTTATTATATTTTTCAGTTCTGTAATTTCAATTACACTTCATATTTTAGAATGGACTTATTAGATTTACCCAAAAAAATTGTGAAAATAGCACAGAGATTCCTATATACCCTACATCCAGTCTCTCCTAATATTAACATCAAACATTAGTGTGGTACCTAAAAAATGAACCATTTAATGAACCAATATTGATACATTATTATTAACTAAATGCTATACCTCATTCAGAATTCCTTACTCTTTACCTAATTTCATGTTTCTGTTCTAGGATCCCCTCTAGGCTACTACTTTATTTTATTGCTTAGATTTTTCTAGCTTTGCATATTGGGAACTCTGTCAGTTCTCTGTGTCCCACTGACATAGTCTCATCATCAGAGAGTTATTTTTAAAACTTTAGTATTTCCTGAAAGATTAACTCCATGTTCAGAACTGCTAGACACCACTCAGCAGATGACTCTTTGCCCCTAATGAAACCATGAACCACGGCAGGGTGTGTGTGTGTGTGTGTGTGTGCGTGTGTGTGCGTGTGTGTGTGTGTCTGCGTGTGTCTGCAGTTTTCCCATTGGTGTTTCACAGCAGTATAGCTGGTCTTTTCCAGTTTTGTTTTGTTTTTTTTGGGGGGGGGGAGCAGGCAGTGGGTAGAACAGGCTTTTCATGGAGCTTCTTTTATCTATATCTCTTGGCTGTTCTGTGTCAAAGGCTTCTCTAGTGCCCTGTCTAGGATATATGTGGGACAGTGAGGAATCTCAGGATCTCAACAAGGAGGTGTATGTAGTTAGTTTATAGTTGTGTCTGATCATTTTAGTATCTGAAGGCCTATGTATGTGTTTGTCTGTTGTTTTTGCTATTTGAGTCATAGTGTTTTATCTTCTCGTGTCTTTTTCTTTGGTTTTGTACCGTTTATTAGGTTTGAAAGGAATGTTTGTTTAAATATTTTGAAGACTAGGATGATGTTGCTCAAGTAGTTAAAGTGTTTTTTTGCTGAAATTTGTTGGCTTTGTTAGGAAAAAATATGCTTGGCCAAATTTATAAGTCAAAGACTGCTGTTGCTCTATATAGAAATAGAAAATACTACAAAAATTAAATTATCTTAACTTTATGCTAAACCCAGCACATTCAGCAGATAAATTTGAACATCTGAGTAAAAAGTCTGAGGTTCCAAAGGACAAATTCTAATATTTCTTATCTTCTGAATAGTTTGAGCACAAATCTTGCTATAGATATTATGAATTGTAGCTAAAGATAAGTTATCTAATTTTTACTCAATTATGCTCTTAAGGAAAAGTACTCTTTTTAATCGATTTCATAAGGCAAATCAAGTATTACATTCTTGTGTAGAATATGTATTCAAGCTTTAGTTTGACCTCATGTTTGAAAATATCCTTGGAAGCTTGGAAGAAATCTTTTTTTTTTTACGATATTTAACAAAAGATTCTCAAGAGGAATTTAGGAACTAAAATGTGACTCAGTAGCCAAATGTAAGTTGCAAAATATATCACTTTGCACCATAGAGTATATTCCTTTTATCCCCAGTAAATGCACATGGTTTTTGTTTGTTTGTTTTGGCTATTATTCCCCCACCCATACCTTGTTTATGGTAACATGAAATAACAAAACTTCTTTTATGGATTTTTCACTTTGAAAACAAAGCAGACCTAGAAAGTTAACAGAGAAATTGACCCATTTAATATGAAATTAGGAGAGAAAACTTGAGTCACAATAATATCAAGACATTATTATCATATGATTAACATTTAAAGAAATAACTTGCCACATGAAAATGATCATTTCACTTTATTATTTTTATTTGTATTTAATCACAATATTTAATTCATTTTAAAATGCTTTTAAATGAGATTATGAGTTTTTTACATTTTTTTAAGAGGAGGCACAAGTTCTCAAATCTTAATTGCTTTGACTGAAACTTTTATAATTTTTAACTTAGTAGATACTGTAAGGCAATTCAATAGTTTTGAATTCTTGTAGAAAAATTAAGAATAAAAATTACCAAATGGGGTTTCCCTGGTGGCACAGTGGTTGAGAGTCCACCTGCCGATGTAGGGGACACGGGTTCGTGCCCCGGTCTGGGAAGATCCCACATGCTGCGGAGCAGCTGGGCCTGTGAGCCATGGCCTCTGAGCCTGCGCGTCCGGAGCCTGTGCTCCACAACAGGAGAGGCCACGACAGTGAGAGGCCTGCGTACCACAAAAAAAAAAAAAAAAATCATTAAAGGAATGTAAGTTAAAACTATATGAGGTATTACTACTACAAACAAGAATTATTAGAAATAGACAGATGGCCAAAAACAAGTCTTTGAAACAATGTGGATCAATATATACAATGAAACATTAATTTGGTAGTTGAGTCTGTAGAAGAGAACAGTGACAAGCCATAAGTGAATTTGGAGGAAGATATCCAACTTGCATTCCCAGGAAAACTTTAGGAAGTAAGAATTTCAGGGCAGAAGCATCAACAGGGTAAAATGCTGTTGAGAGTTCAAGAAATATCAGGATGAAAATGTCCACTGGGTTTAGCTCTGTAGAGATAGTTGTGGACAGCAGCAAGAGCTATATTGGAGGAATGACGAGGCTGAAGCCTCATTGGAGTAGGCCTTCGAATGAGGGTAAGATTTGGAAACAGGGAGGTGAGGAAACAGAATGTAGGTTACTTCTTTCAAGGTATTTTCTTATGGAAGTCAACATGTTACATCATAGCTAGGAAAATGTGACATCAAATTATTACTGGTTTGTTTAGTTTTATCTGTTATTATTTCTGAGAGAGAGGAAGTTGAACTTAAGCATGTTTAAAAGTCAGTGGGAATGTATTAGAGGTTGATTATACAAGAGAATTAGTATAGAATTTTTTTTTTAACTATAGGAAAGAACAGGACCTAATATATAGGTGGAAAGATTAGTCTTAGATGAAAGGTAGAAAGCTTTTTTATTTATGAGGGTTAAAGGACTTAGAATGAGTACAGATATGAGTAATTTTGTGATTTCATAGCAGAAAGATGAAAAGATGCAGTCAGAGATTGAAGTAAAAGACTAGGTCATCTGCTGAGAGTGAGAACACATCCAGTGGTTGACGGCCATAGCCATATATTTTGAATAATTGTGATAATACTTTTTGTACTCATTTGGGGTTTGTAATTATTGAAAGCTATTTTGGCCTCTTGGGTGACAGTTTCCATAATTTCTAATCTGATTGTAGTTTTTCCATGTGGAATGGGCAAAAAAACCAAAAGGACCAGAGATTTTATGTTATTAATAAAATAATATATTAATTAATGGACCATGAATTTTAAGAAAAAAGTGTGAAGAATAAGAGTCTGGTTCATTGGGAAAAGTAGGGATATTAATTGACTGAATAGTCTAAAACAATTAAAGCATACTCCTAGTAGGTGGAATAGAACCAGAAAGACTGATGGAGAGAAGATTGTGTGCAGACAGAAGGATGACCAAATTAGTAATCTCAGAGGCCATTAGAAATTCCAATAAGTGACAATGGAATTGACTGTCTGAAGTAGGGAAAACATTTTGGTAAAGATGAGAAGGTCAAGAAATGTAATAGCTAGTGTGTTGGGAGAAGATATATTTTAGATGCTGAAGATAACAAGGAAGAAAACAAAGTGGAGAAGGATTGGAAATCTGTAAACCAGAAGCCAAGTCTTCAATAAATGAAAATTTACCCAAAAGTAATAGCAAGAGGAGCAATTGATATAGCCAAATACTTTAAACATTAAAGAGAAAGATATTTTCCAGAAGACAGGTGGAGAAAGCATCTGGAATAAGCAAAAGGGAGCAGAGAGAATACCCATAATACCTCTTGAACCGGAGATGTTTTAGGATGGGAGAAGAAAGAAATCCTGCCAATTAAGAAGGCTGTCAGGAATAAAACAGGGAATCCTGTGTCAGCTCAGGAAAGAAGAGAATAAGGTTTTTGAGAGCAACTTGAGTATATAGACATGTACAATTTACAAGGTGAAAGTTCTAGAGGAAACCAGAGTGAAATGTTTGTGAAAGAGAGCTAAGGAAAATTAGGGCCAATCTAAGGAATTAAGGGAAGGAGAATGCAAAGGTAAGGGTTGGCTGGATAGCCTGAGATTCTGTAGAGTAACTGAGGAGAATAAGGACATTAGGCTTAATGAAAAGCATTTTGATAATCTTTGAAAGGACAATAGAAATATAATGCATTACAGTCCCAAAAGCTTAGCTCAGGGATGTGAGAGTTTGGAGTGGGCAATATTCTCCTCTCTTATCTGCAGCATATGGTGATACAGCAGGTAACTCCCATGCTTTACTTGCCTGTAGACTGTAATTTAGCCTTGGTATGTAAACATTAGGCATTCAGAGATTCTGTTAAAATATGCATTCTAGGCTTTAAAGATAAACATGCCTGGTAAGATCCATCTTTATTTTTTAACTTAAGTATGTATACTTAAAAGAATGTGTGTGTTGAGAACACAGAGATAGTGAAGTGGCTTGGAAAAGTAGTGTTTTAGACGATTTTTTAAAAGTCTGGTTTCTGAATGTTGCTCAATTAGAAGAAATGTCAGTGACCCTGGATACTCAATAATTGGCTCCTATGTGACCTTTACTGGAACAGAATATATATTTTTTCTCACTTTTCCAATTTAGAGCTCAACAAGAGTGGTAAGTGGCAAGTTTTAGACATTGACTTAATGAGATTAGACTTCTGAGTATAAATGATTTGGGCCTTATATGTGAAACCATTGTTTGTTTTCTATGATGTGGTGTTTGAACACTTATGATACGTCCCAATTATCATTGAAAATGGGATCCATAACACACTAAATTTAGCTGCCAGAATTGGTAGTTCTTTTCTGGTTCAGTTTTATTTCTTGCCTAATAACAAGAAGAAAACAGCTTAGGTCTTGCTTTTAACAATAACTTGATTTTTTATTTCATGTGCCTTTGAACAAGTTTAACATCACTGTATCACCTCTAAAAAGAAGGTAGTTATTCTTTTCTCAAAGTTTGTTTTAACAGTTTTAGATAAAAAATGTAAAGCACCCAGGAAAAGTGCTAGCTCGTATTGAAAACTCATTCAGTGTTAGTCTTTCTAACATGGATATTTCTATGCCAATTCCATAATTTTTAAATTAAAAGAGTTAAATCTATATGATAACATATTTAATAAAGCAACAGGTAATTTTATGGTCCCATTTCCAGTGAGTTATGCCTTCCCCATACACAAATATTCCGATTTTGACCATTCAATAATAATATTGTAGTAATGATACTCTGATTTTAGAATATATGAAGGGAGAAGCAGAGTAATGTCTGTGGCTTTTCTCAGATTGCATAAACCAATAAAATTATTTTAATAGTTAGGCTAGTTAGAAATATAAAGGATTAACAAAAATCATTAGTATTATTTATTGTCATTGCCTCTATGAAAATTAGATACTATAGATTCTCATATTTTAATGTAGCAGTTTGTAGCATGGGTTAGTAATGAAAGATCATTCAGTTTAAGTATCATTGCTACTTGTATGATAATTAACCTCACAAGGACCAAAGCTAATATGTAATATGCATAACAAACAGAAACATTAGGGTGATAAACAAATTTAAAAGGTCTTATTATTCATTAGTGTACATATTTTGACTTGGAAATGTCAAAGGTAACAATGGAATTACATTGTTAACTATCTTAATACCAGGTAGTAGAGTTAATTTCACACATGAACTCAGTGTTTCGAATAATTTTATTAGCAAACATTTGATTCCACATTGTCTGTTTGTAAGGTGAGTTTGTTTTAAACAAAAAGCACCATTTTTTAAATTTTCCATCACTTATTCTTTTAATCAAGAAGTATTTAATGAAGTGTATATATTTTGATAAAAAAATTTTTAAATATAAGAAAAATAATTAAAACATTTAGAAGTAGAAGCTCAAATACATTTATTAAAACAAATATAACTAAAAAATGCAGTATAGGGGCTTCCCTGGTGGCTCAGTGGTTGAGAGTCCGCCTGCCGATGCAGGGGACACGGGTTCATGCCCCAGTCCGGGAAGATCCCACATGCCGCGGAGCGGCTGGGCCCGTGAGCTGTGGCCTCTGAGCCTGCGCGTCCAGAGTCTGTGCTCCTCAACGGGAGAGGCCACGGCAGTGAGAGGCCCGCGTACCGCAAAAAAAAAGAAGTATAAAATGTAACAGAGTTATAGTCATCGCATAATAATGTAGAAGACAATCATCCCTTATTCCTAACAAAAGACAGTGGATCCAGACAGTAATATGGTGAGTTCTTTCCCATTATTTATCTCAATTATTTTTATAACTCCACAAAATTTACATTTGCAGTACATTCTTGCTACTGCTATCTCTTGATGTATTCAGTAACACAAGTATTATGAGACATATGTAGTTTTAAATGTTGGGTAAGGAACTTCTGGTATTCACCCCTCTACACACACACACATTAAATATTTCTATTTTTAAAGATGAGATGATTTACATTCCATATACTCTGTTACCAATATAAAATGATGGAAAACTTTCCAGTTCTTTTAAAAATCATTTCACAGCATTAATAGTAAAAACCAAAAGAATTAATAGCAAGAATAAAAACAGTACAACAACAGAGATCAATCTCACAAAGACAGGTGCAGAAATCCTAAATAAAATGTAACCCAAATTTTGCTTTATATTAAAAAATAAAAATGGTGCAACATAGTAATTGCATCTATATCAAGTAGTCTTAAGATATAAAAAAACAAAGTAGAACCTTCACATCTATTTAGATGTTTAAAAAGTATTTACAAATTCATCTGTTCTTAGTAAAATAAGCTTATTAAAATGATAAATCATATTTATCTAGAATAATAACAACCAAATATTAAATAGACTATACTAGAAGCATTCTCATTAATGTCAGGATCAGAGTAAGTACATCACTAGTTAAAAGAATAGGTCATTTCTATAGGCAAACACATTGTATGATCATCTGCCTGGAAAATCTACAAGATCAACTGAGAAACTCAGATCGTTTCCAAGAGAGCTTACTAAATTAGCTGATACAAAATTAACACACAATTATAGGATTTTTCTACATACAGCAATGGTAAGTTAGAATTTTAATAAAATTAAAGTATTTAAATAAATTTGATTAAATAAATTTAAGTTAAAAAGTAGAATAAACTAAAAAAGAACAATTAGTTTACTAACACTATTCAATGATGGATGATAGTTTTTCAAATAGTTTTTATTTGGCGGTACGCGGGCCTCTCACTGTTTTGGCCTCTCCCAGTGCGAAGCACAGGCTCCGGACCTGCAGGCTCAGCGGCCATGGCTCATGGGCCCAGCCGCTCCGCGGCATGTGGGATCTTCCCGGACCGGGGCACGAACCCGTGTCCCCTGCATCGGCAGGCGGACTCTCAACCACTGTGCCACCAGGGAAGCCCTCAAATAATATTTTGATTATGCTTGATTTGACTATTTACAAATAGTCTCAGAAGTTTGGGATTAAATAAAATATGCTTATGTAGTAGAATCCTGGGTAAATTTTTAGTGGTAAAACTTACTTTGAAATTTAAAGGTTTCCAGTGTAATTATAAGAATTATTATGAAAATATAATTTAAAAGATTAAAAACAAGAATAGTGCCTGGATAGTTTGGTCAAAAAGCAAGTAAATTTCAAATTAAATTCCACTGGACACATAAAAAGATCATGGAATATGCTAAAATCCTGATTTATAGATAGGTTGCTTTGGAGTAATTAATGGAAGTTCCAGAAATGGCAGAAGGATACCTGATATTTGTACATGTGGGTATAAAACAGGAATTATCCAAAGACTGCTTTGCCTTGGACAGTCTCTGGGTCAGTTTGTTGTAAGAGATAGCAGTTAGTGAGACCACCATCTTTCTACTGTGAAAGCAGTACTAGTCCAGAAAGATGTAAATTTCCAAGTACCCTGGTATCCTCAGAACAGTTTCTGGAAAAGAGAAAGAAACAGATATTCAAATCTTTATAACAACTCCAGAGAAGAAATTTTCCATATCCTTTTTGCCTTTTTCTTATTTCACAGTAGTTAGTTCAACTTCTAGTTAAGGGAATATTTTAAACCTCTAACTAGAAAAATTTGAGAGGCCTATTTTTTTTTTTTTTTTCTGAAGTATGCCACGGTTGGCTGAGAAATCACAGAGGAATACTGCTTCTCAGCAGGTATTAAGAGAACTTAAAACTGCTTACTAGTTTGTAGAGGAATAAACTTTGTAGCAAAAATTCCAATCATGTCATACTCAGGAACATATTTTAATGAATTGAAAAAATGTGTATCATTTATTCTTCCACTTATTTTTTTCCTAAAATTTCACTCATCTGATCTAAAAAGGAACTTCTTCAAAGTATGTTAAGAATTCACAGGAAAAATATGTTTCTGGAATATGGATTTCTTAAATGAAGAATTCAATATATATTTTTTCAATATGGACTACTGTCCCAAATGAGTGTTTCTCCTGCATTTTTTTAAACTATTTATTATTATTATTAGTTTTTGACTTTGTTGGGTCTTCATTGCTGTGTGCGGGCTTTCTCTAGTTGTGGCGAGCAGGGGCTACTCTTTTTGCGGTGTGAGGGCTTCTCATTGCGGTGGCTTCTCTTGTTGCAGAGCACGGGCTCTAGGCACATGGGCTTCAGTAGTTGCAGCACGTGGTCTCTAGGGCATTCAGGCTTCAGTAGTTGTGGCGCGCAGGCTCAGTAGCTGTGGCTCACGGGCTCTAGAGCGCAGGCGCAGTAGTTGTAGTGCACAGACTTAGTTGCTCCACGGCATGTGGGATCTTCCCGGACAAGGGTTAGAACCCGTGTCCCCTGCATTGACAGGCAGATTCTTAACCACTGCACCACCAGGGAAGTCCAAGAATTCAATATTTTTGAGTCTAGTAATTATACACGATAAGTCTCTTATGGGACAAGTCTCCCAGCAAGGACTTAGTCTGGTTACATATTCAGAGGAGGAGTGATGAGAGGTGGGCAGTGGGGGTGAAAGATAGAGGATGAGGGAAAAGCATTGGAATGAGATGGGTAGAAAATAACACTTTAGCTAATTTCATGGAGAAGGGAATTATGAAAGTAGTTGCCTTGCCATGACTATTTTTCCTTTTTAATCCTTTCATGGAATTTTTTTCCAAAAATAATAAGATAAATTCTAAATACATGCATTTTTTTTTTCTGGCAATGGCTTTCATTTACTGGGCATTTAGTTTGCTTTTAAGTCTTAATTCAATAATATAGATTAACCCAATGAAAATGTTCTTAACTATTTTAACACTTTGATATTAGGTCAGAAGATTTTCTAATACTATAATTCAGAGTCAGAGACTATATTTTACTACTTTACCTTTTAACATTTCCATATGATTAATTGTCTTGAAAATTTGGAGTACCCATCAGTTATAAAGAGACAAATGAACCATAGGCCAGCTGCTTTAATTTGTTTCTCCCAAGCTCTTATCCAGTCTAGGACATATTAAAATATGTTTGAGAGTTTGAGAGTTTTCATTGAAAATGTTTTGTTCTTGTTGTTTTGTTAATAGAAAAACTCGGCCATGTAAATTTAGCATGTTTTAATAAGTTAGATAATTTTATATTTATTGCATAAGTTGCTTATTTTGAGCTGCATTATTCAGAATGCAGTTGGAGAAAAATCAGTACACAAAAGGAAATATGGTATTAATTGCTGACAATAGATTTTAACACACCAAAACCACATGTTAATTTGCAATTAAAAATCCTTTTTAATGAGAAATTAATGTCTAATGATTTTGACCAGCAAATCTGGACAGGAATTATTTAATTACTCCTTCTGTTCTCAACTGTATCCCTTTCTGTTCAGGCAGATAAATTTTTGAAAAAAAACAGAAGTGTGAAGGGTACAAACTTCCTATTTTTTATCAATATGTTCATGCCAACTTAAACTTACAGTATACTCACTAGCATGAGATAGAGGGAAAAATGTCTTTGAAAACATGTTTTTATTGAGTTAGTTACATTTATTCATATTTTATACATAATTAGATGATTCCATACACTAAGATTTTTAAAAACTAAGTCTCTAATGTCTGGCTTTGTTTTTATAATATTGTTGGAAAAATACTACCAGGCACAAAGAAACTAGATTAGTAAAATATGATTAAAATCTGCCATTGACTCTCTTATTCTCTTTATCACCATTTGAGGCATCTTCTTTCCTAAAACGCTTCCTGTGTGGATATTTATGGAATTTATAACTGTAGCTGTTTTCTTAGATATAAAAATTATCCTTTATAATTCAACTCTTTAAGACAAGTGTCTTCCTTCTTTCAAACTGGTAAATCCTGGGACCCTATTCTGTTTTCTGTTTTGTTCTTTTCAAATGAGACTTGGCAAAGTATTTTGGCCTTTTTAACCAGATTATAATTAACTTCTGTTTTCTGTCTAGGATTCTTTCTATTCAGACATTTTGCCCTTCTGAATTTCTATAATCAACCCACATCAAATGAACTTAAAATGTTGACAGTAGAAATTACTATGCGATTTTCTTCAAGGTTCAACATTGTGATAAAAGACATCTGTCATTCTCTAGTAGGTCTGTGTCTTTATTCCTGTCTTACCCCTAGGTTCTTCATGACATTTTTTTTTCTTAGATTCCATATATACGTGTTAGCATACGGTATTTGTCTTTCTCTTTCTGGCTTACTTCACTCTGTATGACAGACTCTAGGTCTATCCACCTCATTACAAATAGCTCAATTTTGTTTCTTTTTATGGCTGAGTAATATTCCATTGTATATATGTGCCACATCTTCTTTATCCATTCATCCGATGATGGACACTTACGTTGTTTCCATCTCCGGGCTATTGTAATGGGGAGGGGGAAGGGTAAGCTGTGACAAAGCAAGAGAGTGGCATGGACATATATACACTACCGAACGTAAGGTAGACAGCTAGTGGGAAGCAGCCGCATAGCACAGGGAGATCAGCTCGGTGCTTCGTGACCACCTGGAGGGGTGGGATAGGGAGGGTGGGAGGGAGGGAGACGCAAGAGGGAAGAGATATGGGAACATATGTATATGTATAACTGATTCACTTGTTATAAAGCAGAAACTAACACACCATTGTAAAGCAATTATACTCCAATAAAGATGTGAAAAAAAAGACGTCTGTCAATGTGCCTCAGCCTTCCAGAAGGGATATAGACATAGGACAACATTATCTGAAGCAATTTAGGACTGAAGAATAATATGCATGAAAGGGATCTCAACGATTACCTAATCAAAATCTCTAATTCTGGGAAGAAGGAAATAGAGGTTCAGACAGATTTTGCAAGTTGGACAACATATCAGCTCTCTAGTGTCCTGTCCTGAAACTGCTGCTTTATAGAGTCTTAGTAAGTATTTAGCTTCCCGTGGGAGACACAGATCCCCTAATTTTCTTCCTTGTCCAAATAGATGTGGACATTCTCAGGGAAACGAGTATTTCCAATGATTTTTAATTAACTGTCTCTACAGATCCAAGTTACAGTTTCATACTGTAATATTTCCCAGGTAGGATGCCAGTATCAGAAAAATAAACAATGACTTCATTATATATGACAGGGAACTACAGAAGTAACAATGACAGCTTAGAAAGAGTAAATACCTGCATACATAGAAGCAATGGCATGGAATACATTGAACATGTTTTGTTTTTTTTTTTCTACAGTACATTTCAAACAATTACTTTTCAGAGTGGCATTTTGTCTTTTCTTCCTTAAAAAAAGGAGATACAATTCTGAATGGCTCCAGAAAGGTTTATGCCATTCAATTGTTATTGAACAGGTTAAATTTTATCCAATGAGGAGTAATTCTACATAAGTATCAATTTTATTGCACAGATATATGACTACATCAGAAGAATTCAGACATTTTATTCAAGGCAAACATCTGGGGCTATTTGAATTCTAATTGTAAGAGTTATACATGCCAGACAACAGTTACAATATTAGAAATAATTCATTATAGTTAATTTTTTTCCTCTACTTTTCAATTTAACTTATAGGATAGAGCACAAAAATTAATATTGTTACAAATGTAGCATCTTCAATGAGTCAAAGGTTCAAAAAATATTGGCAATAAAAATAAACGTGCAAAATTGCAATAGGTAAAGAATCCCTCTCCAACTATATGTTTGCAGATCATGCTGTTTACCTCGTGAAAAATAGCTATTTACTAATTTGAGGAGTACAAAATCTGTCTAAAGCATAGAGAACTATACACTTTATAAAATAAAATAACTGGTCAATCATTTAAGCCCCACATAATAGTTTTTTGTATCATAATATTTCTCCCAAATCATAAAACAAAAAATAGAGTGTTATAAAATGTTATTCAGAAGACATAGTTCTTTCCAGGGCAATAATTTAATTTTCTTAAATCAGTTGCTGTGCTCTGAAACTATTATTCTAAATGAAAAAGTAAGATCATATAAACCTTAGAAGTAGATCATTGGTGTCCCCATTTAGTTTTTCATGATTTCATTGTTGGAATGCATTTCACAGCTGTAATATGTAGTACATGTATATGTATAGAGCACTGCATTTGTTATTATTTCTTCCACTCTACATGACAGATTCATTTCTCCATTTTTCAACTAGTATAAGTGTTTTTATAAACTGTAAAAAAAATTGAGTGAAAATAATTTTGAGAGCTTGAGCATGGTTTCCATGGCGATACAAAACACTTTACTGGTGTAGATTTACCATAATCTAGAAAAATTCAGTTGCTGACTTTTATGCACATTATTTATTTGACTTGAATTACCAAGAACTATACTCTCAATGTTTAACAGGACATGGTTTAATAAGTCCAAGTAACCCAGGTATCATATCCTTTTGGATACTTTAAAATCTGTAAAATTTTTCTTTCTTTTCCTTTCTTTTCTCCTTCCTTCCTTCCTTCCCCCTTCCTTCCTTCTTCCCTCCTTCCCTTCCTCCCATCCTTCCTTCCATCTGGCAATTGAATTGTGAAATGTTGGGGAAAGTCAGACATTAAATGCTTGGTTTCTACAACTGATGTCTTGAAAGTGTGGTAACAGTATTTCTGTTATAGATCTGGTCTGTTTATTACAGAACCATTTAGCAGTTGTGTATGAAAAACTCTATTCTATCCTGAGATCATTTCCAGTCTTCTCTTTTTTTTTCACATATATTCTCAGAGATTTATGCGTATATGCTTGAAGAAAAAGAAAAGAGCACCTAAATTAGTATGGAATAAATGGTGTCTTACTGTTGCCAGTACCTCAGGAGCAGAGTGGCCAGTCTGGTACTACAGGTCAAGTTAAGGAAACAGAAAGAATAAAAGCTCATTGGTGCAAACTAATTTTGTTGGATATGTCAATAATTCAACAAATATTTTCTTATCCAGGGCAAGGTGTGTGGATTGGGACAGGGGCCTTCCTTTGGTAGGATGTAGTACCCTGCAGCACCCTAACAAACTACTTGGCCTGGAGGAATTATATGTCTGCCAGTACTTAGGATATTGAGAAAAAGAGAAGCCACCATACTGCACAGTTACGAAGCATGTCACTGAACATGAAGAAGGTATCCTGAAGCCACAGTGGCTGAAACATTGCAGGAAAAAACAGATATGAGACTATCCAGTTGTTTCCTGGTAGAGACAGAAAGAGAGAACAGGAAAGTCAAAGGCAGTGGTTCTCAAACATTGTTACCTGTTAGCATCACCTGGGAAACTTTATACATATTCCCAAGTCTCACACCAGACCAATTCAGTTATAATTTCTGGGGTGAGTCACTGAAATTAGTCTTTTAAAAAGTCTACATAAATGATTGCAATGTGCAACAAAAGCTAAAAGACACCTTTGAGGCCATTGGCCAAAAGTGATATCACATTGATTCATGGTATGGGATGTACACTTTGGTCATTAGTAAATTTGACATTGCTTAATAGTGCATTTCATTTGGTTTGTTATGCTGTGTTGTGTTTCTTCATGTGACTTGTTTTTTTTGATCAGGGTATATTTGACTCTAAGTAACTAAACTTTATATAATTTGTTGACTTTGCTACCCTACTATAATAGTTGTATTTAATTGAATTACAGTGGTTTGATGATATCTTACAAGTATCATATGTCTGGATTACCCACAAGGTTTTCCTCACTATTATAATCTATGGAGTCCAGAAAAATAGTTTATTTAGGATGCAATGTAATTTCTGCCACTGAATAATTTAGATCTTCCTTATGGGGGTACCAGGAAGGGGTTGCAGGTATGTGACAAGACATTGATCCCCTCTGTTCCCATAGAGACAAGGTTGAGCTTAGGTGCCTAGAGATGCCTTGTCTTATATCTCTCTCTGTAAATAACTAAATTTCTTTCAAAGACAGTCTTATCAGAGAAGTCTAAAAACAAAACCCATAGTCAACAACAGGTACAAAGAGAATGAACGAATTTGCTGCCCTCCTGTACTGTTAGTGAGGCGAAAGAGAAGCTCTCCCATCTGAACATCTAATATAGCTGAAACTACCTAGGGCTCAACTGCCCAGTGAGTATAAGGGGCCTGATGGGATGCTGGAATAGCAGTCCAAGAACCCAGGTAACACTGTGAGCAAGCCAAGCTGAGGCTGATGGGGGAGGTGACAGTGAGGCAGGGGGAGCTCCTGGCAGGTACAGATCTTGGCAGCAGCCAAATTTAATCTCACTTCACGCATGTTAAATGTGTGTGTGTGCATGTGTTTGTGTGTGTGTGTGTGTGTGTGTGTGTGTGTGTGTGTGTGTAAGAAAATATACTATTTTTCCCCCACTGGGGCCCCTATAGAAGCCTCCAAATTCCCTTCAGTTTGCATCAGTTTACCATAAGAATATTATCACTTTCTGTGTGCCATGGCAAGAAAAAAATTGGGAAGTACTAATAAAGTTTAATTTTGAATATATCAGAGGTACTATGAACAACACAAATTGGCACAGTCAAGGTGATAGGGTTATTGTATTCCTTGGCTATAATTCCAAAGAGTATGTTTCAACTTACTTCATCTTCTTTCTCGTATGAAACCACTGCATCATTGACTTTTTGGAGGATCAATAAACTCAGCACCTTACAGATCCTTGGTTTTAATAGGGATCCAGTTTAAATGGAGCTTACTAAATTTATCTAGAGAGACATAGATTTAAGTATTATATGATAACATATATATTAATTATAATATAATATAGCATATAATATAAATGTAATAAATTATACAATGTATTGGAAAGAGTATTCTGCAGTGACTAGATATTTGAAGACAAGACAGTAAGCAACCAGAAATAAGACTACTACATGCAGTGATATTTGTGGATTCATTTACTCTCAACATCATCTAAGTTTTAAATGACAAGTATAGAAATCTTTTCTGAACCAACTTTGGAATAGACTAATGATCAATGTTTGTCTTAGAAGATTTTTGTAATAATCTGCAAAAAAAAAAAACTATAAAAGGAATAACTAAGAGAACTCCATTCACTGGAACAATTCAGTTCAAAACAATTGAACAGCTATTTATTGAGTGTCTATTAAGGGAACAGAGCATGAAATGTTCAAAAGCCTTGATAACCTCATTTGCCAAACATATTATGAATTGTATTATACAGGGAGTTGTACAATAGGTAAGACAATGACTTTGTTTTCCCAGATATATTTCACTTGATAGGCAGAAATAAGTCTAGTAAAACAAAGTTGAAACCAGATAAAACCGTTTATTGCCTCCTAACTGTATTCTTGTGTGCATTTTATTTCTCTACAGAAATTGGCCTGTTATTGTTTACACAATCTAAGGTTTCCTCAGTTATGTCAGTTAAGACCTAGGCCTCCACAAAATGAATATATGTTTAAGTTTGGCTTTGCATTTGCTCTTTTTGTGCGTAATTTCCATCTTCTCGGACTCCTCCAACAATTATGAGCTGAGTAATATTCCATTGTATATACGTGCCACATCTTCTTGATCCATTCCTCTGTTGATGGACACTTAGGTTGCTTCCATGTCCTGGCTATTGTAAATAGTGCTGCAGTGAACAATGTGGTACATGACTCTTTATGAATTATGGTTTTCTCAGGGTATATGACCAGTAGTGGGATTGCTGGATCATATGGTAGTTCTGTTTTTAATTTTTTAAGGAACCTCCATAATGTTCTCCATAGTGGCTGTATCAATATACATTCCCACCAACAATGCAAGAGGGTTTCCTTTTCTCCACACCCTCTAGGCATTTATTGTTTGTAGATATTTTGATGATGGCCATCCTGACCAGTGTGAGGTGATACCTCATTGTGGTTTTGATTTGCATTTCTCTAATAATTAGTAATGTTGAGCATCCTTTCATGTGTTTGTTGGCAGTCTGTATATCTTCTTCGGAGAAATGTCTATTTAGGTCTTCCATCCATTTTTGGATTGGGTTGTTTGTTTTTTTCATACTGAGCTGCATGAGCTGCTTGTATATTTTGGATATTAATCCTTTGTCAGTTGCTTCATTTGCAAATATTTTCTCCCATTCTGAGAGTTGTCTTTTGGTCTTGTTTATGGTTTCCCTTGCTGTGTAAAAGCTTTGAAGTTTCATTAGGTCCCATTTGTTTATTTTTCTGTTTATTTCCATTTCTCAAGTAGGTGGGTCAGAAAGTATCTTGCGGTGATTTATGTCATAGAGTATTCTGCCTATGTTTTCCTCTAAGAGTTTTACAGTGTCTGGCCTTAGATTTATGTCTTTAATCCATTTTGAGTGTATTTTTGTGTACAGTGTTAGGAAGTGTCCTAATTTCATTCTTTTCCATGTAGCTGTCCAGTTTTCCCAGCACCACTTATTGAAAAGGCTGTCTTTTCTCCATCATATATTTTTGCCTCCTTTATCAAAGATAAGGTGACCATATGTGCGTGGGTTTATCTCTGGGCTTTCTATCCTGTTCCATTGATCTATATTTCTTTTTTTTGTGTGTGCCAGTACCATACTGTATTTATTACTGTAGCTTTATAGTATAGTCTGAAGTCCAGGAGCCTGATTCCTCCAGCTCCGTTTTTCTTTCTCAAGATGTCTTTGGCTATTCGGGATCTTTTTTGTTTCCATACAAATTGTAAAATTTTTTGTTCCAGTTCCGTGAAAATGTTATTGGTAGTTTCAGGGATTGCACTGAACCTGTAGATTGCTTTGGGTAATATAGTCATTTTCACAATTTAGATATCTCTCCATCTGTTTGTGTTGTCTTTAATTTCTTTCCTCAGTCTCTTATAGTTTTCTGCATACAGGTCTTTTGTCTCCTTAGGTAGGTTTATTCCTACGTATTTTATTCTTTTTGTTGCAATGGTAATTGGGAGTGTTTCCTTAATTTCTCTTTCAGATTTTTCATCATTAGTGTATAGGAATGCAAGAGATTTCTGTGCATTAATTTTGTATCCTGCTACTTTACGAAATTCATTGATTAGCTCTAGTAGTTTTCTGGTAGCATCTTTAGGATCTCTATGTATAGTACCATGTCATCTGCAAACAGTGACAGTTTTACTTCTTCTTTTCCAATTTGTATTCCTTTTATTTCTTTTTCTTCTCTGACTGCCATGCTAAAACTTCCAAAACTCTGTTGAATAATAGTGGTGAGAGTGGGCACCCTTGTCTTGTTCCTGATCTTAGTGGAAATGGTTTCAGTTTTTCACCATTGAGAGCGATGTTTGTTGTGGGTTTGTCATATATGGCCTTTATTATGTTGAGGTAGGTTCCCTCTATGCACACTTTCTGGAGAGTTTTTATCATAAATGGATGTTGAATTTTGTCAAAAGCTTTTTCTCCATCTATTGAGATGATCATATGGTTTTTATTCTTCAGTTTGTTAGTATGGTGTATCACATTTATAGATTTGCATATACTGAAAAATCCTTGCATTCCTGGGATAAACCCCACTTGATCATGGTGTATGATCCTTTTAGTGTGCTGTTGAATTCTCTTTGCTAGTATTTTATTGAGGATTTTTGCATCTATGCTCATCAGTGATATTGGCTTGTAGTTTTCTTTTTTTGTGACATCTTTGTCTGGTTTGGGTATCAGTGTGATGGTGGCCTCGTAGAATGAGTTTGGGAGTGTTCCTTCCTCTGCAATATTTTGGAATAGTTTGAGAAGGATGGGTGTTAGCTCTTCTCTAAATGTTTGATAGAATTCACGTGTGAAGCCATCTGGTCCTGGGCTTTTATTTGTTGGAAGATTTTTAATCATAGTTACAATTTCATTACTTGTGATTGGTCTGTTCATACGTTCTATTTCTTCCTGGTTCAGTCTTGGAAGGTTGTGCTTTTCTAAGAATTTGTCCATTTCTTCCAGGATGTCCATTTTATTGGCATATATTTGCTCATAGTAGTCTCTCATGATCCTTGGTATTTCTGGAGTGTCAGTTGTTACTTCTCCTTTTTCATTTCTAATTCTGTTGATTTGAGGCTTCTCCCTTTTTTTCTTGATGAGTCTGGCTAATGGTTTATCAATTTTGTTTATCTTCTCAAAGAACCAGCTATTTTATTTATTTATTTTTTATATTAAATTGTAATTATGGTTTGAATTTTTTTAAATTTTATTTATTTATTTTTGGCTGCATTGTGTTTTCATTGCTGCATGCAGGTTTTCTCTAGTTGCAGCGAGTGGGGGCTACTCTTCGTTGCAGTGTGCAGGCTTCTCATTGAGGTGTCTTATCTTGTTGCCGAGCATGTGCTCTAGGCATGCGGGCTTCAGTAGTTGCGGCACATGGGCTCAGTCTTTGTGGCTCACGAGCTCTAGAGTGCCGGCTCAGTAGTTGTGGTGCACAGGCTTAGTTGCTCCATGGCATGTGGGATCTTCCCAGACCAGGGCTCAAACCCATGTCCCCTGCATTGGCAGGTGGATTCTTAACTACTGTGCTACCAGGGAAGCCCCCAGAACCAGCTTTTAGTTTTATTGATCTTTGCTTTTGTTTCCTTCATTTCTTTTTCATTTATTTCTGATCTGATCTTTATGATTTCTTTCCTTCTGCTAACTTTGGGGGTTTTTTGTTCTTCTTTCTCTAATTGCTTTAGGTGTAAGGTTAGGTTGTTTATTTGAGATTTTTCTTATTTCTTGAGGTAGGATCGTATTGCTGTAAACTTCCCTCTTAGAACTGCTTTTGCTGCATCCCATAGGTTTTGGGTCATTGTGTTTTCATTGTCATTTTTTTCTAGGTATTTTTTTAATTTCCTCTGTGATTTCTACAGTGATTGATCATTTTAATATGTATAGAAATATTGATTCACAGTGTTGTACTCCAAGGACTAACATAGAATTGTACATCAATTTATAATTCATAAACAAACAGACTAACTCATGGAGATAGAGACCAGTTTTGTGGTTACCAGAAATGTTGGGTGGGGGAGGTGGAACTGAATGAAGGTAGTCAACAGATGCAAACTTCCAGTTAGAATATAAATAAATACTAGGGATGTAATACACAACATGATAAATATAATTAACACTGCTATATATATATATATGAAAGTTGTTAAGAGAATGACCCCTGGGAGTTCTCATCACAAGGAAAACATTTTTTTTCTTTTTCTTCTTTTTCTTCATATCTGTATGAGATCATGGATGTTCACTAAACTTATGTGGTGATCATTTCATGACGTATGTAACTCACATCATGATACTGTATATCTTAAACTTATACAGTGCTATATGTCAATTATATTGCAATAAAGCTAGAAGGAAAAAATTAAATAATGTAGTCTTTAAAGTACTTACACCTAGTCAAAACATTGAATTAAAAATTCTCATAAAGAGCTTTCTTTGAGTTTAAATTCATGGTTATCTTGGCTCAACAATTCAGAAAAATAGAAAAACATATATTTATCCAAGAGATACCTGGTCACAAGTTATTATTTAAGAGTAAAATATTAGAATCTACAAGTCTAAGCAGTATGTAACTTATAATCATTTTAAATTACATATTTCAATTAATAGTATTTTGTAATCTTCACAATTGGTAATTGATTTAGGTAAAAATAAAACATACTGCTCATTTAAAAACTCTTTATTTTGTAAAGAAGTGTCAAATGTTCTTCCTGCCAAAAATTATTTTAAAACAAGAACCATCCTTTTTCAAACTGCTTTAGAACAGTTCACATATTTTGCTAATGCAAGGAAAATTATTCTTCCAGTAAATACATTTTGATGAGACAGACACCAGATGTAGACATTGTTATTTCCTAAAGCAAAATATTTCCAGACTCTTAAAAAGATCCATGAGTTCTTGATATATGGTAAGCTACTTATTTGTACTAAAGACTTCAAGAACATTATGTAGTACTTCATAATTTTCAGCTTTGCAAATAAAATATACTTGCTAATAGTTACCTACTAATCGTGTTGTCTCTACAGAAGTGTTATACAGTGAATAGCATGTAAGTACTCTGCTTCTTGGTAGGAGAAATAAAAGATACAATTAGAGAATCTAAGAAGTAGCAACACTATCATTCTATTAGTTTGCTACTTTAAAAAAATCAAATGCAAAGTAAATCTTCAGTATTACTGAAGACTCAGAAGTAGCTTTGATAATGTATAGAGTTTTTAGATTTGTTTTGTTTTTGTCTTCATAGTGATTATAAATCTAGTGATCTTTTAAATTCATGTACAGTTGAGCCAGTCAGTAGTTCTCCTCAGATAGCTGGGAAATACTATTACTCATTGATCAAAGATCTCAGCAAATCTTAACTGCATGTCAACTATTCAACAAAGGATTTCATCAGTTACTTTTCATTAGAAGAGAAATGTGCATTCCATATGCATTAGTTATCCAGTTAAAAATACATTTTTTATTTCATTTTTAAAGTTCACTTTTTTAGATGTGAGATATACAATTCAGTCATTGAAGGTTTATTGCCTTTTCAGTGCATTGGAAATAATAGCCTTTAATTATTTACAAATACTTTATCTACATTTCAAAATAATTTTCCCAATAGATTTTTAAGAAGATGCAAAAACATGATTTTCCTTAATGTTTTTTAAGATATTTATTCTGAGCACAATGGAGAGATTCAAAAATTATCCATGTGATTAAAATATGTAGAGCATTTTTTATTTGGATACTTGAGGCCAAAGTAGTATTTTGGCCTGAATTATCTAGATAGTAACATTAATTCTTTATTCTTATCTAGCTATATCTTCCCTCATGATGGGGATAAGTTATCTGTTACACAGATGAACATGTGCATATTTTTCTATACAGTTTGTCTAAATCTAACAAGTAGTATAGTCATTCTTTTCATAATGCCAAGCATGCTTTTAAAATGTTTATAGTTCCCCAATGCAATAAATGAATTAGTTCTTTTATCTGTAGCCACAGGGGTAAGACATATAGAGTAATGATGCTTTATGCAATATACATTCACACATACTATCAAAATGAAGCAGATTAAGAAATAAAATTCCTGGGCTTCCCTGGTGGCGCAGTGGTAGAGAGTCTGGCTGCGGATGCAAGGGACACAGGTTCGTGCCCCGGTCCGGGAAGATCCCACATGCCGCGGAGTGGCTGGGCCCGTGAGCCATGGCCGCTGAGCGTGCGCGTCCGGAGCCTGTGCTCCACAACGGGAGAGGCCACAACAGTGAGAGGCCTACGTACCGCAGAAAAAAATAAAAGAAATAAAATTCCTTAAGAGACCAGGCCCCCATGGCATATGATCTTTCTTTAAATATGGTGTAGATGTATTTCTCTCACCATTTCAATGACACATTGAATTTAACATCATCCCATGGTCAGGGGAGTTTTTTTGTCCTGACATGGTCAAGCCAGGACTGTAAAAATTATTTCAGTTCTCTGTACAATGAGCACCTTTCCATAAATTATTGTTTCTTATGTGTGCAGAGAGCATGTCCTAGGGATCATTAATTACTGAGCTCACTGGGCAGGATGTGGGTCTCATGCCACTATTGTTTTATTGTTTTGGGGCATGTCTCATGCTTCTGTCGCATGGTTTTGTTGCTAGGCAAGACTGTTTGGTTTTGTGGTTAAGTAAACCTGCTTTCTTGAGTAATCATTAACTTACAGGGGTCTCCCATATTTTTTCTACTTACAATCCCCCAGTAGGTTTAACTATTTAATCACCTACATTGTCCCTTTACTCTGTCCCTATCATCCCTATGACCCGGAATCTGTCTGTCCTGAACGTCTGAAAGGTATCTGGTTCTGGACCACATCATTCAATTAAATTTCATAAAAACAACAAGTAAGCACCTTAATATGTGCCCATTTATATGAATCAGATGGAATCTTTGGCCTCAAACTGTCATAATCAAGAATGAGACAGAAAATTAATTTTACTTAGCAATTATACTTATGGCACATGCTATATGATTCACTCATTTAATTTTCAAATTAATGCCATAAGAAAGGTAATAACATTATAATTTTATAGGTTATTTTAAGTAAAATTTATACTATAGAGACTGGTAAGTAGGGCTTCCCTGGTGGCACAGTGGTTAAGAATCTGCCTGCCAATGCAGGGGACAGAGGTTTGAGCCCTGGTCCGGGAAAATCCCACATGCTGCGGAGCAACTAAGCCCATGCACCACAACTACTGAGCCTGCGCTCTAGAACCCACGAGCCACAACTACTGAAGCCTGCGCGCCTAGAGCCTGTGCTCCACAACAAGTGAAGCCACTGCAATGAGAAGCCCGCGCACCACAACAAGAGCAGCCCCCGCTCACCGCCACTAGAGAAAGCCCACGCGCAGTAATAAAGACCCAGTGCAGCCAAAAATAAATAAATAAATAAATTTTTAAGAAAGACTGGTGAGTAGCAGAGCTAGAATGTGAATCCAGGTTGAGGCAACTCGAGTTCAGCTTGTAGCCACTGTGCTCTGCTACCTCAGTGATATATACCAGGTGTGAAATAAGCCAGAGCTTACATGCAGCAACTTAATTTTGCTGGAATTGCCGCAGGAGAGATGAGCATTTTCTTCTCAGAGGATGCTCACTCTCTCCTCCTCAGTGTAAACACTTGGAAGAATCATTAAGGAGAGTGGAAGGCGGAGTAAAGATAACAATTCTAAAGGACGATCACATTCACTGTAATAAGGTGTTTATTTCCAATAGAGCATATTTACTTGTGTGAATTGCATTCTTACTGGCTACATTTAAAGCATATAGGCACAAGGTAAATTCTGACCACTTGTGTGTTGTCGTCATATTCTTTTAGATACAGGCTGAAAATATTGAATGAGTCTGTACAGGTGATAAGAATTGCAATCTTCATTTGGACAAGGTATGACCCAGAGCCCTGAAGTATAAATAAAAAGTAAAGTATGTCTCTTTAACACGTTTACAGTTGCAGGCACCCATCAATTTGACATATAATCCCAGTGTCGTTTAATCAACAAACTAGGAGTAGGATTTGTGTATCCAGCACAAAGATACCTCAGGCCCTTCTACAAGTTCTTCAATTTCTTTTCCATCTGTAAAATGAAAAGTATATATGTAGCTATCTATTTTCCATAGACTCTGAGAAAATGAAATGAGATTCCAGATTTAAGATAGTGTGAATATACACCTGGTATGCTTCCTTACAACTGATTACCATAATAGCTTTTGACAAAAAACGAAAAGCTTATTTGCAAAGAGTACAGGTATGTCAGATTCTAGAAGAATCACTAAGTACAAACATAAATACATAAAGGAGGAAAAAACACTATTACAAAGCATGCCAACTCTATATTAATCTGTTCACAGTGGAAGAGCTGATTTTTTTTATTAGTATATTGTATCTATGAACGTTGTGATTTCAATCATCAGTACTGAAAAAGTTGAGAATGAAGTGGCGTGACTAGTATAGTTCAGACTTACAGGAAATGTTCAAATTTTTATTTATTTGGGGACCAGAACCACATATAGTGGCCCTGTTATTTTGGTGTTTATCTTTTAATATGCTGTTGGATTTGGCTTTCTAGTATTTTGTTGAGGATTTTTACATCTATATTCATAAGGAATATTGGTATTGGTTTGTAGTTTTCTCTTGGAATAGTGTCATTGTCTGACTTTGGTATCAGAGTAATGCTGGCTGCATAGAATGAATTAGGGAGGATTCCCTGCTCTTCTATTTTTTGGAAGAATTTCAAAAGCATTAGTGTTCATTATTCTTTAATAATTTGTCAGAATTCACCAGTGAAGCCATCTGGTTCTGTTTTTTTGTTGTTGTTGGGAGGTTTTTGGTTACTGACTCAAACTCTTTACTTGGTATAGGTTTGTTGAGAGTTTCTATTTCTTCTTGAGTCAGCTCAGAGGACGTGTGTGTTTCTAGGATTTTCTCCAATCTATCTAGGTTATTTGTTGACATACATTTATTTAATTGCTTACTAAAATATGCTACTGAACCCCTCTACTGAATTTCTCATTTCAATTATTATACTTTTCAGCTGCAGTATTTTACTTGGTTTCTTTTTGTAATTCTATTTATTGATATTCTCATTTTGTTCACACATTGGTTTCCTGACTTTAGTTCTTTGTCCATGGTTTCCTTCAACTCTTTGAGTATATTGTATATTTAAGATAATTGAGTTGAAGTCTTTGTCATGTAAGTCCAATGTCTGGGCTTTCATAGAGATGGTTTCTATCAATTTGCTTATTTCCTTTGAATTGACCATACTTTGTTATTATTTTGTATGCTTTGTATTTTGTTGTTGTTGTTGAAAACTGGCATTCAAGTATTACAGTTTGGTAACTTGTCAAATCAGATTCTCCCCTTCCTCAGGGTTAGCAGTTCTTGACTGCTGAATGTTTAGCTTGTGTTTTGCCAGTATTTTGAATGAGATTTCCTTGAATCCTGGGAGTCTTAAATAATAGCAGCAATGACAACTAAACCACCTCTTCTACGTTTTGTGAGTAGGCTTTGGGCTAGGACACTCCTTTAACACTTAGCCAGGCCATTTGCGATTCTGCCTCAGCCTTCACTTCTTTTTGCAGTAAGACTATAGATTAGCCAGTAGTGAGATCTTAGGGTCTTCTCAGTTCTTTCTAAGCTTGTACCTTGTCCTGAACATGCACTGTGGCTCTCTTTTTTTCCCAGTGTACTCACGTACTTTGAATGTCCTCCCCAATTTCCCAAAGAAATTCTCCCCTGGACTCTTCCAGGATTTAGAAGGCCTTTTGTGTATCTCAACCATAATCTTTTGCCAAGCAAATGTGGATATTTTGATGGCTTACAGTGTTTTTGTGCAATACCCACAACATATCCTTCCTGAGTGGATATTCCTGAGTATCCACTTAGTGGATTCCGAGATAGATGAAACAGTGACAAGCAACTTGCATCAATCCTTCAGGTCCCCAGAAAGCTTATAACAAACACCATAATTTACAAATAAGATTTGTAATATAAACATGAGGTAAGACTTGGTAGCAGCTGTGATTTTAATGTTTAAGTGAAAACTGGTATAAAACAATGAACAGGAATAGAGTAGATAGAGTGACTCACAAAGACCATCCAATGGTTTGGGGGTTACAATGACCAATTGTCCCTGAAGCCCTTATTATTGTTCACTTATATGTGTTGATAATTCTCCCATTAGGCTAATTTTTTCTTATTTTAATTTCAAACATTTTGCAACAAAAGGTCCTGAACTGCAAGTTGACTTACGTGTCTTTATTAAAATAGTTCAATTGGTCTTGTGATGTTTGACATTAGACAACCAAAACATATATAGCTTCTTGTGTGACTGTTTCATTAACCCTTTGTAAACAGTCTTTACCTACTCCTAAGACAAGCTTGAGACCTACACACCCTCAAGATATGAATTAGGTACATTCATATCAAACATTTCAAGATTTCAAAAAAAATTATACCTTGTTGTTGGAAGAGTATAAAAAAAGACAGCTTCCTATTTGCATGAAAAAAAAATATTAGAATCATGTATGCTGTCAAGAAATTTATAGAGTACATAAAGTGATGTACCAGATAAGAACACATCAGTACTTTTTCTCAGGAAGGAAAAGAAAGCTCAGGATTACCAGGATTTAAATAGTTTATTGGCAAACAATCCCTTTTTTTAGGCTTCTTTCTGAAACTTAAAGATTTGATGGAATAACATATTTATTACTCTTAAAACTCCAGAAAGTAATCTCTGTTCTTGTAGACTCTCTGTGTAACTAGGGACTGGAAAAAGAATGTCCTCTCTGTTTATGTGAGTAATTCCTCAGAAGCATTAATTATTAGATCCCATTTACCAGAATTTTGCACTGAAAAAATGAGAGTGGAAATTGAGTAATTATCTTCTTCCCGTATTGCGTATTATATATTTTCTTTCTCCTTTTTATTTTTCACCAATATACCAGGTAAGATGCAATACTTTTTTTTAAAGATGTGGACCATTTTTCCAGTCTTTACTGAGTTTGTTACAATATTGCTTCTGTTTTATGTTTTTGGGGTTTGTTTTGGCCCCGCGGCATGTGGGATCTTAGCTCCCCAGCCAGGGATCGAACCCACACCACCTGCGTTGGAAAGCGAAGTCTTAACCACTGGATGGCTAGGGAAGTCCAAGATGCAATACTTTTATGATGAGATATTTTAAGTGTGGTTTTGGTACACATACCTGTTCAACAGAAGCAAACATTTTAAGGTTTTAATTATGTTTATTTTAAGTTAGATCAGATTATTTTTTGGTTTATATACTTTATAGTTTATGTCCCACTTTATTTTATATATTCATTCTAATTTATGTCCTTTATTTTAAAAAGAATACAAATGACTTACAAATACGTACAAAATGTAACAACATAAAGTATGTTTAAATAAGTAGGAAAATGAATGAAGAATAAATTAGATTAAACAAGGGCCCAGGAACCAGAGCATGCCTAGTTCCCAATATCCATGCCATCAACTCAAATGCACTTACAGGGAGCAACTTGTGTTTGACATACATTCTTGAAAATCCAATAGAAAGAGGAAAAAATAATTAATTATTAAATATTTAGTATCTATGTTCATGTTGTCCAATAAAGTAGCCACTAACCACATGTGACTTAGTCACTTGAAATGTGGCTAGTCCGAATTGAAAAGTCCTATGTATAAAATGCACTCTGAATTTCAGACCTAGAATAAAAAAAGAATGTAAATATCTCATTAATAAGTTTTATAGAGATTACATATTTAATAACATTTTTGATATATTGTGTTAAGTAAAATATATTATTAAAATTAATTTTACCTGTGTCTTTTCACTTTCAGAGTGGCTACTAAAGTATTTAAAATTACATAGGTGGCTTGCAATTGTAATTCATTATATTTCTTTAGGACACCACTGGTCCATATGGTAAAACAATTTCATTACTCTAGGAAATCACTACTATTCCTAATGCAGGCAGTTCTCACTTTGCATAGTTCTGATATGCATGGATTTCAGTTTCAATTAGTTTAATTAGCTAACACTAGTCCTCCAACACATGATCCAAATTTTAGTTACCACGGCATATTAACTATGAGTTATTGTATAAAGTGTAAATTTCACTGCTAGCTATTCATTCCACAAATATCTAATACATCATGTTCAGTGACCAATCATGACACTTCCTTCTCAGTCTCTTGTGATTGGTTACTGCATATCTGTTTTCAGACAGCATGCACAGACAGTAAAGCATGTACTTGTATTGCCTTCTTGTCTCCAAGTGATAACCCATGTGACACTTTACAAAATGAATAATCAAAAGAGGGTATAGGCCAACAAAGATAAAATGCAATAAATAAAAAATCATAACAATGGAACTGAAATTTTAATTAACTATATATGGAGTTATAAAAGAAATAGTTGATTTTGAAGATGTTGGCACTGCCATCATTTGAGAAACCTAGATATGCAGTCAGGGGAACTTAGTGAAAGCCAATTTATAGACATAAATGAGGAAAGTGGTTGTGTTAAAAAAGATGCAGAGGAAGTGATGCTGGCAAAACTTCACATTAATGAAACTTTCTGAAATTATTTTACATCACTGAAAGCATAAAGAGGAAAATGTGTTGGAAGCTGATGCAAACTTAGAAAGTAATATATAACAATTTGTCAAGGCATGTAAAAGGTGCTTGCTCCCTATCCTAAGTTATAAGGCAAGAGGAAGGCAAGCACGGTTCAAACTACTCTTGATAAGTTTTATTTTTTTTTTTACTAAGAGATAAAACTTTAATTCTCAATGTTTCTTATGGTTTAAATTATAGTACACTTAATATTAGTTTTGCTATTTTTAATTCCCTATACATTTATCCCTAAGTCTAAGAGAATATTAATGTTTTGAGAAAATTTTTTTAATTTTACAGAACAATAGAAAAACATTTTCTATTGATTATTAAGAGAGCTTTGCACAGTTCTAGCTTTAATAGTCATTTTTACAATCCTGCATGGAGGCAAAGTGAGGACTACTTGTATTAAGATCAGGGAGAAATATTTTCTGAGGTTTCTCATAGAAAGGTTATTGTTTAATGTTATGGAAAGCATCTAAATTCCTTACAGCAAAGTCAGTGATGATATCTACTGGACTGTTTTTTGTAACCTCACCAAAGTACTTGATGGCCTCCATAGAACAAGGGAGTTCTGTGATGGGACAGTGTGATGAGATCCAGGGGTAACTGGCTCACTGATCACTTCTCTTTATTCACTGATAGATTTGAGAACGGGCTATCAATATTTAAGGCAAATTTTTATGAACATAGTTTCTTTCTAATCTTAAAAAAGGGAGCAGTGGACCGTTTGGGATTACATTCTAGAAGATATACCACTAATGGGAATATTCTATTATCAGTTAAGTACAAAGGGCCTTATGTTTAAACAAGCAGCAGAATAATATAATTATTAAATTAAATTAGCTATTAAATCAGTTAGAAGAATACTGATGTTTTTAAAAGATATGCATATTCTGAAAACTGACCTTTTATGTCAGTTTTTCTTTCTTGGTTTGAGATGCTGAGCCAGCCAAGTGAGATTTGGTATCAAGATCAAGGTGTAGATCTGTGGGTACTGCTCCTATTTGCCTTTGTTTGTTTGTTTGTTTTGGATCCTGGTGAGTATCTCTTAATACTGGTAAAACTGAGCACTGTCTGGAGTACTA
Source organism: Orcinus orca (assembly GCF_937001465.1). NCBI lineage: Eukaryota > Metazoa > Chordata > Mammalia > Artiodactyla > Delphinidae > Orcinus > Orcinus orca. Next base: position 44,401,908 of record NC_064571.1, read on the forward strand.
ATTGGTTTCATATCTCTTTTTTCCATAGAGAATTGCTTTACCACAGCATGTTAGATCATATCTGAAAGGTATCCCTTCTCCCTTTCCATTAATTCTTCCCTTTATCTTCCCTTTATTGACTATGGAACATTTTCCATTTTCAGTATTTTGATGTGAATTCACTTTTAGGATCCTCACAGGGGCCCTATGAGATAGGGTAGGTATTTTTATTTCCCTTTGTCAAATGAAAACAAAGAGACCACAGGGAGTTGGGTGACTATTTGTGACGACCATGAGAATGCACCTGGCATATTTCCAACTGCTGGGAGCTTAAGTGACTGAGGACCCCAGCTGCTTCCTCTGAAATCCATCAGGGGAACGTGAAGGAAGCCTCCTTCCTAGGTAACAGGAGACTCCTCAGAGTAGCTGGCTTGGTTTGAGGACTCTCAATGGCTATGTTTAATCTTTCCTGGACTAGGGCATTTTCACCCACCCTTACTTCCCTCTCCTTAACCCTGGTTCACAGTTGTGTCATGGTCTAATGACTTTCTCAGCCTTTCCAGTCCCTGCCCAATTTTCTTTCCTGCAGGTATTTCCACTAAGAAAATTAGATCAGGAAGAGCTACTGCTGACTTTCAGAAAGTGAACTATTGCTGGCCTTCCAAAACACAAAATATGCAAACAAAGAAACTTGATGCTGGAGATTACAGCTTGCTGTATCAGCACAATATAGCATTTGCAGGAGCTCACAGGGAAGCCACTGCAGCTATCATACTCTATCTACCAGCACATCTACCTGCTGGAGGAGAATAAGGGCTTCTTTCCCTCTTGCACATTTCAAATTTCTTAAGAGTACAGCTCATTGGTATAACTTAACTAGAACCCATCAGGCAAAGGAGCCTAGGAAAGGGGTCCAGCTCCTGACATGTAGGAGAAGTATAGAAGGTGGGGACTTATACATGATGTCTGTCATTGATAGTTAGAAACAATTCAAGGAACAAGGGCTGTTAAAGACTATTTTTTAGCTAACCATTTTTCTGAACCCATTCAATTTCTTCAGTGCCGTTTAATTGTAGATTTTGTTCTTTAAACTTGACTCCGGTTGGGTCACTGAAATTCCTTAAAATATGACTAATCTAAGGTTCACCATCACTTCTTCCATTACCCAGATGTTTATTTTTCAATCATTTACATACATTCTTTGCCAGCTTCCTTGTCCTCTGCAAGTGACTACTGTGCTAATATAGGAATAGATGGGGTTAGAGAGAGCAAAACATATCTCTGCTTCTTCAGCAATTTCAAAACAAGAGTTTCATTTATTTTTCTAACTTTTCTTTGTGTTTTATTAACCTTTTTGGGGATGTGTGAAATGGTGGTAATAAATACTTGAACATTTAATCTTCTACTGAGCTTACTTAACTTCTTCAAGGGAAAAAAAATCAGAGCGTGGTCCTTATCTTTAAAGCTACAATATTTTGCATTTTCTCTTTTTATTAAATCCCCCACCTGACTCTCCTGTTGAAGGATTCATTTAATTATAGAACATGTGCCATCTTAAGTCACTTATTATTCTAGACTCTGAAAATATAGTAGTGAATAAGACGAAAATGTCCCCTGCTCTTGTGGAACTTTCATTTCTAGTGACAAGAACTATCAATAGTTAAATCAACTGAATGAAAAAAGAAAGGTGATTTCAGACAACAGTAAAGTCTGAGAATAAAATAAAACAATGCAACATGAAAGAGAGAACAGCTGAGTCTGAGCACAGCATAGTTAGGAATGTTTTGCTGAAGAATTGCATTTATTTGGAACCTGGAAGAAAAGAAGTTTCCAACTACTAAGGGGCGGAACATTCTAGGCAAAGGAAACGATATATGCAAACATCTTGATGCAAATTTTCTGGCAGAAAAGAACATACATTCAGGAATGCAAAAGGTTAATATGGCTGTATCATAAAGGAACAAGAGGGAGTTAAGAGAGTTATGAAAAATGAATTTGGACAACCAAATCAGAACCTAGAGGGTTCTGTAGGCACGTTAAATAATAAAATTCTAAGAGCAAGTTCACATCATTGTAACAGTGAAAACACAAGTGTTACGTGTTCTGATTTGCAGTTTTAAGTAAACAATAGGACTAAAATAAGTAAACCATGTTTTTATCAAGCCTTTATTCTATATCACTGCTACATTTAAAAACATTAATTAGTTATCTTTAAAGTAATATAATGAGCATTTTATAATGGGTTTTGGTTTCATTATTTTCACTAATACATACAATACTTTTACACATAAGTATTTTAAAAATCTGATAGTTGTTTTTTTTTCTCTGATTTGCAAAACAGTGTGCTAAAATTAGAAGATTTTGACAACAATGACAATTTCATTGTTGCTTGTAAACTGCTTAAATATTAAAGATGTATTGATTACTTGTCCTGGAAGTCTCAATAGAGATCCATACTGATACAAGTCCTGTATGAATAATCTTTGTGAGAAAAACATTACAAAGTGATAAGAGGTAGAGAAAGGGGAAAGTGTTATAGCAGTGAAGGGAAGGGAGTAAGCATTTTGTGAAGAAATCCATCAGATAACATATCAGAGTTTAGCACCGGATATTACTTGTATTAGCCTGCTGGAGCATCCCCATAGAAGAAAGGAATGTAAGCTTTATTTTCAGCCTCACAATTCTAATGCAAGGCCCTCTCTTCCCCCTCAGAATGAACCCCAGCCCAGTGCATGAGACAAACTCTTCCAAAAGCCTTTGTGCCAGGGACTTAAGTGAAGGACTTTGATCTCTGTCCCCCACTATAGACAGCATAGTCTTGAACAGTTCATCTCACTGTACTTATGTCCACTCAGCAATACAGTTTCTGTGCTGAAAGTACTTCTTTCTAGCACATTATACAAAATAAATATTCAAGAAAATTGTTAAGTTCCTCTAGGGGAAGATAAATAACAACAAATATGAACATTCTTTTTTCCGGACTTGGGTTTAAGAAGCAAGGTTGACAGGCAGACCACTGCAATGCTGTGACTTCAGAAGCATTTTCTGCCTGAGCAGAATGAGACTTCCATTTCATGACTTCATTTTCAAACTTCCTTTTCCTGTACTCCTTCAGAATATGTTTTAATTCATTCAGTCAGTCAGAATTGTTGAGTGTCTACTTTATGTGGGGCAATTTGTTTTCAACATTGAGTTGTGTATACAGTAAGCTGAAGTTAAGTGTGTGTGTGAGTTTCTGAGTGCCAGTATATGTGTTATCTACTAATTTATTATTTTCTCTTCTGCAACAATTTATTTTTCTTTTCTACAACAGTTTGTTTAAAAAAGGTGAAATGTTGCATTACTAGAACTATTTTATGAGAAATAATAAACAGCTTATACAAATTGCATTTTGATTTGGAGCAAGAATAAAATTCTACCTAAATAGTTTTATTTCTTTTTAAAATGATTATTATATGGACTAAAAAACTTACCTTTTTTACTTAGCATTTTATTAAAGGTAAGTGCACATTAAGTTTTTTCTTTCAAATGTGTAACTACCCCATTCCAGTATCATGTTTTATCTCATTGAATACCTAGAGAATAAATACAAGATTACCACTGATTTCATTACCAGAGACAGCATGTACACAAGTGGATAGAAACCTTAGATCATTAAACCATTTCTCACTGAAAACATAACTTAAAATCCTTACACTGCTTATAGCCCCTAAACATCTGTATGATGATCTTTCTATTCTTTATTGCCAAAAGTCATACTTCTGTTACTGAATATTTAACCATGGGTCATTTCTGCTTTTGAGATATAATCTCTCAGACTACTTATTTGATTTCCTGTGTGAGTCTTGCTTCTTCCTTTAGAATAGAAATCATAATGCTTGCCATCAATCTGTCTTAGCTGTGTAGGTTGCCTCATAAAAAAGAATTAAGAGCATACTTTACTTTGGGGATTTATAAAGAATTTTACCCCCCACCCATATCCAAATCCCGCTTGGAACTCTAGGTTTCTGCCAAAATTATGCTTGCTAAGTGCATTCATATTCTCCATGTCATGGAAGTGGTTCAGTCTTCATTCGGAGGCTGCATAGTCCAGCCACTAAATTGGGGGTCTTTGAAGCCCTCTCAGCAGCACACATGGATGGATACCATCTCACATTCTCTGATTACAATCACTCTTCTCAAGAGGAAGTGTCTATCTGTGCCCTTCAAAATCTTAAACCTTTAAATGATGAGGGTCATCACTGACCCAGGTTCCTGGGGTCATAAGCATTAGGGCTATATGCTCATGACTTCCCCGTGATCTCTTCCCTCCTAGCATATTCACACGCACACTCTGGGCTTCCTACATATGCACTACTGGCTTCCGCTTGGGGCAAAATTCATATGTAAACTCTTTTAGCCATCCCATCATCCAGTTGTTCCTTCAGATAAACTCAAATAGCTATTTTTTTAGGACTTTTTTCCCCCTACTTAACTATAAGAAAGATAGTTGGCATTTGTTTAAAACATAGAACCTTAAAAAATTAGCATGACTTACTAATGAAAACAGGAGAACTCCATTTAAACATTTAAAATTTTTGGTGGCTAGCATTGGTGTTTGAATTTTATCTCAAAAGACTAATCAGACTAAGCTTGAAAGCAGCTTTCATGGAGCGATGGATTAAAAGGCCCAATTCTGAGAGGAAAACATTGGCAAGTTTTTAACGATGGCTATAAAAGAAAGTACAACAAATTTTTTCTGACCAAAATTTAAGATTCTTATTTATACATATAGGCAGGATTTCTAGAATTTAGTGTGTGTGTACATGAAGCACACAAATATGATTTTTAAATGATTTTTAAAATTGATATGTATAACAGTTGTCACACTTTAAATGACAAGCGTTGTTCTGGTGTCATTAAAAGAACTGCAGAGCCAGAGTGGGTAAAAAGCCTTTGATAGCTCCTGCAATGGTTTCATTTTAAATACATGTGCCATTAAATTAAGTTATGAAGAACAAGAGTAGGGTGTTAGTGGAGGGGGGTTTGGAATGGCGTGGTACGTTCATCTTTGATGCTCTCCTCTGATACAAATACAAAGCAATCTTGGATGGAAATAAAGGGGAACATTAAGAAAACATAGCTGAGCTCAAAACAAGGATAAACATCTCCAGAGATCAGAAATGGAAAAGAGAAACAGAGCAGTGTGTGTTGCTGAAGCCACACCCAGCTTAGCAGGAGCTATCCTCTGTAGGAAATGGGGACTAAACGTGCTCTAGGTCAAGTCTGACACAGGACCAAGCTCCTTGCTTGCATCCAGAGCCAAGATCAATTTCCCCAGATGTATGAAATAATAAAAACAATAGTGTTTTTTTTTTACCTAATTCCCTGATCTGCAAATTTAGAAGAAGCAGTAGGTCTAGGGAAGTGGAGGATAAGGATGCTTCTGGCAATCAGGAACAAAATCAAGCCACTCTCTGGCTCATCAGATTGACCAATGACTTCTTCAATGAAATGACAAGGATGAAGTTTTGAAATACCATCATAAGAATTGGGGATGCTGGGGGCTGCATGTAGGGGTAGGCAACTCTGTAGTTACTAGGTAATGGTAGGTGAACATAGAAGAAGAGAAGAAGTCAAGGAAGAAAGAGAGAGAGAACAATGAAATCTTACTACTCAGAATGAACCTGCACACCAAGGTTAGAGAGTAAATGAAAAATAAATAAAGTTCAAAATGAAAGACCACCAGCAAAATCAACAATCTGAATTTGAATTTACTCAAGATTAATTTTAGGAGACAGCATGTTAAAAAAAAAAACTTAACATACTTAAGATGTTCATGTATGAAGGAATAATCTCTACTTAAAATTTAAAAGGTAATAAAATAAGATAACCATTAAACCAGTCACAGCTGAAGAATGAATAAATTACAAGATAATATGAGTTAATCACCCAGAATGAAGAAAATAAAGATAGAAATATGAAAGAGCAGTTCAGAAACATGCTAATAAGAGTAACAAGAGGCAGAATTGAATAAATAGAAAACGGTATTTGCCTAACATGAAGTCTCAATAGTATAAATACTAAAATTGAATAGTGACAATTCAAGAAAATAAATTACATCTGAACTTCATTTATAAGCATGGATTTAGCCCTTTAAGTAAACTACCATACCATTCTACTTTTAAGGGAGAAAGCAGTTTAGGAGAGAAAATGAATTGTCCGTCACAATTTATTCAAAGTTTGGAAACTTCAGATAGTATTGTATATAGGTTATATATAGATACATTTTATTGTTATAGTATAAAAACCTACATGGGATGGAGGCAGAGGAATGGGATTAGAGAGGTGGTTTACCTGTGTCTATAATGTTTTATTTCTTTTCAAATGATAAAAAGCCCATGTGACATATTATGATTTGAAAAAGCTCAGTGCCCTTTACATTGTCTTCTGTATTTTTCTGTATGATTGAATTATTTCATTTATTTTAAAGGTATGTGAGTTGAGGGAAAAAATCAGATTTTAATGAAAAATGAATAAAATGTAAAAATAAATGAAGACTGGAAAATCGATTTCTGCCAAGTTAGAGTAGCCTCATTCCTCCAGTTCCATGCTTTATAGCTGAATATCCTTTTTTTTTTTCTTCTTGCCTTATTGCAGTAGCTAGAAATTCTAGTCCTATGATGAATTAGAGTAGTGAGAGTACTCATTACTCTTGCATTGGTCCTGATGTTAGAAAGAAAGTATAATATGAATGTTAGCTCTTTTGTTATGGTCCCACAGGTCCCTGAGACTCTGTTGTTGGTGGTGGGTTTTTTTTTTTTTCTATTTTATTTTCTCTTTGTTCAAACTGGGTAAATTTTATTGATCTGTCCTTCAGGTCACTGATTCTGTCCTCTGTAATCTCTACTCTACTATATATTAAGCCCATCCATTGAGTTTTTATTTTGGTTATTGTATTTTTAAGTTTTATAATTTCCATTTGCCCAAAACTGGAAACTTCTTCAACAGGCAAATGGTTAAACAGGCTGTGATACACCAATATCATGAAACATTAGTCATCAATTACAAAGAACAAACTATTGATACATGTAACAATTTGATGTATCTCCAGGGAATTATGCTGAGTGAAAAAAGCCAATCTCAAAAGGTAGTCTGCTATATGTAGACATGAATATAGCATTGTTGAAAAGTACAGGCATGGAGAATAGATTCAGTGGTTGCCAGAGTTAGGGACGTGTGATGGTAAATATATGAATATATGTTCCCCACTTAATTTAAAGTTGTTTCCTGGCTCTCTCTCTACCCACTGACCCCCTACCCACCCTGCCCTGCCAGTGCCTCTTGCCTTTACTCTGCACTGAGCGACTAGTGTTTGGGGCAGGGGCAGGATCAAGAAAAGTAATCTAATCTATAAATGGGTTCATCCAGTATACTGAACAAAGAGGTCAGAAAACACACACACACACACACACACACACTATTCAGTGGAAGGAGTAAATCAACCAGACAACCAACCAGAGAATCTTCAAGTATTTTGGTTTCATTACGTATGTGTATCTAAGTGTGAAAAAAGAATTTTAGCAAGGAATTTTAATTTTAATATTATGGAGCAGGGTGATTCCAGGAGGCTGAAAGAATCCGTATATTTGATGATTCAATAGAGTCACATCCTGCAGATTTTCACAGGAATCTTCCAGTTCCAGCCCTCCCACTTCCCTCTCCCAGTGTACTGTTAACTAGCAGGACACATGCTGGAAAGATGGAAAAAACAGGGCTTTCCAGTGTGATTGACTCCAACTCAGCCTTGTGAATTCTAGTTAGCTTTTGAAATAGAATACACCACCATGAGCACTGAACCTTTTCTAGTGCATTCTGGCTTATTAGCTATCTGGACATCAAAAATATCACTTAAATCCTTATTTGTCATCTAGGAAAAAAGGTAAAGGTCAGCAGGAATTGGAAGTTTTACTAGGTGGCCCTGTTCAATAGATTTGCAAGTGCAAATCTCAAAAAACTCTCAGGATATTTTATGCTAGAGAATTAAAGGGAAAGGAGGATATGGCTCTACCTTGGTACTATGTAAGTAAGGACCTACTGAAAATCTCCCTCTTTGGATCTAGTCTTTCCTCAGTGGAAATACTGGTTAAGGTATAGATGAAATAAAGGTGACAAGGAAGAATGACTTGTTTTTGAAAATTTTAGGGAAGCTGAAAGAGATAGCTTAAATAGTAGCTAAGTGAAAATTAGAATTGCTTGACATACACAGCATCTTTTACCTCTAACAGAAAAAGCCTTGTGTTACAAATATAAAACACTTGGGGGAAGGATGTTAAGACACTTGAAAGAATTCTTGTGTAAGGTGGATGTGTACTTCATGGTTTAAAAAGAATACTCTCAGTCTAGGTAGAAAGTCTCTCAGATGTCTGTAAGTTTCCCACTCTGCCTCTCATCCTCATTTTTGAGTCTCCAAAAGTTTGCTGCTGTATCATTTTTCTCTCTCTACTACTTAAAGACAATAGCTTTAAAACTGTTCTTTGAAGAGCTCTAGGAATTCTATACAAGTCCCTCAATGGTGAGCACCCACAGCAAAAGAGAGAGATGGTAAGCATCATACCATTCTACCAGAGCAGGTCTGCTCTATTAGTTTTATTTGTTTATGCTTCTAGGCATCATTTTCTTTTGAGTAAAAAAAAAAAAATAAAGTTTGAGAACAAATGTGTTGGCAAATCCCTAGATCTTTGACTGTAACATTAGAAAAACTGTGTCAACATGCTTTGCTATAAAAATGGTATCCATCTATAATGTATCCTGCTGAAATCCATACAGTAAGATGAAAATCCACATTTTAAAATGTAAGGAGAAAAATGATTTTGTAAGTAAGCTGATAAAATCAAATATTAGGTCTGAATCTTAGTGTAGAATTTGTGTTTCTTATTGCTTCTCAGATTTTGATTCAACTAATGGAAGACTAGAGAAATAACACATTAGGTCCTATGTAACAGTTAATAAACCCTCAAATCCAATCAAGGCCCATACTGAAATAGTAGTTGTTTTATTAGTAATACTATAACAATACTAATTAATAATGTTTTAGGTATATTTAAAACTGCGTTAGTCTTCTTTTTTTTTTTTTTTTTTTTTTGCTGTATGTGGGCTTCTCACTGCCGTGGCCTCTCCCATTGCAGAGCACAGGCTCCAGACACACAGGCTCAAATGGCCATGGCTCAGGGGCCCAGCCGCTCCGCGGCACGTGGGATCCTCCCAGACCAGGGCACGAACCCATGTCCCCTGCATCAGCAGGCGGACTCCCAACCACTGCGCCACCAGGGAAGCCCTGCGTTAGTCTTCTTAACATTATTCCTGTATATGAATATGAGGACCCCGTCAGGGCAAATGGTCTGCATCAGGGATGTTTATCATGATTGTAGCTTTGAATCCAGTGAAAGGAGCTCTAAAATTTGGATAGATCTTTTGAAGTGAATATTTTCAAGATGCCAAAGAAGAAGAATTGTTTCCAGAATATAAGGATTATAATCCCATTGTACTCCAGGCTAGCCAGAACACTACCGAAATATTGTATATTGGTTTTGATAACATAATTTAAGAAGATCATTGACAAACTGATGCAGGATCAGTGGATATTGACAAGTTCATAAAGCATCTGAGTACAGTGGAATACCATGTCATCTGATGGGCATTAGAAAGGTTTCTGTGGAAAGTTTAGTCAAGAGAAGCCCTGCAAGATGGTGGTAGAAATTTTCTCTCTTTTCAGTCAAAATAGAAGACTATAAGACAACTGAAACATGTTAGCCGAAAGGCAAAGTAAGACTAACAATTGGAAGTTGTATGAAGCAAATTATACTGATAGAAACAAAATTTATGAACCGATATGTTAAAAAATAGAGTGTGCTTCCTTCTGAAGTCCTACATTTCTTTTCATAGATACACACAGAGTACTAAATTTGGGATTTTATCTGGCCAGAATGTTGGAGAGGAATTCCTATCTTGGAAATGTTTTGTCCTAGATAAACTCAAAGTCCTTTCTAACTCTAAATTGACATGAACTGTTACCGTCATCCTTTGGGAAGTGCTCTTTGAATATTTTGGGACTCTTTACAGCTCAAGTATTTAAAAAGCCTTTGTTATGTTACATGCATTAAGCATACATTTTATATACATTATCCTATCTCATGACATTCATTTGTTCATTCATTCAGTAAATATTTCCCAAATACCATCTGCCTGATAACTATGCTAGGCACTTAGGCTGATACAGGTGGAGCTTAGGTTTCGGTTATTTGGGAAAGATTTGATGGGGAATAATAATTTTGGACTAAGGAAGAGTGAAGTGAAAGAAGACTAGGCCTACACAGCATTCACAGTGTGTTCTCCAGGTAGTCACCTGGGACTTGATCCACTGGGACCTTCTGCAGAACCCCAAAGAATGCATTTCAGAATCATCTGCGCAAGAGACAGAAGAGCAGAGACTTTATCCATGGGGTCCATTGGTCAGGTGTTGCTCCATGAAGTGTTCACTGTCATGCATATCCAGGCCATACCTGCATGAGAGCCTGGCAGGATTTCACAAGCATTTTAGTCAGGTAGTCAGAGAAACCTCATGACAGAAAGCAAGGACTCCACAGTGCAGTTGAAGGGAGATGCTTTCAGGTACACCTATGTGAAGCTAGTTGCTATGGCCATGGCTGGATAAAATGCAGGCCCAGAAGACAGTGAGGTGGTCTACAAGAGGAATCTGAGTCCGCTTTTATCCCTGATTCAGATCTTATCCATTATGAGAATTTAGTCCTTTTACTTTACTCTTTCTCTGCTCCGTCCTTCTCTCTTTCATATCTCTTAAGAAGAAAATATCCTCAAATTTTCTTTATGAAGAAAATTTGTATGAACTTTGTATATCCCCTGTCTACAAATGGAGCTCAGGACCACTTTTGCACATCTAAGGCCCAGGCAGAACTTTGAAATTACTACTTAAAGCCCACTACATTAAGCTTTAAGCAAGACATCTCGCTTCTTGGTTGTTATTTGGGGTGTGCAGCCCAGATGTGTGTGTGTGTGGTGGTGATGTTTGTTTTTTTATTTCCATGAAAATGAAATAAGAATACTGGAGGTTGGTAGAAGAAAAAACTTGACATTATAGATTCAGTATGGGTGGGCACTTCTAGATATCTTGAAAGAAAATAGATCTTATTAGAAACATAAGCACATGTAGAAATTGCCAGTCCTTCTGTGCCATTGGAATGTTCTATTCCCAACTCTGACTCTTAAAAATATAAATAAACATTATCTTCTTTTGTTTTATTTTGGTTGAAGAGAAGTTTAGATGTCTTTGTGGAAACTATATGTGGATTCTGAGGGAGAAAAATGTGTACCCGTTTGTCTCGCTGGTATTCTGCAGTTTGAAATAGTTTGCAATAATTAAAAAGGAAGGGGAGAAAAAACTAAATTACTATCACTTACTACCTGTTAGGGATTTGTTATTTTTTCAAAAAAATAAACTCTCAACTATATAATCAGAAATTCCCTTCATTTATGAAAAAAATTAAAACGAGATGACTTCTGGAATTTAAAAAAAAAGTTAGCTTCCATGTGTCATGTTAATCACGAATGACCTTTCAGAGCCTACAAATATATCAGTGACATTCATACAAACATTTCTCACGAAAGGTCAGGACAGAATTCCTTTTTCTGCTCACTTTTGAATAGAAAGATAATAATTTCTAAGAACCACTATCAGAACTGTTATTTCTAGCAAGATGCATTAAAGAATCACTCAGGTGTTTTCATTTTTAAAGTATATCTGAGTTGGTACAGGAAAGAAGCAAATGTTTTGTGAAATCAGGAGAGAGGTCCGTGAGGTAAAGGAAGAAAGAGAGGAAAAGCATGAGTAGGAGTGAGCTTAAGAATGATGGAAAGTGCTGAATCTGCACAGAAAAAGGTCACTATCAGAAAGAGGAGAAATTAGAATTTAATTCAGGTATAGTTCTTGTGTGTGTTCATTGAGCTCCGTATCTGAATAGGCATCATATTCTTTTTAAATTCTTGGATTAATTTTCAGAATTTCAGACTGTATTGTCAGCTGTGAGACACTGGAGGGAAGGGAAAACGGCTTATTCTTTCCTCTGTCACAGTATATGATAATTGTCTGTTGGACATAAGTAAACTGAGATGCCTTTGGCTATTTTTGAGGCATGAAGAATAAGCATGAAGTCATCAAACGTATTTTAAAAAGCCTCCCAAAATAGAGTGTGGAAAAATAATAAAGCCAATTTTCAACACTGCCTGGAAGATCACTTATGTCTCAAATGAATAATGTCAGACTGATCTGTTTCCATTTTGTGAAAAAGGAAAAAAATCTTGCTTTTTAATGTGGAAAAAAACTTGTTGAAAGTTTGTTATTATGGACAGAATTCTTTTCTAGACATTTGGGTTTTTATGGAGGAGGGGGAGTGCAGCATATGTGGTGAGAGTAGTATTGGGTGGTGTTATCTAAATGTTATTTTTATAAACTGGTTATGTTTTTTTTTAATCAAAAGCACTAATAATTCAATAGAGAGCATACATATTAAATATATTGATAACACCAGATGAAGAAGCCTAAGTTAAGTCCTAGAGGAAAAAAAAATAAGATATTTAATTGACATTGGCAGAAGTATATAAAGAGGTTATGTTTCAATAGAATAAAGCACAGGGGAGTGAGACTATTTGCCTAAGGAAAAATAGACAAATAAAAAATGAAAACTAATTCCTGCAGCCTGGTACAGCAAGAACAGTTTCTATGGAAATAGAACAAAAGGTGAAACATCACAAACACAGAACCTTGTATGCCATGATAATTAAAGAGGGTGCAGAAGTCCATTTGACCTGGCATATTAAATACCTTTAAATATCCTTCTTCTCACAGCAGCCAGAGGGATAATATTAAAATCCTCTAATAAATGTCTATGGAACTTAAAGTAACACCTTCACGTCACAGGCTGCCCTACCAATCCCTGCAAGATCTGGTCCTGCCAGCCTGTCTCATAAACACCTTCACCTTCGTTGCGTATACAGCTCCAGTCTCACCAGCCTCTTGGCTGTTTAGAAAACAAAGTCTTTTCAACTTAGGGCTTTTCCTCTTGATACTTCCTCTCCTTGATAAGCTCTTTATCTAGATTTTTGCTCCTTCTCTGTGTCCTGGTCTGTGTCTAAATGTTACCGTCTTAGAAAACCTTTCCTAACCATGTGTTTGACCACCCTCCCCACTCCTACCCCATCCCACCCCCAGCCGATTACCCTGTTTTATTTTCTTCATTATATGTATCAGTATCTAATGCTGTATTAAGTGGTTTATGTAGTTGTTTATGGCTTGAATTTTCCAGTGAAATCTAAGCTCCATAAACACCAAGAACTTTACCATCTTTTTCTCCTCTCTTTTCCTATCCTTGCGAATGTGATTGACATCATTATAGGACAAAATAAATATTTGTTGAAGGCATAAACATTTGTAAATTAGCCATTTCGAGAAAAAGAAAGCTAAAGAAGAGAAATCTCCCTTCCTGCCATGAAACTATCTCTATGGGTTTTAATGTACTAAAATAACTTCTTGAGGGACGTTAAGGAAACATAATGAACACTGAGTTTATTTAAGGAGGTTTATTAAATGTTAAGGTATAGATTAGGTGCACATTGAAGAAATATACACTGTGCAGTTAGTAAATTGGAAAAAGCTTCTTTTCAGTATCAGGATACCAAGAATTCTAGCTCTCTATTGATTACACTATTTGTTGGAAAATAACATTAAAAAAAAGCATCCCTGCACTGTTATACCACTGTGAATATGGACATTCTTGGTATGCCAGAATTTGTGAAAGCTAATTTAGTCCAGAATATATTCTGTTTGAGGGCAAGATTGTACCTTCTACTGGTGGAATCTGCATGAAACCTAGTAAATCTATTCTGTAATTTATTTATGTAAGGATATATGTTTCACTATATTGATTGCTTAAAAATCTAATAAATGTTCCTTAAACAGAATTTATGTTCTGGATTAAAGTAGGTATTACTTGCTGTTGCAACCTTTACTACTAGTAAAAGTGAATATAAGTGACACATCATAGTTCATTTTAGTATGGTAGTAATTTACACTTCAATTCTCAGTAAGCTTGTATGTAATAACCACCAACGACATTTAAAATAATGAGAGATTCCGTGAAATCATATATAAGAATTATTATGGAAGGGCCTGAAAAGCTTCTCATCCCATCAGTGATGCATAAAGGAGATGTCTGCCTGCCTTTTACAATTTCAAAGTGGAATCTTTTACCTAATGTTTCTTTCATCCTTTTAGGCCTTGCAACCTTCATGCATTTATTTTTCAACTTTTACATGAATATAAACCATCTCTTCCATAATACATGGCTTTGGTACCATTTGACTTTAGCTTATTTTGTTCTTTCTTTTTTTTTCTTTTCTTTCTTTTATTTTTTTTTTTCTAATGGCAAAGTACCTTCAAAAGCAGCAAGCATGCCTTGATTATTTCCAGCTATCCATGCAGATTTCTCTGGTCACACACTGAGAAAACCCCATAGTTACAGGATATTTATGATAGCAGCACTGCTATTTCAGGGAATTACATTATAGTTCACACTAAAAATAAAAGGGCAACACATTTTACATGCTGGTAGCTGGTTTCCCTTGATACACACAGTTGCTTTTTCTATAGAATTAAATTTATCCTTCACCATCTGCTCTTCAAGTATTCCAGAAAATACAATATTGCATCTGAATTCCCCTGAAAATAAGTTATTCTTCCTCCCTACAGACTTCCTTGCCAGATTCATAGTCTTACCTGCAAACAAATGCCCAATATTTGGGGAGCTCCACTAATTTTGTACTTCAGTTTAGAGACAACTTGGGAGAGCATTGTCAGTCACTCCCGTAACATATGGGTGTGATTGACGAGATGACAGAGGCATTTTTTTTTAACATCTTTATTGGAGTATCATTGCTTTACAATGGTGTGTTAGTTTCTGCTTTATAACAAAGTGAATCAGCTGTACATATACATATATCCCCATATTTCTTCCCTTTTGCATCTTCCTCCCTCCCACCCTCCCTAACCCACCCCTCTAGGTGGTCACAAAGCACCAAGCAGATCTCCCTGTACTATGGGGCTGCTTTTCTCTAGCTATCTATTTTACATTTGGTAGTGTATATATGTCCATGCCAGTCTCTCACTTTGTCCCAGATTACCCTTCCCCCTCCCCGTGTCGTCAAGTCCATTCTCTACTAGGTCTGCTTTTTTATTCCCATCCTGTGCCTAGGTTCTTCATGACCTTTTTTTTTTTTAGATTCCATATATATGTGTTAGCATACGGTACTTACTTCACACCGTATGACAGTCTCTAGGTCTATCCACCTCACTACAAATAACTCAATTTTGTTTCTTTTTATGGCTGAGTAATATTCCATTGTATATATGTGCCACATCCTCTTTATCCATTCATCTGTTGATGGACACTTAGGTTGCTTCCATGTCCTGGCTATTGTAAATAGAGCTGCAATGAACATTGTGGAACATGACACTTTTTGAATTATGGTTTTCTCAGGGTATATGCCCAGTGGTGGGATTGCTGGGTCATATGGTAGTTCTATTTTTAGTTTTTAAAGGAACCTCCATACTGTTCTCCATAGTGGCTGTATCAATTTACATTCCCACCAACACTGCAAGAGGGTACCCTTTTCTCCAGACCCTCTCCAGCATTTATTGTTTCTAGATTTTTTGATGATGGCCATTCTGATTGGTGTGAGATGATATCTCATTGTAGTTTTGATTTGCATTTCTCAAATGATTAGTGATGTTGAGCATCCTTTCATGTGTTTGTTGGCAATCCATATATCTTCGTTGGAGAAATGTCTGTTTAGTTCTTCTGCCCATTTTTGGATTGGGTTCTTTGTGTTTTTGATATTGAGCTGCATGAGCTGCTTGTAAATTTTGGAGATTACTAAAGGATTAGTAGTAGTAAAGGATTACTTTGTCAGTTGCTTCATTTGCAAATATTTTCTCGCATTCTGAGGGTTGTCTTTTCATCTTGTTTATGGTTTCCTTTGCTGTGCAAAAGCTTTGAAGTTTTATTGGGTCCCATTTGTTTATTTTTGTTTTTATTTCCATTTCTCTAGGAGGTGGGTCAAAAAGGATCTTGCTGTGATTTATGTCATAGAGTGTTCTGCCGATGTTTTTCTCTAAGATTTTCATAGTGTCTAGGATTACATTTAGGCCTTTAATCCATTTTGAATTTATTTTTATGTATGGTGTTAGGGAGCGTTCTAATTTCATTCTTTTACATGTAGCTATGCAGTTTTCCCAGCAACACTTATTGAACAGACTGTCTTTTCTCCATGGTATATCCTTGCCTCCTTTATCAAAGAAAAGGTGACCATATGTGTGTGGGTTTATCTCTGGGCTTTATATCCTGTTCCATTGATCTCTATTTCTGTTTTTGTGCCAGTCCCATGCTGTCTTGATTACTGTAGCTTTGTAGTATAGTCTTAAGTCAGGGATTCAGATTCCTTCAGCTCCATTTTTTCCCCTCAAGATTGCTTTGGCTATTTGGGGTCTTTTGTGTCTCTATACAAATTTTAAGATGTTTTGTTCTAGTTCTGTAAAAAAAAAAAAAAAAAAAAACACTGTCATTGGTAATTTGATAGGGCTTGCATTGATTCTGTAGATTGCTTTGGGTAGTAGCGTCATTTTCACAATTTAGATTCTTCCAATCCAAGAACATGGTATATCTCTCCATCTATTTGTATCATCTTTAATTTCTTTCATCAGTGTCTTATACTTCTCTGCATACAGGTCTTTTGTCTCCCTAGGTAGGTTTATTCCTAGGTATTTTATTCTTTTTTGTTGCAAAGGTAAATGGGAGTGTTTCCTTAATTTCACTTTCAGATTTTTCATCATTAGTGTATAGGAATGCAAGAGATTTCTATGCATTAATTTTGTTTCCTGCTACTTTACCAAATTCCTTGATTAGCACTAGTAATTTTCTGGTAGCATGTTTAGGATTCTCTATGTATAGTATCATGTCATCTGCAAACAGTGACAGTTTTACTTCTTCTTTTCTGATTTGGATCCCTTTTATTTCTTTTCTTCTCTGATTGCTGTGGCTAAAACTTCCTAAACTATGTTGAACAATAGTGATGAGAGTGGTCAACCTTGTCTTGCTCCTGATCTTAGTGGAAATGGTTTCAGTTTTTCACCATTGAGGACGATGTTGGCTGTGGGTTTTTCATATATGGCCTTTATTATGTTAAGTTCCCTCTATGCCTATTTTCTGCAGGGTTTTTATCATAAATAGGTGTTGAATTTTGTTGAAAGCTTTTTCTGCATCTATTGAGATGATCATATGGTTTTTCTCCTTCAATCTGTTAAGATGGTGTATCACATTGATTGATTTGCATATATTGAAGAATCCTTGCATTCCTGGGATAAACGCCACTTGATCATGGTGTAGGACCCTTTTACTGTGCTGTTGGATTCTGTTTGCTAGAATTTTGTTGAGGATTTTTGCATCTATGTTCATCAGTGATATTAGCCTATAGTTTTCTTTCTTTGTGGTATCTTTGTCTGGTTTTGGCATCAGAGTGATGGTGGCCTCGTAGAATGAGTTTGGGAGTGTTCCTCCCTCTGCTATATTTTGGAAGAGTTTGAGAAGGATATGTATTAACTCTTCTCTAAATGTTTGGTAGAATTCGCCTGTGAAGACATCTGATCGTGGGCTTTTGTTTGTTGCAAGACTTTTAATCACAGTTTTAATTTCAGTGCTTGTGATTGGTCTGTTTATAGTTTCTATTTCTTCCTGGTTCAGTCTTGGAAGGTTGTGCTTTTTAAGAATTTCTCCATTTCTTCCAGGTTGTCCATTTTATTGACATAGAGTTGTTTGTAGTAATCTCTCACGATCTTTTGTATTTCTGCAGTGTCAGTTGTTACTTCGCCTTTTTCATTTCTAATTCTGTTGATTTACAGACCGCTTATGTATGGGTCTTGTTTTTGTATCCATTCAGGCAATCTATGTCTTTTGGTTGGAGCATTTATTCCATTTACATTTAAGGTAGTTATCAATATGTGTGTTCCTATTACCATTTTCTTAATTGGTTTGGGTTTGTTATTGTAGGTCTTTTCCTTCTCTTGTGTTCCTTTAGCATTTATTGTAAAGCTGGTTTGGTGGTGCTGAATTCTCTTAGCTTTTGCTTGTCTCTAAAGGTTTTAATTGCCCTGTCTAATCTGAATGAGATCCTTCCTGGGTAGAGTAATCTTGGTTGTAGGTTTTTCCCTTTCATCGCTTTAAATATGTCCTGCTACTCCCTCATGGCTTGCAGAGTTTCTGCTGAAAGATCAGCTGTTAATCTTATGGGGATTCCCTTATATGCTATTTGTTGTTTTTCCCTTGCTGCTTTTAATATTTTTTCTTTGCATTTAATTTTTGATAGTTTGATTAATATATTTCTTGGCATGTTTCTCCTTGGATTTATCCTGCATGGGACTCTCTGTGCTTGCTGGACTTGGGTGGCTATTTCCTTTCCCATATTAGGGAAGTTTTCAACTATAATCTCTTCAAATATTTTCTCAGTCCCTGTTTTTTTCTCTTCTTCTTCTGGGACCCCTATAATTCCAATGTTGGTGTGTTTAATGTTGTCCCAGCGGTCTCTGAGACTGTCCTCCATTCTTTTCATTCTTTTTTTCTTTATTCTGCTCTGCTGTAGTTATTTCCACTATTTTATCTTCCAGGTCAATTACCCATTCTTCTGCCTCAGTTATTCTGCTATTGATTCCTTCTAGAGAATTTTTAATTTCATATAATGTGTTGTTCATCATGGTTTGTTTGCTCTTTAGTTCTTCTAGCTCCTTGTTAAACATTTCTTGTATTTTCTGCATTCTATTTCTAACATTTTGGATCATCTTTACTATCATTACTTTGAATTCTTTTTCAGGTGGACTGTCTGTTTCCTCTTCATTTGTTTGGTCTGGTGGGTTTTTATCTTGCTCCTTAATCTGCTGTGTGTTTCTCTGTTTTCTCGTTTTGCTTAACTTACTGTGTTTGGGGTCTCCTTTTCGCAGGCTGCAGGTTCGTATTTCCTGGGTTTTTTTGGTGTCTGACCCCAGTGTATAAGGTTAGTTCAGTGGGTTGTGTAGGCTTCCTGGTGGAGGCGACTGGTGCCTGTGTTCTGGTGGATGAGACTGGATCTTGTCTTTCTGGTGGTCAGGTTCACGTCTGGTGCTGTGTTTTGGGATGTCTCTGACCGTATTATGATTTTAGGCAGCCTCTGTGCTAATGGTTGGAATTGTGTTCCATCTTGCTAGTTGTTTGGCATAGGGTGTCCAGCACTGTAGCTTGCTGGTCGTTGAGTGGAGCTGGGTCTTGGTGTTGAGATGGAGATCTCTGGGAGATCTTCGCCTTTTGATATTATGTGGAGCTGGGAGGCTGGTGGTCCAATGTCCTGAGGTTGACTCTCCCATGTCAGAAACACAGGCCTGACACCCAGCCGGAGCACCAAGAGCAAAAAGAGACAAAGGGAAAAACTATATATATATCGTTGCTCCCAAAGTCCACCTCCTCAATTTGGGATGATTCGTTGTCTATTCAGGTATTCCACAGATGCAGGGTACATCAAGTTGATTGTAGAGATCTGCTGCCCCTGAGGCTGCTGGGAGAGATTTCCCATTCTCTTCTTTGTTTGCACAGCCCAGGGGTTCAGCTTTGGATTTGGCCCCGCCTCTGCGTGTAATTCTCCTGAGGGCGTCTGTTCCCACCCAGACAGGACAGGGTTAAAGGAACAGCTGATTCGGGGGCTCTGGTTCACTCAGGCCGGGGGGAGGGAGGGGTACGGGTGCGGGACGAGTCTGTGGCGGCAGAGGCCGGCGTGATGTTGCACCAGCCTGCGGCGTGCCGTGCGTTCTCCCGGGTAAGTTGTACCTGGATCATGGGACCCTGGCAGTGGTGGGCTGCACAGGCTCCCGGGAGGGGAGGTGTGGATAGTGACCTATGCTTGCACACAGGCTTCTTGGTGGCTGCAGCAGCAGCCTTAGCGTCTCATGCCCGTCTCTGGGGTCCGCACTGGTAGCCGCAGCTTGTGCCTGTCTCTCGTTTAGGTGGCGCTTTTAATATTCTCTCTTCACACGCCGCCAGATAAGCCTCTTGCCTCTTAGGCAGCTCCAGACTTTTTCCCAGACTCTCTCCCAGACTCCCTCCCGGCTAGCCGCGGTGCACTAACCCCCTGCAGGCTGTGTTCACGCCACCAACACCAGTCCTCTCCTGGCGCTCCGACCGAAGCCCAAGCCTCAGCTCCCAGCCCCGCCCGCCCCGGCCGGTGAGCAGATGAGCCTCTCGGGCTGGTGAGTGCCAGTCGGCACCGATCCTCTGTGCGGGAATCTCTCCGCTTTGCCCTCCACACTCCTGTGGCTGCGCTCTCCTCTGCAGCTCCGAAGCTTCCCCCTCCGTCATCCACCGTCTCCGCCCGCGAAGGGGCTTCTTGTGTGTGGAAACCTTTCCTCCTTCACAGCTCCCTCCCACTGGTGCAGGTCTGTCCCTATTCTTTTGTCTCTGTTTTTTCTTTTTTCTTTTGCGCTACCCAGGTACGTTGGGAGCTTCTTGCCTTTTGGGAGGTCTGAGCTCTTCTGTCAGCGTTCAATAGGTGTTCCTTAGGAGCTGTTCCACATGTAGATGTATTTCTGATGTACTTGTGGGGAGGAAGGTGATCTCTGCATCTCACTCTTCCACCATCTTGAAGCTCCTCTCCATTTTTGTTTTAATGATGGTTTTAAGAAAAAGTTATTGCTGAAGAAGCTATATGGTTTTTGTTTGTTTTTCTTTATTCATTCTTTCAACAAAAATTTATTAAAGTAACTTTTCTTAAAACAGTTTTGGAAAGAATTGTACTAACCCTATTTATACAGAATAAGTCAGAGCTGTATGTTGCCATCATTTAGGGGAGTCTGAAAGGACACTTATACCCTCTCGACCTAATACAGTTTACCAGTACAGGTAGTACAAACTAAAACTTAGGTCCTTTGGTGTCTTTTGGAAGCGTCCTTTAAGAAAAATCCAAACCTGCAAGTAGCCATGTTAATTATTTCTGTGTGACTAATTTCTTAAACAGCAGGGCTTTAGGGAAATCTCGAGGTCCTTGTCTTTGGACAGGAGGAGAAAGGCAGAATTAGGTTCTGAATACTGGGAGGACTTGGCCTTTTATGTAGTCTATAGTCAATAGATATTTGTTGAGTGAATATGAGAGGGTGAATAGAAAACCCTAAAATAAATCTGCCCTATTATAAGATATTGCCCTGAGCCAGTCTTTCTTCTAGGCTTTCAGATTTTGCCTTTGACTTTCAAATTCAACTGAAGTCCTACTTCTCTTCAGCCACTGGATTCTATCTTATAACAGGGAAAGAAGATGCTTCATCCACATTTGATATTGTTAGTTTCCCAGAGGTCTCAAAGCATTATCATATCAATCTTGATGTGACAACCAGGGAATTCCTTGGCTATAATTAATTAGTCCTAAAACACTCTCACATTAAAAAATTTAACCAGAGGTCCCTGAAAAGTTTGTAGCCACTTAGAAATGGTGCGATTGATGTGTCACAAATTGGTGAATGGCTGAGAAAGTGAAAAATATATGAAAGTTTGTACATGAGCTGATTATCTAGGGATCAGATGAACCTGTTAAACTTCCCTGATTGTTCATTTGTGAAATAGTAAGTTCAGAATTGATGTTGCTGTAGTCACCTTTCTTACACTGTGACTGATTGCACCTCTCTTCTCTGTGGGCATAGAACAGGCAAGTGTGCAGCGCCAGAAAAGAGGACGATGCATGAGCTCCCCACCATGACTTTTGGCCTAAACTCATGTGAGAGAGATTCCAAGGGACCCTTATTGTTGACATCACTTCCTTGAAAGTACATCACAGAGAGAATCTTACTTTGCCAAGGGCATTGTTTTAGTTGAGAACAATTGCCATGTTTGGCACTTAGTGTTTTTCTTTGCTTTGCTTGTTTTTGTATAGCAAATTAGGAAAAACACACACACACAATTTCATTTTCACATTATTATTTTTTTAAAGGATCTCTTCAGAATCATATAATTTTAAGGCTGAAAGAGACCTCAAAAGCAATCTAGTTTTTCTCTAATGCATAAATCCCTTTATTTCATCCGCTAAAATGATTTATAAGCTCAAGCACTTTAAATGACTTGCAACTTACTGCTTCATCAAACATCTTATTCCACTTTAGCAGCTTTGAGTGTGAGAAAGTTTTTTTTTTTTTATATTGAGTTGAAATCCGTACCCCTCACCTGTCTGTAACCTGAACCCATTAGTCCTAATTTTGCTTTCTGGAAGTACACAGAAACAATAAGCTCTCATTTATTTGGTAACCTCTCACATATTTTAAACTATCTACTGTATACTCACAAGGTCCTTTTAAAATAATGAATCACTCCAAGTTTCTGCAAGCATTTTTTTTTAATTCACAGATATGCAGGTTTTTAAGAAATGGAAGAAATTTTGGAGATCATCTAGTCCATTTTTTTTTTCTACAAAGACATTCCTACAAAGTACTTATGCTGGAGATACTAATAGTAAAAAGTACACAGTAAGATCCTGATCTTTCGTCTCCTTATGCCTGTGATTCTTGAACTTGGGACTCCTCTTCCTGGAGTTATATGAAGGGAGCCCCAGGGTAATCTTACTTTTCCTTAAAGAGTTTATCAAAAGAATCCTCATTTTTATGTTAGAAAGAAACATTGACAGAATAAGAATTTTAATATCAACTTGACATGAAATACAAGGTTTCAAATACTTTCAAACTTTCCAGGGGTAGCTGCTATGGACTGAATTATGTCCCCTCAAATTTATATATGTTGAAGCCCTAACATACAATGTGATAGTATTAGTATTCGAAGATGGGGACTTTGTAAGGTAAGTATGTTGTGATGATCTCATGAGAGTGGGCACATTGTGCGATTATTTTCCTCGTTAGAAGAGACACCAGAACTTTCTTTCTCTCATATTCTCTTTCTCTCTCTCTCTCTCTCTCTCTCTCTCGCTCTCGTTCTCGCTCTCACTGTCTCGCTCTCTCTCTCTCTCGCTCTCTTTCTCCACCGTGTGAGAACAACCAGAAACTGACCATACTGGCACCCTGATCTAGGACTTCAAGCATCCAGAACTATGAGAATATTCATTTCTGTTGTCTATGCCACCCACACTGTGGTATTTATTTTTGGAAGCCTGAGCAGACTAAGATAGCAGCTTTGGTGTAGGCCTGTTCCTCTCAGCCAAAGGCAATTTGTCAATATCTGAACACATTTTTTGTTATCACAATTTGGAAATGCTACTGGGATCTATTGGTGAGGGGCCAGGGATGCTGTTAAACATTCTATAACGCACGGGAGGGGTACCCACAACAAAGAATTATCTGGTCCAAATGTCAAGTTGGGGTTGAAAAACTCTGGACTTGGTTACCAGTAGGGTACCATTGGGTAACTTAGTGGAATGTTTATTATTCATCACTATTTGTTATTCATCTTTTAAGTGCAGAATATTAAAAACTGTCATAAGAGGAATGGTTTTTCTAAAATAAAGGAGGCTAGATGATTTTTCTCTTTTCACCAGCTCTGGATGAATTTATAATGATCTCCAAGCAGATTTCTTGTTCTTATTTCAACAGGATCTTTGTTGTCCTGTGAAGAATGTTGATTACCTCATATCTCAAATAACCTCAAATAACCGGGCCCTTAATGTTGAGGCTGCATTTCAGATATAGCTTTTATTACTCAGGGTTATTCACAAGCAGAACCAATAGGCCGTGTGTGTGTGTGTGTGTGTGTGTGTCTGTGTGTCTGTGTGTCTGTGTGTGTGTCTGTGTCTGTAAAGAGATTTATTTTAAAGGAAGTAGCTCATAAGAGTTATGGAGGCTGGCAAGTCTAACAAATGATGGAGATCCAGCCAAGAGCTGATGTTGCAGTTCAAGTCTAAAGGCTATCAAGCTGCAGAATTCCTTCTCGCTGAGGTCCAGTCTTTTGTTCTATTCAGGGCTTCGACTGGCCGCCCACATTATGGAGAGCAGTCTGCTTTACTTAAAGCCTACCCATTTTAATGTGAATCTTATCCAAATCACCATCACAGAATTATCCAGAATAATGTTTGAATAAATATCTGGGCACTGTGGCCCAGCCAGGTTGACACACAAAATTAACCATCACAGTGCTTCTTTCCTAATCATGTTGTGTGTTAAACCCCATATTTTCTCACTCTACACCTCTTTAAAAGTGCATAGAATATTGTTTTAAAGTTATCATATATAATAGTGAAAAAGTAGTAACTTTAACAAATGTAAGTAAATCTCGTTATATTTATTTATTTTTCATTTTAAGCCTACCTTACTATGAATTTAATTTGGAGTATTCCAAAATTGAAAGCAATTTATTTGAGTAAATGTAAGAAGCACAGCCCATAAGTAAAAATTGGACTATCTCCTCTGCTTAGAACTGGATGTCCTTCAAATCCAGCTTAGTAAAAATTGGTTTATTCCCTGTGTAAATGAGAAAGAAAATAAACGGTAACAAAACAGTTTCAGAAACTTCCTAGCACCGGGACATGCCATATTTATGTAACAGTTTAAAAATAATTTACCAGTATAGTCAGAAGTCATATACCAGAGTAATTCCTTTTTAAACACTGGACATCATCTTTTCTTGAACATCACTTTCATAGCATCCAGTCTTGGTGCTATGCAGTATTTGTTTTGCAAAGTTGCCAAAGTTCTCAGGCATTTCAGTGGATTTTTAATTTTTTAAAACAAATTTGCTTGTTCTCAACTTGCTTCTGTACTTAAGAGAGCCACAGTAGTTTATCTGGAGAAGTCATAAGTATTATTTATTACTCATTTTAGCATTGGAAGTCTTTTTCCATTAACACCATTAGTGTTTGAATAATATGCATAAAGCACCATAGAAATCTAGAAAAATTCTATGAGTATTTAATGTTTTTTTCAAATAAATTTATTTATTTTTTTTGGCTGCCTTGGGTCTTCGTTGCTGTGCGCGGGCTTTCTCTAGTTGCAGCGAATGAGGGGCTCCTCTTGGTTGCAGTGCGTGGGCTTCTCATTGCGGTGGCTTCTCTTGTTGCAGAGCATGGACTCTAGGTGCGCGGGCTTCAGTAGTTGTGGCTCACGGGCTCTAGAGCACAGGCTCAGTAGTTGTGGTGCACGGGCTCAGTTGCTCCACGGCATGTGGGATCTTCCTGGACCAGGGCTCGAACCTGTGTCCCCTGCATTGGCAGGTGGATACTTAAACCAGTGCACCACCAGGGAAGCCCGAGTATTTAATGCTTAATGTGTGTGTGTTGGTATTATGAAATCACTTGTTTACTGCAAGGCATTTGATGTTAAGATAAGACTTTGGTACTGCCCTGCCCTCCTCCCTCTCTCCCTTCCTCCCTCCCACATATTAGCCCAGAGGTGATATGACTCTCTATACTTTTCTGGGTTCAGGATTTATGTACATCATTTTCCTTTCATGGAAATGTAATCTGTCCTATAAATCACCACAAGGCCTTCAGAATTAACAAATGTGAGGAACAAATCTGTGCTGAAGATAGTCCTCTGTTTGGATACAATGAGTCATGTACAATTCTCTTTTGGTTGTCCTAACTGGGAAAGTTCATATGAATTTTCATTCTATCTTCATGGAATAGAATGGGTTAATCGACCTACGTTCCAGTTTTGTTCAATGAAACATGTCAGGAGAGAGTTTCTGTTCTCACTAACTGTATGGAGAACTGCCTTTTCATAAAGTTTCAAACTGAGAAAAATCTCAAGGATATTTTCGAACTAGACCCAAAATTGTCTTTAGTGCTCTATAATTTGAATGAATTTTTAAAAACTAATAAATGGATTCTAATATATTAGAGAAAACCAAGGTAAGTAATTCCTCAAATTCTCATGTGGCATTTGCTATGATACTAATTATCATGAGGAAATAGAAGTGATTAAGATATGGGGCTGCTCTCAAGAAACTTACATTCTAGATATCTAGAGAAGATAAGTTCATAAATAATGAGACTTCAAAGCAATATTTGAAACATGGTACAGTAGAGGTAAACTGTATGAACAAAGTTTAGAGAAGGTTGTGATCATTTTTAACTCACATGGGTAGGTCTTGGGGGAATGATGAAAATATTGAGAAATAGGGTAGGTTTGCTCTCAGAGGCACTTGGTCGAGACAGGATGTATTTTCAGGACTACAGCTGCTGCCCTTGAAGGTAGTAACTTTCTCAGGCAGATCTTCACTGACTTATTCAGAATCTACTTGCTCCTTTGTTTGTTGAACAGTTGGACACACCTGACTTCAGGGGTTTCCTAGTCAGGCTAAAGCTTCATTTTGAAAGCATTAATTTTTGACCAGTAATATAAAATGTTTTTGTTCTCTAGAGAATAACAAATTCCACCAACTTTACAGCCATTTCATTTTATGTGTGTGTGGAGAGGTCAGTGAGGAGAGGGTAGGGGGTGGGGAACTCAAGGATGTTACAAAGGTGTGTTTTAGAGGTAGAAGTCAGATATTTATCAGTCTGAGGAGCAGCTTGCTCCTCCAAAGTAGGATCAGCAATAGAGCAACAGGTAAAGCTTTCTGCTTCTCAGAAAAATAAGATTGGCCATTCTTCCATTCTACAAATGCTGCATAGTTTTAGAATGGGAAATAGGGAAATACTAAATTGAAGGATGAGCTGGGAAAAAGATGTGATGTAAATGCTTTGAGGATCCAGAGGGGAGATTGTTAGATCCTAGATCGTTCTGTTATTGTTAAAAAAAATTTTTTTGGAAATAATTGTTTTTACTCTTTTTTTTTAATTAGTTTTTATTGCTTTACAATGTTGTGTTTAGTTTCTACCGTACAGCAAAGTGAATCAGCTATACGTATGCATATATCCCCTCTTTTTTGGATTTCCTTCCCATTTAGGTCACCGCAGAGCACTGAGTAGAGTTCTCTGAGCTATACAGTAGTTTCTCATTAGTTATCTATTTAATACACAGCATCATAGTGTATATATGTCAATCCCACTCTCCCAATTCATCCCATCCACCCCCTCCCCCCTTGGTATCCATGCATTTGTTCTCTACGTCTGTGTCTCTTTTTCTGCTTTGCAAATAAGATCATCTGTACCATTTTTCTAGATTCCACATATATATATGTTAATGTGCAATATTTATTTTTCTCTTTCTGACTTACTTCACTCTGTATGACAGTCTCTAGGTCCATCCACATCTCTAAAAATGACCCAATTTGTTTCCTTTTTATGGTTGAGTAATATTCCATTGTATATATGTACAGCATCTTCTTTATCCATTCCTCTTTTGATGGACATTCAGGTTAGTTCCGTGTCCTGGCTATTGTAAATAGTGCTGCAGTGAACACTGGGGTACATGTGTCTTTTTGAATTATGGTCTTCTTTGGGTATATGCCCAGTAGTGGGATTGCTGGGTCATACGATAGTTATATTTTTAGTTTTTTTAAGGATGGAAATAATTTTAAATTTACAGAAATTTCACAAAAATAGTTCAGAGCATTCATGTATATATACCCTTCACCCAGTTTCTTCCAAATGTTAACAGCTTACTTAACCATGTTACAAATATTGCAATCAGGAAATTAACATTGATACAATATTATTAACTATTAACTAAACATTGATACAACATTATTAACTTAAAAGACCTTATTAGCATTTCACTAATGACATCCCATAAGGCTGTTTTTCTGTTCTAAGATCCAATCAAAAATCCTGCATTGTATTTAGTTGTGTCACCTTAGTCTCCCCGAATCTGTGAAAGTTTTTCAGCCTTTTAATTTCATTAAAATGGAATCATACAATATATACTCTTTTTGTCTGCTTTTGCTCAGCATAAATTTTATATTCATCTGTGTTACTGCAAATAACACTAATTCTTCCCTTTTTATTTTTGGATATTATTCTATTTTAAGAAAATAACTCAATTTTTTATATTCATTCTTCTGTTTATGGACATTTGAGTTGTATCCATCTTGGGCCTATTATGAATAGTCTCTATGGACATTCAAATCTAAGTTTGTTTATTTGTTTTTGTCTTTATGGACACAATTTTTAGTTTTCTTAGGAATGGAATTGTGGGGTCATATTGTAGGTGTATGTTTAAAATGACAAGAAACTGCCAAACACCCTGACAAAGTGATTTTACTCTTCTTTTACATATTTGCAATCGTATCAGAGTTCCAATTGCTACACTTTTTGCCAACATACATAATTGACAGTCATTTTAAATTTAGCTTTTCTTTCTGATGTGTAATGGTATCACACTGTGGTTTAATTTGCATTTCCCTGATAACTAAAGAGATTATGCATCTTTATGTGCTTTTTGACTATTCATATGTCTTCTTTTGAATTGTCTATTTAATTCTTTGCCCATTTTTATCTTTTTTTTTTCAGTTGTAGGAGTACTTTATATATTCTTGATTCAAGTTCTTTGTCAGATGTATTTTTTCCAAACGTTTTCCTCCCAGTTAGTGATTTACACGTTTATGTTCTTGTTTTTTTCTCTAGATCATGTTAAAAATTCAGACTTATTTGCAATCATATACCAGAACTCTACTTGAGCTCTCTGAAGCAAAAGTAGGTGAGTTTGGGGGATTTACTGTAAGAATATAACAATATATCACGAATTAGAAAAGAGAGATACTATCAGACCTCAGAAAAGAATTAGAACAATAGACTTTATGCCAAATAGAAAATTGTTCTCCCTGTTTCTGTCATCACATTCTATTTTTCAGCCTCCCTCTTCCACTTTTAAGAATCATTGTGATTACCTTGGGCATACCCAGATATTCTAGGTTAACATTTTTTACTTAAAGTTAGCTGGTTACACCTTTAATTCTATCTGCGAACATAATTCCCTTTTGCTGTGTAACGTAACATATTCATATTCCAGGAATTAAGATATGGACATCTTTGGGGGAGCCATTATTCTACATATCTCAAATGAATTTCTCCTCTTTAAGACAAGAGTGCTAATAATTAAATGCCTCGAAGTTATGTAGTTGACAATAGTAATATTTGTATTTGGTCTTAATGAATTTTGATACTGCCTTTAGATCAGTGTACATATGAAAATCGAATAGATTCTAGAAGAGTTTTGGTTGATCTTCATGGTACTTTTGAAATCTTATTCCCTGATAAGTTACAAGAGGCCACTAATGAGGACCTATTTCACGTACAATGCCTTGAGACATCCTTCACGTGTGAACATGGACTTTTATCATTTTTCTATTTAATTTTGCCATTGAATGAGTTGGAAGACTAATATATTTGTATGATCCATGGTTCCTCAGTTTGTGGCAAATGGGCAGAGTACTGAAGGAATATTAGGATTTATATAGAAAAGAGGGATTAGGGTGATGATATTTCTAGAAGAGAAAACTCTACCTGCTCCAGGAAATATGAGTGATTCAGTGTCATTAAGTGTAAGCTATAAACTTAGGTACCCAGAGACGAAGGTACAAAGATAAATAAGGTCTAGATAGGGGTCATAAAAAATAATTTTAATTTTATCCTAAAGTAACTGTGAGTATTAATAATTTTAAACAAGGAAATATTTGACTAGGATTTGTATGGTAGATCGATTTATAAACCCCTTAAATTATATTATTTTTTCTCTTTTTTTCCACCCAAATTTGTGGTGGAGATTTTAAGATGTGGTTGGATACAGGGTATATCTAAGATATAGCCAAAAGCATCCCTCAGTGTCCTGAATGTGGTATGAGAGAAAAAGAAGTGTCAGTGATGATTCCATGGGTTTGGACCTAAGCAATTTGAATACTGAACTTAAAATTCACTGAGTTGAGGAATAGAGAAAACATATTGAGAACTGAGATAACTAAGACATTGCTTTTGGTCAGTTTATTAATTAATGCTTTTTAGAAAGAAATCTAAATGAAGATGGTAAGTGGAAGCAAGGTATAAGAATCTGGATTTCAAGAGAAAGGTCAAAAATAGAGGCATCTATTTGGGAGTCATCAACACATAGAGAATCTTTAAAACCATGACATCAGATGAAGTATTTAAGAACATGAGTGCAGGGCTTCCCTGGTGGCGCAATGGTTGAGAGTCCGCCTGCCGATGCAGGGGACACGGATTCGTGCCCCGGTCTGGGAGGATCCCACATGCCGCGGAGCGGCTGGGCCCGTGAGCCAAGGTCGCTGAGCCTGCGCTTCCGGAGCCTGTGCTCCACAACGGGAGAGGCCACAACAGTGAGGCCTGTGTACCGCAAAAAAAAAAAAAAAAACCAAAACAAGAACATGAGTGCAGATTAGAAGGACAAGGCCCAGAGTTATTGTAACATTTAAGGGTTTTGTGGAGAGAATGAAGAACCAGTCAAGAGAATGAGGAGGAACACTTCGTGAGATAGGAGGAAAGCCAGGAGAATGTGATGCCTTGAAATCTAAATGAAGAAAGTGTTTCAAGAAGGAGAACATGATTAAATACGTCAAATGCTGAAGGTAAGTAAAGTAAAATGAGGATTCAACTGACCAATAGAATTAGTAGCATGAATATCATAGATAACTCTTACAGGAGTCAATTTAATGGAGTGGTATGGATGAAAGCCTATTTAGAGAGGAGTCAAGGCTAAGTGAATTGGTGACAAATCAATTGGTATAGACCAATCCTTAAAAGAATTTCACATCTAAAGTGTGGTAGATAAAATTCAGAAATTATCCTTGGAACATCTGAGTTCACCCACGCTCAGTGTACATGCCCTGTGTCACCTCTCCTTGAGTGTAGATGTAACTGCATCTGGATTTCACCCCATGATTCGTTTATATTACAAAGGTGAAGAAATTTTTGCATTTGCAATTAAGGTACCAAATCAGTTGACTTTGAGATAATCAAAAAGAAAATTACTCAGGTGGCCCTGGCATAATCAAATGAGCTCTAAAAGGGACAAGGCATCTCCAGAAATCAGAGATTCAACGTGTGAGGTCAGTTCGTCTCCTGTCCTTGAAAAAACAGCAAACCGCTATGTTCTGAGAGAGTCTGTGAGCTGGAGTCTTATCTAGGAGCTTAGAGGGGCCTCCAGCAAATAGCCAGCAAGAAAACATGGAACTCAGTCCTACAACTCCATGGAAATGAATTCTGACAGGAGCTAGTAAGCTTAGAAGAGGATCCCTATGGACCCCTCATTTGAAATCACAGTCTCAGCTGACTTTTTTTTTTTGTGGTACGCAGGCCTCTCACTGTTGTGGCCTCTCCCGTTGCGGAGCACAGGCTCCGGACGCGCAGGCTCAGTGGCCATGGCTTACGGGCCCAGCCGCTCCGCGGCATGTGGGATCTTCCCGGACCGGGGCACGAACCCACGTCCCCTGAATCAGCAGGCGGACTCTCAACCACTGCGCCACCAGGGAAGCCCCCCAGCTGACTTCTTGATTCAACCCACTGAGCTCCTGAGTAGAGAACCCAGCTAACCTATGCTTGACTCCTGACCCATAGAAATTGTGAGATAATTATTTGTCTTGTTTTACACCACTAAGTTTATGGTATTTTAAGGCACACTTTTAAAATAGGCAATTATGTTTTGATAGACAATTAATACAAAAGGAGTTCAGGAAAATAAAGCATTAGCTAAAGGAGATGTAGAGGTCATGAGGGCTTTTCTTTTTAAGATGTCTGTATGCTGATGGGAAAAAATGATGCAGGAAAAAAATGATTGGATATAGTGCATGAATGGATGAGTTGGCTTTACATGGACAACTTATACAGTAGCAGAAGAGAAGGCAGAGTATATTGGTACAAATGATGGCAAATTGGTTGATGTGATAAGGATATGATAAAGTTCTTTGCAGATTTTATTATTTCTCAGTGAAATAGGGGCTAAAGTAATGAGCTGAGTGTGAAAATAGTTGAAGCTTGGGGAGAGGGAATAAAGTGTGAAAATATCCTTTAGGAGAGTAAGCCATTAATTGGAATACAGATACATAGCAGAATTGCTACTAATTGATTAACAGAATTGCAGTGAGAATTGATAAGTGAATTTAAATTAACTAGTCGCAAAGATTGCATGTTTTCTCTAGTCAGATTGAGTGGCCTTAGTGAAGGGAGAATAGAGGGAGAGTGGGGCTTTCGCGTATGAGTGCTAAGGAGGGATAGACTGGCAAGGGAGGTGAAGGTGGATGAAAGGGAATTATTGCAGTGATGGAACATTTTCCAGGTTGACATGTGTAGCTCAGATTTATTTTTTAACTGATGTATCATTCCATTTTGAGGTATACCACTATTTATCTCTTCAGGTGGACATTTAGATTGCTACCACGTTTTTTGTTATAGCAAATAATGCCACAGTGAACATACTTGTGCCAATTTATTGTGCATATGTGTAAATATACTTCTAATGTATGTATCTAGAAGAAAACTGTATGGGAAATAGGTAATTTTCCGTTTTAGTAGTACTGCAAATTATTCTCAGGAGTAGCTGTAATTTACATATTCCCACCAATGATATATTGATACTAGCCTATTCTACCTTTCCTCACGCCCTGACCAACTGGTTTTTTTTATTATTAAAATTTTTTATTTATTTAATTTTATTTTTTTATTTTTGGCTGTGTTGGGTCTCCGTTGCTGTGCGTGGGCTTTCTCTAGTTACGGTGGGCCAGGGCTACTCTTCATTGCAGTGCGCAGGCTTCTCATTGTCGTGGCTTCTCTTGTTGCAGAGCACGGGCTCTAGGCACACAGGCTTCAGTAGTTGTGGCACGTGGGTTCAGTAGTTGTGGTGCATGGGCTTAGTTGCTCCGCAGCATATGGGATCTTCCCGGGCGAGGGCTCGAACCCGTGTTCCTTGCATTGACAGGCAGATTCTTAACCACTGTGCCACCAGGGAAGCCCCCTGGCCAACTCTTGATAATGTGGAATATTTTAGCCAACATATTTGTATTTTCTGTTTAATTTATTGCTTTTACCTTAACGTTTTTCCTACTTTATTTCTATTTTTAAAAAATAACATTTTTAAAGCATATAAATTTTCAATAATATAATCATGTTGCCCATTTAATGTGGAAGTTGAGCATTGCAAAGTTTAAAATCTTCTGCAATGTGTCTTTTCCTGGTTTTGTTTTCACGTGAACACTTCTTATAGCCTTAGCACATAACTATCACTACTGGCTTATTGTTTATGCTTCCAGGTAATTATATTCATTTCAAACTAATGCAAATATATGTTACTTTTATTTTTGCTTTTTTACGTAATGGGTTACATATACATACTATTATTCACTGTTTTCACATAGCAATATATCTTGGAAATCTTTATGTCAGTTCATAAAGGACTTCTTATCTTTTACGTCTATATAACATTCCATTGTCTGAATATAATATAATTTCTTCACTGAATTCTTTTTTCTTTCTCATTTAGATTGTTTCCATTCTTTTGCTCTTCCAAAGAATGTGACAGTAAATAACTTTGAGCATAAATCATTTCATATAGCATGGATGTGTCTGTAGGGGAATTTATTACAAGTGGAATAGCTGGGTTAAAGATACATGAAATTGTTTGCACACAGATTCTCCAATGGAATTTGATTATGTTACCAAATTTAAGAATTTTGCTGATTTGATAAATGCAAAGGATAATTTATATGTAGTTTAATTGTGTTTCTTATTTTATGAGCTAAATTAGAAATATTTCATGTGTTTGAGAGCCATTTATATTTCTCTTTCTTTGAAATGAGTGTGTTCATATCCTTTGCCCATTTTTTTTGTAGTTGATCTTTTTTTAACTTTAGGTAGATTAGCCTTTTTGAAAGATGAATTAAGGCATTTTTCCTAGGTCATAATTTTTGAATTTATCATTATTATTACTATAATTTTTATGTTTTAAGAGATTGAATTTTTCATATTTGATTTTGTTAGGATTTCTGAATTATGCTATAGTTTAGAAAGATTGCCTCACTCTTAGATTTTAAAAATACCCCCAGGTTTTCATATAGGTTATTAAAAGTTAGATTATTTTTTATTTATGTATTTTATCCATATAGAATTCTTCTTGGTGTATGGGAAGAGATATAAACAGGTTTTTTAAAATTATTTTTATAATGTTTTTCCAACACCATTTACTGTCTAGTTCATCTTTTCAACCACTGTTTAATTGCTCAACATTCTTTCCTATTTCATTGATTTTTTGCCTTTTTTACTTTTTCTCCTCAATTTTCTTTAGTTGTTTTGCTTTTCTATCTTTTTGAGTTTAATATTTAGCTGATTTATTCTAATTTTCCACATTTTGAAAGAATTTTTCCCTGCTACTGCTTTGGCTATATCCACAATTTTAGATATGTAATGTTCTTGTCATTCAGTCATAAATAATTTATATTTTCTACTTTTATTTTCTCTTAAACCATTGTAGCATGAAGCCTCTAAGATGGACCCAAAGACTCTTGCCTCCTAGTATTACGCCCATGTGTATTCTCCTTTCATTGAGTGACTTCCTTCAAATAAATAGTAATTCTGACATTATAGATGCCACTTCTGAGATTATGTTACAAAGAGACTGGCCTATGTCTCACTCTCTCTCGTTGCCTTATTCTGTGGGAAAGCTAGCTGCCATGTTGTGAGCTTCCCCATATAGAAACCCCCATGGCAGGGGCAGGAACTGATGTCTCTGGCAAACAGTGAGAAGCTAAGGATTGCCGTAGTCACATGAATGGACTTGAAAGTGGATTCTCTGAGGACTGGGAACAACCACTTGTGTGAACTTGAAAGTAGATTCTCCCTAAATTGAGCCTTCAGATAACTATAACCCCAGATGATACCTTGATTATAGCCTTATGGGAGACTCCAACCCAGAGGCACCCAGCTAAGAAGCACCTGAATGCTGGACCCAGAGAAACCATAATATAACAAGTATATATTTTTTGAGCTACTAAATATTGGGGTAATTTGTTACACAGCAGTATATAATTAATATAATCATGAATTAAAGAAACATGTATTCCAATATCTCAAATAAGTGGGGCAGATGAATTTATGTGATTTCTAATTTTATTTAATTTTAGTTAGGGAATATGTTTTGTGTAATATTGATTGAAGATTATTTTATGTTCTAGTAGCTGGTCAGTATTGATATAGGATTGATAATATTTAATATGGGATTGAAGATAAGAAGTGTTTTCTCTTTGTATGGTACAGATATGCAACTTACTTGTTTTGTTTATTCCCATGGTTGATATTCAGCTGATTCAGACTTTGCACTTCAAACTGATTGTTAAAGTCCAACATCTCTTCTACTTTGTTGACACCTTCATATGATTAATCAGTGCCTTTGTTACTTTGGCTATTAAATATTTTTTAGTAACAAACCTGGTTATTTCAGCCCTATATGTTCTTATTTATTTTTTGTTGCTTGAAATGTAAGTATATGAGAACACCATATTAAAGTTCCCCACTAGGAACTGGGAATTTTTCAACTTCTCCTTGTTTTTCATTATTTGGATTGATTTATTTTAAGACTCTATTGTTAGCTACATCCAAGTTCAAGAGTATTATTGTCTTTGTGGATCAATCCTTTTATAAGCGAGGAATAGGCACTTTATCTGCTTTAATATCTCATAGTATATATTGGTTATAAGAATATTTAGCATCCAGTGATAAAAATGAAATAAAACAATAATAACTGTGGCTTAAGCAAGACACATTTATTTCTCTCTCTTCAAAACCTAGGCCATCTAGGGCTGGGAGGGTCTTCACAGCCGTCAGACACTCAGGCTCCTTTAAAGTAATTACTGAGCCATTTTCAAATCATTACACGTTTATATTCTTTTGTTGCGACTTTTTTTTTCTTTTAAGCTTCTCCTGTATGAACAGATACTAGCTACATTTTAAAAATCCATTTATAACTTATGCTTTCTAATAATAGTTTCAACTCAAATATGCCTATTTTGATTAATGGTATACTTTAAATTATTTCTGCCATCTTAGCACGTGTTTTTGTTTTTTTTAATGTTTATCAAACTTTTTCTTTTTTTTCTGTCCCTCCCTTTTTTTTTTAAGTATAATTTATTTGATCTTGTTTATCTGTTCCATTTTTTTCTCTATAGGTTTATAAGTTTTACAGTCTAATTCTTTTTTTTTTTTTTTGCGGTACGCGGGCCTCTCACTGCTGTGGCCCCTCCCGCTACGGAGCACAGGCTCTGGACGCACAGGCCCAGCGGCCACGGCTCACGGGCCCAGCCACTGCACGGCACGTGGGATCCTCCTGGACTGGGGCACGAACATGCGTCCCCTGCATCGGCAGGCGGACTCTCAACCACTGCGCCACCAGGGAAGCCCTACAGTCTAATTCTTAATATTTCTTCCTCTTCCTTCTCCTCCTCCTCCTCCTCCTGGGCCGTCTCTTTTCCTTCCCCTTTCTCTTCTCCTTCCCCTTCTTCCTCATCTTCTTCTTCTTCTTGTTTGGGATTTCTTTAAATTTTTATTCACAAAACAACTTTTTTTTTAAACAAGTATATCACGTAGTTCTGCTTTTCTTTGGGACAAGACAAAGTTTTTTAGCATACTTATACTTTCCTTTGTACCATTTCACCTCTCAACTGTTACTACTGTTTCCAATTTATTTATTTTATTAAACTACTATCTTTAATGTATTTTAACTTTGTTTTATATTTTGTAGTTTTTTTTAATCCTTTGCTCTATATTCAAGGAAGTTTTCACTGATTTTACAACTCACTATTTCATTTTTCAAGTCTCTCCAGTTGGCTGGGTAGTAAACCTATTCAAGTATTTCTCATTTAATAACCATCAACTTCTGTGTCATAATTTTTTATTCTTGTTTTGGTTGCTTTCACTTTTATTTTTCTGTAGAAAACATTAAATTGATTACTTTAAAGTTCTTTTCAGATTGCTGTACTTTTCTCTATGTTCTGAGTTATAACTCTGTTTTGCTCAGTTGTGCAACCCTTTCATTGTTTTGGTTTTCCTCTAGCACTTTGTGATTCTTATTTGTAAGGCTATCTTTGGACAGATATGACTTTATTACACATCCAGGGAATAACTGTCTTTAAGATGCTTGGTCTTGGCCTTCCATGACACAAGCCTCCCACGACAGGCTTTGCATGTTTCACCTATTATTGGATTCGGATCCCCTGTGGTTAGTTTATTTCTGGATTTATTTCATTAAATACATTACAGAATTCTAGATTGGCTTCACATGTATAAGAGATCCTGCTTGAGTTTTCAGTCAATAAAAATGTATTCCTCTTCTTGTATTATGTTATATTTTCTGATTCTTTACTGTTATGCTTGTTTTATGAGCACCACCCAAGTAAATCACAGGTTCTGTTACACTGACCCTCCTCCCCAGACCTTTGATGTTCTTGACTTAGCCCAGAATGTTTAGTAAATACATGCTTCATTTCTAGTCTATGAAGAAAATCTCTTTTTTAATTATGGCAATTTTGTTTGGCAGTGCTTGTTCTTTCATTTATATGTGTTCAGATGACATTGTGGGAGGTTTGAGCAGTTGTAAATTTGCAAAATTGATCAGGAGTTGTGAATTTGCAAAATTGATCTGCTGTAATTTTAGAGAGCTCTTCTTTCTGTATTTTAAAGTATTACTGTTTCCTCCATTGCTCCCAGGCTGTTAACTTCCTTCTGTCATCACTGTGACTAACTCTAGAGCTCCTTAGTTCTGATTAATTTTAATTCATTGATAGTCAGAAAGCTAGGTGGGCTTTATAAAAGTATTACTATAGCAGTAAAAAAAAACTGTATATCAAGTGCTTTCTTGGCGAATGGCCAAATCAAGTGTTTTGTTAAATCAAGTCAAATCAAAAAATGTACAGACATCTCTTTCTTTTCTCTTGGGCCTTTCTTCATTATTACCAAGTTCTCATTGATGTTCCAAACTGCTGATTTGTAGGATAAGTGACCTTCAGATAAATGACATGTTACTGCTTTATTTTCTCTTCATAGGACACTTGAGACATGATCAAGCCATGAATGAAAAGTCAGTGTATTTTCTAATATAGAAAAAAAAAAAGCTGGCATCTTTCCGTTTTAGTTTTTATTCTGGTTATATAAAATGAAGGTTGTTTTCAATTCATGTATATGTACTTATATTTTTACATAACACACCAAAAAACAAAGTTTATTTTATTTCAGGCACTGCATTGCAGCCAAATTCATCCAAGTTGCTTGAAATTCTCCTGAGCTAACTCAAATATTGGCTGAGATGATAATATGTCCTCATTTGTTCAGTACAAATTAAATCATAATGTGGCAGTTTCGCTATTAAAAAGCTATTTGCAAAGGTATGCAATGACTACAGAAATATTTGAGGACCAGTTCAAGCACTTCATTTTAGTCACTTTTTTACTGAATCAATCCCAAATGATGCAAGGACCTTGAGGCCTGGTGATGAATGCTTAAGTGAGAACTGTGGAGTACATTTTGTCCTTAAAGTGAGGAAACATTACCACTTAGTTACATGAGTTTAAATCAGTAAAGGAATAGAAATAAAGAGTAGCTATCTTCTGCTTTTTTGCCATTTGTGAGCAATAATAGTCAACTATTATTGCATCGTTCTATTTTAAGTTGCTCGGGATCCTTTTATAGCCATAAACTAATACGATATAAGTTGAACATTGGAAGAAAATAGCTTACCTGGCTAAGATAAAATATAGAATGCATTGTTTACCAGAGAAGAAGGCAGGGGAATCTCTTGGTGGAAAAAAGGAACTCCTCAATTGGTCTCCTTAAGTCCTTTTCTCTTTTCTTGGTCTATTTATTTTCTAGGGCTGCAATAATAAACTACTACCAACTTGGTGGTTACAAGACAACAGAAATCTATTCTCTCACAGTTCATGAAGCCAGAAGTGTGAAATCAAGGAATCAACAGGGCTGGCTCCCTCTGTCATTATTTCATACTGCCAGAATGTTGTAATTTTGCCATTACATGCTCTTTGTCTTGCCATCTCTGAGGGGAACTTTCCCATGCCTCTCCTAACTTCTGGAGGTTACACAATATCCTTAACATTTTTTGGCTTATGGACACAGACACATCACTGATCTCTGCTTCCATCTTCATATCTCTTTCTTCTCTGTGTCTCTCTCCTTGTGTCCTTTCTGTTTCTTAAAAAGAAGGTTACTATCATTGGGTTGGTTTTTTATTTTAGCAATATTTATCATTTATTTATTTACAAGTCATTTCTTTAAATTAATTATGTTATTTATTTATTTTTGGCTGCGTTGGGTCTTTGTTGCTGTGCGCGAGCTTCATTCTAGTTGCAGCAAGCGGGGGCTACTCTTCTTTGCGGTGCACAGTCTTCTCATTGTGGTGGCTTCTCTTGTTGTGGAGCACAGGCTCTAGGCGTGCGGGCTTCAGTAGTTGTGGCACGTGGGCTCTAGAGTGCAGGTGCAGTAGTTGCTCTGCAGCATGTGGGATCTTCCCGGACCAGGGCTCAAACCCGTGTCCCCTGCATTGGCAGGCGGATTCTTAACCACTGTGCCACCAGGGAAGCCCTATCATTGGGTTTTGATCTAAGCCTAATTCAGCATAATTTCTTATCTCGTTCCTTACGATAATTACACTTGCAAAGAACGTATTTCCAAATAAGGTCACATTCTGAGGTTTCCAGTAGATTTGGATATTGAGGGTGACATTATAAAACTCACTATACTTGAGATTCTATCATTGCTGTTATCATCAAAATCAGATACATATTGTGTGTGCGTGTGTGTGTGTGTGTGTGTGTGTGTGAATCTAGCCATGCTGTTTTAGCATAACTCTGCCTCCTTAACCATAATTGATTGACTGGCTTATTTTGAGAATCTAGTCTCTGCCAATAAGCCATCCCTCTCGAATTCAAAATTGGGAATTTAAAATTGAATTTAGAAACCCCAACTCCATTGTAAGTGGAGTTGTAAGTAAAACTATGAATGATTACTTTCTGCCTTGTGGACTAAGGTAAAGAAAACTTGACACACAAAAAGAAAAATGAAGCCAAGAATCATGAGAGGGCAAGAGTAAAAGAAGGAAGAAGGATAATTATTTTGTGTAAATTTGATTATTCTGATTCTTCCCCTAGGCCCGATAGTATCTTCCTTTTTTAAGTCTCTAAAATATATTGTTATATTCTTAAAATCAACCCATGAAACCACCATCTTTTGTTATGGAGAGCTCAAATGGAGTTCTCTTTTATGACCCTGAATGAGTCTGAACTTTGATACCACCTTTGTATAGACATGAGCAAATATTTTATGCGGGAAGCTTATGCCCTGTAGCCAGGGGTGGAGAAAATCAAAGTGAGTGAAACGTAATGGAAGGTGCAAACTGAGAACAGGGTCTGATTCACTTAGACTGGTGACATCTCATTCAGAACTCTTCTTTGCTTGATGTCTGGACGGTTTTGTCCTTTTGTCATTCTTTGTAAAAAGAGGTCATTCTTTGAGACATACATACCAGTAAGCCCACAGACAGCTAGTGGAACTCTGGGGAAATGAGTACTTACTCGTTTGATATAACATTCAAAGAACTTAGAAATATCAATAGAGCTATAATGAAAATGACGTTGAGCATAACTAATATACTTGTTAATATTTAAGCCCCCTCAGATTTGTCGAGAGGCTCATAATCATTATCATAGGTCTGTATTAAACAATTGGCTAATAAAGTGATTCAATTCAAATCGTGAAATACTGAGTACCTCACATATGCCAGGTGCTGTACATGGTGCAAGGCCTACAGAATATAGTAAAGACAAAATTGGGAATCTTAGGGAACTTAGCAGTGGCCGAATTATGGAACACTAAAAGCTGTGATTCAAAAATAATGTTTAAGATTTAATGAGGAGGAGCTTCAAGATGGTGGCAGAGTAAGACGCGGAGATCACCTTCCTCCCCACAGATACACCAGAAATACATCTGCATGTGGAACAACTCCTGCAGAACACCTACTGAACGCTGGCAGAAGCCCTCAGACCTCCCAAAAGGCAAGGAACTCCCCACGTACCTGGGTAGGGCAAAAGAAAAAAGAATAAACATAGACAAAAGGATAGGGAATGGACCGGCACCAGTGGGAGGGAGCGATGAAGGAGGATAGGTTTCCACACACTAGAAGCCCCTTCACGGGCGGAGACTGCGGGTGGTGGAGGGGGAAGCTTCGGAGCCACAGAGGAGAGCGCAGCAACAGCGGTGCAGAAAGCAAAGTGGAGAGATTCCCGCACAGAGGATCGGTGCCGACCAGCAGTCCCCAGCCCGAGAGGCTTGTCTGCTCACCCACCAGGACGGGCAGGGGCTGGGAGCTGAGGCTCGGGCTTCGGTTGGAGCGCAGGGAAAGGACTGGGGTTGGCGGCGTGAACATAGCCTGCAGGGGCTTAGTGCACCATGGCTAGCCAGGAGTGAGTCCGGGGAAAGGTCTGGACCTGCGGAAGAGACAAGAGACTTTTTCTTGCCTCTTTGTTTCCTGTTGCGTGAGGAGAGGGGATTAAGAGTGCCACTTAAAGGAGCTGCAGAGATGGGCGCGAGCCGCGGCTATCAGCGCGGACCCCATAGATGGGCATGAGACGCTAGGGCTGCTGCTGCCACCACCAAGAAGCCTGTGTGCGAGCACAGGTCACTCTCCACACCTCCCCTCCCGGGAGCCTGTGCAGCCCGCCACCGCCAGGGTCCCGTGATCCAGGGACAACTTCCCCGGGAGAACGCAAGGCGCGCCTCAGGCTGGTGCAACGTCATGCCGGCCTCTGCCGCTGCAGGCTCACCCCACATCCGTACCCCTCCTTCCCCCGGCCTGAGTGAGCCAGAGCCCCCTAATC
Source organism: Orcinus orca (assembly GCF_937001465.1). Lineage (NCBI taxonomy): Eukaryota > Metazoa > Chordata > Mammalia > Artiodactyla > Delphinidae > Orcinus > Orcinus orca. The sequence continues at coordinate 44,443,745 of NC_064571.1, forward strand.
AGCTGCTTCTTTAACCCCGTCCTTTCTGAGCAAAGAACAGATGCCCTCAGGCGACCTATTATCAGAGGCGGGTCCAAATCCAAAGCTGAAACCCAGGAGCTGTGCAAAAAAAGAAGAGAAAGGGAAATTTCTCCCAGCAGCCTCAGGAGCAGTGGATTAAATCTCAAAAATCAACATGAGGGACTTCCCTGGTGGCGCAGTGGTTGAGAGTCCGCCTGCCGATGCAGGGGACACGGGTTCGTGCCCCGGTCTGGGAAGATCCCACATGCAGTGGAGCGGCTGGGCCCGTGAGCCATGGCCGCTGAGCCTGCGCGTCCAGAGCCTGTGCTCCGCAAGGGGAGAGGCCACAACAGTGAGAGGCCCGCGTACCGCAAAAAAAAAAAAAAAAAAAAAAATCAACATGAGGTACCCTGCATCTGTGGAATACCTGAATACACAACGAATCATCCCAAATTGAGGAGGTGGACTTTGGGAGCAAGATATATATTATTTTTTCCCCTTTTCCTCTTTTTGTGAGTGTGTATGTGTATGCTTCTGTGTGTAATTTTGTCTCTGTAGCTTTGCTTTTACCATTTATCCTAAGGTTCTGTCTGTCCTTTTTTTATTATTACTTAAAAGAAAATTTTCTTAATAATTATATTTTATTTTTTACTTTAATAACTTTATTTTATTTTATCTTCTTCTTTCTTTCTTTCTTCTCTCTCTTTTATTCTGAGCCGTGTGAATGACAGGCTCTTGATGCTCCAGCCAGGCATCAGGGCTGTGCCTCTGAGGTGGGAGAGCCAAGTTCAGGACACTGGTCCACAAGAGACCTCCCAGTTCCATGTAATATCACACGGCGAAAATCTCCCAGACATCTCCATCTCGATGCCAAGACCCAGCTCCACTCAACGACCAGCAAGCTACAGTGCTGGACACCATGCCAAACAACTAGCAAGAGGGGAACACAACCCCATCCATTAGCAGAGAGGCTACCTAAAATCATAATAAGGCCACAGACACCCCAAAACACGCAACCAGACGTGGACCTGCCCACCAGAAAGACAAGATCCAGCCTCATCCACCAGAACACAGGCACTAGTACCCTCCACCAGGAAGCCTACAAAACCCACTAAACTAACCGTAGCCACTGGGGACAGACACCAAAAACAACGGGAACTACGAACCTGCAGCCGGCGAAAAGGAGAGCCCAGACACAGTAAGTTGAGAAAAATGAGAAGACACAAAAATACATAGCAGATGAAGGAACAAGGAAAAAACTCACCAGACCTAACAAATGAAGAAGAAATAATTTCGGCAGTCTACCTGAAAAAGAATTCAGAATAACGATAATAAGGATGATCCAAAATCTTGGAAATAGAATAGAGAAATTACAAGAAATGTTTAAAAGGACCTAGAAGAACTAAAGAGCAAACAAACAGTGATGAACAACACAATAAATGAAATTAAAAATTCTCTAGAACTGATCAATAGTAGAATAACTGAGGCAGAAGAATGGATAAGTGACCTGGAAGATAAAATAGTGGAAATAACTACGACAGAGCAGAATAAAAAAAAAGAATGAAAATAATTGAGGACAGTCTCAGAGACTTCTGGGACAACCTTAAATGCACCAGTATTCGAATTATAGGGGTCCCAGAAGAAAAAGAGAAAAAGAAAGGGACTGAGAAAATATTTGAAGAGGTTATAGTTGAAAATTTCCCTAATATGGGAAAGGAAATAGTTAATCAAGTCCAGGGAGCACAGAGAGTCCCATACAGTATAAACATGCCAAGACACATATGAATCAAACTATCAAAAATTAAAAACAAAGAAAAAATATTAAAAGCAGCAAGGGAAAAACAACAAATAACACACAAGGGAATCCCCATAAGGTTAACAGCTGATCTTTCAGCAGAAACACTGCAAGCCAGAAGGGAGTGGCAGGACATATTTAAAGTGATGAAGGAGGAAAACCTACAACCAAGATTACTCTACCCAGCAAGGATCTCATTCAGATTTGATGGAGAAATTATAACCTTTACAGACAAGCAAAAGTTAAGAGAATTCAGCACCACCAAACCAGCTTTACAACAAATGCTAAAGGAACTTCTCTAGGTAGGAAACACAAGAGAAGGAAAAGACCTACAATAACAAACCCAAAACAATTACGAAAATGGTAATAGGAACATACATATCTGTAATTACCTTAAATGTAAGTGGATTAAATTTTCCAACCAAAAGACAAAGACTGGCTGAATGGATACAAAAACAAGACCCGTATATATGCTGTCTACAAGAGACCCACCTCAGACCTAGGGACACATACAGACTGAAAGTGAGGGGATAGAAAAAGATATTCCATGAAAATGGAAAACAAAAGAAAGCTGGAGTAGCAATTCTCATATCAGATAAAATAGACTTTAAAACAAAGACTATTACAAGAGACAAAGAAGGACACTACATAATGATCAAGGGATCGATCCAAGAAGAAGATATAACAATTGTAAATATTTATGCACCCAACATAGGAGCATCTCAATACGTAAGGCAAACACTAACAGCCATAAAAGGGGAAAATTGACAGTAACACAATTATACTAGGGGACTTTAACACCCCACTTTCACCAATGGACAGATCATCCAAAATGAAAATAAATAAGGAAACACAAGCTTTAAATGATACATTAAACAAGATGGACTTAATTGATATTTATAGGACATTCCATCCAAAAACAACAGAATACACTTTCTTCTCAAGTGCTCATGGAACATTATCCAGGATAGATCATATCTTGGGTCACAAATCAAGCCTTGGTAAATTTAAGAAAATTGAAATCATATCAAGTATCTTTTCTAACCACAATGCTCTGAGGCTATCAATTACAGGAAAAAATCTGTAAAAAATACAAACACATGGAGGCTAAACAATACACTACTTAATAACCAAGAGATCACTGAAGAAATCAAAGAGGAAATCAAAAAATACCTAGAACCAAATGACAATGAAAACACGACAACCCAAAACCTAAGGGATGCAGCAAAAGCAGTTCTAAGAGGGAAGTTTATAACAATAAAATCCTACCTTAAGAAACAAGAAACATCTCAAATAAACAAACTAACCTTACACCATAGCAATTGGAGAAAGAAGAAAAAAAGGAACCCAATGTAAGCAGAAGGAAAGAAATCATAAACATCAGATCAGAAATAAATGAAAAAGAAATAAAGGAAATGATAGCAAAGATCAATAAAACTAAAAGCTTGTTCTTTGAGAAGATAAACACAATTGATAAACCATTAGCCAGACTCATCAAGAAAAACGGGAGAAGACTCATGTCAGTAGAATTAGAAATGAAAACGGCGAAGTAACACCTGACACTGCAGAAATACAAAGGATCATGAGAGATTACTACAAGCAACTATATGCCAATAAAATGGACAACCTGGAAGAAATGGACAGATTCTTAGAAATGCACAACCTTCCGACACTGAACCAGGAAGAAATAGAAAATATGAACAGACCAATCATAAGCACTGAAATTGAAACTGATTAAAAATCTTCCAACAAACAAAAGCCCAGGAACAGATGGCTTCACGGGTGAATTCTATCAAACATTTAGAGAAGAGCTAACACCTATCCTTCTCAAACTCTTCCAAATTATACCAGAGGGTGGAACACTCTCAAACTCATTCTACGAGGCCACCATCACCCTGATACCAAAGCCAGAAAAAGATGTCACAAAGAAAGAAAACTAAAGGCCAATATCAATGATGAACATAGATGCAAAAATCCTCAACAAAATACTAGCAAACAGAATCCAACAGCACATTAAAAGGATCATACACCATGATCAACTGGTGTTTATCCCAGGAATGCAAGGATTCTTCAATATACACAAGTCAATCAATGTGATACACCATATTAACAAATTGAAGGAGAAAAACCATATGATCATCTCAATAGATGCAGAGAAAGGTTTTGAAAAAATTCAACACCGATCTATGATAAAAACCCTCCAGAAAGTAGGCACAGAGGGAACTTTCCTCAACATAATAAAGGCCATATATGACAAACCCACAGCCAACATCATCCTCAGTGGTGAAAAACTGAAAGCATTTCCACTAAGATCAGGAAGAAGACAAGGTTGCCCACTCTCACCACTCTTATTCAACATAGTTATGGAAGTTTTAACCACAGCAATTAGAGAAGAAAAAGAAATAAAAGGAATCTAAATTGGAAAAGAAGTAAAACTGTCACTCTTTGCAGATGACATGATACTATACATAGAGAAACCTGATGATGCTACCAGAAAACTACTAGAGCTAATCAATGAATTTGGTAAAGTAGCAGGATACTACTAATTAATGCGCAAATATCTCTTGCATTTCTCTACACTAATGAAAAATCTGAAAGTGAAATTAAGAAAACACTCCCATTTACCATTGAAACAAAAAGAATAAAACATCTACGAATAAACCTACCTAAGGAGACAAAAGACCTGTATGCAGAAAATTATAAGACACTGATGAAAGAAATTCAAGATGATACAAAAAGATGGAGAGATATACCATGTTGGCATTTTTCACAGAACTAGAACAAAAAACTTCACAATTTGTATGAAAACATAGATGATCCTGAATAGCCAAAGCAATCTTGAGAAAGAAAAACGGAGCTGGAGGAATCAAGCTCCCTGACTCCAGACTATACTACAGACCTACAGAATTCAAGACAGTATGGTACTGGCACAAAAACTGAAATATAGATCAATGGAAGATGATAGAAAGCCCAGAGATAAACCCATGCACATATGGTCACCTTAACTTTGATAAAGGATGCAAGAATATACTGTGGAGAAAAGACAGCCTCTTCAGTAAGTGGTGCTGGGAAAACTGGATAGCTACATGTAAAAGAATGAAATTATAACACTCCCTAACATATACACAAAAATAAACTCAAAATGGATTAAAGACCTAAATGTAAGGCCAGATACTATCAAACTTTTAGAGGAAAACATAGGCAGAACACTCTGACATAAATCACAGCAAGATCCTTTTTGACCCACCTCCTAGAGAAATGGAAATAAAAACAAAAATAAACAAATGGCACCTAATGAAACGCAAAAGCTTTTGCACAGCAAAGGAAACCATAAACAAGATGAAAAATCAACGCTCAGAATGGGAGAAAATATTTCCAAATGAAGCAACTGACACAGGATTAATCTCCAGAATATATAAGCAGCTCATGCAGCTCAATATCAAAAAAACCAACAACCCAATCCAAAAATGGGCAGAAGACCTAAATAGACATTTCTCCAAAGAAGATATACAGTTTGGCAACAAACACATGAAAGAATGCTCAACATCATTAATCATTAGAGAAATGCAAATCAAAACTACAATGAGATATCATCTCACAGTGGTCAGAATGGCCATCATCAAACTATCTACAAACAATAAATGCTGGAGAGGGTGTGGAGGAAAGGGAATCCTCATACACTGTTGATGGGAATGTAAATTGATACAGCCACTATGGAGAACAGTATGGAGGTTCCTTAGAAAACTAAAAATAGAACTACCATACAACCCTGCAATCCCACTACTGGGCATATACCCTGAGATAACCATAATTCAAAAAGAGTCATGTACCAAAATGTTCATTGCAGCTCTATTTACAATTCCTAGGACATGGAAGCAAGCTAAGTGTCCATCAACAGAGGAGTGGATAAACAAGATGTGGCACATATATACAATGGAATATTACTCAGCCATAAAAAGAAACGAAATTGAGTTACTTGTAGTGAGGTGGATGGACCTAGAGTCTGTCATACAGAGTGAAGTAAGTCAGAAAGAGGAAAACAAATACCAAATGCTAACACATATATATGGAATCTAAAAAAAAAGAAAAAGAAAGAAAAAATGGCCATGAAGAACCCAGGGGCAAGACGGGAATAAAGACGCAGACCTATTAGAGAATGGACTTGAGGATACAGGGAGAGGGAAAGGTAAGCTGGGACAAAGTGAGCGAGTGGCATGGACATATATACACTACCGAATGTAAAATAGGTAGCTACTGGGAAGCAGCCGCATAGCACAGGGAGATCAGCTTGGTGCTTTGTGACCACCTTGAGGGGTGGGATAAAGAGGGTGGGAGGGAGACGCAAGAGGATGGAGATATGGGGATATATGTATATGTATGGCTGATTCACTTTGTTATAAAGCAGAAACTAACACAGCATTGTAAAGCAATTATACTCCAATAAAGATGTTTAAAAAAATTTAATGAACACATAGTATGTGTCAGATACTATTCTATGAATTTGTGCTTTATTTAATCATTAAAACAATCCTAAGAAGAAGGTTGTATTTTATTCCCATTTTACTGACAAAAAAACTGAAACATGGAGAGGTTAGATGAATCATCAGTATGATAAAATCAGCAAGTAGTGGGAAAGATGTTAGAACCCAGGCAGTATCTCTCCTAAACCTGAGTGTATAACTTGTCTAATGATATCACATGTCTGAGAAGAGGTTCTAAAATGACAGCTAACACTGGTCATAGGCAAGAGATAAGACTTCCCAGAGAAGGTAGCAGTCCAACTTAGTCTTTTTTTAAGCAGCTTTATTGAAGTATAATTGATAATAAAATAAACAGTGCATGTTTAATGTATACAATTTGATGAGTTTGGACCTATGCATACACCATCCATGAAACCATCCCAACTTAGTTTATAAGGAAGGAATTTATCAAGATTAAAAATTTGAGTGAGAATATTCTGAGAAGAGAAAATAGCAAATGCAAAGGTGCAAATAAGTGAAGAAAAAAATAGCATATTTTGAATAAGAAAACAATGGGTAAGAACATTTAAACCAGAGTCAGGAAAGACTTTTTGCATGTTTTTGCACTTTTTATAATTGGAATCATACATTATATACTCTTGTAAGTGGTTTATTTTGTTCATCATTGTGTCTGAGATTAATCCATACTGTTGTTTATTGTATTTTATCACTTTTAATTTATGATCATCCCTCATTTATCTCTTTTAGCAACTTAAACATATTTATTTTAAAATTTCTGTCAGGCTATTCCATAGCATTCATTTTATCAGGGATGAGTACATAATTCTGTTATCAATTTGGTTAAATTGCTTAACATTAGATTTCTTCATGTGTTTGAGAATTCTGTTTCATGGTTATTTTGAGAGAGAAATTTTCTAAGTGTGTTCTTCTTTCCTTTCCTATTTAAGGGTGAGTTGGTTATAAGGGGTCCTTAACCTCCTCAGATCTTTAGGCCTCCAGTCTGAACCTAAATCTCCCATGTTTCAGCACTCCTACTCAGTGGAGTGGTGGTTTTTTATTAGTGATTTTGATCGTACAAAAATAATTGTTTCATAACTTTGCATAAGCTTATCGGTCTCTAAGTGCTTTTGGTCTCAGTTAATAGCATTGTTTTCCAGGCATGCAGTCATTTTATGAAACCAAACAATAACTCCAAATAGATTTTCTAATCAAGTAAAACTAAAACATAAATGATTTTTTTTTCAATTCTGATTCCTTGGTGCTATCTTGGTAAAGGGGATGAGGTAGATGTTCCAAGTAAATAATACCTTGTGCTTTGAGTTGTCTATGTTATTTTAGTGGGCAGGAAATAATTATCAGAAGAGCTAAAAAAATGTACTTGGGGCAGAGTGCATTCCTGCCGAATTGATTTCTAGTGGTATAGAGCCAAGAGTTTAAATACTAAGCACTAAGGTGAACAGCTGTTTGATCTATTGTCAGGTAAACCCAATCAATTTTACCCATCACTGTGACTGCAAATAATTATAACTCTAGGGAAGTCCCCATTTTCAATTCACAAAATACTCAAGGCTCTGAAGAGATATATTCTAACTCAGCCCAGGGGAATTGACTCTCTTATCATTAGAAGGTCTGAGTCAAAACACCATAGGCATTGTGCCTTCTGGCTAGAGGGGCTTCCTCATTCAGTGCATCATCCCAAAGCTGACTTCTTCCAGAAATTGAACATAGATCTTAGCAGAGTGGATATCAAGTCAGAGGGTCCTGAATTATTAGGGTTCATTTGTTTGGGGTTCACTTGGAGGTGAATGCTCACCCACATCTTTCATGTCCATATTAGCAGTATTTTCATTATGAGAGGATTTGTGATGAGTGGGAACCACAGTAAGATTTCCCTCTAGGTCCAGGATTTTTTGTTATTATTTGCATTATATCTCTAAGAAAGAAGCTTCTTTTATATAGTCAAACTTCTTACGAGAAGCCAAATGATGTACTTGAAGATTTACATTTAAAAAGAGAATTTTGTGGGGTGGCAACCAACCTCAGACACATACGGTTCAGTGCTCCATTATTCTACCTGAGTCCAGTGCCTAAAACAATGCTTGCCAATGAACATTTTGAAAGACAAAAACAGTTATACTGTGGGCAACAGCTGTGGATATTAGAAAGTTTCTAAGACTGGAGAATTTTATGTAGCCTTTGAATATGATTGTTTTTAGCACTTGACAATATGATATTAAAAATTATTCTAGTAGACTCAAAGATAAGAAGAGTATAACAAAAGGAGAAAGAGAAGTTAGCAAACACCTTCATGTAGCCAGGTATGTCTGTATAGCTCTCAGGTAAGCAATTTGGATACAACACATCCAAAATAAAATTTTCTTTTGTTTCAAATATGCTCCTCTCCTTTGTTGCCCATTTCTGAGAACACATCGTGCACAATTCACCAAGTGAAACAGCAGAGTATTATCAGATATTTCCCTTTCTTTCACCCCATCCATAAACTAACTCCTGTCCATTCTAATCTTGAAGGAGCTCTCAAATTCATTTCTTCCCCCTCTATCCTCACTGCTGCTCTCTCAGATCAGAACCGAATCCTCTCAGGCAAGCGTCTCAGCCTCCCAACTGGCTTCCCTGTTCCCTCCTCTTTTCTCCCATGCATCACCCATACCATCATCAGAGGTGTTTCTAAAGCCCACCTTGATCACCTAAACGTTCAATGGCTTCTCCATGCCTACAGAATGCATGCTCTTCTTAGAACACATATTATCTTTCATAGTGAGACCCCACATATTTCTCTTTCAACCACATTTCATACATTCCCCAAAAGCCCTCTATGTTGTCATACCAAATTAGTCTATAATTTCTTGAATTCTCCATAGTCTTTCATGTAGGTTGATGTGTCTATTCTCTGTGTAGACCATCTATCCATAGCATCCTACTGATTAGCTCTTAGTGTCCATTAAAACCTCTTACTGTCTACCTTTTTTCACATACCTCTATTATAACACAAGTAATGCTGAATTTAGTTGTATGTTTACTCTTCTCTTGCTCTCCCATTAGACAGTGAACTATTAAAAACAGCCTTTTTTAAACTTTTATTCTCCCTTTGTTCCCACCACCCTCAGGATTCTAGCACAATCTATGGTAAATTATATATGTTAATATATATTTAAATGAAAAAAATGACTAAACTTAGACATATAGAAAGAGAAATAAAGCAAAGATGGAGAAAAGTTTTTATAGCAATAGAATTTAAATGTTGAGTGAGATGATAGTTCAGTTGATTTTAAATGGTTAAGGAAAAATAATTTTAGGATATTTGTGATTGCTTTTAATGTAAACATATATTATTCCATATTTAAAACAACCCATGGTAAATTAGTGCCACTCAATTGGACAAAGCAGCAAGGGAGATATTAAAAGATATTTGTTATCATCTCTCCTCTACATCTTTTAAGCTTGCTATATATCAAAGAATTCATGGATGAAATTGCCCAACAAATTAAGAGGTTGATAATTTAAATAAATTATCAATTAAATTATGTATAATTTATAATTAAATTATCAAATTAAATAAATCATCAATTAAATATGTATATTTAAATAAAAATGCTCAACTATGCTTAGTTTTCCCCCTTTGTGATAGAAAAGACCTCAAGATCAACAAGCACAAGTAGGAAATGGTGAGTTTCAATATCACACTAAAAAGATAAACAGCCTTCCTAACCTGTGTGATTAGCTCAGTTAGTAGGACATAAACATCTGCAAGGCATTCATATTTATCATTAATTTTTTTTTTTTTTTTTTTTTTGCGGTACGTGGGCCTCTCACTGTTGCGGCCTCTCCCGCTGCGGAGCACAGGCTCCGGACGCGCAGGCTCAGCGGCCATGGCTCACGGGCCCAGCCACTCCGTGGCATGTGGGATCTTCCCGGACCGGGGCATGAACCCGTGTCCCCTGCATCGGTAGGCGGACTCTCAACCACTGCTCCACCAGGGAAGCCCTATCATTAATTTTTAAATGCACTGGGTGGGAGGGTAATATTTCCAAAGATTTTGGCCCTGATCTATCTATCTATATATCTTAATTTTATTCATCTAATATTGTTCTTTTGAATCAAATAAATAATCAAAATTAATGAGCAACTAATTTCATGTTTATGAACAGAATTCTCATTTTTTTCCTCAAGTTAAAATCCCTAGCCATTTGATTCTTTTTTTCTTGCCTAATTAGTGTCGAGCAGTAGAGTAGTGGCAGGGGGGGTAAGAAACAAGTTTACACATGACTGTTCAGGATTTTTCACCCGCTTATTACAATATCAACTCATCTTTTATGTACCTAGGCTGAAATTGTATTGGTATGCAGCATTTCTGGCTGTGTTATTGTTCCCACATTATTTGTGAGGTACACGTTTGTCTTATCAGCTAGAATGTATATTCCCCTATAGTTACAATTTTTTTTCTGCTTCAGATGATTATCATATGGCTGGTAGTAATGGGTATGTATGCATGTGTTTACACTTTTATGTGTGCTTCATGTAAACTTTAATTAATTAACTTTTAATGGGAAAAGATAAACTGGGGTAGAAAGAGTTCAGTTGAATGCTGTCTTGATTTTCCAAAAACTGCAGAATCTGCACTTAGGAAACTTGGTCATTGAGAGGCATTGCAAAATGGGATAGGATGTATGTTCAGCCAGACTCTGTCCAGAAAAGTGAATAGAAAGATTATCACAAGTTTATTTTATTTCTAGTTTCTGTGTTGCTGGAGAGCTCAGTCAAGGAGAAACACCATGTGCATGGAAGGCAAATCCTTCCCTCTTAAGTCCATCTCACCTGTGCCATGAAGAAGAGGTTGTGGTACCTCCATGGATGGGCTTATCCTCTTTCCATCCACAGTTCCATAGCTAGCAGATGAATGTAGTAAAAAAGGTAAAGACCAGATCATTGGTTTCTCCCATTTCCAACAGAGTACGAAGGGACATTCGGATTTTAGAGGATGGAACTGAGTAAATTCAAGACACATCTGTTTTTATATTTAACTCTACTTGTCTTGGTGGATAAGTTCTTAATTAAATCAAAGTAGGTGATAATGAAATGTAGAGGTGGCCTTGAGATAGAATGAATTCACCAAGTGAAATACTCGGGGAATTCACTGAAAGCCAAATCTCTCCCCTATTATGATTACATTTTTCTAAAATTAAAAGCAAAGCTTATAATTAAAGCAAGGTTTGAGACTCAAATAATTTCAAAAGTATTGCTTCTTGAATCACTTTTGTAAATTTCCATTTCTAAAAGCAAAGCAGTAAAATTCAATAATTTAAAATTTGTAACTGTTCAGATCATACTGTGTACCACAAACTGTCACTGCTATGCCCTAACCTGATACTTACTTCTCTTCATACTTATTTTAAATTTACCTTAACTTTTTCTTTTTTCATTTTTATATTCCCACAATTGTTCTATCTTTTCGAATAAATTTTGCTTTTAATTAAACAGTAATGAGAAGTCTAACTAAATTTTTTTAAAAAAAACTTTTTTTGACTGATGACAGCTTGTAACATTATTTCTCCCTTTTCCTCTTCTGATCTACATCTAAGCAAGCAGGTAAGAAAGCCAGGTGTATGCTGACCTTTGATACCAGCAACGAGTTCAAACAACTTGCAGCAACCTTCAGCTAGGTCTTATTCCCTAACCACCATAAAAACCCAAGCCATTTTCACTTCAGTTTGGGAAATCTACCCTGCTCTCCCCCCCAAAATCTCATAGCATGTGTGTGTCATCCTCACTCTCAATATCCGAACCCATTTTTGGAGAGGAGTCAATTTTGCTTCTTCAGGGGTAGCCATAAAATAACCAACCCGTATATCAGACCCTCTGTGCTCACTGCTATGTATGTGATAAATTATCACTAAATGGGAAAAAATGCTTCTTTTCTTATTCGGGAGCATATAATTTTGGTCTAGTGAGTTCAGAAATAAATTTAGTTATTTAATTAATTCATACCAAACACTTTAATGGGAGGGGAGGTGTTACGTGCTTTCAGCCACACTGCCCTGATACTGAATATTTTTTAAAATGTTATTTGATTGTGGTGAGAACACTTAACATGAGATCAACCCTCTTAACATATTTTTAACTGTACAAGGCAGTATTTTTGACTATAGATACAATGCTTTACAGTACATCACTGGAGCTTATTTATCTTGCTAACTGAAACTTTATGCCCATTGATTAGTAACTCCCCATTTCTCCCACCTGTCAGCCCCCAGCAACCACCATTCCACAATCTGATTCTATAAAATTTATTATTTAATTATCTTACATAAGTAGAATCATGTGCAGTCTTTGTCTTTCTGTTATTGGCTTGTTTCACTTAGCGTAATGTCTTCAAGTTTCATTTGTGTTGTTGCATATGGCAGAATGTTCCTTTTTTTTAAAGGTTGACTAGTATTCTATTGTATGTATATACCACATTTTCTTTATCATTCCATCTATCAATGGACATTTAGGTTGTTTCCACATTTTAACTATTGTAAATAGTGCTTCAGTGAACATGAGAGTGTTAATATCTCTTTGAGATCCCAATTTCAATTATTTTGGATAAATACCCAGAAGTGGGATTGTTGGATCACATGGTGGTTCTGTTTTTAATTTTTTGAGTGAACTTCATACTATTTTCTGTAGCTGCTGCGCCATTTTGCATTCCCATCAACAGTGAAAAAGATTTCTAATTTTTTCACATACTCATCAACACTTGTTATTTTCTGTACTTTTAAAATAATGACCATCCTAACAGGTATGAGGTGATATCTCCTTGTTGTTTTGATTTGCATTTCCCTGATGATTAGTGGTGTTGAGAATCTGTTCCTATACCAGTTGGCCATTTGTATGTCTTCCTTGGAGAAGTGTCTATCCAAATGCTTAGTCCATTTTTAAAATGGGTTATTAGGTTTTGTGGTGTTGAGTTGTAGCAGTTCCTTATATATTTCGGGGACTAACCCCTTATCAGATATATGGTTTGCAAATATTTTCTTCCATTCCATAGGTTCCCTTTTCATGTGGTGTTTTCTTAGCTGTGCAGAAGCTTTGTGGTTTGATGTAGTTCCACTTACTTATTTTTGTTTTTGTTGCCTATGTTTTTTGGTGTCATATCTATCAAATTATTGCTAAGATCAATGTCATGAAGCTTTTCCCCTATATTTTCTTCTAGGAGTTTTAAGTGTTTAATCCACTTTGTGTTGATTTTTGTGGTTAGTGTATAATAAGGTTCCAATTTCATTCTTTTGCATGTTGATATCCACTTTTCCCAGCACCATTTGTCAAAGAGACTATCCTTTCCCAAGAACTGTATATTCTTGGCAATGAATGTGAATATTTATATACCTAGTTCTAGCTCTGGCTTTGAAAAGGTTTTGACTCTCAGCATTCTTGTCTATCAAATGGAGATAGTAATATCCCTCTCAAAGGTTCCTGGGAGGATTCAGTGGCCAAATATAAGTAAATCACCCAGGATAGGACTGTGCATATAGACAACACAAATGTTGTTTTGCTACCCCACTGTTCCCTTCTGGCTACAAAGGATGTATAAGATATGGTGCTTAACTATTAGCTAAGAAATAATATTTGCAATCATAAGATAAATACTTAGTTAAGAGATAACATTTGCAATCATAAAATAAGATTCAGGTGTATATATATATATATATATATATATATACATATATATATATATATATGTATATGTGTATATATATATACATACACACACACACACCAAAATGTGTTTAACCTTTTTATGCACAGTGTTGGAGACAAGACTCAAACATGCATAAAATAAGGACAGAACCAACTCCTTTATCAAGTCAGCCAAACAGACCCTTCCCCCAATAGACCAAACCATATATAGGCACATTTAATATGCCAGACACTGGGTTAAATAGTTTATATTCCTTTTGTCATTTAATTATCACAGCTTTGTGAAGTTGATGATGATGATCATAATGATAATATCATTCACTGACATGTTCAGGGTACTTTTACGTATTTTTTCATATCCTCATGATTTTCATGATTTTTGGGGTTAGTGATGTTACTCATCTTACTTTGTGGTTGTGAAAACTGAGACACAGTTAAATTACTTTTATAAGCTGGCATAAATAGTAACTGCCCAACAGGAGTGGGATTTGAGCCCAGGTTGCGTTATCTCTTGGGCCCATAAGCAGCAAGATAGTTCAGAAATTCATTCGGTTCATCTTCTGAATCACTTGAGAAATTAAAATTCCAACAAGTGTTTAAATAAAATGAAACTAGAAGTGTAAGACATACGTGAAAAAAAGGTGTGAATTGGCTATGCTGTGACTTTGTGGGAAGAGCTAGTCTTACGCAGTGGGGAAATATTATGGCTGCTGCTCTTGTGTCTGGACTCTGGTAAGATCTTCCACCTTTAAATTTTCTCCTATAAGAAGCAAAGTCTGTGAGGACAGAGAAAGTTTAAAATGTAAACCACCTGGGAAGGAGAAAAAAATCCATGTTCTAGAATAGAAATGCCTCATTCCAAACCTCTTCTGACAGCTATTGTGGAAAGCCTCAGGCAGGAATCAGGTTCCTGGTTAGGAGCTGGATGGAAATCCCTTGAGGGGTACAAAGGTGATGACTGGTAAGTTCATCAAAACTCAAAGAAAATGTCACATGTTTTACATTTTTTTGCTATTGTTGAATATATATATATGTTTTATCTAATGGATCATTTAAGATCTTCTGCCTTTTATTTAGAATAGATATAAAAGATTTGATAATATTTACTCAATGTAAAATGGCACTAAAATTCTTCAAGCTGTATGAACCATTTCTTTTTTTTTTTTTTTTAACATCTTTATTGGACTATAGTTGCTTTACAATGTTGTGTTAGTTGTGGCTGTATAACAAAGTGAGTCAGCTATATGTTTACATACATCCCCCATCTCCTCCCTCTTGCGTCTCCCTCCCATCCTCCCTATCCCACCACTGTAAGTGGACAGAAAGCACCGAGCTCATCTCCCTGTGCTATGCTGCTGTTTCCCACTAGCTATTTTACATTTGGTAGTGTATATATGTCCATGCCACTCTCTCACTTCATCCCAGCTTACCCTTCCCCCTCCCCCTGTCCTCAAGTCCATTCTCTACATCTGCGTCTTTATTCCTGTCCTGCCCCTAGGTTCTTCAGAACCCTTTTTTTTTTTTTTTTAGATACTATATATATGTGTTAGCATACGGTATTTGTTTTTTCTCTTTCTGACTTCACTCTGTATGACAGTCTCCAGGTCCATCCAACTCACTACAAATAACTCAATTTCATTTCATTTTAATGCTGAGTAATATTCCATTGTATATATGTGCCACATCTTGATCCATTCATCTGTCGATGGACACATAGGTTGCTTCCATGTCCTGGCTATTGTAACCAGAGCCGCAATGAACATTTTGGTACATGACTCTTTTTGAATTATGGTTTTCTCAGGGTATATGCCCAGTAGTAGGATTGCTGGGTGATATGGTAGTTCTATTTTTAGCTTTTTAAAGAATCTCCATACTGTTCTCCATAGTAGCTGTATCAATTTACATTCCCACCAACAGTGCAAGAGGGTTCCCTTTTCTCCACACCCTCTCCAGCATTTACTGTTTGCAGCTTTATTGAGGACAGCCATTCTGACCAGTGTGAGGTGATACCTCTTTGTGGTTTTGATTTGCATTTCTCTAATGATTAGTGATGTTGAGCATCCTTTCATGTGTTTGTTGGCAATCTGTATATCTTCTTTGGAAAAATGCCTATTTAGATCTTCTGCCCATTTTTGGATTGGGTTCTTTGTGTTGTTGATATTGAGCTGCATGATCTGCTTGTATATTTTGGAGATTAATCCTTTGTCAGTTGCTTTGTTTGCAAATATTTTCTCCCATTCTGAGGGTTGTCTTTTCTTCTTATTTATAGTTTCCTTTGCTGTTCAAAAGCTTTTAAGTTTCATTAGGTCGCATGTGTTTATCCTTGTTTTTATGTGCATTTCTCTAGGAGGTGGGTCAAAAAGGGTCTTGCTGTGATTTTTGTCATAGAGTGTTTTGCCTATGTTTTCCTCTAAGAGTTTGATAGTGTCTGGCCTTACATTTAGGTCTTTAATCCATTTTGAGTTTATTTTTGTGTATGGTCTTAGGGCGTGTTCTAATTTCATTCTTTTATATGTAGCTGTCCAGTTTTCCCAGCACCACTTATTGAAGATATTGTCTTTTCTCCATTGTATCTTCTTGCCCCATTTATCAAAGATAAGGTGACCATATGTGTGTGGGTTTATCTCTGAGCTTTCTTTCCTGTTCAGTTGATCTGTCTTGCTGTTTTTATGCCAGTAACATACTGTCTTGATTACTGTAGGTCTGTAGTATAGTCTGAAGTCAGGGAGCCTGATTCCTCCAGCTCCATTTTTCTTTCTTAAGATTGCTTTGGCTATTCGGGGTCTTTTGTGTTTCCATACAAATTGTGAATTTTTTTGTTCTGGTTCTGTGAAAAATGTCATTGGTAGTTTGATAGGGATTGCATTGAATCTGTAGATTGCTTTGGGTAGCATAGTCATTTTCACAATGTTGATTCTTCCAATTCAAGAATATGGTATATCTCTCCATCTGTTTGTATCATCTTTAATTTCTTTCATCAGTGTCTTGTAGTTTTCTGCATACAGGTCTTTTGTCTCCTTAGGTAGGTTTATTCCTAGGTATATTGTTCTTTTTTTTTTTTTTAACATCTTTATTGGGGTATAATTGCTTTACAATGGTGTGTTAGTTTCTGCTTTATAACAAAGTGAATCAGTCATACATAAACATATCTTCCCATATGTCTTCCCTGTTGCGTCTCCCTCCCTCCCACCCTCCCTATCCCACCCCACCAGGCTGTCACCAAGCACCGAGCCAATATCCCTGTGCCATGCGGCTGCTTCCCACTAGCTATCTACCTTACTGCGTTTGTTAGTGTGTATATGCCCATGACTCTCTCTCGCCCTGTCACAGCTCACCCTTCCCCCTCCCCATAACCTCAAGTCCGTTCTCTAAGAGGTCTGCGTCTTTATTCCTGCTTTACCCCTAGGTTCTTCATGACATTTTTTTCTTAAATTCCATATATATGTGTTAGCATACGGTATTTGTCTTTTTCTTTCTGACTTACTTCACTCTGTATGACAGACTCTAGGTCTATCCACCTCATTACAAATAGCTCAATTTCGTTTCTTTTTATGGCTGAGTAATATTCCATTGTATATATGTGCCACAACTTCTTTATCCATTCATCCGATGACGGGCACTTAGGTTGTTTCCATCTCCGGGCTATTGTAAATAGAGCTGCAATGAACATTTTGGTACATGACTCTTTTTGAATTTTGGTTTTCTCAGGGTATATGCCCAGTAGTGGGATTGCTGGGTCATATGGTAGTTCTATTTGTAGTTTTTTAAGGAACCTCCATACTGTTCTCCATAGTGGCTGAACCAATTCACATTCCCACCAGCAGTGCAAGAGTGTTCCCTTTTCTCCACACCCTCTCCAGCATTTATTGTTTCTAGATTTTTTGATGATGGCCATTCTGACTGGTGTGAGATGATATCTCATTGTAGTTTTGATTTGCATTTCTCTAATGATTAATGATATTGAGCATTCTTTCATGTGTTTGTTGGCAGTCTGTATATCTTCTTTGGAGAAATGTCTATTTAGGTCTTCTGCCCATTTTTGGATTGGGTTGTTTGTTTTCTTGTTATTGAGCTGCATGAGCTGCTTGTAAATTTTGGAGATTAATCCTTTGTTGGTTGCTTCATTTGCAAATATTTTCTCCCATTCTGAGGGTTGTCTTTTGGTCTTGTTTATGGTTTCCTTTGCTGTGCAAAAGCTTTGAAGTTTCATTAGGTCCCATTTGTTTATTTTTGTTTTTATTTCCATTACTCTAGGAGGTGGGTCAGAAAGGATCTTGCTTTGATTTATGTCATAGAGTGTTCTGCCTATGTTTTCCTCTAAGAGTTTGATAGTTTCTGGCCTTACATTTAGGTCTTTAATCCATTTTGAGCTTATTTTTGTGTATGGTGTTAGGGAGTGATCTAATCTCATACTTTTACATGTACCTGTCCAGTTTTCCCAGCACCACTTATTGAAGAGGCTGTCCTTTCTCCATTGTACATTACTGCCACCTTTATCAAAGATAAGGTGTCCATATGTGCATGGGTTTATCTCTGGGCTTTCTATCCTGTTCCATTGATCTATCTGTCTGTTTTTGTGCCAGTACCATACCGTCTTGATGACTGTAGCTTTGTAGTATAGTCTGAAGTCAGGGAGCCTGATTCCTCCAGTTCCTTCTTTCGTTCTCAAGATTGCTTTGGCTATTCGGGGTCTTTTGTGTTTCCATACAAATTGTGAAATTTTTTGTTCTAGTTCTGTGAAAAATGCCAGTGGTAGTTTGATAGGGATTGCATTGAATCTATAGATTGCTTTGGGTAGTAGAGTCATTTTCACAATGTTGATTCTTCCAATCCAAGAACATGGTATATCTCTCCATCTATTTATATCATCTTTAATTTCTTTCATCAGTGTCTTATAATTTTCTGCATACAGGTCTTTTGTCTCCTTAGGTAGGTTTATTCCTAGATATTTTATTCTTTTTGTTGCAGTGGTAAATGGGAGTGTTTTCTTGATTTCACTTTCAGATTTTTCATCATTAGTATATAGGAATGGCAGAGATTTCTGTGCATTAATTTTGTATCCTGCCACTTTACCAAATTCATTGATTAGCTCTAGTAGTTTTCTGGTAGCATCTTTAGGGTTCTCTATGTATAGGATCATGTCATCTGCAAACAGTGACAGCTTTACTTCTTCTTTTCCAATTTGGATTCCTTTTATTTCCTTTTCTTCTCTGATTGCTGTGGCTAAAACTTCCAAAACAATGTTGAATAATAGTGGTGAGAGTGGGCAACCTTGTCTTGTTCCTGATCTTAGTGGAAATGCTTTCAGTTTTTCACCATTGAGGATGATGTTTGCTGTGGGCTTGTCATATATGGCCTTTATTATGTTGAGGTAAGTTCCCTCTATGCCTACTTTCTGCAGGGTTTTTATCATAAATGGGTGTTGAATTTTGTCAAAAGCTTTCTCTGCATCTATTGAGATGATCATATGGTTTTTCTCCTTCAGTTTGTTAATATGGTTTATCACATTGATAGATTTGCGTATATTGAAGAATCCTTGCATTCCTGGAATAAACCCCACTTGATCATGGTGTATGATCCTTTTAATGTGCTGTTGGATTCTGTTTGCTAGTATTTTGTTGAGGATTTTTGCATCTATGTTCATCAGTGATATTGGCCTGTAGTTTTCTTTCTTTGTGACATCCTTGTCTGGTTTTGGTATCAAGGTGATGGTGGCCTCGTAGAAGGAGTTAGGGAGTGGTCCTCCCTCTGCTATATTTTGGAAGAGTTTGAGAAGGATAGGTGTTAGCTCTTCTCTAAATGTTTGATAGAATTCGCCTGTGAAGCCATCTGGTCCTGGGCTTTTCTTTGTTGGAAGATTTTTAATCACAGTTTCAATTTCAGTGCTTGTGATTGGTCTGTTCATATTTTCTATTTCTTCCTGATTCAGTCTTGGCAGGTTGTGCATGTCTAAGAATTTGTCCATTTCTTCCAGATTGTCCATTTTATTGGCATAGAGTTGCTTGTAGTAATCTCTCATGATCTCTTTTATCTCTGCAGTGTCAGTTGTTACCTCTCCTTTTTCATTTCTAATTCTATTGATTTGAGTCTTCTCCCTTTTTTTCTTGATGAGTCTGGCTAGTGGTTTATCTATTTTGTTTATCTTCTCAAAGAACCAGCTTTTAGTTTTATTGATCTTTGCTATTGTTTCCTTCATTTCTTTTTCATTTATTTCTGATCTGATTTTTATGATTTCTTTCCTTCTGCTAGCTTTGGGGTTTTTTTGTTCTTTCTCTAATTGCTTGAGGTGCAAGGTTAGGTTGTTTATTCGAGATGTTTCCTGCTTCTTAAGGTGGGCTTGTATTGCTATAAACTTCCCCCTTAGAACTGCTTTTGCTGCATCCCACAAGTTTTGGATCGTTGTGTCTCCATTGTCATTTGTTTCTAGGTATTTTTTGATTTCCTCTTTGATTTCTTCAGTGATCTCTTCATTATTAAGTAGTGTATTGTTTAGCCTCCATGTGTTTGTATTTTTTACAGATCTTTTCCTGTAATTGATATCTAGTCTCATGGCATTGTGGTCAGAAAAGATACTTGATACAATTTCAATTTTCTTAAATTTACCAAGGCTTGATTTGTGACCTAAGATATGATCTATCCTGGAGAATGTTCCATGAGCACTTGAGAAAAATGTGTATTCTGTTGTTTTTGGATGGAGTGTCCTATAAATATCAATTAAGTCCATCTTGTTTAATGTATCATTTAAAGCTTGTGTTTCCTTATTTATTTTCATTTTGGATGATCTGTCCATTGGTGAAAGTGGGGTGTTTAAGTCCCCTACTATGAATGTGTTACTGTCGATTTCCCCTTCTATGGCTGTTAGTATTTGCCTAATGTATTGAGGTGCTCCTATGTTGGGTGCATAAATATTTACAATTGTTATATCTTCTTCTTGGATCGATCCCTTGATCATTATGTAGTGTCCTTCTTTGTCTCTTTTAATAGTCCTTATTTTAAAGTCTACTTTGTCTGATATGAGAGTTGCTACTCCAGCTTTCTTTTGGCTTCCATTTGCATGGAATATCTTTTTCCATCCCCTTACTTTCAGTCTGTATGTGTCTCTAGGTCTGAAGTGGGTCTCTTGTAGACAGCATATATAAGGGTCTTGTTTTTGTATCCATTCAGCTAATCTGTGTCTTTTGGTGGGAGCATTTAGTCCATTTACATTTAAGGTAATTATCGATATGTATGTTCCTATTCCCATTTTCTAAATTGTTTTGGGTTCGTTATTATAGGTCTTTTCCTTCTCTTGTGTTTCTTGCCTAGAGAAGATCCTTTAGCATTTGTTGTAAAGCTGGTTTGGTGGTGCTGAACTCTCTCAGCTTTTGCTTGTCTGTAAAGGTTTTAATTCCTCCATCAAATCTGAATGAGATCCTTGCTGGGTAGAGTAGTCTTGGCTGCATGTTTTTCTCCTTCATCACTTTCAGTATGTCCTGCCACTCCCTTCTGGCTTGTAGGGTTTCTGCTGAGAGATCAGCTGTTAACCTTATGGGGATTCCCTTATGTGTTATTTGTTGTTTTTCCCTTGCTGCTTTTAATATGCTTTCTTTGTATTTAATTTTTGACAGTTTGATTAATATGTGTCTTGGCGTATTTCTCCTTGTATTTATCTTGTATGGGACTCTCTGTGCTTCCTGGACTTGATTAACTATTTCCTTTCCCATATTAGGGAAGTTTTCAACTATAATCTCTTCAAATATTTTCTCAGTCCTTTTCTTTTTCTCTTCTTCTTCTGGAACCCCTATAATTCGAATGTTGGTGCATTTAATGTTGTCCCAGAGGTCTCTGAGACTGTCCTCAGTTCTTTTCATTCTTTTTTCTTTATTCTGCTCTGCAGTAGTTATTTCCACTATTTTATCTTCCAGGTCACTTATCCGTTCTTCTGCCTCAGTTATTCTGCTATTGATCCCATCTAGAGTACTTTTAATTTCATTTATTGTGTTGTTCATCGTTGCTTGTTTCATCTTTAGTTCTTCTAGGTCCTTGTTAACTGATTCTTGCATTTTGTCCAATCTATTGTCCATTCTATCTCCAAGATTTCGGATCAACCTTACTATCATTATTCTGAATTCTCTTTCAGGTAGACTGCCTATTTCCTCTTCATTTGTTAGGTCTGGTGCATTTTTATCTTGCTCCTTTATCTGCTGTGTGTTTTTCTGTCTTCTCATTTTGCTTATCTTACTGTGTTTGGGGTCTCCTTTTTGTAGGCTGCAGGTTTGTAGTTCCTCCTGTTTTTGATGTCTGTCTCCAGTGGCTAAGGTTGGTTCAGTGGGTTGTGTAGGCTTCCTGGTGGAGGGGGCTAGTGCCTGTGTTGTGGTGGATGAGGCTGGATCTTGTCTCTCTAGTGGGCAGGTTCACGTCTGGTGGTGTGTTTGGGGGTGTCTGTGGCCTTATGATGATTTTAGGCAGCCTCTCTGCTAATGGGTGGGGTTGTGTTCCTGTTTTGCTAGTTGTTTGGCATAGGTTTTCCAGCACTGTGGCTTGCTGGTCGTTGAGTGAAGCTGGGTGCTGGTGTTAAGATGGAGGTCTCTGGGAGATTTTCGCCGTTTGATATTATGTGGAGCTGGGAGGTCTCTTGTTGATCAGTGTCCTGAAGTTGGCTGTCCTACCTCAGAGGCAGAGCCCTGCCTCCTGGCTGGAGCACCAAAAGCTTTTCATCCACAGGCTCAGGATAAAAGGGAGAAAAAGTAGAGGGAATTAGTAGAAGTATGAGGAAAGAAAGAAGGAAAGGAGGGTAGGAAGGAAGGAAGAAAGAA
This sequence comes from Orcinus orca, assembly GCF_937001465.1. Taxonomy (NCBI): domain Eukaryota; kingdom Metazoa; phylum Chordata; class Mammalia; order Artiodactyla; family Delphinidae; genus Orcinus; species Orcinus orca. The sequence continues at coordinate 44,466,511 of NC_064571.1, forward strand.
TGAAAGAAGCAAAGAAGGAAAGAAGGCAAGAAGGAAAGAAAGGAGGGAGGGAGGGAGGGAGGAAGGAAGGAGGGAAAGAAGGAAAAAAGACAGAAAGAAAGAAGATACAGTAAAAATAAAGTAAAGTATAATAAAGTTATTGAATTAAAAAACTTCTTATTTAGAGAAAAAAAAAAGGGGACGGAAAGAACCTTAGGACAAATGTTGGAAGCAAAGCTATACAGACAAAATCTTACACAGAAGCATACACATACACCCTCACTAAAAGAGGTAAATGGGGAAAAATCCTAAATCTTGCTGTCAGAGACCACCTCCTCAATTTGGGATGATTCGTTGTCTAAAGGAGGGAAGGAAGGACGGAAAGAAAGAAAGAAAGAAGGTAAAGTATTATAAGGTTATTAAAATTAATTATTAAGAAAAAAAAATTAAAAAAAAACATGGACGGATAGAACCCTAGGACAAATGGTGGAAGCAAGACTATACAGACAAGATCTCACACAGAAGCATACACATACACATTCACAAAAAGAGGAAAGGGGAAAAAATCATAGATCTTGCTCCTAAAGTCCACTTCCTTAATTTGGGATGATTGGTTGTCTATTCAGGTATTCCACAGATGCAGGGTACATCAAGTTGATTGTGGAGCTTTAATCCACTGCTTCTGAGGCTGCTGGGAGAGATTTCCCTTTCTCTTCTTTGTTCTCACAGCTCCCAGGGCTAAGCTTTGGATTTGGCCCTGCCACTGCGTGTAGATCGCTGGAGGGCGTCTGTTTTTTGCTCAGACAGGATGGGGTTAAAAGAGCCGCTGATTGGGGGCTCTGACGCACTCAGGCCGGCGGGGACGGAGGGGCACAGAGTGCGGGGCGGGCCTGCGGTGGCAAAGGCCGGCGTGACTTTGCACCAGCCTGAGGCGTGCTGTGCGCTCTCCTGGGGAAGTTGTCCCTGGATCCCGGGAACCTGGCAGTGGCGGGCTGCACAGGCTCCGCGGAAGACGGGTGTGGAGAGTGACCTGTGCTCGCACACAGGCCCCTCGGTGGCGGCAGCAGCAGCCTTAACGTCTCCCGCCCGCCTCTGGGGTCCGCGCTTTTAGCCGCGGCTTGCGCCCGTCTCTGGATTCCGTGCTTTCAGCCGCGGCTCGCGCCCGTCTCTGGATTCCGCGCTTTCAGCCGCGGCTCGCGCCCGTCTCTGGGGTTCGCGCTTTTAGCCGCGGCTCGCGCCCGTCTCTGGATTCCGCGCTTTCAGCCGCGGCTCGCGCCCGTCTCTGGATTCCGTGCTTTCAGCCGCGGCTCGCGCCCGTCTCTGGATTCCGCGCTTTCAGCCGCGGCTCGCGCCCGTCTCTGGGGTTCGCGCTTTTAGCCGCGGCTCGCGCCCGTCTCTGGAGTTCCTTTAAGCAGCGTTCTTAAACCCCTCTCCTCACGCCCCCGGAAACAAAGAGGGAAGGAAAAGTCTCCTGCCTCTTCTGCAGGTGCAGGCTTTTCCCCGGACTCCCTCCCGGCTAGCTGTGGTGCACTAACCCCTTCAGGCTATGTTCAAGCCGTCAACCCCAGTCCTCTCCCTGCGCTCCGGCCTCAGCTCGCAGCCCCGCCCGCCCCGGCGGGTGAGCAGACAAGCCTCTCGGGCTGGTGAGTGCCGGTCGGCACCGATCCTCTGTGCGGGAATCTCCCCGCTTTGCCCTCCGCACCCGTTGCTGTGCACTCCTCCGCAGCTTCGAAGCTCCCCCCTCCGCCTCCCGCAGTCTCCGCCCGCGAAGGGGCTTCCTAGAGTGTGGAAACTTTTCCTCCTTCACAGCTCCCTCCCACTGGTGCAGGTGCCGTCCCTATTCTTTTGTCTCTGTTTTTTCTTTTGCCCTACCCAGGTACGTGGGGAGTTTCTTGCCTTTTGGGAGGTCTGAGGTCTTCTGCCAGCCTTCAGTAGGTGTTCTGTAGGAGTTGTTCCACGTGTAGATGTATTTCTGGTGTATCTGTGGGGAGGAAGGTGATCTCCGCGTCTTACTCTTCCGCCATCTTCCGCCTTCTTCTATTGTTCTTTTTGTTGCAGTGGTAAATGGGAGTGTTTCTTTAATTTCTCTTTCAGATTTTTCATCATTAGTGTATAGGAATGCAAGAGATTTCTATGCATTAATTTTGTATCCTGCTACTTTACCAAATGCATCGATTAGCTCTATTAGTTTTCTGGTAGCACTCTGTAGGATTCTCTATGTATAGTATTGTGTCATCTGCAAACAGTGACAGTTTTACTTCTTCTTTTCTGATTTGGATTGCTTTTATTTCTTTTTCTTCTCTGATTGCTGTGGCTAAAACTTCCTAAACTATGTTGAATAATAGTGGTAGAGTGGGCAACCTTGTCTTGTTCCTGATCTTAGTGGAAATGGTTTCAGTTTTTCACCATTGAGAATGATGTTGGCTGTGGGTTTGTCATATATGGCCTTTATTATGTTGAGGTAAGTTCCCTCTATGCCTACTTTCTGGAGGATTTTTATCATTAATGGTGTGGAATTTTGTCAAAAGCTTTTTCTGCATCTATTGAGATGATCATATGGTTTTTCTCTTTCAATTTGTTAATATGGTTTATCACATTGCTAATTTCCATATATCAAAGAATCCTTGCATTCCTGGGTTAAACCCCACTTGATCATGGTGTATGATCCCTTTAATGTGCTGTTGGATTCTGTTTGCTAGTATTCTGTTGAGGATTTTTGCATCTATGTTCATCAGTGATATTGGCCTGTAGTTTTCTTTCTTTGTGACATATTTTTCTGGTTTTGGTATCAGGGTGATAGTGGCCTCGTAGAATGAGTTTGGGAGTGTTCCTCCCTCTGCTATATTTTGGAAGAGTTTGAGAAGGATAGGTGTTAGCTCTTCTCTAAATGTTTGATAGAATTCGCCTGTGAAGCCATCTGGTCCTGGGCTTTTGTTTGTTGGAAGATTTTTAATCACAGTTTCAATTTCAGTGCCTGTGATTGGTCTGTTTATATTTTCTATTTCTTTGTGGTTCAGTCTTGGAAGGTTGTGCTTTTCTAAGAATTTGTCCATTTGTTCCAGGTTGTCCATTTTATTGGCATATTGTTTCTTGTAGTAATCTCTCATGATCCTTTGTATTTCTGCAGTAACAGTTGTAACTTGTATTTCATTTCTAATTCTATTGATTTGAGTCTTCTCCCTTTTTTTCTTGATGATTCTGGCTTATGGTTTATCAATTTTGTTTATCTTCTCAAAGAACCAGCTTTTAGAAACCCTATCTTTTTAAAAAGTCATGAAGATCAAATTTCTCTGACACATGCCCAATGATATAAAAATCACGAAATGATTCAAAAGATAGTAAGTTTTTATTTTTATCCAAAAATGTTCTCCTTGTGAAGCAAGACTGTAAAACAATTATAAATCTAGATTTCAACAATCCATTTAATTTTATTTAGACTTGTATTTACTATAGGTGTTTTTCATATGGTACATTTATCTTAGTTCAGTCTTTAAATTTGTGCAACTCAGGATATCCCTTTATATTGACACTACAATGTCATATATCTTTTATTCACAATTTCCTTAAGCGTTTTAATCACAGTACATTCACTGTAATGTAAAGAAGTGTTCTGATCTGAAGGTTTTAGAAAACGTAAGACATACAGAAGATATATTCACTTTATTATAGTTACTCATCACTATCATATGTGCCTTCTGGGTCACTTTGGTAGTTCATGATACATTTTTCCACATGTAAATTATTTTTATCATTTTACATGATGGAGAAGAAAATACACAGATGTGTATCCATTCAGAAAAATAATTCATAATGCACAGATTATAAGAGTAGGCAGAATTGAAATTAAAATTCCTTATACAATACAGATATAGATTTCCTTTTTAAGTGATGTCTAATTATAATAAAATATGTCAACAAAAGTAAGATTAATCCAAATTTCTTTTCCAGAGGCAACTCTTGATAGTTTTTCTAATTATCTGTCTCCTTGTCTAGTATTTTAATTTAAATCTCCAAACATCCCATTATTTAGCTTTTAAATAAGGTCTCTTCTGCTACTGAGTCAGCTCTGCCTCCTTCAAAATTAGATCTGATTAGTTTGCCATTTTTTATTTTGGGGTCATAGTAGGAACTTTAAACTGAATTTTAACCTTATTCTGAATTATTCAGAGCTTGCTTTGAGAATTTGGGTAAAGGCATTTTCACAGGATAATTCTGGAAATAGTGTTTCTGTGTGATGTTAATATTTTAGAATATAAATTAGACTTCAGAGGACTCTCTTGAATGTTTGGTAGCTTGAATTTGCATTTTTCTTTCACAGAGATGGATAACCACACCAATATCATAAACCATCTCAGAGGCAATAACATTATTTAGCTGGAAGTGGCAGTCTTTTTACATTTTACATATATTTTGTGTCTCATTATGAGGTAGGCAGGTTTTTAGTTGTAAGTTGTGACAGTCATCATGTTTGTCTCCATGATATGTCAGGATTTCAAAAAATAGAGCTTTAAATAAGAATGAATATCATTTATTTTGATAAATGTACACAGATTGGAGATAGCCAGACCTGAGGACTCTACATTCTGGATATAATGGCAGGATTTGCTTTTTGCCAAGGCAGATTATATTTCACAGAGAAGCCTAAACGTTTTAATAAATTGATGTTTGAACCTCACTCTTAAATTTTCTGTGAAGATAATTGAATTAATATTTTAGTACCCAAACAGGCAAATGCTAATGCAAGTCTCTCCTGTTCAAACAGGATTGTATGCAGAATAAGCGTATAAGGTAACAGTTTTTGCTTCTATTGAGAGAAGATAAAGAACTCTATCTGAGAGTGGATAAGGAACTTAAATGGTCACAAGCCCAACCTATCTCTTTATTGAGATAGGGCAATAAGTACCCACCAAAGACCATTTTTCTTTTTAAATCAAAATAGAGCAATAGCCAAGGTTCTTGACCGACCTTACTGGGAATCCTTGCCTACCGGGCATGTAACTTTTCATACAGATTCCATCCAACCATAGACTCTGCATCTGAATCTGCTCTAGAGCCCTAGGAACAGTGACTCACTAGTTCCATGGGCTGCTAGCCTAAGTGTTGTCTGACTTGATATTTACTGGCTTTCCAATTTCAGGCTTATATATTCATGTTTATTAACTCTTTTCCTGAGCGAAGAACACTTTTGGAAGAGAAACATAGGAATCAAGTGTATATTTAAAGTACAAGACAAGCAGAAATTATTAGTACCAGCTAGACAAGTGAGAAACCCAAGAGTAGGGAAATTTAAAGAACTTGCTCAAAATCACAGATTATGGAAATATGAACTTAAATTCAGTTGTATATATCATCAAGGAACAGATATTCCTTACACACCAGCGTACCCAGAGAAACTTAATTGTGACCCTGAAAAAACCATAACCTGCTCAAATCTTCAGTTTATGTCATTCACCATGCAATTTTGTTATGTGATCAAATTTCAGAAACATATGGACTAAAAGAGAAAGGTACTTTAAGTTCACATCAGCACCCTATGGTTTTCTATGAAGAAAAGCAATGCTGTGTTACTGAGGGTAATGTAAGTTTGTGAATAACAGATGATAGTAATGGTTTTAGAAGACTGTGAATTCTTTGAAATCTCCCCTGCAACCCAATAGTAAGCCTAAATTCTTCAGTGACTGAATAAAAAAATTTTTAAAGCATTCATATTTTAATAAAATAGTATAAGGTTTTCATTGCGATTTACTCATAACATCATCCAATTGATATGCATGTGCAAGATAGCAAATTTTTATTAATTCAATATGTAAGGTGATGAATAAGCCACTGAACTATTTCCAAAGACTCCCCTTTGAAGGCATATCAACCTACAATATATTTTCCCATTAGTGGTCATATTATGTTAAGTCAATCATTAATACATCTATGAAAGTAACATGAAGATTATATTACTACTATGGATGAATTACAATATATAAAACTCTTCTCAAGGGTTTTAGTCGTATTAAAATTTTCAGGTTTTGTTCTCATGAACCAATGTATGTAAATGCATTTTTGTTAGTGATTCTTGCATTTAGTCCTGTTGAGAACTGACCTAAGCTAATTTGGGCAGTCATGGTTATCTGGTTCTTCTTTATAGGTATTGGTAGCCTCTTATGATTTGAGACAGAACCAGTTGTCCACAGTGTATCCATGAAATTATGTCTTATGCTGAATTTTACCTCACATATAAATATTTACTAGCAAAAAGGTGTTAAATAGTTTCTTGTTAGTTTGTTACATTTCCAACTCTACTTCGAATAGTTTTCAGCTGTTAGAATTGCCATATCTGTATGCCTTCTTTGTGTCTCTGCATCCCTGGAAAATCCTCATATTTTTTAACACACTTTCCCCCAGTAAAATCATTTTTATCATCCTTGTGCATTTATTCAGTTATCTACGGTTGATATTTATTTTGGGTGTCCATAGACTCCTAACTATGCTCTTTTAACTACTCTTCACCCTTGAAGTGTGTGTTTTGAGTAGGTTACCTCAAATGTTAACTAGCCAGCAGTAAGGCGTTCATTAAAGTGGATTCATAAAGGCGCATACATATACACACCCCAAAATGTCCATGCTTAAAATATTACAGGTAATATAAAACACCTTGTGAAGAAGTCTTTTCTTTTAAAATGAGAAAAAGTTGTGGGTATCCTTTTAAGCTACATATTTTGGAAATGTCTAGGTTTCAAAAATAAGTATGCAGCTTTCTCTGGTTTCCTGATGTGCTACAAGTTTTTTCTATCATATACCTTTGGATATTTCAAGTTATACTGTTACATAATTTCAATTTCCTTGATCTTTGAAGATAACCTACTAATATTGAGTATCTACTGTGTGTCTATGAGTTTACATTCATGTCACTATGCACATTTTCAAAATAATTAAATTTAGATTAATTTAAAATTTCTACATCAAAGCATTTATTTTGAACCATCTTATTCCTACAAAGATGATGCACATGCACACACATATATATACACACAAAATGATAACTAATGAAATATTTATAAAATGTCTTAGGGACATTTATGTCATACTTAAAATTTTAGATATATATTTATATATTTTGTATAATTATAAATTATATCCTTACAAATTATATATGTACTTTAAATATTCAAAAATGCTAAAATTCAGGAACCTCCATACTGTTCTCCATAGTGGCTGTATCAATTTGCATTCCCACCAACAGTGCAAGAGGGTTCCCTTTTCTCCACACCCTCTCCAGCATTTAATGTTTGTAGATTTTTTGATCATGGCCATTCTGACAGATGTGAGATGATATCTCATTGTAGTTTTGATTTGCATTTCTCTAATGATTAATGATGTTGAGCATTCTTTCATGTGTTTGTTGGCAATCTGTATATCTTCTTTGGAGAAATGTCTATTTAGGTCTTCTGCCCATTTTGGGATTGGGTTGTTTGTTCCTTAAAAAACTAAAAATAGAGCTACCATACGACCAGCAGTCCCACTACTGGGCATATACCCTGAGAAAACCATAATTCAAAAAGAGTCATGTACCAAACTGTTCATTGTAGCTCTGTTTACAATAGCCAGGACATGGAAACACCCTAAGTGTCCATCAACAGATGAATGGATAAAGAAGATGTGGCACATATATACAATGGAATATTACTCAGCCATAAAAAGAAACGAAATTGAGTTATTTGTAGTGAGGTGGATGGACCTAGAGTCTGTCATACAGAGTGAAGTAAGTCAGAAAGAGAAAAACAAATGCCGTATGCTAACACATATATATGGAATCCAAAAAAAAAGAAAAATGGTCATGAAGAACCTAGGGGCAAGACGGGAATAAAGACACAGACCTACTAGAGAATGGACTTGAGGATACGGGGAGGGGGAAGGGTAAGCTGGGACAAAGTGAGAGAGTGACATGGACATATATACACTACCAAATGTAAAATAGATAGCTAGTGGGAAGCAGCCGCATAGCACAGGGAGATCGGCTCGGTGCTTTGTGACCACCTAGAGGGGTGAGATAAGGAGGGTGGGAGGGAGGGAGACGCAAGAGGGAAGAGATATGGGGACATATGTATATGTATAACTGATTCACTTTGTTATAAAGCAGAAACTAACACACCATTGTAAAGCAATTATACTCCAATAAAGGTGTTAAAAATGTTAAAATTCAATTAGGCTTATATAATGTTTTATAATTATATATAACCATTTTTTTAAATGCCTGTGTGATTTTTTTAATTTAATAAACAAATGTGAATACTAAGTCTGTCCAACTTAAAGTCTGTGTGATAGAAAAGTAATGTAGTATATATTGTCTAATTTATAAAAACAGTATTGCTGCTGTAATGGTCAACAGTGAAAAGATAATTCAAAATATTGGGGAGAAAGAATGATATTTTTGTCTCACATAGAAAATATTAAAGCAGATATAATCCATACGTGTCCATATGTATATATGTATGTAGATATGCATGTATGTATGTATCTATCATGTCTGTCTCTCAGTCATTTCTGTTAATGGATAATTCACTGACTGCTCCTTAACCCTTTCTCCATTTCCCATATTTCACTGAAGGTGCTGAGTGAGATGTTTTTTTTCCCAGTTATGGGTGACCATGTAATTCAGTTCTAGCTGATGTGACATAGAAGATTTCCAAGGAGCATCTGGAAAACCTTTTGCTTATTTGATAAAAAATAATAGATGGATCTTGTACTGCCCTTCCTCCTTTTTACTCACCAACTTTAATGAATGTGTTATATTAGAGGCTACACCAGGCATCTTAGTAAAATGAAGAGAAAAAGCATAGGGCAAGAAAAAGTCAATATGCTAGTAACAGTGGTACAGAAAGATAGAAGCCAAAACCTTGATGATGTTAAGTAGCTGAACAGATGCCAGTAACTCCCTGCCTCTGGGCTTCTTGCTTTGAGTTTGTCATTCTCAGTTGGTTTCTTTAATTAAAACTTAGTTTTCATTGAGCAGGCTTATGTTCGGAGAAAAATTGAACAGAAGTACAGAGATTTCCCACATACCACCTGCCCCCATCCATGCATAGACTCTCCAATTCTCCAAATCCCCTACCAGAGTGGTACATTTGTTACAAGCAATGAATCTACACTGACACATCATAATAACCCAACGTCCATATTTTACGTTATGGTTCACCTTTAGTATTGAACATTCTATGGTTTTGGACAACTGTTTAATGACATTTATCTACCATTATATCATACAGAGTATTTTCACTGCCCTAAAAATACTCTGTGCTCTGCCTAATCATCTCTCTCCCCCAATATCAATGTTTGGGAATCACTGATATTTTTATTATATCCACAGTTTTGCCTTTTCCAGAATGTTATATAATTGGAATCACAGTGTATGTTGCCTTTTCAGATTGGCTTCTTTCACTTAGTTATATACATTTAAGGTTCTTCTATGTCTTTTCACAGCTTGATATCTCATTTCTTTTCAGCACTGAATAATATTCCATTGTCTGGAGGTATAGTTTATTAATCCATTCATCTACTGAAGAACATCATAGTTGCTTTTAAGTATTGATAATTATGAGTAAAGCTGCTATAAACATCCATGTGTAAGTTTTTATGTGGACATAACGTTTCAACTCCTTTGGGTAAATACTAAGGAGCATGATTTCTGGATCGTATGGTAAGAGTAAATTTAGTTTTGTTAAAAACTGCCAAACTGTTTTACACCGTGGCTGTAATAATTTTGCATTCCCATCAGCAATGTTTCACAGTTCATGTTGCTCTACATCCTCATCAGCATTTGGTGTTATCAGTGCTCCATAGTTTAGAGATTCTAATAAGTGTACATGTGAAGCATGCTTATTTGCCATGTGTATATCTTCTTTGATGATGTGTGTTAAGGTCTTTGGCCTATTTTTAATATGATTAGTTGTTTTCTTATTGTTGAGTTTTAAAAGTTCTTTGTATATTTTATCTAACAGTCATTTATCAGCTGTGTCTTCTGCAAATACTTTTTTCCAGTCTGTCACTTGTCTTCTCATTCTCTTTTCTTTTGTATAGCAGAGATTTTTATTTTAATGGAGTCTAGCTTGTCAATTCTTTCATGGAATGTGTCTTTGGTGTTGCATCTAAAAAATCATCACCATGCATCATGTCATCTAGGTTTTCTCCTATGTTATAGTCTAGGAGTTTTATAGTTATGCAATCTACATTTAGGTCTATGATGCACTTTGAGATAATTTTAGTGAAGGGTATAAGGTCTGTGTCTAGATTTATTTATTTTTGCATGTGAAGGTCCAGTTCTTCCAGCACCTTCTGTTAAAAAGACTATTTTTGCTCCATTGTATTGCCTTTGCTTCTTTGTCAAAGATCAGTTCACTTTATTTATGGAGGTCTTTTTATGGGTCCTCTTTTCTGTTTCATTGATCTATTTGTCTTTTCTTTCACCAATACCCCACTGTCTTGATTACTGTAGCTTTATAGTGAGTCTTGAAGTCAAGTAGTGTTAGCCCTCCAACTTTGTTCTCATCCTTCTACATTGTGTTGCCTATTCTGAGTGTTTTGCCTTTCTCTATGACCTTTAGAATTAGTTTGTCAATATCCACAAAATAATTTGCTGGGCTCTTTTGATTGGAATTGCATTGAATCTATAAATTAAATTGGGAAGAATTCACATCTCAACAATATTAGTTTTTCTATCTATGGACATGGAATAGCTCTGTTAATTGAGTTCTTTGATTACATACATCAGAGTTTGTAGATTTCTTCATTTTGATCTTGTACATATTTTGTTAGATTTATAGCTAGTATTTTATTTTGGGGGGTGCTAATGCAAATGGTACTCTGTTTTTAATTTTTAATTTCATTTGTTCATTATTGGTATATAGGAAAGCAATTGACCTTTGTATATTTATCTTATATTCTGCAACCTTGCTATAATTGCTGATTAATTCCAGAAGTTCTTTTGTCAGCTCATTCAGATTTTCTACAGACACTCATGTCATCTATGAATGAAGACAGTTTTATGTCTTCATTCCCAATCTCTAAACATTTTCCTTTCTTTTCTCTTTTCTTTTCTTTTCTTTTCTTTCCTTATTGCATTAACAAGAACTTCCAGTACAATATTGAAAAGGAATGGTGAGAGGAGACATCCTTGTCTTGTATTTGATCTTAGTGGGAAAACTTCGAGTTTCTCACCATTAAGTGTGATATTAGTTGTAGATAGTCTTTATCAAGCTGAGGCAGTTCCTCTCTATTTCTAGTTTACTGAGAGATTTTATCATGAATGGGTGTTGGATTTTGTCAAATGTTTTAGCTGCACCTTGATATGATCATGTGATTTTTTTTATATTTTGGTGTGATGGGTTACATTAATTGATATTTGAATATTGAATCAGCCTTACATATCTGGGATAAATCCCAGTTGGTCATGGTGTATAATTCTTTCTTATACTTTTTAAATTCAATTTTCTAATATTTTGTTAAGGATTTTTGCATCTATGTTCATGAGAGATACTGGTCTCTATTTTTCTTTTCTTGTAATGTCTTTATCTTGTTTTGGTATTAGGGTAATGCTGTTTCATAGAATGAGTTAGGAAATATTCTCTCTGCTTCTGTCTTTTGTAGAGATTGTAGATAATTGCCATAATTTCGTCTTTAAACATTTGGTAGAATTCACCAGTGAACTTATCTGGGCCTGGTGCTTTCTGTTTGGAAGGTCTGTTCAGACTTTTACTTGTTGTTAGGATGGAGTGGAGACCTCAGGTTTATTTCTAGTGGATCTGGAAACTGAAAGTCATAAATTTGGTTTTAATATCATTAGTTTTTGGAAGGGTTTTGATTGACATTTGAATGAGACTAATTTATACTGGGTATTATAGCTTAATATTATCTCATGGTTTTGTTCTATTTCTGGACGTAAGTCCTTTTCATTAAATTTCTGACAACTGGTGCCTAAGTAGTAATTGCAAAGCTGTCCCTCTACTCCAAATTTAAATATCTGTTTGGCTGCATAAGTTGAATCAAATTTTGGTTTTACTGAAAGAACAAATTAGCCCACTAAAGAATTAGTCTTGGACAGAAAAAAAGTAATGAGGATATTTTTTTCCCCAACAATCATAGAATTTTTGTACTCTTCTGTAAAACTGATCAGTGGGCATCATTAGATAACTTCAGTTGGCTTAGATATACAGACTAATGAGGAAATACCTGTATTGACTATATCCATTAAAAAAACTTAAAATCAGAGCATGCAAAATGATGTCCAGTGAGTGATTCTTCTGGACTTAATGTATGAGCTTTTTTTTCACTGAAAGAGTTGGAGAAACATTCTTTTCCACTGTTCTTCATGTTCTTTCAAACCCTTTCACCTCCTCTTTATTGTACATATCCATCCAGCTAGGAAACAAAAGTTTACATAGGCTCACAAACATCAAAATCAACGGGACTGTAAAATTCCCAGCTACCTTTTCAACTCTCCTGATGATGCACTAAGAAATAAATAGAGCTTCTAATGTACAATTTCTATTTTAACTTTCATCTCTCTAACAAAAGTTATAGATGACTGAATGAAAAATATTAAATGGCCTTTGAGTTCTTTGCCAAGATCCTTTGTATCATTGATTAAACCCTTTGGGAAGGTTGATCCTAACAGAGCTTTGTACTCAATATTTAAGGGAGTAAAGTGCAGAACAGTGATTAGTTTTCTAATGTTCTATAAAAAATCACCATAAGTTACACTAGAAACAGTTATTGCTTCTGTCTCACCCTAAAGGGACAAATTACTGGTTGTAATAAGTAGTTCAGTTCTCTATTTGAGACACATTGTAAATTGGTACTTATGATTTTTTTAAATTATCATCAGTTGAAATTGTCTCAACAGCTGTCTTCAGAGACTTGGCTATTGCAAAGGCAATGATTCATGCTCAGTTATGAAGCTCAAACACATTTCATTTACTACCTAAAATACTTCTTTGCCAAACAGAGGCTGATGTATTGAGGCTGATGTTATTGTCAGGGTAATAACAGTCAAATAAAACATGAGTAAGGAATGGAGGAGTTCTGTTTGTTTGTTTGCTTTGACTTAAAAATCATTTAGCTTCTTTTTTTTTTCTCATAGAAAAGCCCTTCTGTTGTCTTTACCTTGCAGTCATCTTTTCCAGGATTATCATAAAACAAACCCTAATGTATTATTGATTACCTGCTTCCTTTTTTTGTTGGCATGCATTGGCCGCAAAAATGAACTTTAATTCCATGTAGTGCAGTCACTAACTTAATTAAGGCACTAATTAAGGATTCTGAGGAGGAATTAAAGTATTACATTTTAGTAATATGTGTTCCTGTTTTTAGGTTCATGTTTATGTCAATGTTAGAAGCTGAAAAAGAAATATATATGTATATATTTATGATAAGTTTATTTTAGCCACAGACTCATATTAATTATCAATTGGTATTGTAAATTATAAAAGTAAATCACTTTAACTGCATGCCTACAATAGCAATTTCATGGATTCACATTGTGAATATAGACAGCCTTGCAAATCAGTATGATATGCTTTGGAATTCCATATATTCATCCAACAGAGCAGCTTACTTCTAATTGAATTACAAGCTCCTTATTTATACTTCTTGTTATCCTATGAAGTATTTTTAGATAAGTGCATGGATTAATCGATTAACACAGTTTTTCTCTTATTTCAAATACATCATTAGTTCTTTAGCTTAGTTTAAGAAGCACTATCAAAGTAAATCCATAGAATTAAACATGACTTTACATAACTAAGCAAACTGAATCATGTTCGATGAATTCAGTTATGTAGCTACCTAATGATGAGAACTGGGCCAAGTCCTATGGTGGAAATTAAGAAAAGTGAAACCTGTTCTTGGTTTTATTTGTTAATTGAAGAGAGAAGAAATGCACCAAAATTATCTAAGAAACTGTATGATAAGTTGTACAATATAGTGCCAAATGAGAAGAGATATTTAGCAGCACTGATCTCCAGCTATTGTTGTAGGAATAACCTCTCTGTTGACAAGGAAGGCACCATTTGTCTTGAAGGTTTTAATTTTCAATTAGTGCCCCTCACCAGGCACGATCAGAGGCAGCTTGGAGATTATATTATAAACTTTTCACCTCTCTCCAATCTTTAAAAATCAGCACACAAACACACATAAGCTGTATATACAGCACAGATAGGAAATGAATCACATGGGCATAAAGAATTTGTTTACTAAAGTGATGGCCTAATAATAACTGGGCCAGCTCAAGGCAGGTCAAAAAGGAATAGAGAGGGAAGCTCATAAATATGGATTTGTGTTACCTGTCCAGTGCTAGCCAAGTTTCTAGTATATGCTCCCCTAGACCCTCTAACAGCATTTGTTTTTGTTTTCAAAAAGACTAGCAGTAACTGATTTTCACATCCCTTCAATCAAGAATTTCCTGTTCTGTTTCGATGACTGTATCACATCTGACTTTTTACAATATGATGTTCTCTTTCCCTGAGAACTTCTGCTTCTAGTCATTTAATCAACAGTTATGCATATACTATCTATTGTTTGAAATGTATTATATTATGTACCGCAAACATTTATGAAAGATCTATGTACCAGGAAATACACAACAAATGGAGATCTTGTAAGATAGAAGGAACAAAATAAAAATTAATAGAAGGTATCAGTATATTACAACACATATTTACTTAAAGTGCTAAGTGAGCGCCTAATTTCTGGCAGAGAGAAGGTCCAAAGGAGGAAGTGGGGTTGGAGTTGAATTCTGAAAAATCAGCAGTGTGTTAGGCAGAATAGAGGTGCTGGCCACTCTAAGTAGAGACATACAGTTCAGTATCAATGACTATAACATAAACTGCGAGTGCGGTAGGAAATGAGCCTTCATATCATGATAAGTAGCCAGCTCTATAACTCTTAGAAAATGCAGAATCACTGAAATGTTTTATAAATGAGAGTGATATGATAGATATGCATTTTAGTAAGATAGGCCTATAAAAACTGGATAGGAAATGAAAAAAATGCAGGGCACGTATAGGGACCAGTGGATATTTGAGTTGAATAGCAGCATCAGGTTGGAATAAGTTAACTTCATCCAGGTAGGTTGGACAGAATAATGTGGGTCTTTGCCATATTTTTATATGGAGTTGATGCATCACTGAAGAATTTAAAGCAGGGGACAGAGGGTATTAATACCTGGATTAGTATTTAGAGAGATATCTCTAGCAAATCTATGCAGGACTAATTGGAAAATACTGAGAGTGGAGATGGGAAACTGTTTAGGAGCCACCTACAATAGACTGAATCATAAAAGAACATGTGGCTGAATTTGGGTAAAGTCAGTGCTTATGTAGAAAAGAGAATAACTAACAGATTTCCAACTCAAAGACTGTCTTCCTTCCTTATTTAGAATTTCTCACTTATGACTCACTTATGACTCTCGTATATACTATACAAATTTACTAATTTATTTTGCTTACTGTGTCTCTCTAGAACTGGAATATTAACTCTGCAAAGACAATTTGTCTATTTTTTGCTCAGTGTCGTATCCCAAGAACAGTACTTAATGCAAATTTGTTGATTGAATGAAAAAAAAAGTATCAAGTTACAGAAATTTAAAGAGCTTTATATCCTATTACATATCACATATAGTACCCTCTTAAAATCTCTGAAAATTAGGAAAAAACTCTCATAGTTGCTGGTCTGATTCTTATGGGGATATTTTTGTAGTTTAAAAAAATAGTAACTTTTAATTATTATTTTTTTTAAATCCAGTTGATTATCTTTATTTGCAGTAGTTATGTTCTATCAATATAAAGTCACTATAAATACTGTATTAGCAAATTCTGAACCATTTCTCTAAGGGGAAATACGTATACATATCTCACATAATTTATAATCATAAAAGTACCTCATTCTGGTAGATTCCTCTTTTTTCTTTCACGAGGTTCAGAACTGTTAACTAAGTGACTTGCCTGAGGCTGCCCAACTAATAGGTACCAGAGATGAGATTTAAACACTGTGTAAATGGCCCCCAAAGGGGAGCTTTTTACACTACCCTGCATTGCCCCCGCCGTCTCCATCCTCTGGTCATCTCTGTGTGAGAGCTAAAACGAGAAGGCCTACCACTGTCCTCTTCAGCCTTAGCTAGGAACATGCATCAAGCAACTCGAATTTTTCACACCGCTGAGCATGCCCACGAATGACCATGAAAATGCACTAGGACTATTGATTTTGGGGTTATAAATATATTTTAGTGAGTAGGAGAATTTATGAATATGGACTCTCCAAATACTGAATCTGTGAATAAAGAGAACAGGCTGTACTTAATAATCAGATTATTTTGTGTTCTAGAATATTGTGTCTCAAACTCAGGTATTTGGTCTTATTAATATAAAAATCAAATGTGAGCCCTAGTTATTACTATACATTACCTGATATTTGATCGACTTAACTTGTGATTTGGGTTGCATATAGAAGCATCTAAAGTGTTCTAATCTTCTAACTTTATTTTCTTAACGGATTCACTGTTTAAAAAAAATATCTCTGTGCCTGTCCTTGTATAAATTTGCCTTAGACTCTTTAATATATGGTCTCAAGTGTAATCCATAACACTTGCCCTCAATTATTATCTTTTTAAAGTTCATATATTTACCACATTATTAAAGTACCAGGTAATTATGAAATTTCAAATGTAATTTCAGCTGTCAGAACTTTTGATGTTAAAACATACTCTAAGGTAATCACTCTATAGTCTACACAAAATCAAATACAAGACACATGTGCAGGGACTACTCAGAATCTTTTCTAGTGCTTTTTAAAATACTCTTCTGGAAAATCTTGATTTTGGAGAAGTATTCCACTTTCCTATAAAGAATAATCGGAATTTTACCCATTTTTTTAAAATTTACCTTTAACAACACATTACAGGTAATTTTCAACACTGGGAATTAGGAGAGAAAATTTGGGGTAGGTAGTGGTATGTACCATTCATTGACATGAAGCCAAGATTAATTGTATTTAAAATTTAACCTTGTCTGCCATGGATCAGCTGGAGCTTTTAGGGACAGGTACAGTGTCTGTCAATAGCACATCACTCTTAATCCTCAATTGTTGTTTTCAGAGAAAATAATGAGGATACGTTGCCTTTTATGCAAGACAGATGAACTGAGGGATAATAAAATTGAACCTAACTTTCCTGTTTCCTTGATACCTCTGGGTCTCCTGCAACAGAAGTCTCTTTTGAAACAAACAGAAGCCCACCTGCTGCTGATATACACAGGGTCAAAAAGAGGGGTATTAACAGTATACCTCTTTAGTTTGTAATAGCTGACTTTCTTGTTGCTTAACATAAAAATGTTTTTCATCTTCTTGTGTTCAGCTTACAATTAGAATAAAAGAACAATGGGATTCATCACCACCATCTTTATTGTGATAAATTTATAACCTATGTTGGTCCACCCCAGGTTCAATCGGTAATTGTGGTTTTCTAACCTCCACACATCCTTTGTCTGGTTTCAAGTTGGGAAACATCTTGGCAGTAAAAAAAGACTGGCCTTAAAATTGTGGCAGTAACTGATCTGTCATGACCTATTACAGACTGAACATTTGTGTCCTCCCAAATTTATATGTTGAAACCTCCCAGTGTAACTATATTTGGACATACGGCCTGTGAGGATGTGATGAAGGCTAAATGAGATCACAAGAGGAGAGCTCTAATCTGATAGGCCTGCTGACATTATAAGAAGGGAAAATACACCAGAGTCCTTTCTCTCAGAGCACATGAAAGAAGGGCCATGTGAAGAAAGGGTGGCCATCCACAAGCCAGGAAGAGAGTTCTTACCAGAAATGGAATCCTACTGGAACCGTGATCTTGGAATTTCCAGCTCCCAGAAGTGTAAGAAAATAAATTTCTGTTGTTTAAACAATCCAGTCTATGGTATTTTGTTATGGCAGCCCAAGTGGACCACTGTGATCCTCTTCATATTCCCAGCTGGATTATGAAATTCAATTACTTCTTATATTTCCTCTCAATTTAGAATCACATAGGTTATATGTGTGTCTTCCTTTCATCCTTTCCTTCCTCCCTTCCTCCCTCTCTGCTCTTTCTCTCTCCCTCCTCTCTTTCTTTCTTTCCCCCAAATGACTTTTTAGACTCTCTTTCAAAGAGAAAAATCAACATTTCCTTCCAGTGTCTTCTTTTTATAATATTTTTATGTTAAAATATTCTTGTTGTAAATATGTCAAATAGTGCAAAAAAATATGAAGTATGAAAGTTCTCCTTCGTCGTATGTCGTTCTCATTACTCTCAACAGATATAATAAGTGATACATTTTTCCAGACCCATATTTATACATTTATACACATAAGTCATACCTAAAACACTTATATATGTTCAAGTTAAAATTAGGTCACTAGAGCCGGCCACAATCCAGTATGACTGGTGCTTTTATATAAAGGGGAATTTGGACACACAGATGTGCACAGAAGGAAGACTATGTGAAGACACACAGGGAGAATACCATGTGAAGACGGAGGATTAGAGTGATGTATCTACAAGCCAAGGTGTGCCAGAGATGCTGACAAACCACCAGAAGCTAGGAAGATACAAGGAAGGATTCCCTTTAGGTCTCAAAGGGAGCATGGCCCTGCGACATCTTGATTTCAGACTGCCAGCCTCCAGAACTGTGAGACAGTAAATTTCTGTTGTTTTAAGCCACTCACTTTGTGGTATTTTGATATAGCAGTCCTAGGAATCTAAAATAATGACATATTTGAATAAAATTTTTTTTTGAAAAGAAAACATAATTTTATAGATATCTGTTATTTCCTGCTCAATCCTGGCTACTGAGAAGAAATAGTGAAATGAAATTAAATATTGCGGTTTAAGAAGTAAACCACACCATATATATTTTGAAGACCCACATTTATAATATACCTTTTATTGATAATTTCTTTCTTATTAAAATTCTTTACTTTCAAAATCACTTGGGATTTCCTTAAAATAAAAACAAACAGTATACTATGATACTTTCAGTTCTTTAATTTCTTGAAAGGAAAAGTTGAGAAATGGCAGTGGAGGAACGTTCCAATGTTCCGTTAAATATTAAAGATTATCTACCAATCAAAAGTAACAAGAAATTAAGATAAAGCATCTCTACAGTGAAAGTGGATATCAAAAGTAAACCAAGATGGTAGTGCATTGGCTTATATATTTGTTGTTTACATGGAGAATTTCAGTAAGCACTCTGTTTCATAAATAAGTTACATCTATTTTCAGCTGACATTTCACATTCTCATGGGTAGATTTGTTTTTCCTTGAGAAACCATTAAGGATATTTACAGTGTTGTTTTTATCGATCAATGAATTATTATACACCAGGTATGTCCCAAACAGTATTCTGGATACCACAACAGAATTTTTCAAAGAAATGCTATTTTCTAAGAAATGGTATTTTTTAAGTTAATACTACTATTCTACTTATGAACTAATAGGAAATACAATAAAGAATTATGACTTTGCCCATAATTTAACCATTCAATTATTTTATCCTTCATCTCACCTACAGTTCTATGATATTGATATGTTCAATTGACAAAGAAATTCCTTGCTTCCTCCTAAATGCCTGCTTCCTCATTTTGACACCTTGTCAACAAATGTCTGTTTTTCACAGCATATATAGTTACGTATATATTTTTATATTTACTAGTATAGTTGCTTGTTCCACATGCAGTTTTGTAGGTTCCACTCTTAAGTCACAGCTTTGCACACCCTCCCTCACCTGTGAAATGGCACCACTGACAACTGTGAGATATACCTTGTTTATAAATGTATCAGAGAGAAAAGCATACATTTATTTTCTGAGTGTCCTTTAAAGTATTGGATTCAGAGCCTCAACTCATCAGTAGTTTTTCTTGGTATTAAAAGTAGCAAGTATTCAAAGGGCTACATATGTGTCAGTCCAAGAGCAGGAATATGGGAGTGAGCCTTCCAGAATGAAGGCAATGATTTAAATCTGAAGAGAATAATAATATTAATGAAACTGATCGAGATTAGTCAGCCTTTTATCACCATGACCCTGCAATATTAGCCTTTATTAATGATAAAATATTCCACCCTCAAAAAAATTGGGGGTCTAAATTCTAAACAGTTGTGGTTACTGTTATACACACACACATACACACAAACACATTTTTTGTTATCCTTTAGTAAATATTTTTTTCTACATAGAAATTCATTTGAGGAATTTCTAGTTAAACAGGTGGCTGTGCTACATACATGGCTTTGGAAATTAGGATCAGCCTCTGGGCGAAGTTCTTTTCGCTGACTTCTGTGGAACTACACGTTTCTTTGTTTAAACAGCCAATCTGAAATAAACAGTGATAACACAGAGATTGCATGATGAAGAGAAAATACTGCATATTATTTTATGTGAGCACTTGGACAGTTTTATTTTTAAAACTTAAAAGATTGAAACATAGATAGCCTCATCCACCAGAGGGCAGACAGCAGAAGCAAGAAGAACTACAGTCCTGCAGCCTGTGGAATAAAAACCACATTCACAGAAAGATAGACAAGATGAAAAGGCAGAGGGCTCTGTACCAGATGAAGGAACAAGATAAAACCCCAGAAAAACAGCTAAATGAAGTGCAGATAGGCAACCTTCCAGAAAAAGAATTCAGAATAATGATAGTGAAGATGATCCAGGACCTTGGAAAAAGAATGGAGGCAAAGATCAAGAAGGTGCAAGAAAGGTTTAACAAAGACCTAGAAGAATTAAAGAACAAACAAACAGAGATGAACAATACAATAACTGAAATGAAAAGTACACTAGAAGGAATCAATAGCAGAATAACTGAGGCAGAAGAACGGATAAGTGACCTGGAAGACAGAATGGTGGAATTCACTGCTGCAGAACAGAATAAAGAAAAAAGAATGAAAAGAAATGAAGACAGCCTAAGAGACCTCTAGGACAACATTAAACACAACAACATCCACATTATACGGGTCCCAGAAGGAAAAGAGAGAGAGAAACGACCAGAGAAAATATTTGAAGAGATTATAGTCAAGAATTTCCCTAACATGGGAAAGGAAATAGCCACCCAAGTCCGGGAAGTGCAGGGAGTCCCATACAGGATAAACCCAAGGAGAAACAGGCTGAGACACATAGTAATCAAATTGGCAAAAATAAAAGACAAAGAAAAATTATTGAAAGCAGCAAGGGAAAAACAAAAAATAACATACAAGGGAACTACCATAAGGTTAAGAGCTGATTTCTCAGCAGAAACTCTACAAGCCAGAAGGGAGTGGCATGATATACTTAAAGTGATGAAAGGGAAGAACGTACAACCAAGATTACTCTACCCAGCAAAGATTTCATTCAGATTCGAAGGAGAAATCAAAAGATTTACAGACAAGCAAAAGCTAAGAGAATTCAGCACCACCAAAGCAGCTCTACAACAAATGCTAAAGTAACTTCTCTAAGTAGGAAACACAAGAGAAGAAAAGGACCTACAAAAACAAACCCAAAACAATTTAAGAAAATGGTCTTAGGAACATACATATCGATAATTACCTTAAACGTGAATGGATTTAATGCTCCAACCAAAAGACACTGGCTTGCTGAATGGATACAAAAACAAGACCCGTATATATGCTGTCTACAAGAGACCCACTTCAGACCTAGGGACGCATACAGACTGAAAGTGAGGGGATGGAAAAAGATATTCCATGCAAATGGAAATCAAAAGAAAGTTGGAGTAGCAATACTCATATCAGATAAAATAGACTTTAGAATAAAGAATGTTACAAGAGACAAGGAAGGACCACTACATTATGATCAAGGGGTCAATCCAAAAAGAAGATATAACAATTATAAATGTATATGCACCCAACATAGGAGCACCTCAATACATAAAGGAACTGCTAATAGCTAAAAAACAGGAAATCGACAGTAACACAATAATAGTGGGGGACTTTAACACCTTACTTACACCAATGGACAGATCATCCACAATTAAAATAAATAAGGAAACAAACTTTAAATGACACAATAGACCAGATAGACACTGTGACAATGTCAGAATAACCATGGTAATACAGTGTAGAGCCATGATTTTAGATGGTCGTAAGGGTTTGGTATTGGATTCTAGCTGAAAACTGGAGGTAAAAACAGAATCAAAATTTACAAGGATAATAATAAATTAGAGCTATACAGTGGGTCCTGGTGAAGTGGGTAGGGTTCAGGACAAATAAAAGATCCTGGGACCTAAAATTAAACTAAGAAAACTCATTCTATGGACTGGGAAAATATGTTGAAGGTTAGCAAACAAAACAACAAATCCTTTGGCACACAGATACTAAAGGCACACAACAGCTAGTTTGGATAACTGCCTTAGGGCAGCAAGATTAATTTTGGGCTGCTGATTAATTTTGGCTAGTGAGTCTGAGTTCTTGGAAATAATTGTTCACCTTTGTGCCAGGACTGTGCACAGTGACCCTATTGATGGTTTCATGTCTCCACTGTTAAACGTACCTTGGGGAAGGCAGGGTTACATATTATGAAAAGGAAAGAATCACTGAAAACAAGATACATAAATGATAGCTGGATTCAATGCACTGAAATAAAGTGTCTATATTTTTAGTTCAGATTTTCTGAGTTGCTGAACCTAAACATTAAATTTTTCACTTACTTACCCTGTTAAAATCACAGATTTTGAATCCAGTGGGCAAGTGCCCTGACTGGTTAAGAATTCAGAAAGATTAATAAGAGAGACGGATATTCAGAATGAGGATGTTTGTATGGTGTCCTGAGGGAAGAAGAGACCACATTGTGTTGTAAAGGGCAAAGAGGCTGTTTGTAATTATAGAAGGAATATGGTGTGAATGGAAGGCTTCTATGCAAATAGTTACAGTTGCATAAAAGGAGTGCTTGTGACATAAATAAATAAATAACCCTACAAATGCTGTAACAATGTAAAGCAAGAGAATAAAAAGGAGTGGAGGGGGCTTACATACAATCATTTCTCTAGGCATTGCTCCTTTTATGTTTGGTATCTTTTCTGCACTCCAAAATACTGTCAAACTAGGAAAGAACTCAAAGGTGAATTAGTGAAAAGACCTCTTAATTTCAGCCACGCCTATCTTATTTTACAGATGAAGGGACTGAAGCTATAGACATGGATTAACCTGCTAAATGTCACAACCCCTATCTCCAGGTACAATATTGTTTTCACTGGAAGGTATGATCTCACTGCCCCAATTACTCACAGGTTTCTTCTCTAGGTTTTTTTCACATTTCAAGGGTCAACTGCCATTTTTACAGGTTACGAAGAAAAAGTCACAGTAGCTGCTGGCTTTTGGTTTGTAAATTTCCACAAACCCAGTCCGACTCCTTCTTTAATTCACTGGTCTCCCTCGTTGCCATATGTCTTTGACTTTGATCCATGATTTTTGCTTTCCTGTCTGAACCCAGTGCTACCTAGCTTTGTTGGCATCACTTGGGACATGGTAACTTAGTGTACTTGGCTCTTCTTTCAACTAACCCTTTGAATGTGGCAATTGAGATTTTTTTTAATTGATTCTAGCCATTGAGTACTCCTGCCTTTGGTATATATCTCTTGGATCATTTATGATAATGGGAGTCCTGTCCCCACATTGAATTTGAAAGATCTCAATGGCAAAGATTGGGATCAGGTTTGAGTGTGGAGTAGGGCCTAGGTGGGGCAACGTTCAAGGGTGGGGTGCGGCCTCTGTTTAGGACCTGCGCAGAAGGGGAGAGGCCGCACGTCGAAAGGAGGGCCTCTGGAGTGTGGAGTTCCAGAGTTTGGAGGTATTTTGAGGTTGGACTGCATGATTTCTTAGCCACGTAGCTGACAGGGTCTTGGTACTCCAGCTGGGTGTCAGGGCTGAGCCTCTGAGGTGGGAGAACCAAGTTCAGGACATTGGTCCACCAGAGACCTCCTGGCCCTACATAATATCAAAAAGCGAAAGCTCTCCTAGAGATTTCCATCTCAATGCTAAGACACATCTCCACTCAATGACCAGCAGGCTCCAGTGCTGGACATCCTATGCCAAACAATTAGCAAGACAGGAACACAACCCCACCCATTAGCAGAGAGGCTGCCTAAAATAATAATAAGGTCACAGACACCCCAAAACACACCACCGAACATGGTCCTGCCCACCAGAAAGACAAGATCCAGCCTCATCCACCAGAACACAGACACCAGTCGCCTCCACCAGGAAACCTACACAACCCACTGAACCAACCTTACCCACTGGGGGCAGACACGAAAAACAACAGGAACTACGAACCTGCAGCCTGTGAAAAGGAGACCCCAAACACAGTCAGTTAAGCAAATGAGAAGACAGAGAAATACACAGCAGATGGAGCAAGGTAGAACCCCACCGGACCAAACAAATGAAGAGGAAATACGCAGTCTACCTGAAAAAGAATTCAGAGTAATGATAGTAAACGTGATCCAAAATCTTGGAAACAGAATGGAGAAAATACAAGAAACGTTTAATAAGGACCAAGAATAACTAAAGAACAAACAAACCATGAAGAACAACACAATAAATGAAATTAAAAAGTGTCTAGAAGGAATCAATAGCAGAATAACTGAGGCAGAAGAATGGATAAGTGACCTGGAAGATAAAATACTGGAAATAACTACTGCAGAGCAGAATAAAGAAAAAACAAAAGAATTGAGGACAGTCTCAGAGACCTCTGAGACAACATTAAATGCACCAACATTGGAATTGTAGGGGTTCAGGAGAAGAAGAGAAAAAAAAAGGGACTAAGAAAATATGTGAAGAGATTATAGTTGGAAACTTTCCTAATATGGGAAAAGAAATAGTCATTCAAGTCCAGGAAGCACAGAGAGTCCCATACAGGATAAATCCAAGGAGAAACATGCCAAGATACATATTAATGAAACTATCAAAAATTAAATACAAAAAAAATATTAAAGCAGCAAGGGAAAAGCAACAAATAACATACAAGTGTATCCCCATAAGGTTAACAGCCGATCTTTCAGCAGAAACTCTGCAAGCCAGAAGGGAGTGGCAGGACATATTTAAAGTGATGAAAGGGAAAAACCTACAACCAAGATTACTCTACCCAGCAAGGATCTCATTCAGATTAGACAGGGAAATTGAAACCTTTACAGATAAGCAAAAGCTAAGACAATTCAGCACCACCAAACCAACTTTACAACAAATGCTAAAGGAACTTCTTTAGGCAGAAAATACAAGAAGGAAAAGACCTACAAAAACAAACCCAAAACATTTAAGAAAATGGTAATAGGAACATGCACATCGATAACTACCTTAAATATAAATGGATTAAATTTTCCAACCAAAAGACATAGACTGGCTGAATGGATACAAAAATAAGACCTGTATATATGTTGTCTACAAGAAACCCACTTCAGACCTAGGGACACATACAGACTGAAAGTGAGGGGATGGAAAAACATATTCCATACAAATGGAAATCAAAAAACAGCTGGAGTAGCAATTCTCATATCAGACAAAATAGACTTTAAAACAAAGACTATTAAAAGAGACAAAGAGGGGCTTCCCTGGTGGCGCAGTGGTTGAGGATCTGCTTGCCAATGCAGGGGACATGGGTTCGAGCCCTGGTCTGGGTTGATCCCACATGCCGTGGAGCAACTAGGCCCATGAGCCACAACTACTGAGCCTGCACGTCTGGAGCCTGTGGTCCGCAACAAGAGAGGCCGCAACAGTGAGAGATCCAGGCACCGCAATGAAGAGTGGCTCCCACTCACCACAACTAGAGAATGCCCTCGCACAGAAACAAAGACCCAACACAGCCAAAAATTAATTAATTAATTTAAAAAAATAAGAGACAAAGAAGGACACTACATAATGATCAAGGGATCAAATCAAGAAGAAGATATAACACTTGTAAATATTTATGCACCCAACATAGGAGCACCTCAATACCTAAGGCAAATGCTCACAGCCACAAAGGGGAAATTGACGGTAACACAATCATAGTAGGGGACTTTAACACCCCACTTTCACCAATGAACAGATCATCCAAAATGAAATTAGGTAACAAAAAACAAGCTTTAAATGATACATTAAACAAGATGGACTTAATTGATATTTATAGGACATTCCATTCAAAAACAACAGAATACACTTTCTTCTCAAGTGCTCATGGAACATTCTCCAGGATAGATCATATCTTGGGTCACAAATCAAGCCTTGGTAAAGTTAAGAAAATTGAAATCATATCAACTATCTTTTCCAACCACAACGCTATGAGACTAGATGTCAGTTACAGGAAAAAATCTGTAAAACATACAAACACATGGAAGCTAAACAATACACTACTTAATAACCAAGAGATCACTGAAGAAATCAAAGAGGAAATCAAAAAATACCTAGAAACAAATGACAATGAAAACACGAAGACCCAAAACCTATGGGATGCAGCAAAAGCAGTTCTAAGAGGGAAGTGTATAGCAATACAATCCTACCTCAAGAAACAAGAAACATCTCAATTAAACAACCTAACCTTACACCTAAAGCAATTAGAGAAAGAAGAACAAAAAAACCCCAAAGTTAGCAGAAGGAAAGAAACCATAAAGATCAGATCAGAAATAAATGAAAAAAATGTAGGAAACAATAGCAAAGATCAATAAAACTAAAAGCTGGTTCTTTGAGGAGATAAACAAAACTGATAAACCATTGGACAGACTCATCAAGAAAAAAAGGGAGAAGACTCAAATGAATTAGAAATGAAAAAGGAGAAGTAACAACTGAACTGCAGAAATACAAAGGATCATGAGAGATTACTACAAGCAACTATATGCCAATAAAGTGGACAACCTGGAAGAAATGGACAAATTCTTAGAAAAGCACAACCTTCTGAGACTGAACCAGGAAGAAACAGAAAATATAAACAGACCAATCACAAGCACTGAAATTGAAACTGTGATTAAAAATCTTCCAACAAACAAAAGCCCAGGACCAGATTGTTCACAGATGAATTCTATCAAACGTTTAGAGAAGAGCTAATATCTACCCTTCTCAAAACTCTTCCAAAATATAGCAGAGGGAGGAACACTCCCAAACTCATTCTACGAGGCCACCATCACCCTGATACCAAAACCAGACAGAGATGTCACAAAAAAAGAAAACTACAGGCCAATATCACTGATGAACATAGATGCAGAAATCCTCAACAAAATACTAGCAAACAGAATCCAACAACACATTAAAAGGATCATACACCATGGTCAAGTGGCGTTTATCCCAGGAATAAAGGATTCTTTGATATATGCAAATCATTGTGATAAACCATATTAACAAATTGAAGGAGAAAAACCATGTGATCATCTCAATAGATGCAGAAAAAGCTTTTGACAAACTTCAACACCCATTTATGATAAAAACCCTCCAGAAAGGAGGCATAGAGGGAACTTGCCTCAACATAACAAAGGCCATATATGACAAAACCCACAGCCAACATTGTTTTCAGTGGTGGAAAACGGAAACCATTTTCACTAAGATCAGGAACAAGACAAGGTTGCCCATTCTCACCACTGTTATTCAACATAGTTTAGGAAGTTTTAGGCACAGAAAACAGAGAAGAAAAAGAAATAAAAGGAACCCAAATCGCAAAAGGATTAAAACTGTCACTGTTAACAGATGACATGTTACTATACATAGAGAATCCTAAAGATGCCACCAGAAAAGTACTAGAGCTAATCAATGAATTTGGTAAAGTAGCAGGATACAAAATTAATGCAGAGAAATCTCGTGCATTCCTATGCACTAATGATGAAAAATCTGAAAGAGAAATTAAGGAAATGCTGCCATTTACTACTGCAACAAAAAGAACAAAATACCTAGGAATAAACCTACCTAAGGAGACAAAAGACCTGTATGCAAAAAACTATAAGACAGTGATGAAAGAAATTAAAGATGATACAAACAGATGGAGAGATACACCATGTTCTTGGATTGGAAGAATCAACATTGTGAAAATGACTATACTACCCAAAGCAATCTACAGATTCAGTGCAATCCCTATCAAACTACCAATGGCATTTTTCACAGAACTAGAACAAAAAAATTCACAATTTGTATGGAAACACAAAAGACACCGAATAGCCAAAGCAATCTTTAGAAAGAAAAATGGAGCTGGTAGAATCAGGCGCCCTGACTTCAGACTATACTACAAAGCTACAGTAATCAACACAGTATGGTACTGGCACAAAAACAGAAATACAGATTAATGGAACAGAATAGAAAGTCCAGAGATAAACCTATGCACATATGGTTACCTTATCTTTGATAAAGGAGGCAAGAATATACAGTGGAGAAAAGATAGCCTCTACAGTAAGTGGAACACTGGACAGTGGAACACTGGACAGCTACATATAAAAGAATGAAATTAGGACACTCCCTAACACCACACAGAAAAATAAACTCAATATGGATTAAAGACCTAAATGTAAGGCCAGTCAGTATAAAATTCCTAGATGAAAACATAGGCAATACACTCTATGACACAAATCACAGCAAGATCCTTTTTGACCCACCTTCTAGAGAAATGCAGATAAAAACAAAAATAAACAAATGGGATCTAATGAAACTTAAAAGCTTTTACACAGCAAAGGAAACTGTAAACAAGACAAAAGGACAACCGTCAGAATGGGAGAAAATATTTGCAAGTGAGGCAACTGACAAAGGATAAATCTCCAAAATATACAAGCAGCTCATGCAGCTCTGTATCAACAAAACAAACAACCCAATACAAAAATGGGCAGAAGGCCTAAATAGACATTTCTCCAAAGAAGATATACTGATTGCCAACAAACACATGAAAGGATACTCAACATCAGTAATCATTAGAGAAATGCAAATCAAAACCACAAACAGGTATCACCTCACACTGGTCAGAATGGCCGTCCTCAATAAAGCTGCAAACAGTAAATGCTGGAGAGGGTCAGGAGAAAAGGGAACCCTCTTGCACTGTTGGTGGGAATGTAAATTGATACAGCCAATATGGAGAACAGTATGGAGATTCCTTAAAAAACTAAAAAGAGACCTACCATATGACCCAGCAATCCCACTACTGGGCATATACCCTGCAAAAACCATAATTCAAAAAGAGTCACATACCACAATGCTCATTGCAGCTCTATTTACAATAGCCATGACATGGAAGCAACCTAAGTGTCCATCGACAGATGAATGGATAAAGAAGATGTGGCACATATATACAATGGAATATTACTCAGCCGCAAAAGAAACGAAATTGAGTTATTTGTAGTGAGGTGGATGGACCTAGAGACTGTCATACAGAGTGAAGTAAGTCAGAAAGAGACAAACAAATACTGTATGCTAACACATATATATGGAATCTAAAAAAGATAAAATGGTTCTGAACAACCTAGGGGCAGAATAGGAATAAAGATGCAGATGTAGAGAATGGACTTGATGACATGGGGAGGGGGAAGGGTAAGCTGGGACAAAGTGAGAGAGTGGCATGGACATATATACACTACCAAATGTAAAATAGCTAGTGGGAAGCAGCCGCATAGCATAGGGAGATCAGCTTGGTGCTTTGTGTCCCTGTAGAGGGGTGAGATAGGGAGGGTGGGAGGTAGGCACAAGAGGGAGGAGATATGGGGATATATGTATATGTATAGCTTATTCACTTTTATACAGCAGAAACTAACACACCATTGTAAAGCAATTATACTCCAATAAAGATGTTGAAAAAAAAAAAAAACTATTGGGTTCAACCAAAAATGACCTATTCTTCTAAATTTGGATCTAGCTTTCCTACTCTGTGAAACATTGTAGTGCTGATATGTTCTTAAAAGAGCTGCATGTGATTGACCAAAATGACCAGCTAACATTATCCTATGATTTCTTTAGAATACTTTAGAAATGATCTAATTTATATAAATTGCTTGGTATTTAGCAGGTTTTCTCAACCTTAGCACTATTGACATTTGGGTCCATACAATCCTTTGATGTGGAATGATGCCCTGGGTTTAGCAGCCTCTCTAGCTTCTACCTGCTAGATGCCCATGGCACCCCACCAAGTCATGACAATAAACATGACTCCAGATTGTTAAATGACCCCTAGGGAGAAATTGTAGCCAGTTGAGAGCTACTGGTGTAGAGTACGACACATAGCAAACAACTCAAAATAATTTGGTAAAATTTATATATACAGTGACATATAAAATGTGATATGCAGATTTTAAGAATATAATTTAATGAGTTTTTTAAAATAAATTTATATAGCAGTGTAACCAGAATCTCAAGACAAAAACATTTTCATCTCCACAGAAAGGGCCCTTATTCCCATTCCAGTCCATTTCTACCCTTCATAGGTAACCATTTTTCTCATTTATATTGCCAGAAATTGTTTTTGCCTCTTCTTGAGATTCATATAATTGGAATTGCTATATATAATATTATATATAAATATATAAATTATAAAATGTATATAATTATAATCATAAATTATATATATAAATATTTTCTTCTAAATCACAGCTACCATTTTCAATTTCTTATTTGTCATTTGATGTGAAGACTATTTTACTTTTGATGAAGTCAGGTTTTTTTTCTTTTATGATTAGTGCTTTTTGTGTTCTAAGAAATACTTGCGTTCCCAAGGCCCCAAATATATTCCCCTAAATATTATTCTAGAAGCTTTATAATTTTGACTCTAAGGTTTTGACTCTATGATACATCTCAAGTTAATCTTGGTGTGAGGTAAATGTTCATTTTTCCCATATATTTGTCAAGTTGTTTTTTCAACATTTATTGAAAGGACATTTATACCCCCCATTTAATTTGATGCCTTTGTAGAAAATAAATTGACACTATATGTCTGTCTATCTCTAGATTCTCTATGCTACTCCCAGCTGCTGTTAAGCCCTTTCAGTAAATTTTTCATCTTAGATATTTTACTTTTCAGTTTTCAAATGTATTTTTGCTTTCTTCTTTTTAATCATTTTTAGTTCTCTGCTGAGATTTTCCATCTCACAATTATGTCCATATTTTCCTTCACATCTTTGAATATATTTACATATGTTTTAATCACCTTCTATAATTCTAACATCTTAGTCATCTTGAGGTATTTTTCTATTTCTACTGACATTTTTAAAAATATGGGTTACATGTTTACCATTTTTTTAAGTGTCTAGTAAAGTTTATTGTATATTTGGCATTTTGAGGTACTACATTTTAGGAATATGGGCTATTCTGTCTTCCTTTAAATGGTGTTGAGATTTATGCTGGCAAACAGTTAAATTTATAGTGGTTCTGAATGGTCCTATCAGGCTTGGTTTTAGGAGGTGGTGTATTTTGTTTTTTCCATAGTTTTAGGGCTTGGCCCTTAATCTAGAGCATTATACTTAATCCTACAGGGTGTTTTTTTTCTGGGATTTCAGTAAGTTGTTCAAAGCGTTTAGTAACACTTTTCCAGTCTAAGAAGACCAGAACTCCAAACTCTCCAATCACTGCATGATTTTTAGTATCTTCTTTAGCTCTCACACCTATTATACTTCCTCCTTACAAAGACTGTTGTATAGCCCAACCTTCCAACAAGACCTCATGGAGCCCCTATGCAGATTTCTTATTCACCAGTACTGTGATCTGTAAATTCCAGTCACTTCAGCAGCCCCCAAATCCAATCTCTGCCTCTTCAGCTTAGTGAGATCATCATGCTCTACTTGGGCTGAATATCACTGCGTTGCAGTTTATATAATATCCCAAAACAGAATTCCAGAGGAAATGTGAGATTCAATTCATGGGTTCCTCTTCTCTTAGGAATAATAGTCCTGCACTACCTGTTGACCAATTCTTGAAAATATTTGCCTCATATATCTTATGGTGGTTTATGGCATAAAGGTAAATCCAGTAGCAGTTGATCTGTCCTGGGCAGAAATTCAAGTCCCCTGATCTTTAAAAAATATGTTTTACTTATTCTGAAAACAATAAACATTTATTGTAGAATCACTAGAAAATATAGAAAATTGTAAGTCTATGATTTAAAATATTTATAGAAACACTACTTAGAAAACAGCAGTTAACATTTTGGTATCCAAAGGTTTTTTTCCTTCTTCCTTCTTTTCTTTAAAAAAAATTTAAATAGTTTGGATCCCTAAGACTTTAGTTGTGGAGGTTGCTTCTTAATATTCAAGGTCCAATGCAATCTTATTGACTCAAAGTAGAAGTCATTCACTGCTTTTGCCTGTATATCTTACATTCCTGCATTTTTGTAGTATCTCAATTTTTGTTTTAGCAATTATCTCATTGATATCTTAATGGAATTGTCACTTAAGTAGCTCTGTACTCCCTTGATCAAGTAAGCTTGTGATCTGAGTTTCATCAATAAGCTTTACTCTCTTGGGAAGTGATAAATACAGAAAATGCTTGGTGTGGCTTTATCCAGTTTCAGAGTATAGACTACTGTTTATCAGTCCTGCTGCCTAGAACCTGGAGCTGCTCCATTTTGATGTATGTTGCAATGTCAGTTTTTTTCCTTTGATTTTGTTTAACTGATCCATGCTTTTACTATAAAATAATTTTTGGCTTATTTTGGCCCAATTGTTATCATCTGTGTCTTGCAAGCAAAGAACCCTAACTATTATAAAAGTTGGCCCTGGAGTGGGCAAGAGGTCTTCAAGAAAATGGACTACTGGACTGCAACATGGTGAAAGGCACCATCTTGGATTGTAAGCCATAAGGAAGATAGCTTGTAATGGTGTAAAATAATGAGACAGGGTGAGAGAACAGCAAACTAAAACCACATAAATTTGGATTACCTCAAACTCATAAACCTCAAAGAAAGCCTTGATGAGTACCCATCTGAATAAGTTGTTCCTCATTTTCAGGAGAAAACTGATGTGTTCTCTCTTACCCCAATTCTTGCTATTAAGTTAATAATCAGATTGCAAGATCAACATGTTCCGAAGGCTAAAATGCTAAGTGAGAATGAGAAATAGAGAAAACACATAGGAAGACTACAAGAAATTGATAATTCTATCACTCAAAGCATTCAGAATATTTGTAGAAATGGCTTTTCAGTTTGGTGAAATGTGGAAGTGAAAATTAAATTTTAACTCAGGCTGAATTAATTCATAATGGTGGACTAACCAGAAATTCTGGCCACCATATACTCACGCAAATCTTAATCCAAAATTGATGGATTTTATTTATCATGTGGGTCTATCCCACTTATGCCTTCACTACATTCCCCCAAGAGATTTCAGAAGTCTATCCCTTATAAAGGTTTTAGGGGGCAGATTAATTAGGATTAGGATTATTTGAAAAGAAGGGTAAAAGGATGAAAAAAACCCACTTTATTGGTTGTTCTCTTTACACTAAGAATGTACTTGGGAGGGAATTGAAATCTCAGTGTAGGTGGGAGGATCCTAGCTGGCTCATCTCAGGAGGTGAAAATAGTGGATGTGACTATAAGAGTAGGCAACAGGACAGGTGGGATAGTTATAACTCTGTTGAACCAGTAAAGATCTCTGCCCAGGTTAATTATTCATGGGGTTCCTAAGAATGAAATCGTTATATCTCTAAGGTCTTACCTGATTTACATAACCAGAACATTCCAGATATGGCAAACTACAGAATAGACCTGAGGTAGCAAACCTGAGAATTATGGACCCTCAGCCATTTTTAGACCTGAGGCAATTCACCAACCGAGCCTTGTATGGAGACAGAACTACCTATTTTGGAATTTCTCCCTAGCCTTCCTCAAAGGAGCCTAGAGCCATTTTCCTGGGAAACTGGGCCCCTGATAAGCTGTGCCTTGTTTTCTTCACAAGTAAAAGGAGTTAATTATTGTAACTGTCATACAAATTGCTTTGAGGAATAAGGAAAACATGATATCTGTGAAGTACATAGAATAGGACCTGGTTCATAATAAAAGCTTAATGATGTTGGCTATCATCATTATTAAAATACAACTTTTTACAACCCTTCTTCTCCCTAGGAAATGTGCCGTATTTGTATTTTGTGGAATCTTTGCTGTTAGCTATAAAAAGAACGATTACTTAAAGGCAGTTTGAAGCACCAACATGGGCCAATGTGAAAGTTGTGTCATGAACATTTTTAAAAGTCCTTCAAGCTGTCTCATGCTTAATTAGAAATCTGCTTTCCTTGAACTTGTGGTTGGCCCTGTAGGTAAAGCTTTGTCTCATATCCCTGACTCCCAGAGGATGTAATCTCCCTCCTGTAAAATCCGGTAGAGTAGCACTTCTTTTGTATCTCTGATTGCATTGCATTATTAGTTGCTTCTGTGTGTGTTTCCCCTGATGAGCTCCTTATGATCCAAAGGAAAATGTTATGTAAGCTTGGGGTCAGGAAATCAAAACTAAAGTCCACACTCCTCCATTTAATAGCCTTTATATTTTACTCCTAAAAGTGCCATTTTCCTTATTTTTCAAGTGGTAATAACAATATAAGCCTAATTCCTGTCTATTAGCCTTACATTGTTATGTGGTGAAATGGTAAGAGCATGAGATACAGAGTCAGTCTTCCCGAGTTTGAACTCAGCTCCACCACCATCACCAGCAGGGTGACCTAGCTGAGTTATCCACACTCCCAGTGTTTCTGCTTCCTCCTCTCTAATGCAAAGTTGAGATGAGGATTAAGAGGGCCAACTCGCAAGAGGGAAGAGATATGGGAACATATGTATATGTATAACTGATTCACTTTGTTATAAAGCAGAAACTAACACACCATTGTAAAGCAATTATACCCCAATAAAGATGTTAAAAAAAAAAAAAGAGGGCCAACTCATACAAAGCACTGAGAGCAATGCCTAGCATGTAGTAATTGCTCAATATATGTTAAATTACTATTGAAAAAATCAATTAATATACACATAAATATTTCATAAACTGCTAATACAGATATTCATTACTAAGATGAATTGCTTTAAAATGTGAATAAATTAATGAGTTAATTAATGAACTTTTAAAACTATATGACATGTATTAATTTGTGAATATATATATATATAATATTTTTAACCAGAGCAGATTGGTGTATTTAAAGGTCAGTTCTGCTTTCAGGACTCTTTATTTTTAAGACGAAATGGTGAGCTACAACTTCACATTTGGAAAAAATTAAAGATTGTTACATCTAGCCTTTAAAGACTGCTACCCCTCAAGGTACCCTTGACTTGGACATTCAGGGTCTATCTTTACAACAGGAGAGAACCGGTCCTCTCCTCACCATATGCTTTCTTGCCATAGTTGTTATAACAACCACTACTGCCCCTTCCCATCGTTCTGAGGTGGGAAACATTATCTCTCTGTGTTTTTATATAGTTGAATGCAATGGCTTTTCTTCTTAAAAAATAACATTTGTTTAACATGCCTGATGTTTTGAAAAGAAATTTAACATAACAGTAAAGCTGTCCTTACATGTTAATATGTAAAATTTTAAAAATCATTCCTTTATAAAAGCACAACATTTTTCTTTTGTTGAAGACTGCATAGTGTTTAAGTAATTTGTAGGATAACCCTGAAGTGGTGTTTTATATGCAACTTAAATAACTTTTTATGTTTTATTCCATGATTTTATATAGTGTCCTACTGACATTTGCTGTCCATATTTGAAATCCCATATTATTGCTGGTTTCATAGATTGCAGCTATAAAATAGTATGCAAGATTGAACATTTACCACAAATCTCAAAAAGCTGTAGCAGGAAATAGGCTCCAAAATATAATGTTTTAAATGACTCAGTAAAGCAGGGATTTCAGCAAATTTCTTTTGTTCAAAAACTACTGCTAAAATTGCCCAGCATTTAGAATAACAAGTAGAACTAGACTTGTAATTAATAGCCAATTTTGAAATAATTCAGAGCACCGTTGTTTTAGGTAAAGTCTTTTGAAATATAAATGTATCTTGTTCTAATGGAGCTTATTTTTTAAAAATCCAATTTAATTTTCTTGATATTTGCTTATATTAAAAATTTTCAGAAATGTAATGAATTACATTATCAATTAACTTAATATAATCATGAGGCTGTATTATATATCTATATTCTCTATCTCTCTTAAATGCTTCCTTAACAATACTTTTTGTCAGTCTGCTGAAATATTCTTATGGGTCATACCCGTAAAACGCAGAAAGATCTCTAAAAATTCCATAAAGGGCAACAAGCTAAGCTGAATTGATTTATTCTGAATCCTTCAGAAAGATGGTTTCTAGGTTTTCAGTTGGATTTGCATTTACTGCAAACATTTATTTTGAATTTTAATAGTCTTTGTATATATTTTTTTTTTCTTGAATAGACCATTTTAAAAAACAAATTCTTATCTCCATAGCCAGAATATTAAGTTAAACAGAGGAATAAGAGGTCCTCAAGAGTAATAATGCAAAAGTTGCTTTTTGAGATAAATGTTTTGTCTGGAATTCTTTTTGGAGCAGGCAAAGTAAAAATAACTAAAGCATAGATGAAAGTAAATAACAAAAATATACAAGTGGTGTTTTAAACTAAATATGAGTCTTTATTTACTTGTTCTTACCTCCCCTCTGATGATAACTGGATCATATTCAAAGTGCCTTTCGATTTTAAAATAAAAAGCATCACAATAAAAAGCAGCTTGCATTACAGACT
Source organism: Orcinus orca (assembly GCF_937001465.1). NCBI lineage: Eukaryota > Metazoa > Chordata > Mammalia > Artiodactyla > Delphinidae > Orcinus > Orcinus orca. The sequence continues at coordinate 44,503,160 of NC_064571.1, forward strand.
GTTTAAATTAGACTATGGGGCTTGGTGGTATTAAAGATCTAATTCGACTCATGTGTTAACCAGCTTCCAAGATGGCCCCCAGTGATTTACACTCCTTGGTAGTCACATCTTTGTGTATCCCTTACCACGTTGTATCAGCTTCAGTCTGTGTGACCAACAGAGTACAGCAGAAGTGATGGTATGGCACTTCTGAGATTAGATTATTAAAGCATGGTGCCTTCTATCTTTGGCATGCTCTCTGATTTTTTTCTCTTAGATCACTCAGTCTGGAGGGAGTGAGCTAACAGACCATAATTGATACTTAGAAGAGACCCATAAGGTGTGTAACTAAACTTCCCTGCCAAAGGCCACATGAGTGGATTTAGAAACAAATTCTCTAGCCCTAACCAACTATAGCCCTAGCTGTTAGTTGTCTATAACTTCATGAGAGCTTCTGGGCCAGAACCACTGACTTGAGCCATTTCCAGATTCCTGACCTTCAGAAAATTTGTGAGATAATAAATTTTTTTAAGTGGCTATGTTTAGGGTAATTTGTTATAAAGCAATAGGTAAGTAATACAACTCACAAAGAAAAGAACAAGGCCCCAAATTTCACAGCTTTCATAGCAAATCAGGATCAGTGAATTGGCCATAGATAATTAAATGGCTTGAGGCCCATTTAATTAAAAAGCAAATCCTTTTGGTCTAAAAGGAAATTTTTCTCTTACGCATATAAAAGTAACTGAATTATATTATTAATCTCATGCAACACTCCCCTGGGAAGGCCTCTCTGAGGGGCTCCCAGCCTCTCCTGCTTTCCCTAGTCCCATTATATACACATTTATCTCAATTATATTATAATTATTATTTGTTTATTTTCATTTCTAGATTGAGATTTCTTGAGGGTAGGGACTTTCTTTTTACTCATTGTAATTCCTGGTATTTGCTAGTTGCTTAATATACATCAGCCAAACACATGTCTAAATACTGTAGTTATCCTAAGATCCAAGCAAGAAAAAATATATATGTTTTTAAAGTAAAAGGAAAGTGTCATCACAAGCACAGTTTAGACAAAAAGAAGTTAGGCAGTCTTGAAGGATATTTTCCAGACCCAGTGTCTGTTGATAGTCACAGCCCCCAGGTTCCATGTCTCCCTGCTCCAGGTGGTCCTGAATGCATGCTGACAAAATTTACTTGTTTATTTCCTGTTTATCCCTCCCTGCCACTCTTCTTCTCCTGATATATTTCCTTAGCTCTAAACATGTGATTCAAGAATACATTTAAAGGATCCCCCTTATGCCAATGCACCTTTTAAAAGGAAATACTTTAGAAGCAAAACCACATATACACATCCCTACCTGGGCCACCTAGCAGTGTTGCTGTGAACCATTCATAAATCACTTTTGCTTCTCACCCTGGAACACCTGGATCACACATCTGTTGCCAGGTACCTTGGTGTATGCCACATTCGAAGCCACTGCACCAGGAAATGGAACTATCCCAGTTACCCTCCACATCTGCCAGATATGTGGCCAGAAAAATCATTTTGCTTGATATTCTAATGAAATGGCAGAAAAAATAGGTGGAAAGTTCAAAATAAATTGAAATTTTATTTTATTTAGATAGAAATGCCATTTCTGGTATCTCAGATTGAGTCATCATTGACTATTTACAAGACTGGGTATTAATATCTGTTTGATCTAATAATTGATCAAATACTTGGGTTTATATTCTTCCATCTTCTTTTCCTGAAGAGTTGCAGGTTTCCTAACTTAAACTGAGCAGATAACATTTGTGTCCCAGTTAATGGCTGATGTGTGTTAGATGCAAAGATTCCAGCAGTGATTGATTTCATTAATTTAATAATCATTTCAGCTGCAATAATCTTCAATCACAGGCAGCAGTGATGATTTCTGAGAGAAGCAAATGCTAGAAGCCTCTAGCCATATTTGCAAATAAGTCCATGTATCATGACATTCAAAGATTGATCCAGGGAAGCACATTTGGTGATTTTTGTGGCATAGCTTGCAGACAGTAATTTTTAGAGAGCATAAAGATTGATTAAGAAGAAGAGAAACTAATCACAGCTTCCTCCAGTCTTATAGTTTTAAAAGACTTTGAAAGATGATGGTCTGCATACCATACAACTACAGCTATCCTAAATTAGCTCATCTAAAGTAGTAATATCAAGTATCAGGTTTTATTTTTATTTCCCATGATATCTAAAATCAGTATTGGGGAAGCAGTTCACTCATTCTGAAAGAAAAATGGAAGCCAGAAAATTACATAGAAATTATTTTCAAAGTATTTCAGACTCATTGGCATAATATATATAAAAATTCCTCTCCAATCAATTAACTGATAATGACATGGATAAGCATTTGGCTAAAGGTAGAATGAGTGCCTTTTTAAAGAAAAATATAAATAAGCCTGCATTTTCCAGACTCTCTTTGCTTTAAATAATGACCAAATTATGTTAGTACTTCTAAAAGTCACAAATTTTTTCTTCATAGCTCAGTTACTTATCAGCATCCTTTATTATTAATATCTTGAATACTATGATATTAAACACTTTTTCCCCTTAGTTTAACAAAAACCAAGGCTTGTAAATTAAGGAAAATGAAGGTCTGTTTCAATGGACTTTTGAGATCAGCTTTGATGTGTCAGCCCGTTTTTGTGTTTGTCTCTATGTATGTTTTTATGATCATAGTTTTTCACTTAAAAGTGGAAAATTGCTTCATTTGAACACTTTTATAGCATTGAGAATGAATCCACGGTATTGAAAAAATGAGGGCATCTGGGTGCCAATGACCTGCAAATTCATATTTGTTCCAAAACTGTTCTCTGAACTTCATACAAGAAAATACCTATTTGGCATTTCCACTCTGATGCTTAAAGCCATTTCAAACTCAAACTATCCAAAATAAAACACATGTTCTCCCTGCCCACCTCTCTCCTTCTCTCATCAATGCTGCCAGACAACTATTATGGCCTGTTAAATATTCCTTCAGCATATACTGATGCTCTCTTCCAATTTTTCCGCTTCTTGCTGCCTGAGCCATCTTTTAAAGATGCAAATCTGATGATGCAATTGGTTCTGAAAACTGTCACTCAAGTTTGAGATCTGTTTCTTGATTATTCTTAGGTTCTTTTCATTTTGATTCGTGCCTAGAGATAAAGAACTCATGTATACAAGTTCAGGAAAGCAAGCTTACCTTTTATTCTCCTTCTTTCTTCATCCTTTAGTTCATAAAGGAGAGTCAGTGATGGGTGGGAAGGACCTTGCTCTTTGATGGCAGCAGGCCTCACAATCTCCCTCTCTGGCAGAGGCTAGTATACCTTAATGAGGGTAAGGAAAATGAGAGCTAGCCTCATAGCGTGATGGTCCTCAAGACTTTGGGTTGTCTTCCAATCAAGGGAGAAATAACCTGGCTTTAACCTGGTCCCAGTGTTGTCAGCAGAGACCAGGGTACAATGGGACAAGGTTCTCCATAGATGAGGTACAGTGTCTCTTTGTAGGTGAGGTAATTTGCTATAGCCAAAATTCAAGACGTTTTTGCTGAATATTCCCAACTTCTTGACTCTTTATCTTCATTATGAGTAATTAGTGATAATTCTCACTTCCTCAATTTTATGCCCAAAGGCTTCTATTAATTAGTTAATAATCTGGGGATAAGTTTAAGGGGGTCTTTTTACCTGATGTAAAAAAAAAGCCAGTCAAGCCAGTACTGGTGTTTCCTCCATTGATCATTATTATACTCAATACCTCAAATTGCCTTTAGGACAAGGAGAAAAGAAAATCCTACTATGGCTTATAATTCCCCTGGCCTTTTAAAGTTTCTAAACAGTTTTATGTTTCCTTTAGTCTTAGAGCTTGTAAATGTCATTGTACTATGCACGAGATAGCCCCCTCTGCCTGCATCTAGTTAATGCATTCTTCAGGTCTCAGGTTTAGTAACATTTCTTCATCGAAGATGAGGTCATATTTCCACATTGCCTGTGTCATTGCATTCTTCTACTGCAAATCATTCACTGCTATGTTTATACTTGTGATTTTTTAGTTGACATCCATCTCTATCGTTAGAATATAAGCTCCATATGGCCAAAGGCCACATATATTATGTGTGTGGTGCCTTGTACAAAATGTGCTCACTGAGTATTTTTTATGTGGATCAATTCACTTAAATAAGAGAATGAAAAATAACTGGATCTTATAAATCTTTTTTTTTTTTTTTTGGTACGCGGGCCCCTCACTGTTGTGGCCTCTCCCGTTGCGGAGCACAGGCTCCGGACGCGCAGGCTCAGTGGCCATGGCTCATGGGCTTAGCCGCTCCTCGGCATGTGGGATCTTCCCAGACCGGGGCACGAACCCGTGTCCCCTGCATCGGCAGGCAGACTCAACCACTGCGCCACCAGGGAAGCCCTGGATCTTATAAATCTTTAAACACACATATCAAATGCAAAAATATAATCTCTACCTAGGTATTCCTTATAGGTAGTTAGATACTGGAAAAATAAATGCCCTTGTTATATGCCATTTAAAAAATATAACTTAATAGAATATACGAAAAAAAGAAATGGGAATTATCAGAATTGTGCACCCTAATATTCATTTTAATCGTAGGGTTAATATTAATTATTTTCATGTCTGGAAATTAAATATATTATAAGAATAAAACAAAATCAACTGTTTTCAAAATGTGATTACAGTGTCTCCATTACACAGGTTTCTCCAGGGACTGAAGTGAGTTAAGGCATTTATGGCATTTCAAGTGTATTGATAGAGGACACCAGTCAGGACTCGTCTTCACATTAAAATATTGCTAAGAAAAATATTTTTTTAAAGTGCATACATCCATATTAGAGGGGCATATACTACTCACTATAAATAGTCCAGTTAAAGCATCAGTTAAAAGAAACAAAAACAAAGAGCTGTGCCCTTATGAAAGACAGTTTTGAGCACTATTTCTCCTTCCCTCCAATGAGGAAAAAAATAAGTAAAGATATATAGAGTTTGGGGAAAGCTAATCCATTTGCATTGTTTCCATTGTATGATAGCTGAAAACAGAAGGGATTTTGACGAATAGCATGATTTCCCTGCTTTTCTCTGTTGTGTTAAGCAGAATTTTCTTTCACAACACAATTAAAGCCTATTTCACTACATAACCAAATGCTCACATGGATTCTGAGGTAAAATTTAATGTCAAAGAAAGCCATTGTCCAGTGCAAAATCAATGACCTGGTCAAGTTAGAGACATATTTTAAACCCGATTACGTTGGATGGCAAGTCTAATGAGAACATTCAACAACTATTATCATATTAGACATAAATTCAACCACCAAGTCAAACATCATTAGTTTTGATTGCTTGGGGATTTAGAAATTCATTTTTATGAAATATTGTTTTGTGGAACACTGGGAAGAGTTTTTCACTTCTTTTCCATAATTACCAATAGGAAGAGGATAACACTGTTTCATTTGCTAGATCATAGAAAATTTTTTAAAAACATGGCACAACTGTGCCAAGAAATTAAACTCTAAAAAGATATAAAATGAACTTGAAGAAGAAGTTGAGTGCTCTACTATAGGTGAAGAAGTTATTCGGTTATCTTATAAATGAGAGAAAACATTTAGATTCAACAGTATAACCTGGATTAATAGATTTAGGATGATGCCTGTCTTTTGGCAAGTGTTCAGTCATAGATGAATGAAATGAACATTACAGGTTATAATATTTGTTTCTTTTAATCTTAAAACTATATTAATTCTGCCTAGCCTAAGCATAGCACCTTTGTGTTTTATCAAGAAAATAATTTCTTAGATTATTATATCATTTTAGAATCTGACCAAAACACTTAAACCTGGAATATCCTGGTAATTTAAAGGTGTTTATTCTTTGCCTGTGTTACTTACTTTGCCTGTGATATACTATGCCTATATAAAGTTAGAGAACTTTGGATTTTTCATTTCTGACATTTTGAGTTTGCATAATACTCAAATCTACTGGTCTCTTCCCTCTTTTCTCTTACTCATTTCCAGGTACTTTATTGGTAATAGTATTCAATTTATTTTTAGGAAGAGCTATAAATTGTCTAACAATTCATGCCCATCTTATTTTTATTACTAAACTAGACCCTTTTTCACCTCAGCAGAAAAATATATTGTGTTATGACAAAGTGGTGTGTGAAACAAAATATATGGATATTGATTTCTAAACTCAAAACCCTCCGTTTTAGAACGGTAAAGAGGTTGACATATGAACACAATATATTCCCTCATTGCGGGTGACCATTACCTCCCATTACGAAATGTGGTTGTCCCAGGTTCCATTATAAATATCCTTCAGTGTTTGTAACTGAGCTATAAAACAGGCTCTTAGACAGAAACTCAGCACATGGGGATTCAGTTTGGGGGTACTTTATTTTTTAATTCAAGTTTAGTTTAAATTGGTTCAGCTATTTCTAAATGACAGGAGAGTAGTAAAAATAAGTAAATATGGGAGGACAGCATGTACGGTTTTGCATTACTGTAACTAGGAAATTAATTACTTTTCTAAAATAAAATTTTTGGATTGTTGGTTAGAGACACAATTTTATTGTTTAAGGGAGAAATATTAAAAATTGTTGAATAGGCAAGAAACTAACAGTTCAATACATTTTGATGAAAAATAAGAACTAGCATTTCCCTGTAGGCATTTTTTTTTTTAAGATTAACAAGTCCTTATATGGCCACTGTCAATTTATCAGGTAGATAAGTACTTTTTCTACTAAAATAATTTTTCATAAAGTTGGTGACAGACCTAGGAGGAGAAATGCAAAATGTTCATTTACATACATTTTCAGTTTTTTTAAAGATAATTTAAAGTCAATTCAGTATTTACTAAGATTATCCAAACTCTGTAACCCAGCACCAATTTCAGTAAATAATTAACCAGAAAATGCTATATATATAATAATACTATATACTAATATATAATATAATGTTATATTTATGGATTTATTTCTCTCCAACTTTACATCTGTACTGGAGTTTAGAGAGAACAGTTATACAAATTACAAGAATAAAAATGCAAATCATAATATAATTTCTCTTTCATCATGAGGTTGCATACTGATAGGTCATTTAATCTCTTCTAGACCCAAGCTTAGTAGGGGAACTGTTTTGTACTATTTATCCAGCAGTTGGGGGCAATTTAACTGTGCCATTCACTCTTTCCCTCCTATAGTTACTTGTGTCTAGTCCTGTTGGGTAAGATCATAATCATTGACTCTGGAACACAGAAGAATTCAAGAACTAACATAAGAATCAGACTCATCTGTTTGGTCTCGAAACCCTGAATTTGCTACCTATAATCCCTGTAGACACCAACTTCAATACCTTTAAAAGCCTGGGATTGAAAGCCTGTATGGGAGGAATGGAAGAAAGGGCGGCCAAACAAAATTCTCACACTTAGGTTTGGCCTGGGTCTTTGTGGATCCACACTTTTGCTGCCTTTGCTTTCCCTCTACCAGTCTGTATCTGATTTTCTGATATCTGATATTACACACAGCCTGCAATGTATTTAATTTGACTTGGATAACCTCTGCTACTTGATCATTGCCTCTGGTGCATTAGGTATAATCTCTGCCCTTGAACTTTCAGTCTCAGGAGTATCTCCTCACTTCCTTTCTTCCTTTTCATTCTTTTCTCCTTTGGTTCTGTAGCTTTAACATCAACAAATACCAGTATAGCACCTGACCCAAACAGACTTTTGACTCTTCTCATTAAACCCAACTTCGGGTCTACCCAGTAAAGCTGATATGTTGAGAGAAAGCAGAAGAAAAATACTCACACTGGTGTTTCAGTTTTGGAGTACAAAAGTAAAGTCCTGGACCTTTTCAAACCTTGATTAATACTTTATATGGCATTTTTCATCTATGCTTTTGAGTGAAAGTGACCTGTAATTATTCTTTCCCATAATCTCTTTGTCCAATTTTGTAAGCAAGATAAATAAGTTGTAAGACAAGTTGTTGACTTTTCCCTTTCTATTCTCTTGAAAGAGTTTATGTAAGATTGATATTTATTCATAAATGGTAAAACTTTTTGTAAAGCCATCTGCTTTGAAGTTTTCTTTGCACAGAGTTTTGTTTGTTTAATTGATTGGTTTCTTTGTTTTTATTAAGGATTCAGTTTCCTTAATGGTTAGGAGAGAATTAAGATGACCTACTTTCGCTGAACTTGTTAAATGTACTTTTGTTGGATTGATGAAAAAAAATTAACAAGGAGATTAATTAAATTGATTTTCGGTCAAGAAAATATTCCATTGTGAATCACAGTTTCAGCAGGCAAACATGTCCAATTAAATTGTGAGACACTATTCTCAGTGCCAACTAGGAATTATTACCCTAAATCAGTAATTTATAGTAAAGATTTGTGTAAGCAAAAAGAAATGTTATGTATAGACCTAAGATAACTATATAGAGGGAAGGAAGCTATGTAGAGACAGTTGGAGCTAGTTTATATGATTTCTTACAAGCCATATATTTTAGATATTATAGGTATTCTGTAATAAATATGATGTGTAGGTATTTAAAATTCTTTATAAATGATAACTGTAGATCAAAAGTTCTCATCCATAAATGAACAGTAGAGTCACCTATGGATACTTTTAAAAAATACTGATGCACAGTCCAAACCAAGTAAATGAGCAGCTTGGGAGTTGAGCCCTGCCATCTGTGTTTTGTAGAAGCTCCAAATGATAATAAAATAAAGCCAAGTCTGAGAACTACTGATATAGATGGATTGGTAAGTGATTGCTGTCAATACAAAATATGTGGGTTTGAAGTATCATATTTTTGTTACTGAACTATGATACATTCACAGTAAAGTATGGGGCTGAAATATGATTTTTATGTTTCATTAATACTGTTACTGAGTACCTTCTATTACCTGAGACTATTCAAGACACTAGGAACAAAGCAGTAAACATTGTCTAACTCCCTGGTCTTACGGAGTATATATTTGGGATGTGGCAAAGGAGGAGTAACAAATAAACAAGCACTGATAAGTGCTGTTTGGGTCAAGGGGTAGATATTGTAGATGGAAGATCAGGAGAGTCCTCTTTGGGAGTTAATAACTTACATTTAAGTAATGGGAAAGAGAAGGCTGTGATGGGATTGTAGCAAGGAAAGATGGCACAATAGTAGGTAGAAGTCACCTCATAGCAAGTCTTGTAGTTGAAGCCAATGTGTTTAGGTTGTGTTCAGAGCTTTTAACTCAGGGAAGTATATAGTTTGATTTACAGTAAAACAATGGGTCCATTCTGGGTATAATGTGAAGAAGAAACTGAAGAGGAATCAGAGAGGAAGCAAGGAGACTAGGTGAGAAGGTGGTCATGTGCTCACATGATAGGTGGTTTTGACTTGGGTTGGGGGTGAAAGCATGAGATAAGGTGGGTGGAAGCAGAATATATTTTGGAGTTTGACCTGACAGGACTTGGTGAAGAGAGTCTGAGAGAAAGAAAGGAATAAAGATGACTTCTAAATTTTTGGCTTCAGCAACAGGATAGGCACTAAGATGGTGAAAACTAAAGGGGAGGAGAATTATGTGAAGAAGATGAAGTCAGGAGTGGAATTTTGTTTTACCAGGTGTCAAGTCTGAGATTCCTAATAGAAATCCAAACAAAGGTGTCCAATGGGCATTAGAAATACAGGTCTAGAGTTCAAGTAGCAGAGACAATCCTGAAGTAGAAGTTTTTGAGTCAAATATTTTGTGATAATTGAGACAGACCCCCACTGAGTAAAAGAATGAAAGTCATGGGGAAACTGTGAGCCACAGGGACTGTACTGATAGGCTTGCTGCCCAGAGAATAAAAAGACAAGGGAAAACTGAGAGTCTGATTGGCCTAGCAGAAACCCAGTTATTAGGAAGAGTTTGGGTATACATAGGAGTCAGAAGTCAGGAAAAGTGTGGAGAGAGTTATGAAGAAGAAAAAGATCACATAAAACACTGAGTCCTAACTCAGCAAACAGAAAGACTGAGTAACTCTGCATAGAGTCTGGACAGCATCTATTTTGCAGCGTCTTTCTTTCTGATGAGGCTAGGGTCAGTTCTGGAAGTGCATGGCCCAAAAGTGAAATAGGGAAGCTGAACAAATGGATTATTAACTAAATTAATGTAGCCAGAAATAAGGATAGATATTGACAAGATACTTAGGAACCTGAAAGATAATGGGCTGATCAGAGATTCCCAATAAATATTTAACTTTCCACTTCACAACATTCTGTAGACTTAGTTAAATCCATTAATATAGTTGATTTTGCTCACCAACCAAAAAAGTGCTTTCTTTGGAGGGAAAGTGTTTACTAAACTTAGAAACATACACACATATACAATATATAGACACATACATATAGGTATATCAGCAAAGGTAGTGATCCTAGAACTAGTAATGCAATAAAAAAGAGAGGAATTAAGTAAAATTAAATTTTCTATGCTATTTGAAGTCATTGGTATGTAAAATCAATGTTCCTCAAGCTGTGTTTATTATGTCACTAAAGTGAACAAAGAAGATTATATTACAGAGTATATTTGTGATACTAAAGGGAGTAAAACGTTTTATAAAAGTATATATGTGGATTGGTTCAAGATGGCGGAGTAGAAGGACTTGAACTCACTCCCTCTTGCGAGAACACCAGAATAACAATTAACTGCTGAACAGTCATCAACAAGAAGACACTGGAACTCACCAAAAAAGATACCCCACATCCAAAGACAAAGGAGAAGCCACAGTGAGATGGTAGGAGGGACACAATTACAATAAAATCAAATCCCGTAACCACTGGGTGGGTGACTCACAAACTGGAGAATAATTATACCACAGAAGTCCACCCACTGGAGGGAAGGTTCTGAGCCCCACGTCAGGCTTCCCAACCTGGGGGTCTGGCAACGGGAGGAGGAATTCCCAGAGAACCAGACTTTGAAGGCTAGTGGAATTTGATTGCAGCACTTCAACAGGACTGGGAAGAACAGAGACTCTACTCTTGGAAGGCACAAACAAAGTAGTGTGCACATCAGGACCCAGGGGGAAGGAGCAGTGACCCCATAGGAGACTAAACCAGACCTACCTGCTAGTGTTGGAGGGTGCTGCAGAGGCAGGGGGTGGCAGTGGCTCACCATGAGGACAAGGACACTGGAAGCAGAAGTTCTGGGAAGTACTCCTTGGCGTGAGCCCTCCCAGAGTCTGCCGTTAGCCCCACCGAAGAGCCTGTAGGCTCCAGTGCTGGGTTGCCTCAGGCCAAATAACCAACGTGGAGGGGACTCAGCCCCACCCATCAGCAGACAAGCAGATTAAAGTTTTACATAGCTCTGCCCACCAGAGCAACACCCAGCTCTACCCACCACCAATCTCTCCCATCAGGAAGCTTGCACAAGCCTCTTAGATAGCCTCATCCACCAGAGTGTAGACAGCAGAAGCAAGAAGAACTACAATCCTGCAGCCTGTGGAATGAAAACCACATTCACAGAAAGATAGACAAAATGAAAAGACAGAGGGCTCTGTACCGGATGAAGGAACAAGATAAAACCCCAGAAAAACAACTAAATGAAGTGGAGACAGGAAACCTTCCAGAAAAAGAATTCAGAATAATGGTAGTGAAGATGATCCAGGACTTCGGAAAAATAATGGAGGAAAAGATTGAGGAGATGCAAGAAATGTTTAACAAAGACCTAGAAGAATTAAGGAACAAACAAACAGAGATGAACAATGCAATAACTGAAGTGAAAAAAACACTAAAAAGAATCAATAGCAGAATAACTATTGAGGCGGAGGAACGGATAAGTGACCTGGAAGACAGAATGGTGGAAATCACTACCATAGAACAGAATAAAGAAAAAAAAAAAATGAAAAGAAATGAAGACAACCTAAGAGACCCCTGGGACAACATTAAATACACCAATATTCACATGATAGGGGTCCCAGAAGGAGAAGAGAGAGAGAAAGGACCTGAGAAAATATTTGAAGAGATTATAGTCGAAAACTTCCCTAATATGGGAAAGGAAACAGCCACCCAAGTCCAGGAAGCTCAGAGAGTCCTAGGCAGGATAAACCCAAGTAGAAACACGCTGAGACAAATAGTAATCAAATTGAGAAAAATTAAAGACAAAAATTATTTAAAACAACAAGAGAAAAATGACAAATAACATACAAGGGAACTCCCATAAGCTTAACAGCTAATTTCTCAGCAGAAACTCTACAAGCCAGGAGATAGTGGCACCATATATTTAAATTGGTGAAAGGGAAGACACTACAACCAACATTACTCTACCTGGCAAGGATGTCATTCAGACTTCTCTGGAGAAATCAAAAGCTTTACAGACAAGCAAAAGCTAAGAGACATCAGCACCACCAAACCAGCTCTACAGCAAATGCTAAAGGAAATTTTCTAAGTGGGAAACACAAGAGAAGAAAAGGACCTACAAAAACAGACACAAAACAATGAAGAAAATGGTAATAGTTACCTTAAATGTGAGTGGATTACATGCTCCAACCAAAAGACACAGGCTCGCTGAAAGGATACAAAAACAAGACTCATCTATATACTGTCTACAAGAGACCCACTTCAGACCTAGGGACACATACAGACTGAAAGTGAGGGGATGGAAAGAGATATTCCATACAAATGGAAATCAAAAGAAAGCTGGAATAGCAATACTCATATCAGATAAAGTAGACTTTAAAATAAAAAATGTTACAAGAGACAAGGAAGGACACTATATAATGATCAAGGGATCAATCCAAGAAGAAGATATAACAATTATAAATATTTATGCACTCAACATAGGAGCACCTCAATACATAAGGCAAATTCTAACAGCTATAAAATAGCAAATTGACAGTGACACAATAATAGTGGGGGGACTTTAACACCTCACTTACACCATTGGACAGATCATCCAAACAGAAAATTAATAAGGAAACACAAGCTTTAAATGACACAATAGACCAGATAGATTAAAGTGATATTTATAGTACATTCCATCTGAAAAGAGCAGATTACACTTTCTTCTCAAGTGCACAGGGAACATTCTCCAGGATAGATCACATCTTGGGTCACAAATCAAGCCTTGGAAAATTCAAGGAAATTGAAATCATATCAAGCATGTGTTCTGACCACAATGCTATAAGCTTAGAAGTAAATTACAGGGGGGAAAAAACGTAAAAAATACATACACATGGAAGTTAAAGAATACGTTACTAAATAGCCAAGAGGTCACTGAAGAAATCAAAGAGGAAATCAAAAAATACCTAGAGACAAATGAAAGCGAACATATGACAATCCAAAACCTATGGGATGCAGCAAAAGCACTTCTAAGAGGGAAGTTTATGGCAATACAATCCTACCTCAAGAAACAACAAAAATCTCAAATAAACAATCTAACCTTACACCTAAAGGAACTAGAGAAAGAAGAACAAACAAAACCCAAAGTTAGTAGAAGGAAAGAAATCATAAAGATCAGGGCAGAAATAAATGAAATAGAAACAAAGAAAACAATAAGATCAATAAAACTAAAAGCTAATTCTTTGAGAACATAAACAAAATTGATAAACCATTAGCCAGACTCATCAAGAAAAAGACAGAGAGGACTCAAATCAAAAAATTAGAAATGAAAAAGGAGAAGTTACAACAGACAGCGCAGAATACAAAGCATCATAAGAGACTACTACAAGCAACTCCATGCCAATAAAATAGAAAACGTGGAAGAAATAGACAAATTCCTAGAAAGGTATAACCTTCCAAGACTGAACCAGGAAGAAATAGAAAATATGAACAATCCAATCACAAGCACTGTAATTGGAACTGTGATTAAAAATCTTCCAACAAACGAAACTCCAGGACCAGATGGCTTCACAGGTGAGTTCTATCAAACATTTAGAAAAGAGCTAACACCTATTCTTCTCAAACTCTTCCAAAAAATTGCAGAGGAAGGAACACTCCCAAACTCATTCTACAAGGCCACCATCACCCTGATATCAAAACCAAAGATACTACAAAAACATAAAATTACAGACCAGTATCACTGATGAATATAGATGCAAAAATCTTCAACACAATACTAGCAAAAAGAATCCAACAACACATTAAAAGGATCATTCACCATGATCAAATGGGATTTATCCCAGGGATGCAAGGATTCTTCAATATATGCAAATCCATCAATGTGATACACCATATTAACAAACTGAAGAATAAAGGTCATATGATCATCTCAATAGATGCAGAAAAAGCTTTGGACAAAATTCAACACAAATTTGGGCTTCGCTGGTGGTGCAGTGGTTGAGAGTCCGCCTGCCGTTAGAGGGGACACGGGTTCGTGTCCCGGTCTGGGAAGATCCCACATGCCGTGGAACGGCTGGGCCCGTGAGCCATGGCCGCTGAACCTGTGGTTCCGGAGCCTGTGCTCAGCAACGGGAGAGGCCACAACATTGAGAGACGCACGTACCGCAAAAAAAAAAAAAAAATTCAACACAAATTTATGATAAAAACTCTCCATAAAGTGGGCATAGAGGGAACCTACCTCAACATAATAAAGGCCATCTCTGACAAACCCACAGCAAACATCCTTCTCAATGGTGAAAAACTGAAAGCATTTCCTCTAAGATCAGTAAAAGACAAGGACGTCTACTCTCGCCACTATTATACAACATAGTTTTGGAAATCCTAGCCACAGCAATCAGAGAAGAAAAAGAAATAAAAAAAATATACAAATTGGAAAAGAAGAAGTAAAACTGTCACTGTTTGCAGATGACATGATACTATACATAGAAAATCCTAAAGGTGCCACCAGAAAACTACTAGAGCTAATCAATGAATTTGGTAAGGTTGCAAGTTACAAAATCAATGCACAAAAATCTCTTGCATCCCTATACACTAACAGTGACAGATCAGAGAACTTAAGGAAACAATCCCATTCACCATTTCAACAAAAAGAATAAAATACCTAGGAATAAACCTACCTAAGGAGATAAAAGACCTGTATGCCAAAAACTATAAGACACTGATGAAAGAAATCAAAGATGACACAAACAGATGGAGATATATACCAACTTCTTGGATTGGAAGAATCAACATTGTGAAAATGACTATACTACCCAAAGCAATCTACAAATTCAATGCAATCCCTATCAAATTACCAATGGCAGGTTTTGCTTTTTTGTTTTTTATTTTATATTTTTTCAGAACTAGAACAAGAAATCTTAAAATTTGTATGGAGACACAAAAGACCCCAAATAGCCAAAGCAATCTTGAGGGGAAAAAATGGAGCTGGAGGAATCAGACTCCCTGACTTCAGACTATACTACAAAGCTACAGTAATCAAGACAGCATGGGACTGGCACAAAAACAGAAATAGAGATCAATGGAACAGGACAGGAAGCCCAGAGATAAACCCACGCACATATGGTCACCTTATCTTTGATAAAGGGGGCAAGGATATACAATGGAGAAAAGACAGTCTCTTCAATAAGTGGTGCTGGGAAAACTGGACAGCTACATGTAAAAGAATGAAATTAGAACACTCCCTAACACCATACACAAAAGTAAACTCAAAATGGATTAAAGACCTAAATGTAAGACTGGACACTATAAAACTCTTAGAGGAAAACATAGGAAGAACACTCTTTGACATAAATCACAGCAAGATCCTTTTTGACCCTCCTCCTAGAGAAATGGAAATAAAAGCAAAAATAAAGATGGGACCTAGTTAAATTTAAAAGCTTTTGCAGAGCAAAGGAAACTATAAACAAGATGAAAAGACAACCCTCATAATGGGAGAAAATATTTGCAAACAAATTAATGGACAAAGGATTAATCTCCAAAATATATAAACAGCTCATGTAGCTCAATATTAAGAAAACAAACAACCCAATCCAAAAATGGGCAGACGACCTAAATAGACATTTCTCCAAAGAAGACATACAGATGTCCAAGAGGCACATGAAAAGATGCCCAACATCACTAATTATTAGAGAAATGCAAATCAAAACTACAATGAGGTATCACCTCACACTGGTTAGAATGGGCATCACCAGAAAATCTACAAACAACAAATGCTGGAGAGGGTGTTGAGAAAAGGGAACTCTCTTGCACTGTTCGTGGGAATGTAAGTTGATACAGCCATTATAAAGAACAGTATGGAGGTTCCTTAAAGAACCAAAAATAGAATTACCATATGACCCAGCAGTCCCACTACTGGGCATATACCCAGAGAAAATCATAATTCAAAAAGACGTGTGCACACCAATGTTCATTGCAGCACTATTTACAATAGCCAGGTCATGGAAGCAACCTAAATGCCCATCGACAGACGAATGGATAAAGAAGATATGGTACATATATACAATGTACTATTACTCAGCCATAAAAAGGAACAAAATTGGGCCATTTGTAGAGATGTGCATGGACCTAGAGACTGTCACACAGCGTGAACTAAGCCAGAAAGAGAAAAACACATATTGTATATTAACGCATATATGTGGAATCTAGAAAAATGGTACAGATCAACTGGTTTGCAAGGCAGAAATTGAGACACAGATGTAGAGAACAAACGTATGGACACCAAAGGGAGAAAGCTGGCAGGCGGGGGATGTGTTGGTGGGAAGAACTGGAAGATTGAGATTGACATATATATACTAATATGTATAAAATAGATAACTAATAAGAACCTGCTGTATAAATAAATTAATTAAATTTTTTAAAATACCCGAAGTAGTGAGACAAAAAAAAGCTTCCAGGATTAAAATAGGTAAGGGTTTACAGGAAAAAAGCAGTGTGATGAACACCAAAGCTATGATTTCTCAGCCAGGCTTTCTCCAAAATGAGAATTTTTTTAAAAGACTTTATGTTTTTCAGCAGTTTTATGTTCACAGCAAAACTGAGAGAAAGGTAATGCAGAATTTTCCCATATCCCTCCTTCCTCCACATGTGTACAGCCTCCCTCATTATCAACATCCTTTTCCTTTTACCTATAGCACAAGAATCCAAACTATAACCCAAAGTTGGGAAGAGTTGAGGACGTGACGCTCTTTGATGGTATGTTGGGGAATGTCTTCCAACAAACCCCATTCAAATTCTAATCCCCACACTTGAGAAATGGGTCCCCTTGTACAGACTTGACAATTTGCACTGTATAATACATGCTGAGCCATGTTCTTTGGAATCCCCTTATGAATTCCACAGACAACATTGCTACTGGACTCTCAGCCATAGTGTGAATTCCTAGACTTTGTCCTTTATTTTCCTACTGACCAGCTCCTATAGTTTTATCCAGGTTTTGTTTTTTGTTTTTGGAGTTTTTTCAGGGGGCCAGGGATGTTGTATTGTCTTTACTTATAAATAATTTCCCCAATTTTAGAAATATGATTCTGTTCACATAAATTTAACTTATCTGTACATCTTAATTTATTGATTGATTTTAAACCTTAATTGTATGTCTTTTTTAGACCATTCTGCTAAATTTTAATGTATAATTTCATATTTAAATTTTAATAAATACATTTAAAAAAATAAGTAAATATGTAAGGGAAATCCTTTGGATCTAAAATTTTGTATTGTTTCTGGCATGATTTCCTTATATAACGAAGCCATCTGTAGACATCTGGTTGATTTCTACATTTTTCTTAACAAAATAAAATCTTAAGAATATTTTTTGCACATCTGCAGAGTTCTTGTATTTCAGATTCAACTCTTCTGAATTGCAGAGAATTTGGTGCATCATCAGAAAATATTCAAAGTGGGTAAAATTACTGCTTTGCAAGTAGGTGACTATAGTTTTGAAGAAATGTTGGTATTTGCATATCGGGCCAGTTTGGAAGATCAAATTTTACCTGTTTTTTTTTGTTTAATTTTTAGAAAATACAATATAAGTATTCAATTATTATTTACATATTGTATGCATAGTTAAATAATTAAATTAATTGTTATGTGTCAGCATACACAAGAAAAGTAAAAAATAAGTGCTTATTTTATGTAACATAACCTCAGCGGTCAGAGGGTAGAGTGTCTATGTGGAAAATAAGTAAACTGTAAGGTTTCGTACCTTCTGCCTCTTGGTCATTAGGACTGCCATTACAGGCAAGGAAGAAGAAAATGAGATATGAAATTCATATTACTCAGCTTTTCTTCTAGCTCAGAGTTACAGTAAAAGGTGTAAGGGCCAAAAGAAAACTTGGTAACAAAAACTTCCCATCTGAGATTAGAGTTGCCTTAGACTTCTCTTAGCCTGTTTCATGACCCCGTGTCTAACAATTCATCTGTATGATCTCTTGTATCCTATTACTAACATAATTTAAATATGGCTCTTTTGACAAATGGAGAAGAAGTATCTGTTTTCTTCATCCCAGTGTGAGTGAGTTCAAAAGTCAAATGTAACTGGCATAGCATCTGGTAAGAAACAGGGCTGCAAAGTAAGCAGTGTACTAAAAGGTGGGTACCAGATAACCATATGCAGGTTCTAGGTAACCTGATTCAGGAAGTGACTGGAGGCATTGTAGAAAGCTAATGGAGGACTGATCTGTGTGGGATATCCCGTACCTACTCAAAAAGGAAGGAAGGAAAGAAGGGAAGAAGAAATAACTATTTCGATATTTTGGCTAGAGTATCTCCAGATCATTAGGGATTGTATTATTTCTTCAATAAGGACATTTGAGTTGTGTGTAGTAAGCACTATTAGTCACTTTCCCTTTAGCTGCTACTCCATTACCTCCTTCTAACAGAACCTAATTATAATGTGTCCAGCCCCAGGCAAGGTAAAACAGTTGGGCAAAGACAATCACGTTGCTCTGATCCTTTGACAGTCGATTTTCCAGGCTCCCTTTCTGCTATTGCTAGCCATGTGAACCATCCTCTGCAATGGGATGTTGCATGATCTCCTTGGATAGGGTTTTTTTTTAAGAAATGTTGTGTTCCTGAGAAAGAGACAGATAGGATAGGTACCCTTCTTCAATTTCTTACTGCTTTGATCGTAGAAATAATGCCTGTATATTCAGTAGCCATCCTGCACACACAAGGTAACAGATAGCAGACAGGTAGATAATGAGCTAAGTCCAGTGAAGCAGAAAAAGGAGCCCTGACACCTAAACTAGTGCTTGCAGCATTTTATCTCAAGACTTTCATTGTAAGTGAAGTATTATTCAAGCCCTGTGAGTTGCATATTCTGTCAACATATCCAGTTGTATTCCTAACATATATTCTGGCAGAATTATTGTTAAGTATATATGTAGAACTCTTTGATTCCAAAATTTTACCCAGTTCTTCTTGGGTAATGTTGAGAGAACATAGTCATCCTCTATCTCTATTTGATTTACTTTGATTCATAATATCCAGTGAAATCATGAGATACTAATCAGTTTCTGGTCCTGTGCTTATGTCAAGTTCAGTTTAATTAAACATAGCTGTTTCCTCTGCACTATAAACTAGAATCTAGAATTGGTCTGTTTATTTGCCAAGAGAAACTTTTATGTTGACCTTTTTTATTAGAAAAAATAATAGTGTTTTGGTCTGTGAAAAATATTGAACATTACTTTTCTTGTGTCATGTGATTATAGTAATGCCTTTGTTAATACTGATGTAAATATTGCTTTGGTATTTTAAAAATATCAATTTTTTTTTCAGAAGAGGTATAATCAGGAATGCACCCTTAAATTTTGGCTGGCATGATAGCTAATCAGAGAACCCCTTTAGAGATGGGCCCAGAAACATCATAAAACAAAGGAATAAACATGTATTCCAGCTCCATCCATGTTACCACAAGTGGTAGGATTTCCCCAAGGTTGAATAATATTCCACTGTATGTGTGTGTATATGTGTGTGTGTGTGTGTGTGTGTATATATATACACATATATATATACATACATATATATGTGTATGTACCATATACTGCATTTCTTCATTCATTCATTCGTTCATGGACACTTAGATTGTTTCCATACTTTAGCTATTGTAAGTAATGCTGCAGTGAATATGGGAGTACAAATACGTTTTTGAGATGATTTTTTTTGTCCTTTGGGTGTATACCTAGAAGTGGGAATGCTGATTCATATGGTAGTTCTATTTTTAATTTCTTGAGGAACCTCCATACTCTTTCCTGAGGTAGCTATACCAGTTTACATTCCCACCAACAGTGTACAAAGTTTCTCTTTTCTCCAATCCTTGCCAGAATTTGATATCTCTTGTCTTTTTGATAATAGCCATTTTAACAGGTGTGAGGTGATATCTCACTGTGGTTTTGATTTGCATTCTCCTCATAATTAGTGAGGTTGAGCATCTTTTCATGTACCTCCTGGCCATTTGTATGTCTTCTTTGGGAAAATGTCTATTTAGATCTTTTGCCCATTTTTAATCAGGGTATTTGTTGGTTTGCTACTGAGTTAAATGTAATCTTTGTGTATTTTGAATGTTAACCCCTTTTTGTATATGTGGTGTGCAAATATTTTTCCCATTCGATAGGCTGCCTTTTCATTTTGTTGATGGTTTCCTTCACTATGCAGAGGCCTTTTAGTTTGATGTAATTTCACGTGCTTATTTTTGCTTTTATTACCTTTTCTTTTGGTGTTAAATTCAAGACCAATGTCAAGGATTTATCCGTAGGGTTTTTTTCTAGGAGATTTATGGTTTCAAATCCTCAGGAAGAAGTTGAGAGTTGGGGGTTCCCTCCCAATCATATGGCACTACGCTGGGAGTGGGTTTTATGGCAAGAGTGTGTCTCAGCCTTTCCTACCTGTTTCAATGTGGATATTTTCTCATTCACCCTGTTAAAAGATCAACTGAAGTATATACAAAATTTTAAGAGTTTATTTGAGCAAACATTGATTCAAGTTAGCACCAAATGGGAAGTGATTAGGAATGCTCCACTTATAGGAGCTAGCTGCAAGACTTTTTATAGCGAAAACTCAGAAGCAAAACAAGGAAATTGATTGGCTGTAGCATAAGTGATCATCGTTTTTGTGTGAAAGCTTAGTTGGCTGTTTGTGAATGGTCGTCCTTAGGTTTTGATTTCTTAACCTTGTGGTATTTACAGGCTTAGGTTTTGTTGTGCTTAAGTAGGCTGCTAAGGCATTAAAGCCACCTCAGTCTAAATATCTCTTTGTTAATTAAACAACCCAGTGTGTAGAGTCCCTCAGCTAGCTTCTGGATCTCTTTCAGAGGGAATTACTCCTTGTGTGGCTGCATATTCCATGTGTCTGTGGGAACAGGGGAGCTCAGGAGCCTCCTAGGTCACCATTTTAGCTGACCTCCACTCTAATTATTTTTTTACTTATAATGTTGCTGGTTTTGGTTTGCTATACTTATTTGTTTCTGTTTTTGTCAATAATCATAAGAGATATTGGTCTACAGTTTTCTTGTGATATCTTTGTCTAAGTTTTGTATCAGAGTAATATTGACATTATAAAATGAATGAGTCATAATGTGTCCCCTCTTCTTCTATTTTTTGGAAGAGTTTGTAAGGAATAGATATTCATTCTTCTTTATACTTTTTTTTTTTTTAATATTTGGTAGAATTCAGTGGTGAAGCCATCTGGCCCTGAGGTTTTCTTTATGGGTAGCTGTTTTTTATTACTAACATATTTCCTTAATTGTTACACATCCATTCAGATTTTCTATATTTTTCTTGAGTCAGTTATAGTAGTTTGTGTCTTTCTAAGAATTCTTTTTGTTTGTTTCATTCAGGTTGTAGAACATATTGTAGACATATAATTGTTCTTAGTATTCCTTCATAATCCTGTTTATTTCTGTAAGGTCGGCGGTAACAGACCCTCCTTTATTTCTGATTGTAGTAATTTGTGTCTTAGCTCTTTTTTTTTTTTCTTGGTCAATCTAGTAAAGGTTTGTTAATTTTGTTGGTGTTTTCAAAGAGTCTGTTCTTGGGGCTTCCCTGGTGGTCCAGTGGTTAAGACTCCATGCTCCCAATGCAGGGAGTGCAGGTTCGATCCCTGATTGGGGAACTGAAATCCCACATGCCACATGGCACGGCCTAAAACAAAAACAAAAACAAAACAAACAAACAAGCAAAGAGTCAGTTCTTGGTCTTATTGATCTGTATTGCTTTTCTATTCTCCATTTCCTTAATTTCCACTCTAATCTTTACTCTCTCTTTCTGCATACTTCATGTTTAGTTTTCTCTTCTTTTACCAATATCTTTTACCAATGCCTTATTGGAAGGTTAAGTTAGTAATTTGAAATATCTCATCTTCTTTTAAAATAGCCATTTAGAAGCTAAAAATTTCCCTCTAAGCACTGCTATAGCTGTGTCCCATAAGTTTTGATATATTGTGTTTTCATTTTCATTCCTCTCAAGGTATTTTTAAATTTCTTTTTTGATTATTTTTTTTAACAGATCATGTTTTTGGTGTCAGTTCTTTGCCTAGATCTCAAAGATTTCACTTTTAATGATGAAATCACTATATTTAAAGTCAGTTTCTTGCATATAGTTGGGTCACGTGCTTTAGTTCGTTTTGCCAGTCTGTTTTTTAACTGGTGTATTTAGACCATGTACATTTTATTGTATGTATTGATGTGTTTGAATTTGTCTGTTTTTGTTTATTTTTATGTTTACTGTTCTCTATATATTCCTTTATCTTTTTTATTTTTCCTGCCTTGTGTGCGTTATTTGAATATTGTTTACAATCCTATTTTTATCTATTTATAGTGTTTCTAAATGAATATCTTTATGTGGTTTTTCAGTGGTTGTTCTAGGAATTAAATAATACATACATTATTCTTTACAGTGTACTGGTGTCATAATTTTATGAGTTTGAGCAAAATACC
This sequence comes from Orcinus orca, assembly GCF_937001465.1. Classification (NCBI taxonomy): domain Eukaryota; kingdom Metazoa; phylum Chordata; class Mammalia; order Artiodactyla; family Delphinidae; genus Orcinus; species Orcinus orca. The sequence goes on from NC_064571.1 coordinate 44,525,942, forward strand.
TCCCTTTATGACTCTTTATCCTTTCTCATATATAATTACCTTAACTGTTTCCTCTACATTTATTTAGAACCACATCAGACTGTTATACTTAAAACCCAGTCTTGGATATGTAAGGCAAAAACAAACCAACCAACCAACCATACAAGCAAACAAAAAACAAAACTAGAGAGCACACCATTATGCTGTCCTTGGCTCTTGAGGTCTTTAGCCTGTTGGTCTTCTCTCTGCTTTGTCTTCTTAGAATTGTTTTACATATAATATCCAGAGTTTGTAGTTGTACTTAGCAAAGGAAATAGGGAAAGGTACATACACTGTATCTTCTCATAAGCAGAAGTCTCAGTTCATTTATTTTTAATCACAGCAGTGCTCTGTTATACGGACAGACCACCATTTGGTTATTACCCAGTTGATTTCTGTTGCTTCCAGTTTTTGACATATATGAATAAAGCCATATTAAACATATGATACAAGTTTTTTTATGAAAATAATAAGTTTTTATTCTATTTTGGTAAATACCTCAGAATAAAATTGCTGGTTTGGATGGTAAGTATATTTTTAACAGCAAGAGACTACCAAACTATTTTTCATAAGTAACAGTACCATTTTTTGCTCCCATCAACAATGTATTATAGTTCCAGTTGTTACATACTCTTATTTTTAGCACTTCCTACTTTCAGTTTTATTAATAGAACTTTTCCTGTACAATAGATGTGGCAAATTGCTTATCAAAGATATTTACACATACATATGCATCCTGGAAAGAAATTTTGAAATTGGGTATTAATTCCCCCCTCCAAGATTATGATATGGCTTTATATTTGTTTAGATCATATACTGTTATCTATTTAGAGTACTACAATTTTCATTATAGGGACTCTATAATTTTTTTACAAATTTATTCCCATTTCCACTTATAGGAATTTATACTTAGAGTAGAATAGAACTATATGTTATTAACACCTCTTGTATTTAGCTATTTTAACTGGATTAGAATACATATTATTAATTCTGATAGGTGTATTTTACTAGGGTCTTGAGTTTTATAAATTATATTCATATTACAGCAAAAAGATATCTTAAAATTATTTTTTATGTTATGTCAATCTTTTTTCTCATTTCTTTTTCCAAAGTCTTCACATCTTTAACAATAACATGAGTGGACAGCTCTGTATGTTACTGATTTCAATTTAAAGAATGTTGAGGGTTAGAATAATATTTACTGTTTTTTTAAATTATCTATATGTATTTTCTTTTCTCTTATTTCTATTTTACCTACACTTTCAAAAATCAACTTTATTAAGGTATAACTTATGTATAATAAATTGTACCCATATAAGGTTACAATGTGATGAGTTTTGACAGATATACATACAGACATAAAACCGCATAAAACCACCACAGTAAATGTGCAGAATTTTTCCTGGGCCCTCAAAAATGTCTTCTTGCCTCTGCAGGCAATCCTGCCCTCTCTGTGCAGCTCCCAGGCAATTATATATCTGACTTCTGTCACTTTGGATTACTTTGTATTTCCTGAAGATGTGCATTGAAATATGAAGTGCTCATTTGTATCTAGCTTTTTTCACTAGCATAGTGTTTTGAGCAACATCGATATTGTTTCATATACCATTGGTTTATTAATTTTTATTGTTAATAAGTATTCAAGTGCATTATCCATTAACCTGTTGATGTGCTTTCATCTTGATTCCTATTTCTGAATATTACAAATAAAATTACTATAAACATTTGTGTACAAGTCTTCTTGCACATATTTTGTGACATGTATCGTTAAGTGTCTCATGGTTTTGAGGCTTCTAAAATAATACAACTTTTATAACTTTTTTTGATAGTACATAGAGATACAATCAATTTTTGAAGAATTATTTTATATCTTTATTGGAGTATAATTGCTTTATAATGTTATGTTAGTTTCTGCTGTATAACAAAGTGAATCAGCTATATGTATACATATATCCCCGTATCCCCTCCCTCTTGAGCCTCCCTTCCACCCTCCCTATCCCACCCATCTAGGTGGTCACAAAGCACCGAGAGCTGATCTCCCTGTGCTATGTGGCTACTTCCCACTAGCTATGTATTTTACATTTGGTAGTGTATATATGTCAATGCTACTCTCTCACTTCGTCCCAGCTTCCCCTCTCTCCAACTCCCGCCATGACCTCAAGTCCATTCTCTACATCTGTGTCTTGTGTCTTTATTCCTGTCCTGCCACTAGGTTCATCAGAACGTTTGTTTTTTTTTTTAGATTCCATATATATATGTGTTAGCATATGGTATTTGTTTTTCTCTTTCTTACTTCACTATGTATGACAGACTGTATGTCCATCCACCTCTCTACAAATAACTCAATTTCATTTTGAAGAATGATTTTAAATATTGCTATCTTGTTCAACAAGCTTAATAATAATTCTAGTAGTTTTTTGGTAATAGATTCCTTAAAATTTTCAACTTAAACAAATTTACTACTACCACAAAAAAAGAAAATTTACTTCTTCTTTTCCCAATTGACATGTCTTTTACTTGTTTTTTGTTTTTTCTTTTGTGCTTTACTGCACTGTTTAGAATCCATACAATGATGTTGAACATCAGTGGCAAGTGTTGAAATCTTTGCCTTGTTTAAGACATTGGATAGAAAGCATTCAATATTTTGCCATTACAATGCTAGTTTGGGGTTTTACTTAGATGATCTTTTTAGCTTGATGAAGTTTCTATTCTTAGTTTGCAGGAATGAGTGTTGAATTTTATTAAATGCTTTTTGTGCATAAAGGAAATAATAATTCATTCTGTTTATATGGTGAAATGTTAAATAAATCTTTGATTCTCAGAATTGACCTCATCTGGTCCAGAGGTAGTATAATTTTTATATTATAGGATTTAATTTGCTATCCAACAATATAAAAAATATACTACCTCTGTCCCAAATGAGGTCTATCCTGAGAATCAAAGGTTTATTTAACTTTATTAAGGATATCTACATGTATGCTCTTGAGGGATATTTGTCTTTAATATATTTAGATTTTTAGTTTAGAATGGGTGCTAGGTTTTACTTGTCCTTTTGACATATTTCAATATGAGTTTTTTTCTTTTGGCATAAATTACATCATAGTTTTTTGGTGTCACTTTATTACTTCTTTCTTACATCACCAGATTCTGTTTGCTAACCATTTCTTTCTAATTAAAAATGAGTGTCCTTTTGTGACCTTAATTTTGTCAGGTTTTGATATTAAAGGTAATTTTGCTATGTAAGTTAACTGAAGGGATTTTTTTCTTCTTTAGTAATTGAGATATTTAAAGCTAAAATTTTGTTATCTAAATATAATTTGCTATGTCACATAGATTTAGTTACTACCTCTTTTCTTTTTTTCATTTTCTTATCATTGTAAATTTTTCTTTTGATTTCCCCTTTGTTGCAAAAGTAATTGTGTAGTGTCTTTCTAAATAATTAGTTGTAAATTAATTGAATTGATTACATTTTATTCATAATTTCTAAATATATTTTCTCACAACTACACTGTGTTGCTTATAAAATTGCACACATTTAAACTTTATAAATATGTGCTTTATGTTTAATACAGCTCATTTTTTGCAGGAGTTTTATGTACACATAACAAAGAATGTATATTTCCTCTTTAAATGACAAAAGATTTCCTTATATGTATATGTTAAATTAAGATTATTAATTATATTATTCACCCTATCTGCATTTCAACTCTTTTTTTTTTCATTGACCAGATGTATTGGAATTTCAGCAGGGAATTTAGAAGTTACAGAATTTTTACCAAGTCGTGTTCAGGTAATGTGCATTTTCTAATCAATCCAGCCTGGAACTTGATAAACCCCTTCAGTATGCAGGCTCAAATCTTTATTCAGAGAGGGGAAATTTTCTTCTATACCATGTCTAAATATTGGCTCTTCTTCACCTGTTTCTATTTATTCTGACGTTATACATGCATTTTCGTTCATTTGTGCCTTTTACTCATGTGTCTCACCATTTCTTTCATGATTTTCATTTCATTGCTTTGCTTTGAAATATTTCTTGCTCTTGGTCTTCCTGGTCACTAGTGAAGGACTCATTTTCTTGAATTCATGTAATCACTTTGTTTTATTTTTCAAAAAAATTTTATCTTCAGAAAGTCTGAAAAACTGGGTCACTTAGTCACAAGGAGAATATGGTTTTTGCTTTATTCAATAATTTTGAAGCAGTTTTTATATATAAATGTTCTTCTAAGAGCTAAGGATAAAAATATAATAGGTAATGAAATACTGATAGATTTTTGTGAGTGCCTAGATAAATGAGGAGGCTGTACATATCTCAGGACTTAAAATACTTAAAAGGCAAAAAGAAACAGTCCATGTAAAAATCTACAGAAATTTTGTGAAATCTGGCATTTTGTGATGAGATAACAAAATGCAAAAAGCCTAGAGGCTTTTTGTTCATAAATTTCTACAAGGCCAAGTTTGGGAATGATGGCTTGTCATCACATGGAATAGGGCTGAGTTTCCCTCACTTATTCTTTAAGGGTCATTGGAAAGAAAAGTTTCCAGAGCATGCTCATACCACTATCTAATGCCATGATTATTAGACTTTAGTCTGGATGTATATTTTTTTCACATGTGAATATCCTCAGTGTCATCATTAGTCTCTGTTAGTGCTGTTTAGTGCATGGGTTGGTTACTGAGAAATGTGTTTATTTTGAAAAAAAAATTCCAGCCTACAAAATTACCAGTGCTTATGAAAGAGTAATGTACTTTTTCTTATTAATGATTTCTTAAAGACCTTTAAAATAGTTTTATCTGCTCAATAATGTGGAGAAATATTTGTTTAATTTTTCAGAGATTATGATATTTAAAACCTTACTGCACATAAACTCCTTGTCAGAATGGTATTAAAGCACATAGTATAAGAGAAACATTATTGAAGTGAACATTAGGAAGAAAATAACAAAAATGACACATTGAGAACTCAAACGCTCTATTCTCACACAAATCACACCTGACATCAAAACTTTTCTTTAATTAGTTAAATTTATCTAATTCTGCACACAAAAGAGACTGAAGCACTGAATTTAATATATATTTACTTGTTTCAGCAATATGATATGATATAACTTTGTGATTAAAACAGAGCCTCCAGTCATACAGTGGAAATCAATAATGTGGAATTAAAGATATTGAAAAATCTGGTACAATTTCCCATCTCTTTAAAGAAAAACCTTTTTATTCCCCAGTGAGTCATGAACAACACAGACTAAGTCTACTGACACATTCTGATACACAAGATATAGAAGAGGAAAGTATCTAGAGCTCATTTAAACAGAACAGATTACTAATTTATTCAGACTTTCTTTACATTTTTATCACTTGTAGCCAGGTGAGCTTTGTGCAATTTTTGTCCAAAGACCTCGTTATAAAATCTTTCCTGCCCTTTCCCTGCCAACTAAGCATTGCATGTTACTGAGGACATTAAGATAATCCCTGTATTATATGTTCCTTTGATGGTTTAGGACCATCCCACATAAAATATTCAATATATATTCTAATATACTAAATTATATAGATGATAAAATGAAACAGGAGTGGGTAGCATTTGGCTTTGCTCTACTTTTGTGTGAAAATATCTTGAAGAATTTATCTTCTATTTTATTACTACCTTTTGGCAGTATACCACTTAATTTGGAGAATTTTACAGTTAAAATATCCCTGGGAATTATATACTCTAACCTACTCAAAGTAGTCTTACCAATAAGAGAGTCTTTCTATAGAGGATCATCCATCTTATGCTTGATTACATCACAGAACAGGTCATTTCTGCAAGAAGCAGCTCAAGTTTTAGATAAATCATTCTTATAATCAACTGTAGTATTTTTTACTGGAACTTTTTTTTTATCACAACTCTGTTCTCTTGATCAATAGAAAACAAATTAATGTAGTCCTTTTTCTTCACGGCATCCTTACAGGTCTTTGTAGACAGATACCAGTTCTTTCAAAGTTCATCTACAATGGTAATTCTTCCTTGTCCTTTTAGTTATCTCACTTGATGTTAAGAACACTCCCTGTTCTGTTAACTTTCTGTGAATGCAATCTATCATATGAAAGCCTCACTTAAAATATTGTATCAGGAACTGAGCATATTATTCCATATATAATTTAGTCAAGACAGGAATTATTTCCAGTAATTTGAACAATTTGCCACTTTTAATACAGTTTATCATACTGTTTGCATTTTGAACATTTTTGCAGTCATGGAAGACTTGGCGCTTATAGTGAGTGACGGCATGGTTGTTAATACTACCATGTTCTTTGCACACGAAACGCTATTTAGAAAAATTCCCTGACTTCTTTTAGACTCAACTAAAAAAATCACCGTTTATTATTGCCAATTTTTTTCTTGAGTCTGTTTACCATTTCAAGCCAATCTGTGATCAAATCATGTAATATACTTCTCTTAATTTCTATCTCCCTATCCTCTTCTTTCCCCCTTCACATTCTAAGTGGTTTTACTGGGGCTGTCAATCACACAGTCCCACTCTTCTGCCATAGAAGTCTTTGTTTCTTGGAATTCTGAGTCTTGAGCTGAGACAAAAAGGCATATAAAGTGTTGGAACCTTGTTATCTGACAGGAACACATAAGATTGTCTCAGAGCTCCATCTTCTGTGATCTCCTTTGCCTCCTGGTTGCCATTCCTCTTACTCAGCTGTTCTTGCAGTTCTGTGAGATAGCACATGTTCCTCCAATCATTTCATTCCTTGCTCAACTTTATTCAGTGCTGATCTAATTGCTTACGACCAAGCATTCTAATTGTTTCATACAATTCTCAATTTTGCATCCACCATAATTTTGATTATTAAAATTAGATTATTAAAAATTTTTAAACTTTGCATCCATCATAGATTAGAGCATATTCATTAGCTGTTTATGTAGGCTTTTTCTTTTTTCTGAGAACTGCATAGTCATTTACACAAACAAGGTGATTTGCTTCCTGGGAATAAAATTTAAGGGATAATGATTAGGAAAACTGCTTCAAAAATGTGCAGACAATAAGAAAGATGTGAAAAAATATTTAAAGAATAGATTTCTTATACTTACATTTAAAACTCTCAGCATTTTATAAATTTACATTTTAAAACCTAATAGGCACAAACAGTTTGGCATGTGATTGTGTATGCACATATGTGCATGCATATATTCTTTATTATACTACATGTAATTTACTTTATATTATTTATTTTCTTTTAAGGACTTTTAGAAGATAGTTTTCTATGCTTAATAACATGGATAGGTATTTGTTTAATAAATTGTTCAACGATTGTGACACTTAAAACCTTACTGGACATGAACTCCCTGTCAGAATTACATTGAAGCACATGCTATTAGAGCAAATATTATTAAAGAAAATGAACATAAGGAAGAAATACGACAAGAATAACACATTGCAGAGTGAGAAGATATTCTATCAATATTTTGGAGTGAGAGTGAAAATTATATGAATTTAATAAATAAATAAAAATGTGTAGAAAATCAATTTCTATTGTGCTTATGTATGCAACCATCCATAAATGCATTTTAAAACCTATATAATCATATCTTTAGAAGTCTTGGGAAAAAAGTGAGTAATGAATGAAAAAACAGATATGTAGAGAGCGTATTTCTCTTGTCCTTCAAGTGGAAGTTTAAACCTACCTTTTATTTTTAGGTATAAAAGAGAATTTGCTCTACTCTACATCCCTTTACACAGATGTTTTGAAAATATGCAAGACCGTGAACATTTAATTCACTTTTCAATAGTGAATGCTGAAATAAAACAAATGGCAGTGAGTTCATGTTTCCCTCATTTAGCAAAATTTTTTATTAAAGTTAAGTTACAGATATTTGTAAAAACTTTAAGGTAATTTCCAAACTTAAGCTTCTATGATCTGGAAGCTTACAAATATCGGAACAAATTCTCGAATACTACTTATGGTATTAAGGCACATTGCAACTTAGTCTCTAACATTCTCGGCGGAAAACTGAGTCAAAATACAGCATTTTATTTTTCTTTTAAAGTAATGTCTGAGTTTTTGTAATATTAAAAATTAAAGCATCTTAAAATAATTTTTTCATAGTAGTCCTGACAGTGCTGTTCAAGAGAAAAAAGAACTTAGAGAACTATGAATTCTGTGTTTCCTTTAAAAATAGAAGGCTTTGATTGAAAAACCCCTTAAGGTACATTAAAATAAATTTTACAATCAGTCCTACATATTTTAAAAATTATGCCATTTAAAAATAAATTACCATCTTTTCAGAGAGACAGTTACTCATTTTTTCCAGGAAAGCAAACACAGGATTTCTGGATAAGAGATCCAGCTTATTATTTATAGCAGTAACAGCAATTTTCCTTGACTAATCCTGCTTGAGGGAATGTGTCAAGTGCAGATATCAGTTGCGTATACATAGATTTGTACTCCATAAGAGGAATCCCATAATCATGAATCTGGAAACTTACATAGGAGCTTGACAGCAACACAATTCCCTTCACACTCTGAGAGAAGGAGAGAAATCTTGCACCGTTGACCCTTGAACAATGTAGGGGTTAGGAGCATGACCCCTCCCATAGTCAAAAATCCTTGTATAACTTTACAGTTGTCCCTGTGTATCTGAGATTCCACATCAGCAGATTCAGCCAACCACAGATTGTGTAGTACATATTTATTGAAAACAATCCACATATAAGTGGACCCACGCAGTTCAAACCGACACTGTTCAAGCGTCAACTGTATTTCTAGTGCAAATAAATTCTATCTGGTCAGAAAGGGAGGAAGGCTCATATGAAGAATACAAGCATTTGACTCAGGAGAAAATAAGTTTTCTTACTCTTTGAATGGAAACGGGAGACTCTACAGTAAAAGAGACCAGCTGTCTATTTATAATGTTATAACTGTTCATTATAATGTTATCTATATGTTTTAGTTTCTGTAAATGTTTTTACATTTTATTAGACTAAAAGAGTATCATTATGAATATTTTGGTAAGAGAATTTTATTAAGTTTTATCAAATTATTCTTTTTTGCTTGAGATAGTTAAGTAATATTTATATTATATAAATATAAAATAAATATCAAATGAAAGAAATTAGAATATATAACTGAGGTAAGGATGTGAAAAGGCATTGTTATGAGACTATAAAAACCAGTATATCTATGTATTGTTTCTTCTTTCTTTCTTTTGTTTTTCACTTTAGTACAGTGACACTTAACACTAAATTTCATTTTTCACTATATTATAGTTCATTGGCTTCAGGATTCCTTTCTTGTAATCACAGAAATTACATACCTGTTTCCACAGTGGACAATTTTATTAGGCATGATTAATACAAATTTGAGTTGTAATTTTGAGATTGCATATAAATACAAGAGGAATAATTAACTTATTAAAAGCAAGCTTAATATCAGTTGTGTTTTTCCTTACAAGTCTAGGTATAGAATATATCATCTTTTATAAAATTACTATGCATTCAATAAAATGACTGTTCATTCTAGTAAAGTAGTAATGGCTTCTTGCATGAAATAAGCTCAGGTGAAAATTTACCATAATCAAGAATTTAATGCTGTATCATCGTTTCCACAGAACAAATATACTAAAATATCTTCCATCAGGTTAAGAAAACATATGGCTTTCTATTTACAAAAATTGGTGCAATTTATAGAGAAAATTGAAATGTACAAGCAGATAATATAAGGTCACAAAGCATGTTATTGAATTAGAAGTAAAAAACTATGCTTTAGAAAAACAGCTACCTCAAAATTTAGAATAATGAAGTTATATTTCAAAGTAACTTAAATTGAGGCCCGATATACTATGTAAATAATTAAAAATATATAAATGGTAGTATTTCTAAGATCTCTGAGGTTATAGACTGAAGTGTAAATATCTATCACGATTCGATAAATTTATTACTGCTGTGGAAAATTTTTTTAACTCATAATTCATAGTCTTTTCACATTATGCTTTTTTTTCTTCACATCTTTATTGGAGTATAAATGCTTTACAATGTGGCGTTAGTTTCTGCTGTATAACAAAGTGAATCAGCTATATGTATACATATATACCCATATCCCCTCCCTCCCTCCCACTCCTATCCATCTAGGTCATCACAAAGCATCAAGTTGACCTCCTAGCAGCTTCCCACTAGCCATTCATTTTACATTTAGTAGTGTGTATATGTTAATGCGACTCTCTCACTTCATCCCAGCTTTCCCTTCCCCCCTGTGCCCTCAAGTCCATTCTCTATGTCTGTGTCTTTATTCCTGCCCTGCCACTAGATTCATCAGTACTGCTTTTTAAAATTCTATATATATGTATGCATTAGCATACGGTATTTGTTTTTCTCTTTCTGACTTATTACTTCACTCTGTATGACAAACTCTAGGTCCATCCACCTCACTACAAATAACTCAATTTCATGTCTTCTTATGGCTGAGTAATATTCCATTGTATATATGTGCCACATCTTCTTTATCCATTCATCTGTTGATGGACACGTAGGTTGCTTCCATGTCCTGGCTATTGTAAATAGTGCTTCAATGAACATTGTGGTACATGTATATTTTGACTTATGGTTTTCTCAGGGTATATGCCCACTAGTGGGATTGCTGGGTCATATGGTAGGTCTCTTTTTAGTTTTTTAAGGAACCTCCATACTGTTCTCCATACTGGTTGTATCAATTTACATTCCCACCAACAGTGCAAGAGGGTTCCCTTTTCTCCACACCCTCTCCAGCATTTATTGTTTGTAGATTTTTTGATGATGGCCATCCTGACCTGTGTGAGGTGATACCTCATTGTGGTTTTGACTTGCATTTTTCTAATGATTAGTGATGTTGAGCATCTTTTGATGTATTTGTTCGCCATCTATATGTCTTCTTCGGAGAAATGTCTATTTATGTCTTCCACCATTTTTGGATTGGGTTGTTTGTTTTTGTGATATTGAGCTGCATGAGCTGCTTGTATATTTTGAAGATTAATCCTCTGTCAGTTGCTTCATTTGCAAATATTTTCTCCCATTCTGAGGGTGGTCTTTTCGTCTTGTTTATGGTTTCCTTTGCTGCGCAAAAGCTTTTAAGTTTCATTAGGTCCCATGTGTTTATTTTTGTTTTTATTTCCCTTATTCTAGGAGGTGGGTCAAAAAGGATCTTGCTGTGATTTATGTCATAGAGTGTTCTGCCTGTGTTTTCCTCTAAGAGTTTTATACTGTCTGGCCTTACATTTAGGTCTTTAATCCAGTTTGAGTTTATTTTTGTGTATGGTGTTAGGGTGTGTTCTAATTTCATTCTTTTACATGTATCTATCCATTCTTCCCAGCACCACCTATTGAAGAGGCTGTCTTTTCTCAATTGTATATTCTTGCCTCCTTTGTCAAAGATAAGGTGCGTGGGTTTATCTCTGGGCTTTCTGTCCTGTTCTGTTGATCTATCTTTCTGTTTTTGTGCCAGTACCATACTGTCTTGATTACTGTGGCTTTGTAGTATAGTCTGAAGTCAGGGAGCCTGATTTCTCCAGCTCCATTTTTCTTTCTTAAGATTGCTTTGTCTATTCGGGGTCTTTTGTGTTTCCATACAAATTGTGAAATTTTTTGTTCTAGTTCTGTGAACAATGCCATTGGTAGTTTGATAGTGATTGCATTGAATCTGCAGATTGCTTTGGGTAGTATAGTCATTTTCACAGTGTAGATTCTTCCAATCCAAGAAGCTGGTATATCTCTCCATCTGTTTGTATCATCTTTAATTTCTTTCTTCAGTGTCTTATAGTTTTCTGCATAAAAGTCTTTTGTCTCCTTAGGTAGGTTTATTCCTAGGTATTTTGTTCTTTTTGTTGCAGTGGTAAATGGGAGTGTTTCCTTAATTTCTCTTTCTGATTTTCAGTTGTTGGTGTATACAAATGCCAGAAATTTCTGTGTATTAATTTTGTATCCTACAACTTTGCCAAATACATTGATTAGTTCTAGTAGTTTTCTGGTGGCATCTTTAGCATTTTCTATGTACACTATCGTGTCATCTGCCAACAGTTGACAGTTTTACTTCTTTTCCAATTTGTATTTCTTTTATTTCTTTTTCTTCTCTGATTAATGTGCCAAGGACTTCAAAAACTATGTTGAATAATAGTGGTGAGAGTGGACATCCTTGTCTTGTTCCTGATCTTAGCGGAAATGCTTTCAGTTTTTCACCATTGAGAATGATGTTTGCTGTAGGTTTGTCATATATGGCTTTTATTTTGTTGAGGTAGGTTCCCTCTATGCCCACTTTATGGAGAATTTTTATCATAAATTTGTGTTGAATTTTGTCCAAAGCTTTTCTGCATGTATTGAGATGATCATATTATTTTTATTCTTTAATTTGTTAATATGGTATATCACATTGATTGTTTTGAGTTTATTGAAGAATCCTTGCATCCCTGGGATAAATCCCACTTGATCATGGTGTATGATCCTTTAATGTGCTGTTGGATTCTGTTTGCTAGTATTTTGTTGAGGATTTTTGCATCTATGTTTATCAGTGATATTGGTCTATAATTTTCTTTTTTTGTGATATCTTTGTTTGGTTTTGGTATCAGGGTGATGCTGACCTCACCAAGTAGAACAAGTCTGGGAGTGTTCCTCCTAACACAAATTTTTGGAAGAGTTTGAGAAGGATAGGTGTTAACTCTTCTCTAAATGTTTGATAGAATTCCCCTGTGTAGCCAACTGGTCCTGGACTTCTGTTTGTTGGAAGATTTTTAATTACAATTTCATTACCTGTGATTGGTCTGTTTATATTTTCTAATTCTTCCTGATTCAATCTTGGAAAGTTGTACTTTTCCAAGAATTTGTCCATTTCTTCCAGGTCATCCATTTTATTGGCATATAGTTGCTTGTAGTAGACTCTTACGATCTTTTTTATTTCTGTGGTGTCAGTTGTAATCTCTCCTTTTTCATTTCTAATTTTATTGATTTGAGTCCTCTCCCTTTATTTCTTGATGAGTCTGGCTAAAGGTTTATCAATTTTGTTTATCTTCTCAAAGAACCAACTTTTAGTTTTATTGATCTTTGCTATTGTTTTCGTTGTTTCTATTTCATTTATCTCTGCTCTGATCTTTATGATTTCTTTCCTTCTACTAACTTTGGGTTTTCTTTGTTCTTCTTTTTCTAGTTGCTTTAGGTGTAAGTTTCGATTGTTTATTTGAGATTTTTCTTGTTTCTTGAGGTGACCTTGAATTGCTATGAACTTCCTTCTTAGAGCTGCTTTTGCTGTGTTCCATAGGTTTGGGATCATCATGCTTTCATTGTCATTTGCTTCTAGGTATTTTTTGATTTCTTCTTTGATTTTTTCAGTGATCTCTTGGTTATTTAGTAATGTATTCTTTAGCCTCCATGTTTTTGTGTTTTTTACATTTTTTCCCTGTAACTGATTTCTAATCTCCAAACTTTGTGGTTAGAAAAGATGCTTGATACGATTTCAATTTTCTTAAATTCTCCAAGGCTTGATTTGTGACCCAAGTTGTGATCTATCCTGGAGAATGTTCCATGTGCACTTGAGAAGAAAGTGTATTCTTCTGCTTTCAGGTGGAATATCCTAAAAATATCAATAAAGTCTATCTGGTCTATTGTGTCATTTAAAGCTTCTTCTTCCTTATTTATTTTCTATCTGGATGATCTGTCTATTGGTTTAAGTGGGGTGTTAATGTCCCCTACTATTATTGTGTTAGTGTCGATTTCTCCTTTTATGGCTGTTAGCATTTGCCTTATGTCTTGAGGTGCTCCTTTGTTGGGTGCATAAATATTTATAACTGTTATGTTTTCTTCTTAGATTGATCCCTTGATCATTATGTAGTGTCCTTCCTTATCTCTTGTAGCAGTCTTTATTTTAAAGTCTATTTTATCTGATATGAGCATTACTACTCCAGCTTTCTTTTCATTTCCATTTGCATGGAATATCTTTTTCCATCCCCTCACTTTCAGTCTGTATGTGTCCCTAGGTCTGAAGTGTGTTTCTTGTAGACAACTTATATAAGGGTCTTGTTTTTGTATCCATTCAGCCAGTCTGTGTCTTTTGGTTAGAGCATTTAATCCATTTACATTCATGGTGATTATCGATATGCATTATCAATACGTATTGATAATAATGTTCCTATTATCATTTTCTTAATTGATTTGGGTGTGTTTTTGTGGGTCTTTTTCTTCTCTTATGTTTTCCGCTTAGAGAAGTTCCATTAGCATTTGTTGTAAAGCTGGCTTGGTGGTGCTGAATTCTCGTAGCTTTTGCTTGTCTGTAAAGCTTTTGATTTCTCCATCGAATCTGAATAAGATCCATGCTGGATAGAGTAATCTTGCTTGTAGGTTTTTCTCTTTCATCATTTTAAATATGTCCTGCCATTCCCTTCTGGCTTGCAGAGTTTCTGCTGAAAGATCAGCTGTTAACCTTATGGGGATTCCTTTTATATATTATTTGCTGCTTTTCCCTTGCTGCTTTTAATACATTTTATTTGTATTTAATTTTTGATAGTTTGATTAATATGTGTCTTGGAGTGTTTCCCTTTGGGTTTATCCTGTATAGGACTCTATGCACTTTCTGGACTTGATTTACTATTTCCTTTTGCATGTTAGGGAAGTTTTTGACTATAATCTCTTCAAATATTTTCTCAGACCCCTTCTTTTTCTCTTCTTCTTCTGGGATCTCTGTAATTCGAATGTTGGTGCATTTAATGTTGTCCCAGAGGTCTCTGAGACTGTCCTCATTTCTTTTCATTCTTTTTTCTTTATTCTGCTCCCCGGCAGTTATTTCCACCATTTTATCTTCCAGCTCACTTATCCGTCCTTCTGCTCAGTTATTCTGCTATTGATTCCTTCTACAGTATTTTTAATATCAGTTATTGTGTTGTTCATCACTGTTTGTTTGCTCTTTAGTTCTTCTAGATCCTTGTTAAACATTTCTTGTATTTTCTCCATTCTGTTTCCGAGATTTTGGATCATCTTTACTATCATTACTCTGAATTCTTTTTCAGGTAGGTTGCCTATTTTGTCTTCATTTCTTTGATATTGTAGATTTTTACCTTGCTCCTTCGTCTGTAACATAATTTTTGTCATTTCTTTTTTTTTTTTTTTTGATGGGTGGGGCTGTATTCCTGTCTTACTGGTTGTTTGGCCTGAGGCATCCAGCCCTGGACTTTGCAGGCAGTTGAGTAAAGCTTGGTCTTGGCACTGAGATGAGCACCTCCAGGAGGCCTGACTCTGATTAATATTCCCTGGGGTCTGAGGATGTCTATTATTCCAGTGGTTTGAACTCGGTGCTCCCACCACAGGAGCATGGGCCCAACCTCTGGCCTGGGAACCAAGATCCCATAAGCCATGTGGCACAGCAAAAAAATAAAGGAGCAGTACAATAACAAAGAATAAAAAATTAAATTAAATTAAAAAGATAAAAAATGTATTAGGAAAAATAAAAATATAATTGAAACAACTCCAAGAAGGTAAAACAAAACCACAATAGAAAAAAGAAAAAAGGGGGGTAACAAGCAAAAAGGAGCAGAACAATAACAAAGTATAAAGAATAAAATAAAATTAGAAAAATACAAGATCTATTTGAAAAATTAAAATATAAATGAATCAACAACAACAAGGTATAACAGAACCCCAACCTAAAAGAAGAAAAAAGGAGAAAAAAACAAAGGCCTTGGCTATGGGGGGCAGAGTTTAAGTGGGGGGTGGAAGTTAGGCAGGGGCAGGGATTAGGGTGGGGCAGGGCCTAGCCTCAGAACCCACGCGGCTGGAAAAGGCCTTGGGGGCGGGCCCTCTGCCTAGGACCTGCTCAGAAGGGGAGAGGCAGCGTGTCAAAGGAGCGCCTCTGGAGTGTGGCGCTCCGGAGTTTGGAGGTAAGGCCCTGGGTGAGGGTGTGTGGATGGGGTTTAGGCCCAGCACTGTTGGAGGGGGGTCTCAGAAGGGGTCTCTGAGTGTAGAGGTAGGACCCTGGGTAGGGGTATAGGGGCAGGGCTTGGGCTCTGCACGGTAGGAGGGAGGCTGCGAGGACAGAGAATTAGGCCCAGGCACCCAACAGGCTCCCGGGTGCCTAAGTGGACAGGGAAAGTGCTGGCTGCATTCCCTTCCATTCCTCTATGCCCACCCCCCAGGGTCTCCCCCGTCACCGTCAGACCCCTAACCGTGTTTGGGTCCTGTTGGGTGTAGAAACTCCTCCTCTCTCCCAGCAGCCCCTCAGGGGTGCCGTCCGTAGGTCCGGCTTTTACCTTTGCTCCCCCTTCCCTCCCTCCCACTCCCTCAGGACCCACGTGGCTGGAGGGGGCCTTGGTGGGCAGAGGATCAGGCCCGGGATCTCAGCAGGCTCCCGGGGGCGCAAGTGGGCAGGGGAAACCTGGCCATGCTCCCTTTTGATCGTCTGCCCTCCCAAGGGTCCCCCAATTTCCCCCTTTGGGCACGGGATCCCTTCCCCTCCACCAGCTGCCCCTCAGGGGCACTGGTCCCATCCCGCCTCCACTTCTCCTCCCCCCTCACTCCCCTCCACGTCCTACCCGGTCACTGGGGGTTCCTCCCATCCCCTTAGGTGTCCGTGGTCCCCCATTGGTGCTTGGTAGGTGCCCTAGTTGTGCAGAGATGCGAATTCCTCGTCCTACTAGTCCACCATCTTCCACATTATGCTTTAATTTACTTCCTTTAGATCCTTTGGTCTTCACTTAGTGAAGTTTATTTTTCTGTGCATATGTATGTCAACAAAAAAGTTTCTATGATTTCTACTTAATTAAAATTGTAATAATTATTTAACTAGTATGGTAGGCAGAATTCTAAGATGATCCCAATGATTTTTGCTCCTTCAGATTAAGCCCCTGACTATGTTATATTACACGCAAAGGGATCTTGAAGATGTAATTAAAGTTTTTAATCAGTTGACTTTGAGTTAATCAAAAGGCAGATTATCCAGGCCAGCCTCACCTAATCACCTGAGCCCTTTAAAAGTATGTTTTGTTTGGCTGTTTATAGAAATCAGACAGATTCAAAAAATGGGAGAGATTCAAGGAAGGTTCGCCACTGTTCTGATGGAGGGAGGGCACAGGGCAAAGACAAAAAGTATCCAATTAGCTCTCTCCAGCTCTACCTAAGCACAATCATCTATAGTATGTCTCCTTCTAAAGAGCTTTCTCTACTGCCCAAGAATTGTCCCTGATGGATTATTTCAATTCCTGGATCCTAACAATGTCAGCCCTGGGTTCCTGTGAAGAGGAAGTAGGGCAGGCCAGGGAGGGCTTCTCATCATTAGATGCACTGACTGGTCCAGTCCTGATTCTGCTCTCCTCCACCTTCTAGACAAGCATCGCGTACGAGGCAGCATTTGACTGAGGGAGCTGCCTCAGCTGAAAAGAATGAGAGGGGGTAGGAGCAGGCCTCGGTCAGACCCTGAGTTGAGATGTTCTGTGTCTAAATCGGGAATGCAACTGAGGAGCTTTCAGTCCACCAGGGGCAGGACAGGTCATAGAGAAATGCCTGCAGAGCAAATAGTTCGGGATGAACTGTATGCTCCAGGACTTTTCTGTTAGGAGAGGCAGCCTATTCAAGATAACTGAGGAAAGAAATCTATTGTTACTGCCCTGTGGAGGGCCAATTCTTATCAAAATTGTGAAATGGATTGAACTGGAACTTGCTGTGATAGAAACTCTGTTCACTCTTCTTGGGCTAAAAAGGGAACTGGCCGGCTCACATTGTTGGAAAGAACAGGGGTTGGGCCAGGTTCAGGCACAGAGGAATCCTCAGGTCTCTCCCTCCCTCTCTCTCCTCTTGACTTCTGTGTTTGTTCCCTTTTAAGGCATACTCTCTCCTTGTGGTGAGAGAGGGTCACCATTAGTATCTGGTCTTCCCTGGACTCTGATAGGCCCTCCTTGAGTTACATCTGTATCTCCAGAGCCATCACTGTGTCAAGTTTCGGCAGTGGCGACAGGTTTGCTAGCACTGTTTGATTTGGGATGCCAGAGGACGGAAAGGGCTGCTAGGAAGGGAGAAGAGAGAGGTCCACCTGACAGCAAAGCAGCTTTATGGCTTCACTCTACCTCTTCCTCCACCTGCCCCTGCGAGGCACTTAATGTCCTCTCACTGCCCGTCCTCTGTCCAACACTCACTTCAGCTCTCCCTATATCCATAAGTACCCAATTTCCCTCTGCTCCATACTTTGTAGCCTTCAAATTCCAGTCCCCAATGAGGATGGAATGCATACATTTAGAGCCTGTGACAGAAATGTTTGGAGTCTCCTCTGGTGACAGAGGAAGGTCAGAGCCCATCAGAGTACACTATGTAGGCAGTTGTCTTAGAGAATAAAAAGGTATTATTTCATTTATTTGAATTCATATCAGAGCTTCAGGATCCTCTCTAAGGTGCAAAGAATAGCTTCCAAGTCTTAGAAAGCTTCTAGAGAAGTCTGGAATTTGCCTTACCCATTCAGACAAACCCAAGCTTAAGCATCTGTTAGGATCTAAGCAGTAGAGGTCTGAGCCTGGAAGCAGAGCTTTCTGCAGGTCTAGGGCTGCCAAAGTGACCCCTCATGGCCCTCACTTGTGAGAAAATCCGTCAGGATCAAATCAACATTGCTGGGCCTGTTCTGTGCTCAGAGTTGGACCAGAGAACCAATGAACAGTGAAAAACCATACTGAACCCCCAAGAGGCCCCAACTCATCTTTCCTCACTCAGAAAATGTCACCTTCCTTATATAACTCTCACAGCTTTGATAGATTATTTTTTGTTGTGCTGTTTTTTTAATAGTAATTGGACCAGAAGGATCACGAAAAATCCTCTGAAAACCAGAGATCATAAAATTCAGAACAGGGCTTCCCTGGTGGCGCAGTGGTTGGGGGTCCGCCTGCTGATGCAGGGGACGCAGGTTCGTGCCCCGGTCCGGGAGGATCCCGCATGCCGCGGAGCGGCTGGGCCGGTGACCCGTGGCCACTGAGCCTGCGCATCCGGAGCCTGTGCTCCGCGGCGGGAGGGGCTGCAGCGGTGAGAGGCCCGCGTACTGAAAAAAAAAAAAAAAAAAAAAATTCAGAACAGTATGTTGCGCTCTACAGGCTAAAATAGACTCTCCAACATGTCTTGTTTTCTTGCTACCACATAACAGCCTTGGTCTCTGGGGCTCCAGCCCTAGTTAAGGGCTAACACTGTAGTGATTACCAAAGACCTCTCTCCTCTCTCTTTGGGGAGATCTGTATCGGCTGTGTTGACTGTATTTAATAGTCATATGTACATGAGAGGCCAAAAGAATCATCTCTCTGATTTCTATATTTCACTGGCAAATACCAGAAGTTCTCAACCATTACCACACATAGAATTGCCTGGGAAGCTTTCAAAATAGACCTGACTTCATCCTCGGAAGTACTGGTTTAATTAGTCTCAGGTGGAACATAGACATTGACATGTATTAAAAACTTCCCAGGTGATTCTACTGCACAGCAAGAGTTGGGAACCTCTTGTATATATCAAAAAAAATTGTATTTATTGAGCTCTTGCTATATGCCAAGCATTGCACCAAATTATTTAGAAGCATTATCTTGTTCAAGTCTCAAAACAACTCTACTTGTTAGTTACATTATACCCATTTTATAGATGAAGCAATTGAACTTAGAGGAGTTAGTTGTTTAAATAGCCATTAAGAAACAGGAATATGTACCTGGTATTTATGGCCAAAGAGTCCATATGTTTAGCAACTATGTTATACTGTTTCCTACTATATTCTGCTACCTTCTGAATACATAGGATTATGTATGTGACCAAATGGGAGTAGAGGAAGAAAATGTCAAAGAGGTAATGAGGATTTGCTAAATATAGAATAAATATTTTGTTGCCCTACCAGCTGTAAGGTCACTTTCTTGACCTCTTAAGCACCATACAATTTCTTTTGGGGGGAAGAAAATGATGATGATGACAAGAATGACATGGCAATAATGTAGGAATATTAGTGCCCTCACTCTTTCTTTTAGATACTCAGAAACATTCATTAAAAGAAGATACACACACTCACACACATATGACACAAGGTTTAAAAGAACCTTAAAATGATCTACACCAACCCTTTAATTCTACATATGAGGAAATTAGGACTCAGAAAAGTGAAATGATTTGCTCAATTTCACATATTTGAAGAACCTGACTCTGAGTCTCCTGACTCCTAGTTTGGGCCACTTTCCCATAGCCAGTGACAGAGAGCTCCTCAGGAAGATGGATCAGTGCCAGAAAATACACAACATACGATAATTGCATTCCTCCAACCTATGGCCATGACATTACCAACCAAGCCACACTCGTGTGCGTATTCTGAGAGTTGAAAATAGTTTGCAGTTAGAGGGCTTCTTGGGAGAGTCTCAGAGCTTTGTCTTCCATTATCTCTTCCTGAAAAAAATTTCTCTTTTCCAGAAAGGCTACCTAAACCATGTGAAATGAGTCCACCAAACCCATAAGCATTTAGGTTTCACTTAATGTTTTCCAAACTGGTTCTAGACTGTCAGGTCAGAATTACTCAGAATACTTATATCAAAATACATGATAATTATGGGCCATGAGCCAGAGCTACCATATCAGAATTTCTGGAAGTGAGGCCCATTTTGAAAAAGTACTCAGGCGATTCTTCTGCACATGAACATTTAAGAACCACTGATTTTAGACAACAGCCTTTCCGGCTACAGGTGTGTTCCCAGAAGAACCAGAATAAAATCAGCAACTTCACGGCCAAAGAAGCTTTCTGCTTTCTCAGTTCTGATTCTTAACTCGTGCTGAGAGCCATACTACTCCACTAGGAAATCCCTGAGACTCTCTAGATATACTGTAAGCCAGGCTGGAAGGCCTAGATAAAGACTTCTGATTCCCCTAACTTTTGATCTTGGGTGTTGGAACCAACAGACCATGGCAACTTGTGTTCTCCGAGTCCCTAGAATCCCTCAGCTCACTGATGCCTCATCTGCTGCCAAAAGGACCATCTGAAGAGGCAGACGGCAGGTGCTGTGGCTCACCTCCTGCCCTGCTCTGTGGTGCTTCCCTCAACCAGTGGCTTTCCACAGAGTGACACTCCTGCAGTCAACGGCCATGTTTATCCTTTTTATTGTTTCTGGGGGATGCAGCCTTTCCATTTATGCTAACATTGGAAGTATGAGTGGAACCCTCTGATGAACATCAAAAGGTCTTACCTCTTCTAATGTTTAACCAAAAAAGCAAAAATTTATGAAGAGTACCAGGTGCTTGCTCTTTGAAAGGAAGGCAACCCTCCATATAAAAGACATCTATTTCTTATTGTTCTAAGACTGATTTTTCAAGATATAGGTGTGCCTTCTCTGACTTCATAGCTTGTAGTACCAGGCCTGCCTGATCAGGAAAGTGAGACATCCTGACAATTTGATGTCATGTATCTGTGATGTAGGTAGAGGCCAGAGAACAAGGAGGATAGAAGGGAGTTATTTCTAACCATTTGTATTAAAAGTCCCCATCCAGCTATTTGAACTAAACTGAACCATGTAGTATTATCATGACCATTATATATTACCTAATCAAAATCTTTAGTCAATCTTTTCAACCAGAATCAAACCCATATATAATTGGTAAATTTACTAAAATAGAAGAAAACTGGAAAATCCTTATTCTCCAGTCTCCTGAATAAACAGAATCTGAAGTTTAATCTGATTTATATCCCTCGTCCAAATCCAATCCAACATGCTCAAAATCTCTACAACATAATATCAAAATATATTGCAATGAAAACCTGTTTTAGGCAAACTATTAAACTAGAATCCAATCATCAGTTATAGCATTCGGTTCGAGAGGGATACATGGTAGCAAATATGGGAAATCTAAGCAAAAGTGTGGCCCTATGGAACAGGTCCAGAGGCATGGCCCTGTTTTATGAAACTCTGGATCTGACTGCTGCAGCGTCGCATGACTTAAGTAGTTAAGGCTGGGCCCAAGTAAGATAGGACTGATGTATTACCCCTCAGTTAGGAACTGGGATTGAGCTCATCTGTGGGTTTGTCCGTAGAGACAGCTGTAAGGATCTGGGAAAGACAAATGTATAGACTAAGAAAGAAGTAATCTAACTAGACATTTCTCCAAAGAAGATATACAGATTGTCAACAAAGACATGAAAGGATGCTCAACATCACTAATCATTAGAGAAATGCAAATCAAAACTACAATGAGGTCCATCCACCTAACTACAAACAACTCAATTTCGTTTCTTTTTATGGCTGAGTAATGTTCCATTGTGTATATGTGCCACATCTTCTTTGTCCATTTATCTGTCGATGGACACTTAGGTTGCTTCCATGTCCTGGCTATTGTAAATAGTGCTGCAATGAACATTGTGGTACATGACTCTTAGAATCTGTCATACAGAGTGAAGTAAGTCAGAAAGAAAAACAAATACTGTATGCTAACACATATATACGGAATCTAAAAAAAAATGTTTCTGAAGAACCTAGGGGAAGGACAGGAATAAAGATGCAGATGTAGAGAATGGACTTAAGGACACGGGAAGGGGGAAGGGTAAGCTGGGACGAAGTGAGAGAGTGGCATGGACATATATACACTACCAAATGTATCCTATCCCCTAGAGGGGTGGGATAGGGAGGGTAGGAGGGAGACGCAAGAGGGAGGGGATATGGGGGTATATGTATACGTATAGCCGATTCACTTTGTTATACAGCAGCAACTAACACAACATTGTAAAGCATTTATACTGCAATAAAGATGTTAAAAAAAAAAAGAAAGGTAGATGGTAACAAAGGAGTCAACTTGGAGGATGCAGTCATACACAGCATGCTGGTGGAATCAGTCAGGTGGAATAAAGTCTCCCAGTTCATTCCCACTGGAAAATAATTTTCTTCCTTAATCACAAGACTTGTCATTTTACTCTGAGCCAACTATCTGCAAATCAAAGTTTCCCAGAACCGAGGGTGCAATGGTATTCTGTGGCTAGGGTAAGACACCTGCCACTGGCACCAGCATAAGGACATTTAGCATTTGGCCTGAAGAGCTGCCCATTAAATAGTTGAATATGGAAGCCAGGACCATCCAGGTGGAAAGCTTCATCTCCTTCCAATTCTCTTAAACACGGAGACACCTGGATTCCCCAACAATGCTGACATTTAGAGGAGATCCTGTTTTTAAAAGGCAGTGACTATTAACCATCAAAATGATCCCATTCACTTTTGTTCTAGAAGTATTTTAACACTTATTAACATTTAATAATATTTAATATTTACATGTGCCTCCCACATTATCAACTCAGTAAGTATTGCTTAAATCTTAATAGAATATAAGGTGCTTCGTGGCAAAAAAAGATGAGTAAAACTCTATATTTGCCCTAAATGGGTTTACAATCTAGTATTAGTAATATCTTACACACGCAAAGTGGTGAAGTAAAGAGAAGCCTAATCTAGGAGAATCTGAATTTGTCAAAGGCAGACAAAACCTGAATATGTGTTTCTAAAGATCTAGTGCTCAGTTCTCAGAGGGTCTTTTTTGGCTTGACGGAGGGGGGCTGGAAAGCTTTGTAGGTACCGGGGGATATTTTGTATCTGGATCCAGTCCTTGGCTGTTGTTTCCTCTCTGCCTTTTGAGTATTACTGGACATATGTAAGAGGCAGGGAAGAGATAAAATGGGTGAGTCAGTCAATCAGTCCATCAACATATTTTTAAGTACTTATTTTTATCCTGAAGCATGAACTTTACCCTGCATTCCAAGCATGTACTTTTCCATACAGTTTCCACATTCTTCACAGCCACCCTATGAGATAAGTATACTTCTTATATCCACTTTATAACTTAGGCTTAGATATGCTATGTAACTTGCCCAAAGCTAGTTAAAAAATAGTAGAGTTGGGACTTAAGTCTAGCTCTGCCTATCTTCAAAGCAGTTCTTCTTTTTAGGTACTAAAGATAGTACCTCCTGCTGTAACTAGCTATCTACCAAGTACTTTGTGTTGATATAGTGTTAGGGTTGGGAGTAGAAGTGGAAAATTGTTCTAGTTTGAACCAAAAATTGTAGAATTCAGATATTTCCCAGCATGTCTGCAAAACTGACGGGATGTGCAAACTAGACATATTTTCATGAGGTGACAGAAAGCTAATTTGTTATGATTATTGACCTTTGGGGGATATTGAAATGCCCCTAGTTAAATTCACATACCCACAAAATGTTTGTACATATTCACAAAGCTCATATAACCACTGAAGTCCATTCAGACATAGGCAGGGCCCATGACTCAGGTTACGAACATCATTTCTAAGGGAAGAAGCAACCAGTCACAGCAAGCTTGACACATCACCAAGTCTCAAGCATAGTGTGGTGTCTCCTGCTCACCTTTGCCTGCTGCCCCAGATGCCATCCACTCTAATCCTAGGGTAGTGAAAGCTGAGGAGGAGACTAGAAGAAAGAGTAAACCCTTAGGAGGAATTGAAATTCAACACAGGCTGCTTTGGGGTAGCAGAGAGACCACACGCGTACAAAAGAGAGTGCCAGATGCCACCTAAAGTATGGGATTTAGTCCTAAACCCCACACAGCTTTGGGACATTGAGAAGTAGCGATGGGATCTGTCATCATGTAATCGATGTGATCTACTAGGAACTTCCAAAACAATTTTCAGAGCTGCTTCTAAATGAGAGAGAGGAGAGCCTTAGCAACATTAGTTGCTCCAAAATACACACATATACACACACATCAGAAATAATAATTGTTATTATTAGGAAAACTTTGCAGAAGGAATTCAAAAGTGAAGAAGGTTCCATTTACCCGTGAAAAATGAAGTGATTCATTCCCAGTGAGAAGACTGGAATGTGAAGAGGTGAGTCCCCAGTGTGATCGACCAGCAAAAGCATTACCTTAAAACTCAAATGACTTTCATACCTTCTAATAATTCCCCTTTTTTTGTAGTGGCCCCACTGAATTCTACTAAAACTATACAAAATGTACTTCTCAACAGATTACTTCTCCAAAACCATAAACGTATTGTGTTGAACCTCCTACTCTCTATTATTATTCAGATAACCGTCAAAATAAAACGTTAGTTGCTTCTCCAGTCAGAAGAGTCCCTTTAGACCATGAAAGAAATAGTAATTAGAGGGAATTCCTGCTGGATGCCATTGATCTTTCACTCGGGATTGAAATCTTTCTGTAGAAAATCAGAACCGACATAAGTTAACATTTGAATATGAAGTGTCAGTATACTTTGGGAATTTAATTTCAAATGCTGATTGCAACATATTAGACAGCTGTGTATTTTTGAAAGCATTAGTACTTAATAATTTGTACTTACTTTGCTCTCAATTGCTTAATTTTAAAATGAGAATAATGTATAGCTTCATATGAACTACTTTCTTATTTATAGTAATATATGAACTATATTCATCCTACAATGTTTTATTTTTTATGTTTTTCTGTGGCTTGGGGGAATATTTCTGATGTTGTTTTTATGGGTTCATGAAAGCTAGAAATTGGACATATTGCCATGGAAATCACTTTCTGCAGGAGAGTCTACAGTATAAATCAGCAATTGTGCTGAAACACACTGGCAGCACAGGGGTGGATTTTTGTTGTCCCTGGTTGTTGATGTTTTTCGGTTTTATGGGGTTTTATTTTTGTTGTCGTTTATCAGGTTAGTTTCTTTGCTTTTGGACACCAGAAAGGTTTTACCTAATTTCAATCCCATTGATTTTTTTTAGACATACCTCACTCCTTAGTCTGCTATATTAAATAACTTGAACTGTTATTTTACAGTTGAGATTTTTAAAGATCTATCTGAAGATACCAATGATCAATTAATTCATCTGAAAAAAAAATCTATTGGGCACCTACTACATTCCAGGTACAGTTCTGGGCACTTGGGACACATTGGTAAACTGCAAAAGGCCACTGACTCTATGAGCTTGTATTTTACATACAACCTAATAAATAAAAATAAATGCTATGGCAGTATGTAAAAAGGTGGGTAGTGCTAAGGAAAAAGAAAACAATGAAGCATAGGAAGAGGGACCAAAAGGGGAGGCTGTGTCGCAATCTTACACAGGGTTGTAGGGGAGGCCTCGTTGAGATGACATTTGGCGAAAGATTTAAATGAGTTGAAGAGGTTAGCTGTGGACATCTGGGAAAAGAGCATTCTCAAGAGAGAGAGACAGCTAGTGCAAATAACATAAACTGGAACTGTACCTCACGTGTTCAAGGAATAGCAAGAAGGCCAGCGTGCCTATAATGGAGTGAGTGAGGGGAAGGGTAACAGGAGAAAAGGTCAGAAGATAATAGAGAGACTTGTAAGTGTCTACAAGTACTTGTGATCTTACTCTAAGTATCATGGAAAGCCGTTGGAAGGTTTTGAAGTAAGGAGTGTCATAATCTAACTTAAGTTGTAGCTGCTCTGTTGTGACTAGACTGTAGAAAGTCAGGCCAAGGCTAGAAGGAAGATCAGCTAGGAAGCTGTTGCACTTTTTCAATAGGTGAGAGAACGTGGCGGCACAGACCAGAAAAGTAGCTGTGGAGCTGCTAAGTGGTGGGATAATAGATACGGTTTAAAGGTAATGCCATAGGATTTGCTGAGGGATTAGGGAGTGAGGGAAAGAGTGAGAGGGGTCAAAGATGGCTCTCAGGGCTCGGCATAAGCAACCAGAAAGATGGAGATGCCACCACTTGGAAAACACATAGCCAAAGAGTTGACTTCAAGAGATCAAGAACTCTAATTAAAAAGTGGAGTTTGGACTTCTGCTTTCTTGTCTGCCCCGTAAGAAGGTTAGAAGTCATCACTCCGCTCTAACAAGTAAAATACTGAACAAACTGAAAAATCAACAACTCTTCTTAGCTCCGTCAGAGAAGCGAGGTCACAGGGCACACTGCTGCCCCCAAAACTGAGGGGACAGGCAAATACACAGGATCACAGTCTACTGGAGAAGGAACCCATGAACAGTAACCTCCACAGGAGCCAGCGCAGTGTAGGAAACCTTGACCTGTAATTGATGAATCGCTGGAGGCTCAGCGTGGGCAAGTTTGAGAGTTTAAAACTCCAGGGGCCCCAGTCATAGGGGTAGCCCCACACCCTTGTAAGTTTTCCCTCCAGGAGCCCTACAGGTCCTCACAGTGAAGAGCAGAGAAAAATCTCTTCACGCTCCCAGCAGGGGAGTAAAAAAGAAACCATTTAAAGATATGCCGAAGAATTCTGATTTTCTTAAGCCCTGCCCTCAGGTGAAACTGTTTTACCAGAGCCTAATTTGCTGGGGTTTTATCAGAGTCCAACCTACCTGGGGGAAGGGAGATACCCAACTTCAGCCCATCCTGTCTCATGTAAGGAAAGAAAAAAATTGAGAAGCACTGGTAAAATTCCCAGTCCAGGGGCTTCCCTGGTGGCACAGTGGTTGGGAGTCCGCCTGCCGATGCAGGGGACACGGGTTCGAGCCCTGGTCTGGGAAGATCCCACATGCCGTGGAGCAATTAGGCCCGTGAGCCATGGCCGCTGAGCCTACGCGTCCGGAGCCTGTGCTCTGCAGCGGGAGAGGCCACAACAGTGAGAGGCCCATGTACTGCAAAAAAAAAAAAAAGAGAGGGAGAAGACAGAAGCAAGAAAGGGGCTACGTAGGTACCAATCACACTGGGTATGTGGTTATCCTAGTTCTTCTTCCCCTTAGGGTCCATCATCATAGCTATGATGAATTGAACGATATTCAGAATATCAGATTCCTTGAACAACATCAGCAAGACACAACAAGTGGTTCAAGCCCTAGTCACCACCACTGCTGCTCAGGCCTGCTAAGTGAGGCCTCAGCAAACGGTTCCGGTCATTAGAGCAATAAACCCGGGAGAGAAAATGGGTACATTAATCCACCTCTTCATCGGAAGGAAGAGGATCTGACTGACTCAGTGCATGTTCTCAGTCACTTAAGACTGCAAATTGCTGCAAATATTTCCTGAATAATAAGGCAAAGAATACAGAAGAGAAGTACACGTGAAAAAAAAATCAGAGTTTGTTCTTTCTGCTATCCTGCCTAGAATTTCAACTACCAAACTGAATTAATTTGAATTCTTTGCTTTTTTTCATCTTTTTTAAGTCGTCTTCTTCCTCTGTGATTTGAATATACTTCATCCAATATAAATGCCAATTTTGAGTTGTAACATGGAAAAAGATGTGTTCGTTAGTCATGAAACCTTGGCTCCAGCTTGCACCATCTTTCCTTGGGGAGCTAAGGAAGGAAATTAGGGTCCTGCTGTTAGTTGAAGAGAGTCCTGGGTAGGAAAAAGTCAATGTACATTGTCTGCAAAGATGTCTTCTTCATAAAAGCCTCATGCTAACAATTTAGAAATAGTTATACCATCTCAGAAAAGAATGAGAATGATGTTTCACTTTACCCACTAAAGGAAGAGATAATTCAAGTGATTTTTAACTCAATAACTAAATGTCTGTTTCACCATAAATGCAAATTAACTGTATTAAAATACATATAATTTATTTACTCCAAACGTTAGATGAAAGGTTTATTCACATAAGTAAATATAGAAAAGAAATAAAACCCCTTAGTTCATGGCAGTGTTGCTTTATTTTTGTCTTGCTTTTACTGTAGTTGATTTAGAATTTCCTTAATGCTGTTCCTGTGACTTTGGTAGACCTTCGATGAAGATAGCCTGATGGCTACATTTTTAAATTCCTGAATTTACACTATGATTCTTTCAAAAATAGTCAATGCACTTACAAAAAGAAGACACTGGAATGGTTATTGGAGATGAATAGATCAGGAATGGAAAATAAGGACTGAGAAAAAATAGGAATTCAAAGATGCTAGTCATGGCGTTTATATGACTGAACTTCTAAACTTGGCTCTCGACCTCCTGTCAGCCAACAAAAGGCCAAGCACGGGAAGTTTAAACACTCCAAATAAAAGAAGATGGGGAAAAAACCCCTCACTACTTCATTATATGAGGCAAACATTTTCCAATGACAAATTTTAGACTGAAATTTTCACTTCGGATTGTCTATGAGAAAGAGATCCTGTTTGTTCATGAGACATACTTGATAACATTTTTACAACAAACACATGGTCATTTTATGAAATAGTACTTGGTTAAATATTTAATGCAACTGAGTAAAGATAATTCTATGAGCCAAGCTTATATGGCAAATTCTGATGATCTGATTTGTGTTAATACAATTTTAATTTACCGAAAGTAGAGAGTACTTTATTTTTCCTAAATGGAACTTTTTTGAGCCAGGCTTTTGTTAAGAGCTAGATGGTAGAAAAATTAGATTGTACTCTCCAACCAGTGTTTGAGAAGCAAATGTCTGTACTGACTGATGGTGCACTGAAGAAAGCTCCACGTGCTTTGGAAACCAAATGAGCAGGTGGGTAGACTGATCTTTTCTCATAAAAGTTGATGAACAATCTACCATTCTCCTTTGGATTATCTGATGATCCACTGATGCCCACACATAAGCGTTTGTTAGAAAGCCAATAAGTGTTATTACAAAAAGATTTTAGATGTGATCCAACACGTAAGTCATAGAATTTACACTCTCACATGGCAAAAAAATGGATTTAGCTTAACAGCACTTTTTCTTTTGGAAAACATGCAATGATGTTGGTGATGACAGCTTCCATTTCTACACAACACTGTAAGCTTTAGTCATAACAACGACAACAATGATAGTAATGATAAGAGTATTATTTATTGCAAGCTTATTTGTGTATGAAGCACAAGCAAGCACAAATTTGTGCACAAGCACAAATTTCCAGTGATTTATACATAATAACGTGTAACCTTCACAAAAAATGTAAATTAGATATTATTAGCCCCATTATACAGAGGAAAATACTAAAATATGAATATCACACAGCAACTAAGGGTTGGAGCCCAGGCAGTCTAATTTCAAAGACTGAGTTCTTAACCACTATGCTGAGAGATCAACTGTAAGAATTATAAAGGGAGAAACAAACTTATCAGTAGATAATCACATGATTGTCTACATTGGAAACTCAACAGGATATCACAAATTAACCATTCTCCAGGGTTATTTGATAAAAGATCAACAAAGGAAAATAAGCAGAGTGCTCATACGTCTGTAATAAGCAACTAGGGGAAAAAAATAATATAAAAAAGATCCCATTCACAAAATCAACAAAAACCGTAGAGCATCTAGGAATAAATGTAACAAAAGATGTGTGAGACCTTCATGAATAAAACTCCAAAGCATTATGAAAGGATATAAATAAATCTGAATAAGTTTGAAGATTAATGGGTGGAAAAACAACAATCTATTCTAGATATAGATATAGGTGTAGATATAGATGGAACCAATTCAATTCCAATTAAACTCCCAAGCAGGACTTTTATGAAAATTGATAAATTAATTTCTAAAACTAATATGGAAAAGAGAGTCAAGACTAAAGAAGAACAAGATATGAAGATATAAAGAAGACATAGTAATTGAGTAATTAAGACAGTGAGCATTGGAGGAGCACACGGAGAGGACGTGACCAGCCATTGATCCATGAGCTGGACGCAGACAATCAGAAGCCCCTTCGCCTACCTCCCTGTCCTTTGGATATACTTTCTCCCCACCATTCCCCCAGCTGGAGCCATTTTCAAGGATGCAGTATTAAGAGCGTGATGTTTTATTGAAATCATCTGGACCTAATACATGATTGAAAGCCAGTTAAGGCCTCTATATAAATTCAAAATGGCTGGCGGTAGGCGTCGGGATTCAGTCGTCTGGTGGCCTCTCGAGACAAGCCTTGTAAGTAAGGGTTTTTGCTTATTAAACCTACCACCTCCTAGTCTGGAGTGGTCTGCCTCTTTCTTCAGTCTCTCTATGCCCTCTGTGTACAGGAGCCAATCTGTGAAGCAACAGTTGGCATACCAGCTAGGAAACGGGAGAAGTGGGTCTTGGGAAAGGGGTAACCACGGAGGAAATCCCGAGTTGGCCTTTGGCATCTATGTGGGAAAGGGTGGCCTGTATTGAGTTGCTTGTGTACTGCTGTGTGAGTACAGGGACTCCCCGAAAATGCTAGCTGGTCAAATGCGCTTCCTCGAGGAACTGCACGGAGTGCACTGCGGCAAAGAAGGAAAACTTACGGCTGCTCAGTGGGCTGGGCTCTGATATGGGCGGTTCTGGGGTCACTGATGCCCCAGTAGGGGCAGAAGTTCGGGTTAGAAAGTTGGAAGGAGGGCTGTAGTTAGAGAAGGATGTGTGGGTGTCCACCACTCTGGCAGCTCAGGGCTGGCAGACAAGGTGGGAGAGCAGGGTAAGTGGGAGACGTCTGTGCGCCGTTTTGCAAAGCTAGAAGGAAAAAGCTGCGGTAGATTAAGGTCTAAGTGCTTGTGACAAAACCTAGTTGGGACGCCAAGAGGTGGAATCTCTGGGAAAGTGAACGGAGTCAAGAGGAGGATTGACAGAAACAGATGAAACGCCCTGTACCTTCAGACCGCTAATAGGAAAGCGAAACCACAGCACGTAAAGACCACCCCAGCCAGTGGGGCAGCCCCCAATTCCGAAACGTTCATTGTAAGAGTATACTCTCACTGAGCTTGTGGATATAGCTGCCAAGTTACAGCAAAAACCAGGGAAAGCATCCCGGTGTGGTTAATACAGCTATGGGCTACAGGGGCGATGGCATTTCTCTGGCCCAGCAGGAGGCAGAGAAAAAGCAACATCACCACACACCCTGCTCTCCAACAGGGGAGGGGGGGCGGGACGGGAGCGGGGGGTGGGGGGGGATGAGAGTGGGGGGTGGAGTTTCAAGATACTCACTCCCTTAGAGACTGGATTATTCTAGCCTGCAGGGAGGCTTGACCCACTGAGGGGATCTCCCTGGGCATGTGGGACTCTGGAAGTCTGTAGAGGAGGTACAACAAATTCTTAGGGAGTTGGAAATGAGACAGTGCCATAGATGGCCTTGTCTTTGAAAACCCTGTTCTGATTGGGCCTCATTCACTGCTGGAATGACAGCCTAGCATGGGACACTGATACCATGCCTAGCTCAGTCATGGGCAAGACATTTATGATGTTGGGCAATCAGTTGCTGATCTGGGAGAAACTGACAAATCCTGGGAATGCGGACAGGCTGTGGGAAAGACCCAAGACAGGGAGCTCAAAAGCCAAAAGGCTGTCCCAAACTGCTGTAAAGGGTCCTGTAAAAGTAACCTGGAAGCAAATGGGCTTTGACCTCATGGCTGCAGAATCGCACCTGAAAAGATAGACTGGCCACCCAGTGCTGTATTGGTCAGCCTGTGGCTAATCTTAAAACCTGAACAACCGTTCAGACCTGCCCCCCCCTGCCCTACCACCCCTGATACCTCACCTGCTCCAGCTGAGGCTTCCGAGATAGTGCCCTATTCAGGGTGGGTGCCTCCCATACCCCAGTTACAGGATGCAAGCCAGGATTGCCCCCAGCTGAGGGCCATTGGAGGCAACTGGAGACCTCATGTTGAGCTTACAATTTGTTGGTCTCCCCAAAATAAACAAAAGGTGACTGCTCTGGTTGATAGTAGGAGCTGAATGCACTCTAGGACATAGTAGCTGTCAGCTTTTTAGCCCTCTCATTGCCGTCCATGATTAGAGAGGGCAAACGGTTATTGTCAGGAGGGTCCCTTTGACACTGAAAATTGAGTGTTCTCCCCCATGAGAAGAGGAGGTACCAGAAAACATATGGGACATTAAAACCCCACAAGGTCAAACAAACTCTGTACCAGAGAGTTTTTCTCCAGTACCAGAGAACATATTGGGCATTAAAACCCCACAAGGTCCAACAAACTCCGCAAACTGCTATAGGTGAATTCTGTTTCTGGGTTAGAATAATTAAACCAGTGCTGAGGGAAAATGCAAAGAGGGAACCAGTAAGTCTACTGCCCTCATGAAAAATCTGAACTGTCAAACCATATAAATTGCCTGAGAAGCATAAGGAAATAGGAGAAACTACCCAAGAACTGCACCAAGTGTGTAGGTATTACACA
Organism: Orcinus orca; assembly: GCF_937001465.1. NCBI lineage: Eukaryota > Metazoa > Chordata > Mammalia > Artiodactyla > Delphinidae > Orcinus > Orcinus orca. The sequence goes on from NC_064571.1 coordinate 44,558,919, forward strand.
CCCTGCCTGTACTGCCTTTAATAGGCTGGTATAGCTGGTCAGAAAGTCAGATGGCTTGTGGCAGATGACCATGGACTGCCTAGAATTGAGCATGGGGCTGTGCCCAACGTGGTCTCCATCTTAGATACTTTGGCCACGGTGCTAGGAGTGCACCATGCTTTACTGGACTTAGCAAATGGTTTTTCAGTATACCTCTGGTGGCTGAATCATAAGATCAATTTGCCTTCATGTGGGAGGGGCAACAATGGACTTTTCAAGTGCTTCCCCAAGGCAACATGCACAACCCCACAGCATGTCACAGGATGGTAGCCCAAGATCTGTCCCTGCTCTCCTTACATCAGTAAAGTGGCTCACTACATCAGTAATGTAAGGTTAACATGTGAAGACTTTCTTCTGATGCAGGACTGTCTGCAGACTTTGCTGGCACACCTGCAAGGGAGTGGGTAAACCCATGGAAAATTCAAGGTCCAGGCAGCAACATCAGGTTTTGGGGAGTCATTTAGTTGGGTAAGATGCACATTGTCCCAGAAGCTGTAATTGACAAGGTACAAGCCTATGCGACCACTAAAAACGTGAAAGAAGTACAAGTTTTTGTAGGGATGTGGAGGGTTCAGGGGACTCTTATTCCCCACCTGGCACAGCACCTTCCTCCCTTACACCACATGCTAAAGAAAGGGCATGTGTAGGACTAGGGATCTGAACAGGAAGTCGCCTTTGAGAAGGCAGAAGTACTAGAGAAAGCAGATTAAAGCTCTGGGTATCTCCCGAGCAGCGCTACCCTTTGAGTTAGATGTCTCTTTGTGAACTGGGCACTGTGGCAGAGACAACAGGAGAGTGTACCCCTAGAATTTTGTGGTCCCAGTTCTAGGAGGGGGCAGGAACCTGATATACCCCCATAGAACAACAGCTTCTGGCAGTGTACAGAGCGTTCCTGCAGGGAGAGCCTCTCACAAAGGAACAGCATATCATGGTAAGAACTTCTTATCAAGGTGTAGGTTGAGAATATGTTCTATCAACCCACCTCTGCCATGGATCAGACTTCCATGCTAAGCAGTATGTGTATTTATAGCAGAAGAGCACTCTGTCCAAGCCCACTGTCCCAATAAATGGTGCTGCTAGGCCCTGAAGTCTGTAGACCCTCCAGATGTTCCTGTGGCAGCCCCTGCAGCCTGTATAGAGAGTAGGGGAAATTTCTGCTGATGCCCCATATACAGATGGGTCTAGTTGGGGCAGCCCACCCACATAGACTGCAGTCACTATTCTGCCCATTGCTGACACCATCTGGATTGAAACAGGAACAAACCAATGGGCTGAACTCTGAGCAGTTTGGCCGATGATCACTCATAAGCCCTGGCCATTGACCCACTGCACTGACAGTGGGCTGTTTCATAGAGATTAAGCCTGTAGCTTGGGCAATGGGAGGATGAGGGGTGAGTGATCAGGGGTAAGCCCTTGTGGGGTCAGGATATGTGGACAGACATTTGGGCAAGAGCCTGAGGCTGTCCTCACTGTCCTCCATGTTGCAGCTCCTAAGGCACTGCACCCCTGGCAATCAAGAAACTGATACCCTAGACTGGATACTCTAGCAACGGACCCTTCAGTAGATACAGCAGACTGGATGCATCGAAAAGGCACCCAGCATAGCACCTGGGTGGATGGCATATTGCCAAGAATGTGAGGTTGCCCTTGAAATACAATGACTTGGTCAATGCACTAATAGCATATCCTGTGTGTTCTAAACAACAGCCAAGGCAACTACCAAAGGAGTCTGGGGCCACCCACCGAAGTTCCCAACAGGCGAGGGGTTGGCAGATTATAATGGCCCCCTCCCTTTGAGCAAAGTTTCTAAATCTTAGTCTGTGTGAACACTGTCTGGCCTAGCCCAGGCTGCCACGGCTGGGGACTAGAGAAGCTGAGTACCATATATGAATCCCCTCATCAAGTAGATGGTGATTGGGGGTCACATTTCAAAGGTCATGATGTGAACTGGACAAAAAAAAAAAAACATGACATTGAATTAGGGTTCCACAAACAGCAGCGTTGGTAGCAAGGAAGAATGAAATATGAAAGCAACAGATTAAATTTCTAACAGAGGAAACTATCTTGGTGGGGTGTTCTAAAGTACTATCCCAGGTTTTAATAGATTTGAATGATCAGCCAGTAGGGCCTGTTGCCCCAAATGCCAGACTGGGTACCCCTACCCACGTCGAGACAGCCAATACCACAAAGGTGTGGAAGTCATGGGAAAGGGTCCCAACCCTCACCATGGATCAACATGCTATGCTGCTAAGAACACTAAGTCCCATTATGCCTGGTGAAGGTGTTATCTACTGGAATGTGTATATGGGACCTCCCACCAGGGTGGGTGAATTACTCCAAAGCCCTGGGTGAGGGGGAACGACTCAACCTCTATTGGGATACCATTGTCCTGCTGCAAGCCAGAGCTGTTGAAGTGCACTGTACCTGAAGTGGAACACACACCACTGGAAGAGGGGAGAGAGTGGGGTCCTGGTCTGGCATATCCCACCCCAGTCCATCTCCTCACACCTGACAGTGTTGCCTCCCCTGGCCGTGTATGATATGCACCACAAGGTCAAGTTCCTAAAGCTGCCAACCTTCTTCTCAAGGTTAGGTGGACACATTCTGTTTTCCACTGGTGTGATCATCTGGCTGCTGTCTTTGTTCCCTCCACTGGCCTGGAAGACAGCATAGCACACATAGAAGTTCTTACTAATTCACCCAGCAAGCCTTAAAAGATAGCCAACAAAGCCTGTCCTTAACACTGAAATGTGTCTCATGAGAAAAGTTGTCCTCCAGAGTAGGATGGGCTTGGACATTATTACTGCTTTGCAAAGAGTCACCTGTGCCTTTATCCAAACAGATTCATATTTGAGTCTGCTATAGGTGTCATCTTTTATTAAATTACATAGGAACATAAGCAAACGCCTTGACTGATGCAACCCCCAGTCCAAGGGGGCTTGGATTAATAAATTAGTGGTTTGGACCATGGGGCTCCTGGTGGAAAAAATTGTTACTTCTTCTAGGTGTCAGTATCTTCATTTGCGTTTTCTCTTGCGTTTTGCCTCTCTTACTATTGTGGTATCTGCCTCCAGGGCAGCCAGATAGCCACTGAACAAGCCACCTCCATGCTGGTGGAACTCCTTGCTGACCTCTCGGGGCACATTGAGGAAGAGGGGGGTGTGTAGGATTGTAGGAGCCAATCATGAGGTGTGGAGTCTTGGAAGAGGTCATCCAGAGGATGTGACTGCTGGTTGACCCACAAGTTGGACCTGGGTGATTGGAGGCTCCTTACCCCCTCCCCTGTCCTTAGAATGAACATTCTGCTCATTGTTCCCACAGTGGAAGCTGTTTTCAGAGCTGCAGTCTTGAGAGAGCAATGTGTTGTTGAGACCATGTGGACAGTATGCTTGACTGAACCCTGTTAGGGCCTCTATATAAACTTTTAAGATTAAGGTGAGCTGGTGCAGAGATCTATTCATCTTGCAGCTGCCCAAAACAAGCCTCGTAAGTTCCTGTAACTATTAAAACTACCACCTACCAATCTGGAGTGGCCTTCCTCTTTCTTTGGTCTTTCCATGCCCTTCTTGTGCAGGGAGCAGTATTCAAACCAACAGTGAAATATTAGCCTCAACAAATCAATGAACCAGAAGAGATCTAAAAACACAGATGCATGTGTGTACACATGTGTATGTATATAAACTTGATAAATAGCAGGTGAAACTATGAATAATTGCAGAAGGATGGGCTATTCAGTAAATAATTCTGGAATGTAATGGAAAAAAATTTGATTCCTACCTTATAAAACACAAAAAAGATATAGCTGATTAGATACACATAAATAATACAATTTAAAAATGTTTAGAATAAATAGAAGATTATAGTTTGAGGGTAAAAAGACTTTTGAGGCATAGTTGATATACAATATTAAGTTTCAGGTGAACAACATAGGGATTCACAATTTTTAAAGGTTTTAGTCCATTTCTAGTTGTTATAAAATACTGGCTACATTCCCTGTATTGTATAATATAATCACTGAAGCTTATTTATGTCAGAGAGTGTTCTGCCTATGTTTGCCTCTAAGAGTTTTATAGTAACCGGCCTTACATTTAGGTCTTTAATCCATTTTGAGTTAATTTTTGTCTATGATGTTAGAGGGTGTTGTAATTTCATTCTTTTACATGTACCTATCCAGTTTTCCCAGCACCACTTATTGAAGAGACTGTCATTTCTTCATTGTATATTCTTCCCTCCTTTGTCATAGATTAATTGACCATAAATGCATGGGTTTATTTCTGGGCTCTCTATTCTATTCCATTGATCTATGTGTCTATTTTTATGCCAGTATAATACTGTTTTGATTACTGTAGCTTTCTAATATAGTCTAAAGCCAGGAAGCGTAATTCCTCCAGCCCTGTTCTTCTTTCTCAAGATTTTATTGACTATTAGAGGTCTTTTGTGTTTGCATACAAAGTTTAAAATTACTTGTTCTAGTTCGGTGGAAAATGCCACTGATGTTTTGATAGAGATTGCATTAAATCTATAGATTGCCTTGGATTGGATGGTCAGTATTGACACTATTAATTCTTCTAATCCATGAACACAGTATATCTTTCCATCTGTTTGTGTCATCTTCAATTTCTTTCTTTAATGTCTTATAGTTTTTGGAGTACAGGACCTTTGCCTCCTAAGGTATGTTTCTTCCAAGGTATTTTAGTATTCTTAATGCAATTATAAATGAGATTGTCTCCTTAATTTCCCCTTCTGCCAATTCATTGCTAGCATATAGAAATTTAACAGATCTTTGTATATTTTGTGTCCTGTGAATTTACTGAATTTATTGATGAGTTCTAGTAGTTTTTTGTTGGCACCTTGAGGAGTTTCCCTGTATAATATCATGTCTTCTGCAAACAATGACAGCCTTACTTCTTCCTTTCCAATTTGGATTTTTTTTATTTCTTTTTCTTATCTCTTTGCTGTGATGAGGACTGCCAATACTATGTTGAATTAAAGTGGTGAGAGTGGGCATCCTGGTCTTGTTCCTGATCTTAGAGGAAATGCTTCCAGCTTTTTGCCATTGAGTATGATGTCAGCAGAGAGTTTCTCAGATATGGCCTTTATCATGTTGAGGTATGTTCCCTCTATTCCCACTTCCTAGAGAGTTTTTATCATAAAAGGATGTTAAATTTTGTCAAAAGTTTTTTCTGCATCTATTGATGATTATATGGTTTTCATTCTTCAATTTGTTAATGTGGTGTATCACATAGATTTTATGAATATTGAAAAACCCTTGCACCCCTAGGATGAATCCCACTTAATCATGGCATATGATTTTTTAAACATATTATTGTATTTAGTTTGCTAATATTTTGAGGATTTTTGCATCTATGTTCATCTGTGATACTGGCCTGTAATTTTCTTTTTTGTGATATCTTTGTCTGGTTTGGTATCAGGGTGACACTGGCCTCATAGAATGAATTTGGAAGACTTCCTACCTCTGCAAATTTTTGGAATAGTTTGAGAAAGATAAGTGTTAACTCTTCTCTAAATGTTTGGTGGGATTCACCTGTGAAGCCATGTGGTCCTGGACTTTTGTTTCTTTGGAGATTTTTTTTATTTTTGATTCAGTTTCATTACTGGTAATTAGTGTGTTCATATTTCCTGTTTTTTACTGGTTCAGTCTCCAAAGATTGTTCATTTCTAGGAATTTGTCCACTTCTTCTAGATTGTCCATTTTATTTACACGTAATTGTTTGTAGTTTCTTACGATCTTCTGTATTTCTGTGATGTCAGTTGTAACTTTTTTTTCATTTTTGATTTTATTGATTTGAACCCTCTTCCTTTTTTTCTTGACGAGTCTGGCTGAAGATTCATCAATTTTGTTTATCTTTTCACAGAATCCACTCTTAGTTTCATTGATATTTTTTTTTTAGTCTCTTTCATTTATTTCTGCTCTCATCTTTTTTCTTTCTTTCCTTCTACTAACTCTGGGTTTTGTTATTTTTCTAGCTCCTTTATGTGTAAAGTTAGGTTGTTTATTTGAGATTTTCCTTATTTTCTTGAGGTAAGCTTGCATAACTATAAACTTCCCTCTTAAAACTACTTTTGCAGCATCTCATAGATTTTGAATCGTTGTGTTTTCATTTTCATTTGTCTCTAGGTGTTTTTTGATTTCCTCCTTGATTTCTTCAATGATCCATTGGTTGTTTAGGAGCATATTGTTTAGCCTTGTTTTGCAGTTTTCTTGATAGTTGATTTCTAGTCTCATAGCATCGTGGTCAGAAAAGATGCTTGATATGATTTCAATTTTCTTACTGACTCTTCCTTTGTGGCCTAGCATGTGATCTCCCTGGAGAATACTCCATGTGCGTTTTAAAAGAATGTATATTCTGCCGGTTTTGGATGGAGTGTTCTGTCTATATCTTTTAAGTCCATCTGGTCTAAAGTATCATTTAAGGCCAGTGTTTCCATATTGATTTTCTGTCAGGATGATCTGTCCATTGATGTAAGTAGGGTGTACCCTACTATTATTGTGTTACTGTTGATTTCTTCCTTTATGTCTGTTAATATTTGCTTTATGTATTTAGGTGCTCTTATATTGGGTGCATATATATTTACAGTTGTTATATCTTCTTCTTGGATTGATCCTTGATCATTATGTAATGTATTTCTTTGTCTCTTGTAACACTCTTTATTTTAAAGTATTTTGTCTGATATAAGTATTGCTACCACAGGTTTCTTTTGATTTCCATTTGCCTGAGATATATTTTTCCATCCTCTCACTTTTAGTCTGTGTGTCTTTAGATGAAGTGAGTCTGTTGTAGGCAGCATATATATGGGTCTTGTTTTTATATCCATTCAGCCTCTCTATCTCTTTTGATTGGAGCCTTTAGTCATTTACATTTAAAGTAATTATTGACATGTATGTTCTCATTGCCATTTTGTTAATTGTTTTGGGGTTTTGTGTAGGTCTTTTTTAGTAGATTCCCTCTTTTGTTCTCTTGTGATTGGATGTCTTTATGTTTGGATTCCTTTTAGTTTGTTGTGTGTATGATCTATTATAGATTATTGATTTGCAGTTACCATGAGATTTATATATAACCATATATATATATATATATATGAAGTTGCTGATCTCTTAATTTCAAATGCATTTTAACAACCCTGCGTTTGCACCCTCCTCTCCTCACAATTACTGTTTCTTATATTTTACATCTAATTGTTTTGTGTATCCCTTAACTGCTTATTGTGGATATAGATGATTCTACTCTTTTGTCTTTTAACTGTCCTACTAGCTTTGTGCATGGATGATTTCCTACCTTTACTATATGTTTACCTTTACTGATAAGCTTTTTCCTTTCATAATTTTCACGTTTCTCATTGTGCCCCTTTCTTTTTCTCTTAGAGAAGTTCCTTTAACATTTCTTGTAAAGCTGGTTAGGTGGTGCTGAACTCTTATCTTTTGCTTGTTTGTAAAAGTTTTGATCTCTCAGTCAAATCTGAGAGACTTGCCAGGTATAATATTCTTGGTTGTAGGTTTGTTCTATTGATCACTTTCAATATATTGTGCCACTCCCTTCTGGCCTGTGATTTCTGCTGAAAAGTCAGCCGATAGCCTTATGGGAGTTCACTTGTACGTAATGTGTTGCTTTTCCCTTGCTGCTTTTAATAATTATCTTTAATTTTTGCCATTTTAATTATACTATGTCTTGGTGGGTTCCTCTTTGGGATTCTCTGTATTTCCTGGACTTGGATGTCTGTTTCCTTTCCCAGGTTAGGGAAGTTTTCAGCCATTATGTCTTCAATTATGTTTTCAGCTCCTTTCTCTCTCTCTTTTCCTTCTAGGACCTTTATAATGCAAATATTAGTGAGATTGATGTTTTCCTAAAGGTCTCCTTAACTGTATTCATTTCTTTTCACTATTTTTTCTTCTGTTCAATATCAGTGATTTTCACTACTTGCTTCCAGCTCACTGACTGTTCCTCTGTATCATTTAGTCTACCGTTGATTCCTTCTAGTGTACTTTTCGTTTCTATCCCTGTACATCCATTCTACTCCCAAGTTTTTTGATCATCTTTACAATCACTACCCTAAACTCTTTCTCTGGTAAATTGCCTACCTCCACTTCACTTAATTCTTCTTTTGGGGTTTTATGTTGTTCTTTCATTTGGAACATGCTCCTCTGTCTCCTCATTTTCCCTAAATTCTTGTTTCTATTTATCTGGTACACTGGTTACATTTCTCAACCTTGGAGAAGTGGCTTTTTGTAGGAGGCGTCCTAGGGGTCCCAGCAGCCTACTGCCCTCATCACCAGAATTGTATGCTCTAGGGGTTCCCCCTATGAGGGCTGTGTGGGTCTGCTGTCTGTTGTGAAAGACTGTATGCGCAGTGTGGTAAGCCTTTTTGGCCCCCAATCTGGTTGGTTGCCAGGTCCTAACTTGTGGGAAGGCTGCTGGTTGGTAGGTCAGGAGGCAGCTGACTGTGGAACCCCAGGATCCCTGGGGCTAGTGCTAGGTTACTTGTGGGCAAAGTCAGGGTCCAGGAGATCCCAGGGCTACTGCCCACACACTGGTGGATGAAGCCAGTTCTGGGGCTAGTGCCAGCCTACTGGCAGGCAGAACCATGTCCTGAGGTCTGGTTGCAGAGCACAGGGGTCCCAGAGCTGGTGTCACATCACTGGTGTGTGGGGCTGGTTCCTGAAACAGCTGGCTGTGTGATTCGGGTGTCTTGAAGCTTATATTAGCTTGCTGGTGGGTGGGGCCAGAGCCCAGTAGGTCACAGGGCAGGGTTTGGCCTGCTGCTGGGAGGGCTTGGTCCACAGGCTGTAGGGCTACAAAACTGTTGCAACTGGCATCTGCCCACTGGTGGGTAAGGCTGGGCCCAAGGCTAGAGCAGGCTCCCTGGAGGACAGGGCCAGGACCCAGGAGATTCTGGGGCTGATGCCTGTGCACTGGTGGGTGGAGCTAGGTCCCAGATTGTCTGGTTGGAAGTCCCTGGAGGTTTATGGTCTAGTGCCTACATACTGTTGTGTGTGGCTGTGTCCTGGGCCTTTTGGTGGGCAGGGCTGTTTCCAGGGGTAGCTTTAGGCTCAGGGAGTCTTAAGGAAGCCTGTCTGCTGGTAGTGGGGCTGGGTCCATGGCCTGAGGCGTCCCAGCACTGGCACTTATAGGCTGTTGGTCCAGGGTGTGGCTGGGTTCTGGGGCTAGTAAGCTAGAGGGAGTATTCTAAAATGGCGCTTGCCAGCACCTGTGTCCATGTGGTAGAATGAGCTCCCCAAAATGGCTGCCACTGGTATCTGTGTCCCCAGGGTGAGCTGCAGTTGCCTCCTGCCTCTCCAGGAAACTCTCTAAGATAAGCAGGTAGGTCTGACCCAGGTTCAGATCAAATTACTGCCTTTGCCCTGGGTCCCAGAGTGTGTGAGATTCTGCCTGTGCCCTTTGAGATTGAAGTCTCTATTTCCTCCAGCCCTCTGGGACTCCTAAAAGTAAGCCCCACTGGCCTTCAGAGGCAAATGCTCTGGGGTCTTGTCTTCACAGTGCAGGAACCTCAGTCTGGAGAGCCCAACGTGGGTCTCAGATCTTTCACCCCTTTGGGAGAACCTCTGCAGTTGTAGATATTCTCCCATTTTGTGAGTTGCCTACCCAGGGGCATTTGGGACTTGACTATTGTGACTCCACCCCTCCTACCTATCTCACTGTGGTTTCTTCTTTATATCTTTAGTTGTAGAAGATCTTTTCTGGTAGGTTCTGGTCTTTTTCGTCTATGGTTGTTCTGCAAATACATGATTTTGATGTGCCTTTGAGAAAAGGTGAACTCAGGGCCCTTCTACTCCATCTTGGCCAATCTCCTTAAGATTTTCTTAAAATGTAAAACAAAAGTCATGAAGGAATACTAAAATTTTTTTACTACATAAACATTAAAAGCTTCTCTACAAGAAATAATACAATGAAAATAATTAGAGAAGATATGTGCAATGCATAAAACCCTCAAAGACATAATAAACAGAATATACAAAGCTCTTAAAAATTAAAGACAACCTAGTAGACAAATGATTAAAGTACGTGGCCTTCAAGAGGAAAACCTACAGGCCAATAAACATTATGATGGTTAATCTCACTAACAATAGGGGTAAAGCATACTGAAACAACGATGAGATACTATTTTGTGCCTATCAGATCAGCAAAAACTGTAAAAGGTAGTATGTACCAAATGTTAAGTACATGGGGAACTAGATCTCCTGGATACTCTACAGATAAGCAGACACAACCACTCCAGAGGACATCTGGCAATATCTTGTAGTTGAAGACATTCACACCCTGGAAACAAGTTATTCTACTTCCAAGTGTATACTCTAGAAACTCTGGCACAGGTGCACAAAGAGAATTGCACACAGGTTTTCACTGAACATTGTTTATTTTGCTACTATAGATTATTTTGCTATTATAATCTAAAGTAATCTTAACTTTGGGTAATAAGTTCTTTCAATGAAAATTATGCAGCAATTTAAAAATATGAATTAGATCCTCATGAATTAATATGTACACATCTCAAATGTTACATGAAAAAGTTGCAGGATGACATTTATGTAAATGCATAAAACCCAAGAATAATTTTCTATATGTATGAACGTATTTATGTTATAAATCTATGAGTGGAAAGGACACGTATCAACTCTGGAACAGATTTTGCTTCTAGAATGGGCAGAAGGAGATGAATAAGGAAGAGAGTTCAAAAGAGACTTTAAAAAATGTTTTCTGTTAAGAGTGACTCAAATATTAGCAAAATGTCAGCATTTGTTAAAACATTTTTCACTAAATCTTTGAAATATTTTATAATTTGGAAAAATGGGCAGACTCCAAGTCCAGAGTTTTATTAACATCTCTGGTCCACTTTTCTTCTTGGAAACTCTAAAACTTCTAGGATTTCTTCAGTTTCTTCAGGGGCCCTCTCTCATCCACCATCCTGGTCCCTCCATCTCCTCTCCCCCTGTCTCCTCAGCCCCCAGCATAGGGGCTGAAAATACTGCTTCTCACTCTCCCCACTGCATTGCTACAAGTAGTCTTCATTTACTGTTGAGACTCTGCCTCAGCACTGTTTTACTTTTTTCTCCCAGATGCATTGGAGGAGGGGAGGGGTCAGGAGAGGAGTGACAAAATAGATGAAAATAAGGAAAAGGAATGAGGAAGGCCATGAAGCCCCACATGTAATTTTTTTTTTTTTTGCCGTACGCGGGCCTCTCACTGCTGTGGCCTCTCCCGTTGCGGAGCACAAGCTCCGGGCGCGCAGGCTCAGCGGCCATGGCTCACGGGCCCAGCCGCTACGCGGCATGTGGGATCTTCCCGGACGGGGGCACGAACCCGTGTCCCCTGCATCAGCAGGAGGACTCTCAACCACTGTGCCACCAGGGAAGCCCTGTAATTTTTTTTAAATCAAAGTATAGTTGACACTTTCAGGTGTGGAACATAGTGATTCAGTATTTTTGCAGATTATACTTACAAGATAATGGCCCTAATATCCAGTGCTATACAGTAAATCTTTGTTGCTTATCAACTTTATACATAGTAATTTGTATCTGTTAATCCCATACCCCTATCTGGGCCCTCCCCACTTCCTCTCCTGTTTGGTGACCATAAGTTTGTTTTCTATATCTATGCGTCTTCCTGTTTTACATATACATTCATTTGTATTTTTGAGATTCCACATATAAGTGATATCATACAGAATTTGTCACTCTCTGATTGATTTCACTAAGCATAATATTCTCTAGGTCCATCCATGTTGCTGCAAATGGCAATATTTCATTCCGTTTACGGCTGATATACCATTGTGTATGTATATATGTATGTATGTACCACATCTTCTTAATCCAAATGTCTGTTGTTGGGCAGTTGGGTTTATTTCATGTCTTGGCTGTTGTAAATAGTGCTGCTATGAACTTTGGGGTGCAAGTATCTTTTCAAATTACTGTTTTCATATTTTCTGGGCATATACCCAGGAGTGGAATTGCTGGATCAGATGGTAGTTCAATTTTTAGTTTCTTGAGAAACCTTCATACTGTTTCAGTAGTGGCTGCAGCAATTTACATTCCCACAAACAGTGTGCAAGGGTTCTCATTTCTCCACGTCCTCATCAGCATTTGTTATTTATAGACATTTTGATGATGGCCATTCTGATAGATGTGAGGTGATAGCTCATTGTTGTCTTGATTTGCCTTTCTCTAATAATTAGTGATGTTGAGCATCTTTTTATGTGCCTGTTAGCCATTTGTATGTATTCTTTGAAAAAAGGTCTATTCACGTTTTCTGGACATTTAATGATTGGGTTATTTTTTCTTTATTGAATTCTGGTTGACTTACAATATTGCATTAGTTTCAAGTGTATAGCATAGTGATTCCTTTTTTTTTTTTTTTTTTTTGCTGAGTATATTCCATTATAGGTTATTACAAGATATTGGATATAATTCCCTGTGCTGTATGGTAAATTCTTGTTGTTTATATATTGTATGTATCGTAGTTTGTATCTCTTAATCCTATACTAAATTTGTTCATCGCCCCCCTCCCCTTTAGTAACCATAAGTTTGTTTTCTTGTCAGTGAGTCTGTTTTTGTATATAGATTCATTTGGATTATTTTTGAGATTCCACATATCAGTAATATCATATAGTGTTTGTCTTTCTCTGTTTCACTAAGCATAATATTCTCTAGGTCTATCCATGTTGCTGCAAATGGTAATATTTTACTGTTTTCTATGGCTGAGTAATATTCCATTGTATATTTATTGAATATATACCAGTTCTTCTTAGGTCAATCATCTATTGATGGGCACTTGGGTTGTTTCCATATCCTGGTTATTGTAAACAGTGCTGCTGTAAATATTGGGGTGCATGTATCTTTTCGAATTAGAATTTTCATTTTTTCCCAGATCTATGCACAGGAGTGAGATTGCTGGATAATATGGTAGCTCTATTTTTAGTTTAGTTTTTTTTTTTTTAAAGAACAGATTTATTTATTTATTTGTTTGTTTATTTTTGCTGTGTTGGGTCTTTGTTTCTGTGCGACGGCTTTCTCCAGTGTGGCAAGCGTGGGCCACTCTTCATCGCGGTGCACGGGCCTCTCACTATCGCGGCCTCTCTTGTTGCAGAGAACAGGCTCCAGATGCACAGGCTCAGTAGTTGTGGCTCACGGGCCTAGCTGCTCTGCGGCATGTGGGATCTTCCCAGACCGGGGCACAAACCCGTGTCCCCTGCATCAGCAGGTGGACTCTCAACCACTGTGCCACCAGGGAAGCCCTACTGTATATTTTTGATTTGTGGTTACCATGGAGTTCAAGAATGTTGACCCATCACTATATCTATTTGCTTTAAATTGATAGTCATTCAATTTCAAACACATTCTAAAAGATCTACATATTTATACTCCCCTCCCTCACATTTTGTGATTCTGATGTTCTATTTTACATCTTAATGCACATCCTTTTACTTCTTATTGTAGTTATAAATACTTTTACAACTTTGACTGTTTTTAATCCACATATTGGCTTATTTAAATGATTTTCAATCCTTACAATATATGATATTTGCCTTTTGTATTGGGATTTTCCCCTTCCTTTAGATTCTTGCTTCTTTTCTATTTAGAGAAGACCCTTCAGTATTCCTTTTAGGGTAAGTTTAGTATGGCTGAATTCTTTTAGCTTTTGCTTGTCTGAGAAGTTCTTTATCTCTCCTTCTATTCTAAATAATAATCTTCTTGGGTAGTGTATCCTGGATTGTAGGTTTTTCCCTTTCAGGACTTTGAATACACGATGCCACTCCCTTCTGGCCTGTAAAGTTTCTGTAGAGAAATCAGCTGGTAGCTTTATGGGGATTCCCTTGTATATGACTTTTTCTCTTGTTGCTTTTAGAATTCTCTTTTTATATTTAACTTTTGCCATTTAAATTAAAATATGACTTGGTGTGGGTCTGTTTGGGTTCATCTTGTTTGGGACCCTCTGTGCTTCTTATCCCTGGATATCTATTTCCTTCTGTAGGTTTGGGAAGTTTTCAGTCATAATTTCTTCAATCCCCTTCTTTCTCTTCTGGAACACGTATTATGTATAAGTTTCATGCTTTATGTTATCCCATAGATCTTGTGTGTTACTTTTTTTTTTTTTCATTTGTCTTTCTGCTGTTCTAATTGGGTGATTTCCATTATTCTATTTTCCAGAACACTTAAGCATTTTTTTGGGTCATTTAGTTGACTGTTCATTGCTTCTAGATTGCTTTTTATCTCAGCAATTGAATTTTCTGTTATTGATTGGGTTATCTTTATACTTTCTAGTTCCTTGTTACAGTGATCTGCATTTCTATTGATAATTTTTCTTAATTCAGTTAACATTTTTATTATGACCTTTTTGAACTCAGGATCTGTTCATTATTTGCTCTTACAGGGAATTTCTCTTGCTCCTTTAGCTGGGAGTAATTCTTCTGCCTTTTTATTTTCCTTAACTTTACTGTGGTCTTGAAGGGATGTTTTTACGTGGGAGCATCCTTGTGTACACTGTGTGTGTTCAATGTCTTTGGTGTGAGGGCTGGTTTTGATATAGACTCCAGCCACGTCTTTCCTCAGGGTGTGCTGGACTTTATCCCCTTGATAGGGGGTGTGGTTGGCGTGGGAGGAGATAAAGCCTGTACAGGGTGTGATGTAAGACTTGCTCTCTGCTCTGCAGCTGTCACTGCTCTGTCAGGAGTGGAGTCTGCTCCCCAGTTATTGGAGTAGAAGCCCTGAAGGTCATGTTCAATCAGGCTTCATTGCCCTTGAGTGCATATCCTGCCCCAAAGGAGGTGATTGCTGAAGTGATACCCATGAGGTCACAGAGGACATAGGCACGTCCTGTGTAGGTGTCTGCAACTCTGCTCAGAAGCAGACCAAAGACACATCCCTTCCCCTCTTGTGTTCATCCCAGATCTAGTGCAAGGCTGTGGTGTGGAGTAGGCTGGGCCTGAGGTTAGGGCATTCTGAATGCAGGAATTGAGGTGGCTGCAATGCTGCCTAAGACCTGGGCTGCTTCTGTGGTAGTCTTCTCCCAGGACCTGTCTGCCCCAGATCCAGCACTAAGCTTTGGTGTAGAGTGGGCAGGACCAGGGTGGTCTCACTATGAGATGAACCATTGCATGCTCCTGCACTGCATGACTGATGCTGCCCTGCCTGAACCACACCCAAGTCCCCCAGGCTATCTCTGCACAGCTAGATTCTGAGTCCCGTCTCCGGGCTTGTCTGCCAGTGTTCCAGCTCTAAGCTGCAGTGTGCCCCTGTGCCATTGCCTTTTGTGTGTGCTGACAGTGGTCCCCACTGCCCCACTCAGATCACATCCCAGATACCCATCTGTGTCTGTGTACCTAGACTAAGTCTTTTCCCAGGGCCATACCAAGGTTTGGTGTGGAGTGCGCAGAGCCGGGGTGTTTGCCCTGTTTGGATTGGGGAGTGTGGCAGTGAGGTGAGAGCCCACAGTACAAGGCTCTCTCCACCATGATTGTTGGCAAACTAGCACACATGCACTCCTCGTGAGTAGAGTCTAGGTTTCTCCAGCCCTTCTGTCTGTCCCAGTGGTTCTCCCATCAGCTAAGGCGGCTTGTCTCCACCATGTAGGCCCCCAGGACTGGGATGCCCAGATTGTGGCTTGGGTGAGGGTGAGGGTTCTCCAGAGCAGACCTTCCCTTCCTTTCAGATCCTTCGCAGGGGTGCAGGTCCTAACCCAATGACTTTCTTCTGTCCTACCCTCTTACATGGAGATCTTTCTTGCAGCTTTGGTTATATAGGAGTTCTGCCTGTTTCCAGTCAGTTTTCTGTAAGAATTGTCCCATATATAGATATATTCTTGATGTTTGTGGGGGGAGATGAACTCCTTGCCCTGCTAGTTCACCATCTTGATCCTGCTCTCTCTGGGTTATTTGTTTTTTGGATATTGAGTTGTATGAGCTGCTTGTATATTTTGGATATTAACCCCCTGTTGGTTGCATCATTTGCAAATATTTTCTCCCATTCTTTAGGTTGTCTTTTTTTTAGATGGTTTCCTTTGCTGTGTGAAAGCTTTTAAATTTAATTAGGCCACATTTATTTATTTTTGCTTTTGTTTCTCTTGACTTCAGAGATCAGGCCAAGAAAATACTGCTACAGTTTATGTCAGAGTGTTGTGCATATGTGCTCTTCTAGGAGTTGTATGCTTTCCATTCTTACATTTAGGTCTTTCAACCATTTTGAGTTTATTTTTGTACGAGGCACGAGGGAATATTCTAATCACGTGGCTGTCCAGTATTCCTAGCACCACTTGTTGAATAAACTGTCTTTTCTGCATTGTTTCCTGCATTATTCTGGCCTCTTTTGTCATAGGTTAATTGACTGTATGTGTGGGGGTTTACTTCTGAGCTGTCTATTCTGGTCCATTGATCTATATGTCTTTTTTTATGCCAGTACCATGCTGTTTTGATTACTGTAGCTTTGTTGTCTGATGTCTGGAATGGTTATAACTCCAGATTTCTTCTTTTCTCTCAAGATTGCTTTGGAAATTTGAGGTCTTTTGTGGTTCTATATGAATTTAAACATTATTTGTTGTGGTTCTGTGAAAAATGTCAAGGGTATTTTGATAGGAATTGCACTAAATCTATAGATTGCTTTCAGTAGTATGGCCATTTTAACAATATTAATTCTTCCAATCCAAGAGCATAGGGTATCTTTCCATTTCTTTGTATCATCTTCAATTTCCTTCCTCAGTGTTTTATAGTTTTCAGAGTATAGGTATTTCACTTCCATGGTTAAGTTTACTCCTAGGTATTTTATTCTTTTTGATGTGTTTTAAAAAGGATTTCTTTTTTACTTTCTCTTTCTGATAATTTATTATTAGTGTATAAAAACACAGCAGATTTCTGTATATTAATCTTGTATGCTGCACCCTTGCTGAATTCATTTATTAGTTCTAATAGATTTTTGTTAGAGACTTTAGAGTTCTCCATATAAAGTATTATGTCAACTACAAATACTGACAGTTCTACCTCTTCCTTTCCAGTTTGGATAACTTTGATTTCTATTGCTGTGACTAAAACTTCTTCTACTATGTTTAATGAAGTGGTGAGAGTAGAAATCCTTGTCTTGTTTCTAAATACAGCAGGAATATTCTAAGCTTTTTCACTTTTAAGTATGATGTTGGCTGTGGGTTTGTCAAAAATGGCCTTTATATGTTGAGATTTGTTCCCTCTATACCTACCTTGGTGAGAGTTTTTATCATGAATAGATGTTGAATTTTGTCAAATGCTTTTTCTGCATCTATTGAGATGATCAGGTGGTTTTTGTCTTTCCTTTTGTTAATGTGGTGTATCACATTGATTTGCCTTATGGGGATTCCCTTGGATATGGCTTTTTCTCTTGCTCCTTTTAGAATTCTCTTTCTATCTTTAACTTTTGCCATTTTAATTATGTCTTGGTATAGGTCTATTTGGGTTCATCTTGATTTGGGACCTCTGTGCTTCCTATACCTAGATATTTTTTTCCTTCTTTAGGTTGGAGAAGTTTTCAGCCATAATTTCTTCAATCAGTTTTTCAGAACGCTTCTTTCTTTCTTTTCCTTCTGGAACCCCTATAATGCAAATGTTGGCACATTTGATGTTATACCAGAGATCTCATATGTTGTACTCATATTGTTTCATTTGTTTGTCTGCTGTTCTGATTGGATGATTGCCATTATTATTCTATCTTCCAGATCACTTATGCATTCTTCTGTGTCATTTAGTATGCTATTCATTGTTCCTAGTATGCTTTTTATCTCACATATTGAATTATCTATTCTTGTTTGCTGCTTCTTTATAATTTCTAGTTCCTCATGAAAATAATCTGTGTTTACATCAATCTTCTTCCCTAATTCAGTTAGCCGTATTATTACCAGTATTTTGAATTAGCTGTTTGGTAAATTGCCTATTTCTGTTTCATTTTTTTTTCAGAGGTTTTCTCTTGCTCTTTCAATTAAGCTTAGTTCCTTTCCCTTTTCATTTTATTTAACCTTCTCTGTCTCTACGAATGTAGGTGAAATAGCTACCTACTTTGGTCTTGAAGGGGTGTTCTTATGTGGGAGTGTACCTATGTAAACTGCATGTGCTCAGTGCCTTGGTGATAGGGCTGAATTTGATGTGGATGCCAGTCATGTCTTTTCTCAGGGAGTGCTGGCAGCTATCACCTTGGTAGGGGGTGTGGCTGGTGATAGAAGAGCTAGAGTCTGAGAGGGGTGTGAGGTGGGACTTCCTTTCTGCTCAGTGGCCATCACTGCCCTGTCAGGGGTGTGGGTCTTCTCCCAAGTTGCTACAATAGAAGACCTGAGAGTTGGGCTCAAGCTAGCTCTGTTCGCTTGAATTGTGTGTTTTTCCTTCTCCCCACACTGGGACCTTTGCCCCAAAGGAGGGGAGTGCTGAAGCAAGGAGAGCTTGTGTGCTTTACAGAGGTCCAATGCTCTGCCTGCGTAGGCATCCGGGGCTCTGCTCATACAAAGCCTATGGTGGCATTTTTCCCCTGCTGTGGCCACCCTGGATCTAGTGCTAGACTATGGCAGGGAGTGGGCAGGGCCAGAGCATTCATTGGCTTGGGCTAGGGACCTTTCTTTGCCATGCCGGGGGGCAAACCAGCACATGCACACTCCTCAGGAGTGGAGTCCAGACTTCTCCAGTCTATCTGTCCCAATGCTTTTCCAATTAGCCAGATGGGCTTGTCTCCTATACATAGGACCCCAGGACTGGGATACCCAGTCCGTGGCTTGACCCACTCACTACCCAGGGTGACTGTCTGCCTGTGCAATCTCCCTTTTCCTCTTGGTCCCCTCCAAGGGGCACAGATCCTGACCCAATGCTTCTCTTCCTATCCTACCCAAATACGTGTGTATCTTTCTTGCAGCATTGTTGTTTTTTTTTTAAATTTTATTTATTCATTTTTGTCCACGCCATGCAGTGTGTGGGATCTTAGTTCCCCGACCAGGGATCGAATCCATGCCCCCTGCCTTGGAAGCACAGAGTCTTAACCACTGAACCGCCAGGGAAGTCCCCTCAGCATTGGTTTTATAGGAGTCTTTCTGCCAGTTTCCAGTTAGTTTTCCATGGGAATTGTTCCACCTGCAGATATATTTTTGAGGTGTCTGTGGGGGGAAATAAGCTCCACATCATCCACCATCTTGATCTCCCTTCTTGCTAATTTCTTTTTATTCGACTACATAAAGATAACACAGAACCTCTCTCTTGTGACAGTAGTTAGAGCAATCAGTTGTTTGAACACACTCCTTGTTCTTCCCAATACAACTAAGCCATCATCATAGAATATCCTGCAGTTTTCTACATCAGGAGACCAGATATTCAATTCATAACATTTAAAGTGTACAATATTAGTCAGTAAAAGAATCCCAAATCAAAAACAGTAAGGAAAATTTGAATCTCTCTGAGAGTCCAGAAGTAGGGTGGACTCCAGACAAGGTATAATCAAAGTTCAGCTCCCTTTCTCCCCAGTTCTCTTGGCCCTCCCCTTAACTGTATGATTGCTTTCTCCTCTGGATGACTTCTCAATAACAGCCAACATAGCTTTTTGCAACACACAACTCTTCCTTATATATCCAACAAGAGAAAAAAAAGCCTCTCCCCTACCCACAAAATAAACTTTTTTCCCCAAGAATTTAGATGGGCCTTGTTAGGCCATGTTGCCACAGCTGGGCCATAGGAATGCTGTGTGCTGATTGGCTGAAGATTGGCTTCCTGAATCAATTACTAGCAAGTAGGATGAGATTACCAAGATGGACTTTGTGAGTCTAGGCCTTAAAATAATCAAGATTCAGCTATGGAGTTGGAAACACTTCTCCTGATTCTCTTGGACAGTGTAGAAGAGCATTGTCTTTCTACACCACAGGAGAACTGTCTTAGGAAAAAGAGAAAACTGAATCTTGGGTAGCCAATCAATGTGTTCAATATTGAGTGGTAGGGCTAGACTGAGCCTGGGGAATGCTGATGGTTATTAAAAAAAAAAGAAAAAAGAAAAAGCCCCAGAGATTGTTATATGGACTGTCAGAAACCCATTCATATCTAATCCAGATTTTTGCAAAGGGAAAACAGATTTTGTATAATGCTGTATTAAGCCCATCCAGCTTGGCCCACACCCAACAATGGCCCATAGAATCAAAGGCCAATTTTAGAGGCCTTTGTGCTTCTATAAAACACAAATGTGCTGCATTCCTGATTAGCATATGAATCTGTTGTTGCCATGGCAAGTATGATGTTGTATATTGTATGCTATCACTTTAGAACAGGATCTAGAAAACTAAAGGTCCTGGGATAGGAAATGAAAACCTTCTTGGTAATAAGACCAAATGGAATTATAACTTGGGCATCAAAACTCTGAGAAACGTTTATGCAAAATGAGAGGATATTGCTTTTTAAAGAGATTCTTAGATTTCAGTTAAATGAGACTGTGCTTCACTTATGATTTCTTCTTACTTCCAGATGGTTTTGAAGTACCTTTAACATTTAAACTCATACAATACAGCAGTTAGAAAACAAGTAGGAAAGAGAAGGAAGGATCGATGAAGGAAATGGAAGACAGTGAGAGAAATGTTGGGTGATGTTTGGTTGTATACTCATGTTAGTATTGAAATTTCCTATTAGCCTCCTGGGTTTATTCTACCACTTGCCTAAAGAAGCAGGTCAGGACGCTGGGTTTTGGAGATACTTCAGCCTCTCTAAATTAAGTGCAAAGGAGGTGGTGGGACAAACTCCTAGGCAGGGTGTATCAGTAGCCAAGGATCTGAGTACAGAGGGTCCCTTTTCCTCTGGGTGTTACCAATCCAAAGACTTTGCACTGTGTCTCTGATTCAGTCATACTTACTACTCTCTATTCCAGCCTGTGAGTAATTATCTGTGTGTTCTATGTCTGACCCAGGGAGAGAAAGGTTATATGCAGGAGTCAAAACGTCTGGCTATTGTCAGTTATCCCAGAATCTCCATGCAATGTGTGTATCAAACTCTTCCTTGTTTGAAACATCCTTGCAGCCACGCCTCCTTTTTAAACAATACCCTCCATCATGTACTTTGAATTATGGATCCATTCTTCAACGAGATAGTGTTTGTCTCCCTTCTTTCAAGAATTCATCATAATTGCTGGTCCACAGAGTACAGTACTTTTTATGTTCTACTGGAATTATGAGTTTATTAAGTATCTTTTCGATCATTTTTAGGGTTCAAGGCAAGAGGGGGAAGCTGCAGCAGGTACTCATTCTGCCATTTTGAATTGAAAGTATTATGCCTACAGTGACATGAAAAACAAATTCAGAATTAAATGGTTTTTCAAACATACTGTTCCTGTATGAGAATCAGACACATGTCCTTTTTCTCCATTTCCAGAATCACAGTATGTGATTGGTCATAGCAAGGCCTGTGGTAGGCTGATGATACGTAAAGAACAGAGCTTGAAAGTACAAATGTGCAGCTAGAATCTGTGTGGTAGATAAGAGTCCCTTCAGTGTTGTGGTTCCTTCCCTTAGCCTAATGGTATAAACGGCCACAGCTCACGGGTCTAGGCTCCTATGTCTTAAAGGATTGCCACTGTTTCTTGTGGACTGTCAAGATCATTGAACTTTGGAACTAGGAAGGCTACTAAGAACCTTACAGTAACTCAGCAAGATAGATGTTATCTCCACTCAGCACATCAGGACACTGAGGCTCAATGAGAATAAGTCTCAAATGCACAGAGCTAATTATAGTCACGTGCTGAACTTGCCGCCCCAAAGTCAGCCTCGCTAAGCCAAAGGCCTTTATTCAGTGCTGCATGTAGTAAAGCATACTTTATATTGCTCCAGCTCAATATGCTGACGCAAACTTCTATTGTTTATTCCCACCAAAAATCTCTTAATCATACGAAGTTGTACCGTATGCTGTTTTGGTAATCCAAAGATGGACAAATATTGGCAATCTCATATGGTTCAATCTGATATATTGTCCTTTAATTGTGTAATGAGATGGAGAAATTTTTCTTTTAGAAGTCAATGTATGAATTCCTCATAGAAGTGTCTTGAGCTTGTTGGGAATTTACTTTGATAAGACAGCTTGAAGTAGGCAGATCCTTTCCAAGAATGGGTGACAAGATTTCTAATGGAGAATCAGTTTGCACTTGAGGTGAAGCAGAATGAGGCAACAGGATGCTTACATAGAGTGAAAACTCTGGAAATGAGTGGAAGGCACTAGGAGACTTAGCACTTCCTCAAGATGATGAAAATAGATGTCTGAGGCAACCTTATCTAGATCTCAAGGATAAAGGAAGCTTCTGCTGGTATCCAAGATACTACGGTTCCATATTATTTCTTGAACAGTCAGCATCCTGAGTGAGGAACCAAAGTGTGTTTACTCATATGGTAGTGGTAGGCATTCATTAAAAGTTAACTGAACTGTCGAACAATCATCCCAATTAGACTGTCCGCATTTTGCTGAATGTCACATATGATCTAAATTTTCTGTAGTGCCTTGAGCATGTGCTAGAAACTTACAAAGCATTAATTTAAAAAGCTTAGATTCTGATAGACTGACAGTCAACTTCAAGGCTGGTAAAGATCATCTACTAAGATATGTAAATTAACCTTTGTTCCAGGGAAAATGAAATCATAAGCTAATAAGCTGGTCATGTAACAGAAGGGTGCCACTCACTCTTATTGATAAACATATTGGGCAGTAGCAAGATTCAGGCCCTGGGCTGTCCATCTACTATGTCATTTAAAGTACAGACTAATGCTAAGTGTAGGGTGTGAGTGATTTCCAAGTTCTCTACCTGAGCGTGTGTGTGTGTGTGTTCTCTAATTTACGTCTTGGTCATATGTGTATATTATCTTTCCCCAATAATGTATAAGCTTCTTAAATACAGATGCCGAGTTTTCCATTTCTTTAATATTTTCTCTCTGGTGTATTTTCTTGTGATTACTAATATTTTAATAATAAATAATTGAAGTTTAATCTTACTCTATATGAATTAGAAGAACAAGGGAAAGAGTTTATAACTAATTTTTAAATATTCTTAAATATTCTAAATTTTTAACTACATTATACTAGAAAATAATGAATTGAGGAATCTCAATATTAAATCCCTCATTAAGCACATATTTAAACATGCCTTTGTCTTGTATTTAAGATAATGAATCATCTGTATTACTACATTACTGTCATCATACAGGAGTAATATGATATTTAGTGACTATTAGAAATCTCCATTTAGGAAAAACATTTTGGAGAAAAAAACCACTGAGATTAAATAATTTATTATCATTGCTAAGATGAACACATATACTTGATGAGTCAATTTTATGCAGAACTTTAAAAAAATAGTTTTAATACAGTATCAAAATTTACACAAGTATTTTGTCAAAAGACCAGTGTTCCTTGTATTAGCTTCTGCAGGCTCTACTGCAGGCACAGAAGCTTGTTTTAAATGTCTTCAGAGTGTAGGAATACAACAATTTAATGATGAAGGCTTTTCAAGAGAAGGTGTAAATATAGCAATTTTCTTTTATAGAGTAATAATATTCTTAAAATATATAACATTTTAAAAGAAAAGCTTAAATGGTAACCCAATTACAATAATTAGAGAATTCTATAGCAAATTAATTCATAAATATTTTCTGAGACCAGAGGGCTGCTTTTTCATCACAATAACATTCAAAAAAGTGTAACAATTCCTTCACCAATGACAATTAATACATGTGTAATGAGCCTGTTTAAAAACAAGAGCAACAACAGAATATCTGCTATGAATCAAATCTAAGTAATTTAGAAGAAAACTGGGAATTGTTGCATTCCTACTTTTATAATCTTAAACTACAATATAAAGTTAGCATTCGTTCACAGGCCTCTTGCACATTCATACAAAAAACTATCGTTGCATTTGGATAAACACAAAATACCTATCATAGCATTTCCAATACACACAGTCTATTTTTATATATATATATATATATATATATATATAAAATATATATATATACACCAAAAATAAGGAAAGCAAAGCAAAGCTAGCACACCTCCTTTTCAAACCTCAAGCAATCTGAACAAGAGCTTTTAGCTTCAATAATGAAGGACATGCGTCAGTTTCATAAAATGTTAGATAACTGCTGTAGGCTAAGAAAGCTTTTTTCATAAATGCAGTGCAATATTTTAAAGTTTACAGAAAGTTTATTAAGTATAACAGCATGTCTAGAAATTAAATTGTAGAAATTAACATCTCACTGCTGGAAACACTTAGAAAAATTGTTTGCTTGTTCTTTAATTGAAACTGTTAATATTAACATTAATGAATACACTGAAGATGGAGGTTGATGTGTTCCCAAGATGTGTCTTCATGAGCAATACATTAAGATGAAAAGAAAAGATATATTTACTTTGATCAATTAAAATAAATGGTACTCGCTGATAAGCACTTGACAAAGTCCTGCTACCCTCCTAGCTGGTAAGGAAAATTTATGTGGTATTTTTAGCACCTCAAAAGTCAAAACGAAATCCCAGAAACCTAATCTTATCTTGCGTTCAAATCAATTATGCATCAGGAACTAGTATTTTATTAACTAAAATATAATAGGTGACCAACTCTCCAACTTGGGAAGCTGGAAACCACCTCTTATCTTGAACAATATGGTAGAACACTCCCACCATTATATGCAATGATTCAATTCTATCAAAACCACAGAGGCTCTACTGGACTCTTCCAATCATGCAGGTTTCCCAATTACAATTTTCCATCTGAAGAGTCAAAAACTTTTAGTTCTAATGAAAATATTGGTACCAAAATGGTGATTTTCAAAGCTACCTTGTTTGAGATTGACTGTTGTGAACATTGAAGTGAGAGACAAAATACAACTTCAGTTACACTAAAGATTTTAGAGGGAAAATATGTGCAATGTACAATCACTCCATGTTATTCCATGAGTCCAGGTTTGTGAAAATCCACTCTTTTCTTCTGTCTCTCTGGCAGTGGTGATGTCATGTTTGAAAGAGAGTCCTTCTCACATGGGTCCTTTGTACTGGTTTCCAGACAAATGCTGCCTAATTCCAGGACACGAACCTGCAGCATCTCCAAGTTTCCTCCATACAACCTTAAGAAAAAAAAGTAAGCATCTTAATTGTCCTCTTCCACAAAGACATGTATATGTTTTTTTGTTCTAAGCGGGAATCTATGAGAGGGACAAAAAGGAATATAAGACAAGAGACAAAATATTCACATATTTTGTCAAACACAAACACAAAATGAAATGTGATACAAGTTTCTAAATCACAAGAACTGCTCAACAGATGGGACTACGACGCTTTGTTAGCAACCAGGGTCAGAATTAAAGAATGACGTGCCAGCTTACACTAGCTGTGAGAGTGGTCCTCAACTCTAGCTGCACACTGCACACTGGGAGTTACTCAGACAGGTATGGTCATCTATTTTTTGTTTTAAAAGGTTTCAACATGATTCTAATATCTAGCCAGAATTAAGAACACATGAGCAAAATCATCCTGGTTCCTATATTATACCTCTAAAATAAGGGATACCAAAATGTTAAATAGCTAAGAACAAACGCTCCTTCATTGTCCTTAGTGGTTTAAAGTCCCTGAGGTGGTAGCATTAAGGGTCAGTGGTAGAGTTCCCTGGTTTCCCCTGCGAAATGGGGGCCTCAGTTATCATAAATCTTAGCTACCCAATATGGTATCTCGGATTACCACAACAGAAAGCATACAGATGCAGGGAAAAGATAAGAATAAATTCAAGAGTCACTAAAATAGATACAACTACAATATGCTAAAAACTGGTCCATTTTAAAGGGACAGTAGCAAAAGGTGAGATTAATAAGTAATTGTTACTGAATTCAACAACGACATACCAATATACTAACATTAATTAGGAAACACACACAGTAAGTCATAACCCTCTTAGAGTGTTTCACTATTAGGATTATGATCAGATTAATTCCACAAAAATTTACATTGCTCTAATATGAATACAAACCCGTTGGCTCATTAATTATTCATAGATTGTGTTTCTCTGTTTTCTCTTTTAAAAAGAGCAGATACTCCAGGGAAGCCAAGTACTATTCACAGTACTACATAAGAATATATAGGGTTCTGTCTACCTTCATTTCGAAGCCCATGTAACTATTAGTCTCTCTGTTTTAGCAGGCACAACTATGTGATGGAGATATTGTCATGTTTGAAGGGAACTGTAGTATGGTCCTTAACTATTTGGAAAGGAATGATATAGCAATGGATGGCTCAAATTGTACCCAAGGGAGCTAGGAAAGTGTCATTTCTCAGTACACTGACTGAAGAGGCACAAATTCTGAATCAGGAAGCCAAGGAATGCTATGGACTTTGCCTTTCTAGCCCTTAAATGGTATACATAATTACATCTACCCAGAACGCTTTGATGTCTTGGTTAGAAGCAGAGGATAGAGCCAAATGATCAGGGACGTAAGGCAGTAGATGATTACAACTCAAAAGTGCAACCCCTCTTCAAGTATTCAAATGTAGAATGCAATGGGCCTTAACCCTGAAATTACTATGTGGTGAAAGGAAACTCAGAGAAGGCAGGACTCTGAAATAAGCCAAGGATACAGAATATTAAGGCGGACACAGAGTAGTGACTCATTAACTGAAAGCAGAACAGGTGGGTATCTGAGATGACCAGTCAAGTATTTCAACTGTTCTCAGGGAATTGACAACAGCCAAACAGACAAACCTAAGATAACTAAGATAAAACCATTACTACAAGATAGATTTACTATTTCTTAGAGGGCAGTGTATGTTTGGGGTATAGCTTGGGAAGAGAATAAAAGCACTTGGTGCTGTGAAGAAGAGTCTTTCCATTGTATAGATGTTAACTTATCTCCAGAAAGAATACCAGACACTGAGATGAAACAAGCTCTGAGTCTTGTAACGGCTATCACATTCTGAGAAAGCTTTACATTTCTGTGACGTTACTGTAAAAGCACATAGTTCCTCTAATAGGTTTCATAATCTTACGTAAGTTATTTCTTACAAACTATGAAACTGTCTCACAATCTGTATTTTTCTTTAATCTCCAATATTTGCTATGTGTTTTTGATATATAACTTACCATGGTGACACAAATATTTTTTTACATCTTTATTGGAGTATAATTGCTTTACAATGGTGTGTTAGTTTCTGCTTTATAACAAAGTGAATCAGTCATACATATACATATGTCCCCATATCTCTCCCCTCTTGTGTCTCCCTCCCACCCTCCCTATCCCAGCCCTCTAGGTGGTCACAAAGCACCAAGCTGATCTCCCTGTGCTATGCGGCTGCTTCCTACTAGCTATCTATTTTACATTTGGTAGTGTATATATGTCCATGCCACTCTCTCACTTTGTCAGAGCTTACCCTTCCCTCTCCCCATATCCTAAAGTCCATTCTCTAGTAGGTCTGTGTCTTTATTCCCGTCTTACCCCTAGGTTCTTCATGACATTTTTTTTTCTTAAATTCCATATATATGTGTTAGCATACGGTATTTGTCTTTCTCTTTCTGACTTACTTCACTCTGTATGACAGACTCTGGGTCCATCCACCTCATTACAAATAGCTCAATTTCGTTTCTTTTTATGGCTGAGTAATATTCCATTGTATATATGTGCCGCATCTTCTTTATCCATTCATCCGATGATGGACACTTAGGTTGTTTCCATGTCCTGGCTATTGTAAATAGAGCTGCAATGAACATTTTGGTACATGACTCGTTTTGAATTATGGTTTTCTCAGGGTATATGCCCAGTAGTGGGATTGCTGGGTCATGTGGTAGTTCTATTTGTAGTTTTTTAAGGAACCTCCATACTGTTCTCTATAGTGGCTATTCACATTCCCACCAGCAGTGCAATAGTGTTCCCTTTTCTCCACACCCTCTCCAGCATTTATTGTTTCTAGATTTTTTGATGATGGCCATTCTGACCGGTGTGAGATGATATTTCATTGTAGTTTTGAGTTGCATTGCTCTAATGATTAATGCTGTTGAGCATTCTTTCATGTGTTTGTTGGCAGTCTGTATATCTTCTTTGGAGAAATGTCTATTTAGGTCTTCTGCCCATTTTTGGATTGGGTTGTTTGTTTTTTTTGTTATTGAGCTGCATGAGCTCAAGTTCCCTCTATGCCTACTTTCTGCAGGGTTTTTATCATAAATGGGTGTTGAATTTTGTCGAAAGATTTCACTGCATTTATTGAGAGAATCATACGGTTTTTCTCCTTCAGTTTGTTAACATGGTTTATCACATTGATTGATTTGCATATATTGAAGAATCCTTGCATTCCTGGAATAAACCCCACTTGATCATGGTGTATGATCCTTTTAATGTGCTGTTGGATTCTGTTTGCTAGTATTTTGTTGAGGATTTTTGCATCCATGTTCATCAGTGATATTGGCCTGTAGTTTTCTTTCTTTCTGACATCCTTGTCTGGTTTTGGTATCAAGGTGATGGTGGCCTCGTAGAATGAGTTTGGGAGTGTTCCTCCCTCTGCTATATTTTGGAAGAGTTTGAGAAGGATAGGTGTTAGCTCTTCTCTAAATGTTTAATAGAATTCGCCTGTGAAGCTATCTGGTCCTGGGCTTTTCTTTGTTGGAAGATTTTTAATCACAGTTTCAATTTCAGTGCTTGTGATTGGTCTGCTCATATTTTCTACTTCTTCCTGATTCAGTCTTGGCAGGTTGTGCATTTCTAAGAATTTGTTCATTTCTTCCAGGTTGTCCATTTTATTGCCATAGAGTTGCTTGTAGTAATCTCTCATGACCTTTTGTATTTCTGCAGTGTCAGTTGGTACTTCTCCTTTTTCATTTCTAATTCTATTGATTTGAGTCTTCTCCCTTTTTTTCTTGATAAGTCTGGCTAATGGTTTATAGTTTTGTTTATCTTCTCAAAGAACTAGCTTTTAGTTTTATTGATCTTTGCTATTGTTTCCTTCATTTCTTTTTCATTTATTTCTGATCTGATCTTTATGATTTCTTTCCTTCTGCTAACTTTGGGGTTGTTTTGTTCTTCTTTCTCTAATTGCTTTAGGTGCAAGGTTAGGTTGTTTATTTGAGATGTTTCCTGTTTCTTAAGGTAGGATTGTATTGCTTGAAACTTCCCTCTTAGAACTGCTTTTGCTGCATCCCATAGGTTTTGGGTTGTCGTGTCTCCATTGTCATTTGTTTCTAGGTATTTTTTGATTTCCTCTTTGATTTCTTCAGTGATCACTTCGGTATTAAGTAGTGTATTGTTTAGCCTCCATGTGTTTGTATTTTTTACAGATCTTTTCCTGTAATTGATAGCCTCAGAGCATTGTGGTTAGAAAAGATACTTGATACAATTTCAATTTTCTTAAATTTACCAAGGCTTGATTTGTGACCCAAGATATGATCTATCCTGGAGAATGTTCCATGAGCACTTGACAAAATGTGTATTGTTGTTTTTGGATGGAATGTCCTATAAATATCAATTAAGTCCATATTGTTTAATGTATCATTTAAAGCTTGTGTTTCCTTATTTATTTTCATTTTGGATGATGTGTCCATTGGTGAAAGTGGGGTGTTAAAGTCCCCTACTATGAATGTGTTACTGTCGATTTCCTCTTTTATGGCTGTTAGTATTTGCCTTACGTATTGAGGTGCTCCTATGTTGGGTACATAAATATTTACAATTGTTTTATCTTCTTCTTGGATCGATCCCTTGTTCATTGTGTAGTGTCCTTCTTTGTCTCTTCTAATAGTCTTCATTTTAAAGTCTATTTTTGTCTGATATGAGAATTGCTACTCCAGCTTTCTTTTGTTTTCCATTTGCATGGAATATCTTTTTCCATCCCCTCACTTTCAGTCTGTATGTGTCTCTAGGTCTGAAGTGGGTCTCTTGTAGACAGCATATAAATGGGTCTTGTTTTTGTATCCATTCAGACAATGTGTCTTTTGGTGGGAGCATTTAGACCATTTACATTTAAGGTAATTATTGATATGTATGTTCCTATTCCCATTTTCTTAATTGTTTTGGGTCTGTTATTGTAGGTCTTTTTCTTCTCTTGTGTTTCTTGCCCAGAGAAGTTCCTTTAGCATTTGTTGTAAAGCTGGTTTGGTGGTGCTGAACTCTCTCAGCTTTTGCTTGTCTGTAAAGGTTTTAATTTCTCCATCAAATGTGAATGGGATCCTTGCTGGGTAGAGTAATCTTGGTTGCAGGCTTTTCTCCTTCATCACTTTAAATATGTCCTGCCACTCCCTTCTGGCTTGCAGAGTTTCTGCTGAAAGATCAGCTGTTAACCTTATGGGGATTCCCTTGTGTGTTATTTGTTGTTTTTCCTTTGCTGCTTTTAATATGCTTTCT
Source organism: Orcinus orca (assembly GCF_937001465.1). Taxonomy (NCBI): domain Eukaryota; kingdom Metazoa; phylum Chordata; class Mammalia; order Artiodactyla; family Delphinidae; genus Orcinus; species Orcinus orca. The sequence goes on from NC_064571.1 coordinate 44,589,296, forward strand.
TTGTATTTAATTTTTGACAGTTTGATTAATATGTGTCTTGGTGTATTTCTCCTTGGATTTATCCTGTATGGTACTCTCTGTGCTTCCTGGACTTGATTAACTATTTCCTTTCCCATATTAGGGATGTTTTCAACTATAATCTCTTCAAATATTTTCTCAGTCCCTTTCTTTTTCTCTTCTTCTTCTGGAACCCCTATAATTCGAATGTTGGTGCATTTAATGTTGTCCCAGAGGTCTCTGAGACTGTCCTCAGTTCTTTTCATTCTTTTTTCTTTATTCTGCTCTGCAGTAGTCATTTCCACTATTTTATCTTCCAGGTCACTTATCCGTTCTTTTGCCTCAGTTATTCTGCTATTGATCCCATCTAGAGTCTTTTTAATTTCATTTATTGTGTTGTTCATCATTGCTTGTTTCATCTTTAGTTCTTCTAGGTCCTTGTTAAATGTTTCTTGCATTTTGTCTATTCTGTTTTCAAGATTTTGGATCATCTTTACTATCATTATTCTGAATTCTTTTTCAGGTAGACTGCCTATTTCCTCTTCATTTGTTAGGTCTGGTGGGCTTTTATCTTGCTCCTTCATCTGCTGTGTGTTTTTCTGTCTTCTCATTCTGCTTATCTTACTGTGTTTGGGGTCTCCTTTTTGCAGGCTGCATGGTCATAGTTCCCGTTGTTTTTGGTGTCTGTGCCCAGTAACTAAGGTTGGTTCAGTGGGTTGTGTAGGCTTCCTGGTGGAGGGGACTAGTGCCTGTGTTCTGGTGGATGAGGCTGGATCTTGTCTTTCTGGTGGGCAGGTCCACGTCTGGTGGTGTGTTTTGGGGTCTTGTGGACTTATGATTTTAGGCAGCCTCTCTGCTAATGGATGGGGTTGTGTTCCTGTTTTGCTAGTTGTTTGGCACAGGATGTCCAGCACTGTAGCTTGCTCGTCGTTCAGTGAAGCTGGGTGCTGGTGTTGAGATGGAGATCTCTGCGAGATTTTCGCCGTTTGATATTATGTGGAGCTGGGAGGTGTCTTATGGACCAGAGTCCTGAAGTTGGCTCTCCCACCTCAGAGGCCCAGCACTGACTCCTGGCTGCAGCACCAAGAGCCTTTCATCCACACAGCTCAGAATAAAAGGGAGAAAAAGTAGAAAGAAAGAAAAAGAAAGGAAGCAAGGAAAGAAAGAAAGGAGGGAGGGAGGAGGGAAGGAAGGAAAGAAAGGAAGAAAGAATATAAAATAAAGTTATTAAAATAAAAAATAAGAAAAAATAATTTTTTTAAAAAATGAAAACAAAACCAAAAACAGACGGATAGAACCCTAGGACAAATAGTGGAAGCAAAGCTATACAGACAACATCTCACACAGAAGCATACACATGCACACTCACAAAAAGAGGAAAAGGGGAGAAAATCATAAATCTTGCTCTCAAAGTCCACCTCCTCAATTTGGGATGATTCTTCGTCTATTCATGTATTCCACAGATGCAGGTACATCAAGTTGATTGTGGAGCTTTAATCTGCTGCTTCAGAGGCTGCTGGGAGGGATTTTCCTTTCTCTTCTTTGTTCTCACAGCTCTTGGGGCTCAGCTTTGGATTTGGCCCCGCCTCTGCGTGTAGGTCACCAGAGGGTGTCTGTCATTTGCTCAGACAGGATGGGGTTAAAGGAGCAGCTGCTTCGGAGACTGTGGCTCACTCATGCTGGGAGGAGGGAGGGGTACGGAGTGCAGGGCAAGCCTGTGGCCTCAGACGCCAGCGTGACGTTCACCAGCCTGAGGTGTGCCGTGCGTTCTCCCGGGGGAGTTGTCCCTGGATCACGGGACCCTGGCAGTGGCGGGCTGCACAGGCTCCCCAGAAGGGGGGTGTGGATAGTGACCTGTGCTCGCACACAGGCTTCTTGGTGGCGGCAGCAGCAGCCTTAGCGTCTCATGCCTGTCTCTGGGGTCCGCGCTGATAGCCCCGGCTTGCGCCCGTCTCTGGAGCTCCTTTAAGCAGTGCTCTTAATCCCCTCTCCTCGTGCACCAGGAAACGAAGAGGGAAGAAAGCAGGTCCAGACTTTTCCCTGGACTCCCTCCCAGCTAGCCGTGGCGCACTAACCCCCTGCAGGCTATGTTCACGCCACCAACCCCAGTCCTCTCCCTGCGCTCCGACCGAAGCCTGAGCCTCAGCTCCCAGCCCCGCCCGCCCCAGCAGGTGAGCAGACAAGCCTCTCAGGCTGGTGAGTGCCGGTCGGCACCAATCCTCTGTGCAGGAATCTCTCCACTTTGCTTTCTACACCCCTGTTGCTGTGCTCTCCACCGCAGCTCCGAAGCTTCCCCCTCCGCCACCCCTGCCCGTGAAGGGGCTTCCTAGTGTGTGGAAACCTTTCCTCCTTCACAGCTCCCTCCCACTGGTACAGGTCCTGTCCCTATTCTTTGGTCTCTGTTTATTCTTTTTTCTTTTGCCCTGCCCAGGTATTTTGCCCTGCCCAGGTATGTGGGGAGTTTCTTGCCTTTTGGGAGGTCTGAGGCCTTCTGCCAGCGTTCAGTAGGTGTTCTGTAGGAGTTGTTCCACGTGTAGATGTATTTCTGGTGTATCTGTGGGGAGGAAGGTGATCTCCGCGCCTTACTTTTCCACCTTCTTCCCCTCGTCTCGACACAAATATTTTAAATCAACAATTTTTTCTCTTAGCTTTTAAATAGTTTCCAAATATAAGAGTGCTAATAATCAGATTTGAACTACATTTTTTTCTCAAATTTCGGTGATAAAAGAGGCCCTAGAAAACTTCTGAAGGTACAGGAAGAGGACAATGAAGGATTTTTGGAAATACAGGTGAGCAAAAATCAATGCAAAACTTATCAAGATCCAATTCATTAGTGGGTCGCTTCTACAACTCAGAAATAACTTTTCTAATATCTAAAAATCTTTCCTCAAAAAACAGTCCTGCTATTTCTTTACAGAAGTTCTGCCATTAAGCACAATGGAGATGGTCTCCTCTGCAAGCTATTGGGTTGGCCAAAAAGTTCGTTTTGGTTTTTTCTGACCAGATGTTACAGTAAAACCCAAATGAAATTTCTGGGCCGCCCAATACGTTGATTTTCATTCTTGAGGGAAGAAAATGGCAGTGGCAGTGCCTAGATTAACTACACTTGGGAAAGTGGAAAGGGCTGGTCCTCAGAGAAAATCTGGGTATGCATCTGACTCCACTGTTCATTAGAGAACAATTTGGGCAAGTAACTTAGTTTCAGAATCTTAGTTTCTTCAAATATAAAATGCAAGTATGGGGTTCTTATCGAGGACTTCCTAACCCAACTGCCTATGATCTGGGGTGAAACCCAGACCTCTGAATTATGAAGGAGCCTCATATGACTCTTTGAGAACCACTGGAGGTGTGACCTTCTATGGTCCCTTCTAGTTTTACAATTCCTAATGTCTGAACTTTAAAATTTATCTGAGGGAAATGTTCAAATTGAAAACCTTAAGGACAGGCAAAAAGCTACAGAAGATGAACAGTGATGCATTTAGGAAATTATGACATCTAGAACCAACGACCTTTTGAAAACAGACAAAAACAGATATGTAGGAAAGGAAAGCAGCCACAACACAAGCAAGCAGGAGCCTATATGTGCTGGGGCAAGAGTGTTAAAATGCCCATGGGACCTACTTTAACATATACGGGATTCCAGGAACACCTCAGGGAGGTACATAAATGAGATAGCTGGCCCTAATAGCCTAAAGCTGAAGGGTATTTCCAAGCAATTTTGATACCCTAATGAACAAAGACTAGAGGGATAAAAGTACAGTATAAAGCCAATTCAAATCAGTGCTTAAAATAATCAGCCATGAATTTTTGCTTTTAAGAAATGTCTTCCCCTATCATATTCTACTTAGCTTTTTAACAAGCTTCACAAATTATAGTCTTGATCAAATGATACATCCAAGCATATTACTAAACTAAAATTACACAGGCTGTGCACTGTGAAAATAGCATGTCTTTTTTTTTTTTTTAAACTGTGCTTTTCTATGACTTCATAAGGTAGATTTCTGTGTAGCTAACTCTCTCTTAAGTTCGTTATCTACCTACCTCTTCCTATTTTGAGCTTGCATCAACCACTGAGAGGTAAAGGTACTGCTTGGCATGACAGGAGCACACATATCATATGCATGAAGAACTAAGCAAATATTACCTATTAAGATAGGGATTTTTTTCCCCTAGTTACAAATAATCTGAAGAAGGTTGTGTTTTCTTTATCACAGGTTTTTAAACATAATTAAGGAAAATTATGAAATGGAAACTTATTTTATCAAAACTAGTAACATTTTAGAAAATTTATTCAAAAACTTTCACAATTCATTCTGCAACACAGAAATTGGCTGATTCTTGCTTACCTGAATATTTTACAACATGATTACTGTGTTAATAAAACTGCAATAAAATTTACTAAAGAAAATCAAGGGAAGGTTGGTTTTACTTTCACATAAAAATATAAAGGCATTTGGCCAGCATTTTAAAAAGAATGTATTCATGAAGCAATAACTAAGCTATGATGAGGTTTTCAACATAGAATACACAATAAAGCACATTAAACTTACATTGCACATTTCTCTGACTATAGCTTTTTCTGTCTCACTAAGGTCATGTTCATACTCTTTACCCTGTTGACGATCTATAGTTTCCTGAACATCCAAGACCTGGATTTGTTGAAAAAGAAAAGCAAATTTCACATGGAAAAAAAACTTGTTAGTTATGAATAAAAATCAAGGCGCTCCACTTTGTAAAAACCTTTAGTTTTCTCCATGTCTGCATATCAGAGTGGATTAGCATATGGCAAAATCTTTTAAAAGAGTTGATTGTTCTGAAAGCTATCTGAATCCTACTTGATTTTCAAATGGCCATTAACAGCAATCTATTGCATCACTAATAGTCAATTGAATTCATTAACAATTAGATGCATTTAGTTACTTTGGTCATTAAGATAAACTTGATTGTCAACCATTTGGAGACAGTCAATAATTCTTGCTCCATTGTAAAGACTGGCATGTAATTAATTAATTATATTGCTCAACAGTCCAGATGATATGTAGACACGGCCTAAAGAAAAAAATGACTAAAAAAGGTAATAGTCACAGCTGAAACTGGTCAGAACCCAGAAATATGTAGCATAAGAACTTTTTGTTAACATTAACACTAGTGACCTCACAGTTCTTTCCTAGACATGTTTCTGGTGCCTAGGAAAGGACTAGGCCACAGCTCTTTGACAGAAGCAAAGAGAGGCAATGGCTCCCCAGTTGTGAAAATATTTGAGCAACACTAAATATTTTTCAGTTTTTCATCTGGGAATGAGATGCTTTTAAACAATTTTAGGTTCTACTTTTCTCTAAATTATCACTAAATGGATTGAGAATAAAATTCTGTTCAAAATGTCTTTAAAATTTTCATGTCAATACTTTCTGTAGTAAAAAAGAGGGCAAAACTTTCGCTTTGAGTGCTGTTTAGTTTTCTCTACATCAGCTTATAAATCAAATCATTGATGTAGCAAAAGAAAGCTTTTTCTAAAAGCTCCTGTAGAATCCACACTGAACTGTGTTATCATGGTCAGTGCTGATAGCCACACCTAAAGATGTCACCTGAGAATTTGCACCAATGAACAAGCAGGTGGACCAAAATAAATAACTCAGGCCCAAAGTGGGACCTTCATGTCGAGTTCATGGATACTGAGACTACAACAATATTTACCCGAGTTCAAATCTGTAATAAATAATCTCACAAACTACTTTCTCATTAACTCAAAACTTCTGGCCATTATTACTCTGTAGGTACTACTTCTTTAAAGAAGGATATGACAGTGGTAAATGAAAGCCTCATCCTGGTACTCAACTCATATTAGAGTCAGTTCACATTTTTTTTATACTTAGAGGAAATCACTGACGATGCTCAGTGAATATTCACAGAAAACTTAACTCCTGGAACAAGCTCATTTGCCTACAAATTCGATTTATAATGTACCTCAGAGAAGTGTACTTAAGTTCAGTTAATTTCTACTAAAGGAAGTGAAGCTCTAGTTAATAGTTAGGAATTTTAAAGGAAGAAAAACGTGGTGTTATCACAAGTGGGCTAACTCCTCACACTGGCTTACAACAACACTTTCCCCACAGCTATGACCATGGAGTTTATTAAAGCCTAGACATTTAAAAAAAACTTATCAGAAGATGAGAAAAGGAGCCATTGTCCTGACTATTCCTTTCAGAACAGAACAATCTTATGATATAAATCAGCTCTACAGTGGTAGCTTTTAAAAACAAAACATTGAGTGGCTACATTTCCTTTTTTTACACTGAGATGTTCTGAGGATGCATTTCCCAGAGGCTATGTTTGCACATATTTCTGTTTCAACTCGTGGAAGCGAACCTATTCTATATTCAAGAGCTTCCAGTTACCCAATCAAGATGCTTCAGTTGCTTGGCATTACCCATTGGCCAAGTGAGGACACTTAACGTGTTCTGATTAAAACATAGTATCTTCCTCTCGAGATAAAATTTTAGATGAAAATTAGAGAATGAATTCAGAGAAAATTGAATAGCTCTTCCTTGCCCTCCCCTTCCTTTTAGGCCATACTAACAGAGCTGCCTTGAGAAATTTGGGAATGGTGGCAATGTGGCCCACTGCACTGATCTGATTCCAATTGCACAAGGCAATAGGCTGAAACAGGTTTCAAACAGTTTGGAAAGCAGGGCAGCGTGTTGCCTTTGGAGTATGTGCAGATACTAATACTACAGGATTGAAGCTACTCCTTCATTTTCCCGTTTCGGAAATGCTTTTCAGATCGCTAGTGCCTGATTTACGCTAAAGTAACAGCTTCTTTAGCATGCTGTTCGTACTAAACAGTATCCACATGCTGTCGCAGAGAGCAAGCCAGTTGATAAACCAGCAGCCCAGACACAGGGCGGTGCCCAATCAGTATGTGCTTGAGAGAAGCAAACTCATTTCATCTAAGTTACAGCAAAATATAACAAGGCAGCTAAAGCGACTGCTAAAACAGTCATCCTCAAGTAAATATTCTGCAGTTCTCATCTACTTCTTTGCTTTCTGCATGCCAAGGAAAGCGTGGGCCCCTTCACAAGAGTGCATCATCAGGCTGTTGATAAGTCATTCTGAAACCAAAACAATTTTAGAAAAGTCGTTGAAACCCATGTGGCAAAAGCAGGACTGAAGCACTCTACTTACTTTATGGCTCAGAAAGGTTTGACCAAGGCTACATGTTAGGAATTATAGATAATTTGGAGGACAGTGTTTTATACTTTGGAACTGATGAAACTTCAAGGAACTGTCTCAGTTTTTAAGATTTTTATTGCCTGCCGTTTCTTCTCAGAGAGGTAAATATTTACACTGCTTATTATTAATTTTACTTATTGGAAAGCTCATTACTGGTAAAGAAAAATAAATGATAAATTTCAATCAGATCTTTTTTTAAGTCATTGCTGAAGCTGAAGTATAAGCAAAAAATAAAATATCTTCATGAATAAGACCATATATCTATTTTCTAATACTCTATAAAGAAGCATTAAAGCATTAACTAGAGTTTGAAGACTTAATTTCTATTTAATGGTGAACAGAGTAGGTTTTTGTTTATTTGAAAACTTTCAGTAAGTTGCACAACGTACTTCAGTTGCAAAAAGAAAGAAAAATATGGTATCTTTCCTTATTTTGGCCAACTATTAACTTCCTATATTTGAAGACATCCATGCTACAAACATTGCACAGAAAATACCTGTAACAGTATTTTACACATATGAATATACATGCACATCAGACTTCAACTTCGATGCAGATAGATATGAATCACATTACTCAAAACAAAATGATAAAACTAGAGATTCAATTCAACCATAAGTATTCAAACCCACTATTAGTTTAAAAAAATTAAAATCATACTTTAAAACTTAAGATAAAAAAAAAGTTACACCATAAGGGCTCAAAAAATAAAGTATCTATGGTTAAAACGAGACCGTGAGGATTACCAGACTATAGCGAACAAGCCACAACACAACTGAAGTACTGGATAAACGGCTGTACACAGTTGGTTACCTTAAGAGAGTGTACCACGGGTTCAGGCTGCTGAGAAGGTGTGGTATGTCCACTGAAGCTAGCTGGAGAGTTGGGTGAACTGTTACTCCCATCAGCCCCTGATGACAACCTAAAAGAACCCTTAGTAGAAAATCAACAACTTTGTTATTAAAACAAAGGTCGTTTATAACTGCAGAGATGTCATTCAATATTCAATTTCACTGCCAAACAAGAATTAGCCATTTTGTTAATTTTCTCTAGCCTGTCCAAAGATGCTATCAACCTGTTAACTGGAAGACACTCTCTGCTTGACCAGCAGAAAAGAAAAAAAAAAAGTAACCAAGAGCCATCTCTATGCATTTCCAGATGTCACTTCTGATTTACCAAAGAGAGCAGTGCCCCCTAAGGAATGCCCATTAAGAACATTTCAAGAATGACTTTTTGAAACTTAAAGATACTCAAGAGTAGGGAATTTGTGAGTTACTCCACAGCTGAGTTAAACATGCTCACTCAGCAAGACAAATGCCATATTCCATATGTCTCAGAAAATGCAGACACATACCATTTCTCAAAGGCATATTGCTGCATTTGAGAAATGGTGTCCCTTATAAACCCTTCTTTGAGGGAAAGACCTATGGTGGAACATTTCCCAAAGAGATTTAACCATATTCAACATCTTCTTCAAGAATTCTCTTATTTTATGAACTTTTAAAAACTGAAAAACAAAACATCACTAATTACATATTTGTAGTGTAGTGACTCTTCAACTGAACTGCTGAGAAGTCAGAACTCGCGCATTATTAATTTGACCTGTGAGAGTCACAGTCACCCATACAGGAACTGGGAAAAAGTAAAAAACATCACTTTTTCTAGGGGTTCCTTGGGAAAAAGACTAATGGATCAGGAAAGAAAAAGAACAGCAGTGATCTATCCTCCTAGCAAAAACAGTCTAATGGGAATTGCCCAAACCTGTTTTTAGGGCCTGAGAGATTTTAATTTCTGTCCATCAACAATCTACAGATTTTTTCATAATAGATTAATAACTGTTCCCTTTAACTTGATCCTATGAATCTAACCCCCCGAGAAGGAGCCAGGGAAGGTGCATCATGTGTGAAATCATGAAAGGAAGAAAAAACAGTGATCTGGGATGTTAATTTTCCAGCATCTACAGGAGAGCTTCTATGTTGTGCATTTTGGGGATGGGAGGGAGAAGCTGAGCACAGGTTACAGGTATGGGTTTTACACAAACACCACTATTTGTAGAGAAATTAACTCTTCCTGCTGAGTTTTACAAAGGTGATTATTTATATGCAACTTGGAAAATCTCTCTTCCCTTGTCACTGTCCTTTCTTCCTGTGTCCTTGAAGGCTATCCTTGCCACCTCACAAGCCAACTGAGGCCATGTTCTTTTCCTAATGCAATCAGGTCAGGTCCTGCCCCCGCCCTCACTAGCCAACAGGGAGAGGAAGCCATGGAATCTGACATTTAGGTGACCTCTCCAGCTTCTGTCTGCCGTTGCAACTAATGATGAAATTAACAGGAGGTGATGAACAGAACATACAATTATTATAGCCCCAACCCCCTCTGGGAAAAAAATTGTTTATAATATTTGTTTTGCTGTATTTGTAATTTGGATCAAATCAGACATAATAGCACCCAAAACAAATAATAGAAAGGAAACTGTTTGAAGTTTAAAGATGGTTAATAATAGGCACACACTCCCCCCACCAAATTTGGGCATCCTCTTCCTTTGTAGAGATCAAATATTTCCAAAGCGAAGGAGTTATAAAGGAAGCTCTTCTTCCCTGAAAAGCCCTGATCCTCTACTAATCTCTTTCCTGACTGGTATCACCCTTATGAACTCTTTGGAAAAGGCTTCTGAGGTTATACAGAGTTCACATGAACCCTCTCATTTAGACTCCACCACTGCAGTGCTGTTTCCTCTGACTGGTGATCTAACTTGGCAACAATCCTTCCCCCTCTGGGATACACTCCCTTCCAGTTCTCCCTTTCAAATCCTTTTCTGCCCAGCCCTTCTGTTTCAAAGGTTCCCTTCCCAGACCTGGCAAAATGGTAGGCATGCCAAATTCTAGCTTGCTATTCCTTGGGCACGGGACCTCTATCTTTCAGGGTATTTTGGTTTAAGAGAATTTCTGAGATCAATGATAAGTAGCTTCCCTAAACCAAATCCTCTGGGCAATTAAGCATTGTTTAAACTTAAGGAGAGTCCTGTCTGTTCAGAAAAACATACTTTTTTATTAAAGAAGTTTCATCATCATCATGAAGGCTACAATGGAAACTACCCAGTGGAGAAAAACTTATCATTCAGGGATTAAAGTTCTACTTAAAACTTGTTTTGCGAGCCATGGACTGGTAATCACTAGAAAGGTCAAGGTTTATATTGTATGTAGTTTTTGTGAAGCCGCAAAGGTTACTGAATGCTGGATAAGTTGTACACTAACAGGTGCTAAAGAGTTTTCTAGATTATAACAGAAACAAGCACCTCATTCTATCACATCTTATTTAGTTACTATGAAATAAAAGCTTAGATTTCTATGTGATTAGCAGAATCAGACCAATACCTGGAGTTTTCTCTGGGCTCCATCAATACATATTCTCCATCGAATAATACATTTTTCACTGAAGTATTTTTTAAAATATGCTACTGGGTGAAATACTAGCCCAACAAATAATTTTAAACAGTCCCTTGGAGTTTATTTCAATAAGATTTAGCCTGTTTATTTAAATTGTATCTTGGCTGGCTCAGGAGACAGGGAATTTAAAAAGAAAAAAATCTTACTAAAATGGGAAATGTGACTCCCAGCTTTGGGGTTGCTTATCTTCAGGCTACACATGATCACACAGTGCACGCACCACCTCTTGGGTCAGCAGTCAATTTGAAAGGGCAAGGAATAATTTTCTGGGCTGGTCGTGAGACATCTGATGGTGTCTAACAATTCATTTCCATGGCCACTGACCTTTAAACTCCTTTTCACAAAAGGTGCAGGTACTTTCCTCCTCCTCCAGTGTTTGGGGTTATTCAACTTTCACCCCCAGGTTCAGGGAAAAAAAAAAAAAAACACTGAAGGCGACCATTTAGGAGGTGAAATAGACTCTACTCCCGCCTTCCCTCCCTGATTTGGACACACAGTGACTTTCTTTCATGTGTACAGACTTATTCTTTCCCCCCCAGTATGACTTTTCCTCTAGCAACAGAAGCCATCTGGTTATGCACAAGCACATCAGCAGCTGACTCGTCTTCACTCACCGGGAGAGTGGGCAGGCATCGTCCTATTCCTCGGCACCCTTGCCACCACTGCAAGACCCGCCGGGCTCTGGGCCCCCAGCCTTTCTCCATATTTGAGCTGTTTCTAGTTGGAGGTTGCCTTCTAGTCTGGGTAGCCTTATATTTGGAACAATATAGTACAATCACTCAGAAAAATACTGTTTCCCAAGTCTCAAGAAAGCATATAGAATAAGAAGCTTAATGAAATGAACCACGATGACCACAATGGCAAGCTGTAACATGCATCTCTAACTAGGGGAAAAATTAAAATAAAAACTCACTGAAGTCCTGTGTATGAGAGCTAATGCTGATTTTTTTAAAAGTTTTGGGCAAAGGTATAACTAATTCTCAAGCTATCAAAAAGGGACAGATGATAATGCCAAAATTCCAGAAAAAAAGAAAAAGGAAGCTATTTATACAACTTAATTTTGTTGGTTTTATTTGTGAGAAACAGAATTAACATAAATCTTACAAGTATTTAAAACTGCAACTTAGAAATTATTTAAATGCAATTGGGAGCACTCTGACCTTATGTTAAGAAACACAAGTTGGGTAGATATATTCAACACTCAGAAAAACTGACACTGCATCAAATTCTCAGCAAAATTTCTGCACACTGGAGAGTATATAATGAACCAAGAGATCGCCATTGCATTAAAGTAACTATTGTGTATATGGGACATATACACAATTATCAACATTTCTAATTAATTGGTTAATTCCCAAATTTCTGTACTGGTTGGAACTAAGACATCACAACTGACATAAAAAGAAAATACAAAATTTTTTTCCCCCTGAATTTCAGGTTTTTGCCATGACCAAACTGTGTAATTTTATTAAAATGATCAGAAGCAAAATGAACTAATTTGAACATAATTTCCTTTCCCTGCCAACTTTCACTAAGACCTGTATCTAAGAATGCTATATCCTAAGGAATAAGAAACAATTTTTAAAATATAGAAAATTCGCAAATATAGTTCAAAAATTCCAGTGTCCAAATGTTCAAGTTAATTTTAGGAGATTGAAAATGAGAATATAATTTTTTAGTTCTCATTAATCTATTATCCTAGAAGTATGTGCTTTACTGTGAACAGTACTGGTCTAATTTTGACTTTTCTCTAACTTTTCGAGGCTGAACCATAAAGGAAATGTACCATGGTCTTAAGCGAAGTAAAAAAGGGGAGCAATCTTGACCAGCAGTTGGTACTCACAAAACTTTTTCCTGAATCTACAAAATCAATACCAGTTACCTATTAAATAAGTAAGTCACACACAATCCTCACATATAACAGAGAAAATTATAGATTTACGCTTGGACCATAATGATCATTTCATCAAAGCAACACTGATTTAAACTTTGCTCTTTTAGTAATCATTTCATATGTCAGTGTCTAATTTATTTCCAACATCAAAAGAGTTATATCCAGGGCTTCCCTGGTGGCGCAGTGTTTGAGAGTCCACCTGCGGATGCAGGGGACATGGGTTCGTGCCCCAGTCTGGGAAGATCCCACATGCCGCGGAGCGGCTAGGCCCGTGAGCCATGGCCGCTGAGCCTGCGCGTCCGGAGCCTGTGCTCCGCAACGGGAGAGGCCACAACAGTGAGAGGCCCGTGTACCGCAAAAAAAAAAATAAAAAAATAAATAGAGTTGTTATATGCAATAATTTATAATATGGTTGGTGGGTTAAAATTCACCTCCCATCCCAAAATGCATAGTTCTATTTCTGAGATGATCATTAACAACTAATGCAGACTTTTTACAAGTGAGTTCTATCTTCTAAATTTGGTTCTCTCCAAGTCTTACACATCTCTCAGATCTCATGTGTTTTTGGATTCAACCAAGTAAAACATAAGAACATCTTTCATTCTTCCTTAGTGTGTAGCAAGATTAAATCCCAACGCCTCTCCACTGTAACAAAGCTTATTATCATAACCATGAATCTAAGGTAACATCTATAACCACTTAGAGGCCTGCTGAAAAGAGCAGTCATTTATTTTCCCACTTTCAGAAAGTTGATACAACATGCAATAGCTACGCCTTTCAGTATCTTGTAACAGGTTCTTTTTAAACATATTAAATATAGATTGTATAGTATTATTAATCCCATAAGAGGGGGTGATATATGGGCCAGTTTTTTATGGAAGAATAAACTACTTGATGATATCATTTTAAAGGAATAGGTCCTCTTTTAGAATCAGGATTATTGGCTTTCTACTCATGTCAGCAATTTTCTTGTTTTAATTCAGGTCATGGAAAAATGTGTCTAGACCAGCCATCATTTTTGACCTTCGAGTAAAATATATCTGAATAATACTTATATACCGATGAAGGCTTAGCTCTCTGCTAGCTCTACAATTGTCAATCATGACATTTTTTGAAGACAGTTTCATAAAACATAAGCCTTCAATAACTCAGTGGTTGGAGTTATTTCTGGCAACTTCAGAGCGTAAAGTGGGGAAACCCAGATTCCAGCCATCAATTGGGAGAACAGTTCCCAACAACCTTAAGAAAGTCACTTCCTATTCTCTGAGGAATTCTATTTTGCTTTGTTTTCTGGAGTTTTCCAAAGATCCAGACTCATTTAAAAAAAAAAAAAAGCATGTGTGAATGACCCTACTACTCCCATAGAAATCTGTGTACTCATCAACTACTTTTATATACAGTTACTTAGAGTAAGCTGCAGATTATCTAGTACTCTGCAAATTATTTTACTTTGCTATATAGCAAAGTAATGCTCTGCATCAAGACTGTGTGGGAGGTGACTTACAGATCACTTACTGTGTGCTAAGTACTCATTATAGAAATCACAAATTCTCATACTCTAAGCAAACACCATAGATAAGGAAATAAAAGCACACCTCAACATAACATAGGCCATATATGACAAGCCCACAGCTAACATCATACCCAGGGGTTGAAAGCTAAAAGCACTTCCCCTAAGCCGAGAAACAAGACAAGGATGTCCTCTCTTGCCAGTTTTAGTCAACATGGTGTTGGAAGTCCTAGTCATAGCAATCAGACAAGAAATAAAAGGAATACAAGTTGGAAAGGAAGCAGTAAAAGTGTCACTGTTTGCAGATGACATGATACATACAGAGAAAATCCTAAACACGCCACCAAAAAACTACTAAAGCTCATCAGTAAATTCAGGAGAGTTGCAGGATACAAGATTAATATATAGAAATCTGTTGCTTTTCTATACACTGATAATGAACTATCAGAGAGAAAGCAAGAAAACAATCCCATTTAAAATTGCATCAAAAAGAATAAAATACCCAGGAATAAACTTAACCAAGGAGGTGAAAGACCTGTACTCTGTAAAGTATAAAACTCTGATGAAGGAAATTGAAGGTGATACAAATAAATGGAGAGATATCCTGTGTTCATGGACTGGAAAAAATAATACTGTTAAAATGTCCACGCTACCCAAAGCAATCTACAGTCAATGCAGTCCCTATCAAAATACCTGTGACATTTTTCACAGAACTAGAACAAATAACCCTAAAATTTATATGGAATCACAAATGACCCCGAATAGCCAAAGCAATCTTGACAAAAAAGAACAAAGCTGGAGGTATCATGCTCCTTGAATTCAGACTATACTACAAAGCCACGATAATCAAAACAGTATGGTACTGGCACAAAAACAGACACATAGATCAAGGGAACAGAACAGAGAGCCCAGAAGTAAACCCACGCACTTACGGTCAATCAAGCTAAGACAAAGGAGTTAACAATACACAATGGGAAAAAGACAGTCTCTTCACTAAGTGGTGCTGGGAAAACTGAACAGCTACATGTGAAATAATCAAATTAGAACATTCCTTCACACCATATACAAAAATAAACTCAAAATGGATTGAAAGCCTAAATGTAAGACCAAAAACCATGAAACTAGATGAAAACATAGGCAGAACACTCTTTGACATGAATTGTAGCAATATTTTTTTGGATCTGTCTCCTAAGGCAAAGGAAACAAAAGCAAACAAACAAACGTGACCTAATAAACTTAAAAAGCTTTTGCACAACAAAGGAAACCATTGACGAAAATGAAAAGACAACGTACTTAATGGGAAAAAATACTTGCAAATGATATGACCAATAAGGGGTTAATATTCAAAATATATAAAACAGCTCATAAAACTCAATATAAAAAAAAACCTGATTAAAAAATAGAACACCTGAATAGATATTTTTCCAAAGAAGACATACTGATGGCTAACAAGCACATGAAAAGATGCTCAACACCACTAATCATCAGAGAAATGCAAATCAAAACCACAAAGAGGTCAACCCCCTCACACCTGTTAGAATGGCTATCATCAAAAAGACCACAAATAACAACCGTTGGCAAGAATGTGGAGAAAAGGGAACCACTGTACACTGTTGGTGGGAATGTAAATTGATGCAGCCACTATGGACAATGGTATGGAGGTTCTTCAAAAAACTAAAAACCGAACTACCATATGATCCAGGAATTCCACTACTGAGTATATATCTGAAGAAAACAAAAACAAATTCAGACGGATACACACACCCCAGTGTTCACAGCAGCATTATTTACAATAGCCAAGATACAGAAGCAACCTAAGTGTCAATTGATAGATGAATGGATAAAGAAGATGTGGTGTCTATACACACACACACAATGTAATACCACTCAGCCATAAAAAAGAATTAAATTTTTACATTTGCAACAACATGGATGGGCTGGAGGGTATTATGCTTAGTGAAATAAGTCAGAAAGAGAAAGAAAAATACTGTATGTTACCATTTATATGAGAAATCTAAAAAATAAAGGAATGAATATAACAAAACAAACAGATTCATGCACCTAGAGAACCAACTAGCGGTTACCAGTGAGAAGAGGGAAGTGGGAAGGGGCAAGACAGGGGTAGGGAGTTAAGAGGTACAAAGTGCTAGGTATAAAATAAATAAGCTAAAAGAATATATTGTACAGCACAGGGAATACAGTCAATAATTTATAATAACTTTAAGTGGAGTATAATATATAAAAGTTTTGAATCACTATGTTCTACACCTGAAACTAATATTGTAAATCAACTAAACTTCAATTTGAAAAAACCCCAAAAATTAAAAAATTTTAGTATTAGAATTATTATATAATGTAAAAATGAAATGAAATAAAATAAATCATGAATTCTAATACTATAAGCAAACACCCTAGATGAGGAAACAAAAGCATCCCTTCAAATCACTGACGAAGATAAAACATATTGGTACTATTATTCCTCTTTAATGACATGATATCTGGAATATCTTTTTCCATGAAAATTGAGATTTGGAATACTTTCTAGTATTGTCCTTAAAATAACTGACCTCTCCTTCAAAATTAAGGAAAAAATATGAAGCCATTCAAATTTTTAAAAGATCATCTAAACGAAAAGAGAATACTTATATTACTTATGGTCTCACTGAGGAAAATTCACAATGTGAGTTTTAAGAGAACTAGCAAGATGAAGCTATTGTGATTATTTTCTTGCTACTTTATGGTTATATTTTATTTATTACTCTTAGTAAAATTATTTTAATTGACACTCTGGAAGCTTCCATTCTTTTGCCTTATAGAAATACATTTAAAAAACACCTTTAACAAGAATAAAAGAATACTATGTTTTTATATTTTATTATATAAAATACGGGCTTCCCACTTAGATATAAATCAGATGTAATGCATTTGTAACAAACATTAGAGCTCAGCCCCTCATCTATTATAGGAAGTCAACTATGAAAGCCTGAAGATTGATCGACTAAAGTGGCTTCCTGTTAGTTAAAGATGTTTAATATTTTATAAGTCCAGAAGCTAGGTCAAACTATCAAACAGTGCATCATACCTCATGAGAATGCATACCTAGTTTAGGAGGGAGGATGAATCCTCTCTTTCCCTATTATATAGCAAGAGCAGGTGCTTTGCTTAATCTCATCAGGAAAAAAATATCTTGTTCAGTTTGATCAGTCTTCATTCTGAAATGTTGCAATACTGCACCAGCACACAAATAAATGCTCAGATCAGAAGAGATTTTAAAGGTCACCTTGACAAATCTTTTCCAAAAGATTCCTGTCAGTGGGCTTAGAAATGCTAAGAGACCCTCTGCTTTGCTCTAATAGATAATAGTTGACTATATTCAGGGAAAAGTACTTTTTTATTTAAATTAACTAAAGAATCTATTCAATACTAATTTAAAATATTAGATGATTTACAGATACTCGTTTATTCACTTAACAAAGTATTTACTAAGCACGTACCAGAGATAATATTCCGTATGATGCCAAGTAGGTCTCTATTCCAATAAATTTTTGTTGAAAGAAAAGCACAGTGAGTTCAGATCATTGACTATAGGGTCACAATCAGGCCTAGGTTCAGATTCTTTCTTTTTTTTTTTGATGTGGACCATTTTTAAAGTCTTTATTGAATTTGTTACAGTATTGCTTCTGTTTTATGTTTTGGCTTTTTGGTCGCAAGGCATGTGGGATCTTAGCTCCCTGATGAGGGATGGAGCCAGCACTCCACTTCATAGGAAGGCAAAGTCTTAACCACTGGACTGCCAGGGAAGTCCCTAGGTTCAGATTCTTGATCTGACACTTAGCCCCTGCATGACCTCTCTGTGTCTCAGTGTCCTCGTCTATAAGATGTGTATAAATAATGGTACAATTGTACCTCAGTCTATGGGTTTGGTTACTTACAGGAAAAGAGCTTTTCCAGCAGTACCTGGCCCACATTAAGTACTCAGTATTTGCTGTCATTACCACGAATGTTTTTGCTTTGCCTGTCAACACATTTATAACTTGTTTGCCAATCTACTTTCACGTGTTTATTATTTAGAGCAGTTCTCAACCTGAAGTGATTTGGCCCCCAGCAGGAGTATTTGACAAAAATGCCTTGCAGACATTTTTAGTGGTCAAAACTGGGCAGTTTCTATGGGAATCTCGTTGGTAGAGGACAAGGATGGTTCTGAATGTCTGACAACGTACAGGATAGCCCCCTACAATTTTCCAGCCCCAAACGTCAATAGTGCTCAAGTTGAGAAAGCCTGAGTTGGAGAAAGAAGTGTGCTGGGAAACTGCAAAACAAAATTTCTGGTGACAGCTCCATAGCAGATTTTGCATATGAAAGCAAGTCGCCCACAAGATTTGGAGCTTGTGATGATTTTAAAGGAAACTCTCTGGGCTTCAGCCCTCAAGTGGTCTAAGTATAAAGACATCTTTATTTCCACCCCCAAAAAGGAAATTACTCTTTCTAACAAAAGGAATAGAATTAAAAATACCTGCTATATCCTACTGCAGCAGCAGATAGCAGAAACAGAATACTGAATGGGCAGGCTCAGGGCAGCACGCCAAAGAACAAAGAGCTCTTAGAGTGGAGAGAGAGAGCGTGCTGCAGCGCCATGAAAATGGAGACAGCAATCCCACAGAGAATAGAACTGGCAGAAGATGCTGTGTGGACATGATGGAAGAAAATGAAATTTCCTTAGCAATACAGCAGGTAAAGATCCTGCACTTAACTTTAAGTAGTCACACTAGGAAAGAATTAAATTGCTATCAAATAGAAATGAGGGCCCTGACACAGGAAACATCCCAGCGCAGGTGAGAGCATCCTGGGATACGCAGAGGGGAATCGGAGTGAGAGAACACCGGACCAGGACAGGGACCATTCTCTCCTTCACGTAGCTAAGGGCTGTGGTCTATTTACATACGTCTCCTCCGTAGGAAGAAAACTCCTTGAGGGTGTGTCTTAGTAATAACAGCTCTCAATTACTAAGCCCCTACTACATGTTAGGTCTCTCCTAAGTGCTGTCAGTTAAAAGATTATCAAGACTATAGCTCATATGAGCTCCTACTGTTTATCTATTAAGACATGAACTGTTGGCCTGGCGCTTGTTCTCAATAATTTATACTCTGTAGTGATTTTTTTCTTTTTGGTTGGGGACCCTGAAGGTCTTCTTCTGTTCCATGTACTCACTACTTAGCTCCTGGGCTGCAAGGAGATCCTGTAGATCCTGGGGAGGATCCAGAATGGTCCAGGGGCTTGGGGAGGTCAGAATAGAAGTGTGTTCATATTAATAACTGATGCAGGAGAACTGGTACACACCAGCTAAACATCACCTCTGGGCCCTTTTGACTTCTTCCACTCCAGACCCAGAACTGTGGCCACAAGACTTACTTAAAGCCTGCAGCTATAATAACCCAAAGATTTTGAGATTTGAGATTTGATAAAGTTGCTTAAAGAATTTGTTGAGAATTGCTAACAACTCACTTTGGAATACTATGTGAGTCACGGTATTGATATAAACGAAAGACAGTAGGGTTCCAGCTAAATACAGTTACCAAGAGAATAGTCTATTTCCTGTTCTTTCTTCTCTTTGGGTTTGGGGTTCCAGTGATACTTTTCTGGATCCCATGCTTTTCTTGTCCCACACTGGTGTGACCCAGGATGTCATTCTCTTGATTCTGGTTCCTTATTCATTCATATTCTTTCTCTTAATCTGGAATAGGTATTGAAAAAGCCTGCTTCCATCCTGGCTCTGATGAGCAAATCATGATCATGTGGATTCTACTTTCATGGTTTGACAGAGGGTGTAATTACCCTGACCACTCACTGTAAGGTGAGCTGATAAGACTCTTGTTCATAGCCCCATCCTGTTTTACAGTAATATTTCATGTATCTTGGAGCTCCCTGAGGTCACCACACTTGACTTTTATTATCTCTGTAATCACAATGACTAGCACCCTATCTACATGTAGTAGTTCCTCAATAAACTTAATATATTAATGGATAATCAAAATCCATGTGTGAGACTGTGGCTTTTCCTCTGTCGTCTCAGAAATAGTTGTGTAAATGCTTTACTTGTGTGCCTGTGTACTTGGTAATTAGTAGGTACTCAGCTATTTGTTAAGTAACTAAAGCACACTTCTAGAGTGCTAAAATGGCCTGAAGTAAGTGAAACTGACGTTACTATGATGGTCCATATAGACTTTTTTGGCAAGTCTACAGAATTTAAACAGACTAAATTCCCACTATTTTTCCTTCTCATTAGCCAGTTATTATTTGAGCAAAATAAATTTATTCTGAAAATCTGGAATCACTTCCATCTATTTCTAAAGCTGCAGTGAAGTTCAAATACGTTAAAAAAAAAAAAAAAACAGAAAAACCAAAGAAACAGTAACTGAAAAGATCACTAGGAATGGTTAGCAGACCAAAAGTAGAAATAAGGCCTTATTACTGAGGCATCCAGAGTATATGCTGATTTCCAACAAAATCATTATGTAATTTCCATACAAAATGATTATATAATCATTATGTAATTACAAAATCATTATGTAATGTGAATATTAAAAGTTATCACCAAGAGAAATATTATTCTCAACTTAATTACGTGTAGACCAATCAATCTATAAGTATCCAGGCGTTCCCAGCTAAGGAAGCCAGAAGGTAGTATTTATTCATTCACTCCTCATTTATTATGCCAAATAATGGCTAAGATTGAGGTCTGTGGAGTCGCAGTTGAGGCTGTGAGGAACTTCAATTCAGAGAACCTGAAATATTAAACAGTTGTCACAGTCAGGGAAACAGAAGTTGTTCAGAACGATGTGAGCCTAGGACACGAGGGACAGAGTACCAAGAACTGAGGCTGACATGAAAGGCAGGAGGTCAGATGATGGAGAACCTTCTATACCATATGAAGGATTTGAAATTTATTCTATGCTGAGGGATGAGCTACGTGACAAGACCTGATTTGGTTTGATAGATTGCTCTAGGAGTAATGTGGAGAATGATCTGGGTGGGACAAGACTAGGTAGGATAAAGTCTAATTAGGAGATTAACAAAGAAGTTCAAGTAAAAAATGATTACCCATCACCTACACTGGACAATAGCAGAAGGAATAAAAAGGATATTGATGGATTACAGGGCAGGACCTTTTGAGCCTTAATGTTTATTTCAGTGGAGGCAGGGAGGCTGAAAGAGGACACTGGGATGGGTAGCAGCTAAATGGTCATGCCATTAACCAGGATAGGAAATGCCAGGGGAAGTAATATATCTCATTCATCAGATTTTAGAATGAAGATCAAAGAGGGAATTAACAATATTAAACACAAAAGCATCTTTCTCACAAATACCCCCAACAAATGGTTTTCTTCTGACACGTAAAATAGGAGTTTGCAAAATAATTAAATTGTAAATGACTTTAACTTCATGCCATAATGAAAATATGTTCTTGGAAAAGAAAGTAATTCTGAAATATCTATCACTCCAGGTGAAACTTGAAGATATTTAAATACAGTTTCCAAAAAAAAATAAATGAAAGTAATTACGGAGGTAAGCAGGATGCCTTTTTACAAGAATGAGAGAGGGCAAACCCCAGGAAGAAAAGAATTAATATCTTGAAAGGGCCAAAACAGCCAAAACCCTGTATCTCTGTAGCCAGAGCAATAACAGACAAAGAATAACCATGAAGGCCTGGTAAAAAAAAAAACAGCTGTTAAACAATAGGTAGGAAATGTGGACAATTAGATTTACGCACATTCTGCTTGTAAGTAAAGAGTTTACGTGCTTAATTCTTGTCTTTTATTAACCATACACCTCCCTGTGAGAAAGACTGAAATTTCTAGGAAAAAAGAAAGATCGTACATCTAAATGAGTTTCCAATCAGGTTGACATTAAATAGTAAAAGTTTTTGGCATTCTTGCTGAGACAAACATATCTGAATACTTTTAGGTCTTGAGCTTATAAAAAAAAGTGGGGCAGGAGAGGGGCATGAGAAGGAGTGAGAGTCAGGGCATAGAAACGAAATGCCAGTGTAGATGCAAAAGCAAAAAAGTAATTCTAGCTCTTTTCGCTTTCAGACACGGGCACGCTGCAGAAGGATGTTATTATCAAGTCAGATGCACCTGACACCCTATTACTGGAGAAGCATGCAGATTATACAGCATCCTATGGCTCAAAGAAAGATGATTACATTCTTACTCTCTCTGATAGTATTAATGTTATCGACGTAAATAAAGTTGTGGAATATGTTCAGAGTCTACAGAAAGAAGATGGTTCTTTCGCTGGAGATATTTGGGGTCCCACTAAGCAGCTGGTCTAACTGGAGTTAATGGTCTGCTGGAAGTTCCAGCACGCACTGTGCTAGTTATATCAGCATACAGGAGCACTAGAACCGAAGGGGCCAGTCTAAAAGATAACGGCTGAATACAGTGCAGGCCGGAGAGACCAGCGGCTTTGTGGGGTGTGAAAATCCACTTTTATATAATAGGGAGAAATCGATACAAGATTCTCTTTTTGTGCGGTGGCAGTTTGGCTCTATTGGGGAAGCTGGATGCTATTAACGTGGAAAAGGCAATCGAATTTGTTTTATCACGTAGGAACTTGGATGGTGGGTTTGGTTGCAGGCCAGGTTCTGAATCCCATGCTGGGTAGATCTATTGGTACACAGGATTCCTGGCTATTACTAGTCAGCTGCATCGGGTAAATTCTGATTTACTTGGCTGGTGGCTTTGTGAACGCCAGCCTGCGTCAGGTGGACTCAATGGAAGGCCACAGAAGGTACCAGATGTATGCTATTCTTGGTGGGTGTTGGCTTCCTTAAAGATAATTGGAAGGCTTCACTGGATTGACAGAGAGAAACTGCGCAGTTTCACCTTCGCATGTCAAGATGAAGAAACGGGAGGATTTGCGGACAGGCCAGGAGATATGGTAGATCCTTTTCATACTGTATTTGGAATTGCTGGATTGTCACTTTTGGGAGAAGAACAGATTAAACCTGTTAGTTTTACTGTTTTAACATTTCAGTATTTGAAGTGCTTAACAAACTTAATGACTGCCATTTTAATATTTTGTATATGAATTGTGTTGATTTTAATAAATTATATAATTATACATTAAAAAAGTAATTCTAATTAACACTGCATTTGGCTTACAGAGCAGAGCTGAGTAATGATTGTGTTAAATACCTCAGCACTTCAGAGCCCAGTGGAAGACATGTAGCTAGAGCCCCAGGGACTAAACAGATATTTAGGACAAATCCTTGCTGAGGTTACTGAGAAATATTACACTGTGAGGTGGTGTTCACTGGCCTGGCTTTGGGAAAAGGAAGGGTCTACGGTATCTTCAAGGGTCTTCCAGTCCCTGAAGCTCCCACACAAAGCGGGGAGGTCAAGATATGAGAGAGGTCAACAGAGAGGCAGGAAGAGTCAGCTTCATCCAAAGGCAGCTACCACCCTAGGACATGCGTTCATAACACAAATAACAACGGCTGCCTGTCAGACTGCAGTTCACCCGTGCCATTTTGCGGAAAGCTCTACCTCAGAGCAGTTCACAGTGATCTGACTGTTAAAGATTTACAAAAGCAAGAGTGGTCCAAATGAACCTAGGCCCCATAATCTCTGCACACATGGTAGCAATAAAATCACCAGCAGGGAGAAATGAGATCTCCCATTAGTGACACCACCATTAAAGCACAAAAGGAAACATCATGGGGACATGAGCTCATTTTCACAAACGGCTCTTACTAGGGGAGGAAGAAAATAAGTGATTTAAAAATATGTTTATTTGTGCACTACTTCCTAACATAAATAATTTAGGATGCATTGCATGCCTCTCTCATTCCCTACCTTTAAATCTTGCAAGTGTCCCAGGGCACAGTCCACAAACCCCTTTTTTTTTCTCAACACTCATTCACAAAAATTTCTAATTCAGTCCCATAGCCATGTATTCTTTCAAATTTTTATATCCAGCCCTGCCCTTTCCCCTGAGTCCCATGTGTATACATCTAACTCTGCATCTGACATCTCCTCGTCGATGTCCAACATCTCAACTTTACCACGCCCCCAAAGAACTTGATTCCCCTGCACCCCTTAACCTGTTCCCCCCAATCTTCCCCATCTCAGTAAAAAGCACCACCAATCATACGGTTGCTTAGATCAAAATCCAAGGATCATCCTTGAGTCCTCCCTGGGCTGCCATGCACTGCACAGTCTCTGTAAACAGTTCTTCCTGGGGTTGTCGGTACCCAACCGGTGAAGCCATATGCGGTCTCTTTCCCTTATATTCCACATCTAATCTGTCATAAAGCACTCCCAGCTCTACTCCAATATATAGCGCTGTGAATCCATATCTCCTCACCATTTCCACCCCTAGTTCAAGCTACCATCAGCCCTCTCAGTCTACCAAAGTAGCTCCCTATTGGGTGTCCTTATGTCCCCTCTCCCTGCCTCTACTATTTTTTTTTTTTTTTGCGGTATGCGGGCCTCTCACTGTTGTGGCCTCTCCCGTTGCAGAGCACAGCCTCCGGACGCGCAGGCTCAGCGGCCATGGCTCACGGTCCCAGCCGCTCCGCAGCATGTGGGATCTTCCCGGACCAGGGCACGAACCCGCGTCCCCTGCATCGGCAGGCGGACTCGCAACCACTGCGCCACCAGGGAAGCCCCCTGCCTCTACTATCTTTAGTCTGGTTTCAACCCAATATTCGCAGAGACCTTTGGGAAATGTAAATAGATACTATCATACCCTCACCCAATTCCTCCAATGGCTTTCCGTCAACTCAGACCCCAAGTCCACACGCTCGACCTTGGTCAACAAAGCCCACAGAGTCTGTGTCCTGCCCCTCTCTGACTTCACATCCTGTTACTCTGTCTCACTCATTCTGTTCCAGCCACTCTAGCCTTCTAGCTCCTGTTTCCTCAAACACACCTATCTCATTCCTACCTAAGGCTTTTGTCTTTGCTGTTCTCACTTCTTGCAATGCTCTATCCTAGCCATAATCTTTTCCTTCCTTCGGGTCTCTTTAGATTTCACATCCACAGAGAGGCTTTTTCTAACTCCATGTAAAATACCCCCTCACTCCAGTCACTGTACAATTCTGTACTCTGCTTTTGTTTTGTTAACAGTGATTATCACTTCCCAATAATACGTATTTATGGTTTTAAAAGAATAATCCACCTACTAAGATGTAAGCTGCATGAATTTCTTATTCAGGGCTGTATCCCCATTGTCTAAAACAGTATCTCTATATAAGGGATGCTCAAAAAATACTTGAGGGGTAAAATATTGAATGAATGGTCAATACAACTCATCAGCCTTACATGACCTATAGAAATCCCATTCCCTATTTGTTAGGGGTTGTTTTGGTTCTATTAAGAAAAGCAGAGAAAGCCCACTAGTCACTCATCATTGAATGACTATCCCTGTACTAATGGAACAATAAATGTCAACATCTCTCATTCCAAAAAGCGAGGTTACTGCTTTTGTCTAGCCTCTATGAGATTCTGGGAATAAAAGACAGAATAATTGAGGGACTTCCCTGGTGGTCCAGTGGTAAAGAATCCACCTTACAATTCAGGGGACGTGGGTTCCATCCCTGGTCAGGAAACTAAGATCCCACATGCTGCGGGGCAACTAAGCCCACACGCCACAACTACTGAGCTCGCACACCTCAACTAGAGAGCCTGCATGCCACAAACTACAGAGCCCCATGTGCTCTGGAGCCTGCACGCCACAACTAGAGAGAGAAAACCCGCAAGCCACAACTAGAGAGGAGCCCGTGTGCCACAACTAAGACCCGACGCAGCCAAAAAAAAAAAAAGACTGAAATATAAAAGTTTCACCTCATCCCTCCATACAAATTTTGACCACAGCTAACGCCACAAACAAAGTCTGCCTAGTTAAAAAATTTTCTCTCTCCTGAAGTCTCTGGTTGAAGAACTTAAGAGGAATAAAAGGGCCAAAGTTTAAAATGCACAGCTAAATTTTTCTGAAAAGTGACATTATGAAGCTTTAAGAAAGGCAAATCTTAAAAAAATATTATTAAGTTAGAATTTTTACAGTAGTATCATCCTGGAAAACAATCAGGTCTACCAGTAGTAATAAGTTTTCCAAGGCTGGCTAGAGCTGTTTTTAGAAAAAAGAAGGAAATAATATTTTGCTAACCCACAAGACTGATGACCCAGGGACTAATGAGCTCCATAATCAACTCACTGCCTGACCCCTCAGCAAGTCACTTGTCCTCAGTGCTAAACGGGAGAGGCCTATCAATTAGCTTCCTGTGGTGGCTGTGAAGGGGGACTAAGAAACCTGATTGCAAAGCACTCTGAAAACACTGAACACTATAGAGACAGGCTTGCTAATAGCCAGGTTGCCACCAGTCACCATCTAAGCATTGCGAATGCCCTTGGCTTCTCCCTCTTGGCTCTTCTGATATCAATCGATTGCTCCTGGTGACAAAGACAAAAAGACAAGTGAGGATTCTTCTCACCTGCCTAGTCCTCTCACTCACTTCTCACTTCCTGATCCACAGGAAACATGCTGGAGACTTGAACTAGCCTCAGTGTTCCTGTTGTTTCCAAAGCAACTTGCAGAGCCCCTATGAAGGAAGAGACGCTGTACAAACGGCCAACTGAAGGCCTTTCTTTTCTTTCCTTTCCTTTCCTTTCCAGGTACACACAGACCACAATTAAAACCACATATTTAACAAAGATGATGAGAGAGGAGAAGATTAATATGAAGGACTTGAAAACAGAATTCACTTAATTCTTATCAGTGATCTCCCTATTTCTTATTCTTTCATGAAATGCCCTCACTTAAGGGAAAAGGGAGATTAATTGATTTCTGACCTCCTCCCAAGCCAGACATGGTTTTCCTCATTCATTGATAAAACACTGATTTAGAATTTTGCTTGTCTCTGAGGGACTATATAGAAATTCACGTTCTTCCCAAGCCACCAGCTGTACGGTATCTATTTTAAAGACAAGCCTGCCCCATGTTGTCTTCCCAGCAGTTTCTTGAAGGTATGCAAGAATAGCCAGGACGCAAAAGCAATATAATCACTCGCTCACTAAAGTACAGATTCAGTCACCATACACATGCGTTTCAGAAAAGTACAAATTTCCTATCTGTTAGCACCACAATTGTCCTTCCTGTATGGGAGGACTTGCCTTTTCAAGTCAAATGCAAGCCTGTGGATCCCCAGCAAAATCATTCCAAAGCTAAGTGGTTTGCTAGGAAAGAATACCTTTATCTCTTGCTCAACTACTCCTCTGGTTCAACTGCAGCACTTTTCAAATACCAGATACTGATTACTCAGGGCAGGTTTGGGGATGATAAAACAAAGGAACTTAAACCAATGAAAAAATAAATAATACTTTTTGAGAAGAGTATTTGCATACAATAAATTCTCTATGTACAAATGCAAATTTATGTAACAATATGAGACCAATTTTTTTTAAATAATATTAACAGATAACCCAAGCAATTGACACATAAATATTTTTAGTGTAGGACAAGGGTCAGCAAACTACTGCCAGAGTTAAATCCAGCCTCTTTCTCCTGTGTTATAAACAAAGTTTTATCAGAACACAGCCAAGCCCATTCATTTAGACTCTGCATTTGTTTTCAGCTGTTTTGGTGCCACAGTGACAGACGTGTAGTTGCAACACACCATATGGCTCACAAACTTGAAAATGTTTACTATCTGCCCCTTTACTAAAAAAGCACCAAACCCTGGTTTAGAAGATAACAAGGTCACTGCAGATTGGAGTAGTCTGGGAAGCTTCTAGAGAAGGAGGCAAGCAGCTTAAAGAGAAACTACAATTGAACCAGAAGATAAGTGATAAGTGGACAAATATTTTTTCCTGAGTAATTATTTATCTATAGGCTAGAAATGTCTTTAAGACTGAGAAAAGGATGAGATCTTCCTATGCTGAGAAAATCATTATTAGAGTGATGAAACTCAGTGAACAGCAAAACAGATGGACTAGAAAATAAACTGGGTTTCTTGGCTAATTCCCATTCACACCCCAATGATACCACACCAGAGGTTTGTCGTGGATGGAGGTGGTGGTGATGGTGCTGGTCGTGGTGTTTTCAAAGCTAACTTGCTTCAAGAGAAACATACTTGCCACGTGACAAGTTTCAGCAAAATGGGAAGAATGCTAGACCAGTGGTAACAGAAAATCTGGACACAAACCTTGCCTCTGCCCATTAGTGCACACACTCTCACCTGCAATAGAGATAATCATAGGGACCAAGGTCAGAATGGGAATCAGTATCTCAAGATGGACTCAGTGTTGGTCCAATACCCAGGCCCTCAGCTGATACTCAGGCTGTGGTTAGTGGTTGTGACCTAAACAAGCCTCCAGGGCAGAATGGGTGATTCAACCATCACATCCTGTGCCCTGAGGCAGACCCAGCTGCAAGGGTCACAGATTTTTCTAAATCATCCATCCTGCTGTGGTCCAAGCTGTTTCTCACAGAAAGAAAGGTCCATTTTAGGTTACAACCTCATCATTTAAAAGAAGAAAGAACATATACAAATAAAAGAATTAGACACTGTCCTTTTCATGACCTATAATGGGGTCTCTCCTGGAGCCCTAAAGACTTAAGATTCTGAACAAACGCTTAAAACCAGTAGGATTGATGCCTTCAAACAGAATTACCATAAAGATACATCTAAAATAAAAAGCACAGTTTAATAAGGCAATAAGGTATTAAAAATCCATGTGATAACAAAATCGAACATTTTCTACTGGTTTAAAGACTAGTCAAGGTCTACTGGCTCACAAATTACTCTGGCATCATTTATAGCCCTGAAGCCCTGAGAAACCACCTAGAATCCAGAGATGTCTTATCACATTCTGGTAACTGACTCTGAAGAACCTTGTCAACATCAAGATCCTGGGCAGGGCGCTTATTTTAAGTGAAAAACGTTGGAAGGGCAGCTGCCCTTACCTGCTCTCATGCCCACTTTGATCTTGTTCTCAAGTGTCAAAGACTCAGTATAACTGGTTTCCCTAACCAAGAGAATTCTCTTTAATAAAACGAATGCTGTGAGGCCACGTAAGCCACCTTCTTTAAAAATTACCATTTAGTAGAGGGTCCAGTCTTAAATGGACCTCTCCAAAGTCCTTTTCAATTGGCAATGAATGTGAGGGGCCATCACTAACTACCTTACCATTTGCGGAAGTCATCAACAAATGCTTGTGAGTTTCGCTGGTTAAGGAATTGTGCATTAAAATAGGAGTGAGATGAGAACAGGGGTTGACAAGTGAATGGAATTTGTCCCAAACAATATAACAAATTTCCAAATGCAGTTGCTAAAGTCCCCTCTGTCTAACTCTGTCGGAAAGAAAGCATTCAAGTTCTAACTAGCTTCTGTTAACTTCCGGCACTCAGTACATGCCTGGCATCCAAAAGGATGAAGACCCATCATTCCCACACAATTTATTTGTGATCACATTTACTGGAGTTGTGATTTATTTCTGAGTGTGTATTTTATGTTTTACTTTTATGATATTTCTGTAGTTAGGGTTATTAAATTTCCTAGCATATGAAAATGTTTAAATAAAAAAATTCTTTTTGACATTAAGACACACCAGTCTTGAATGGCAAAAACAGCTGAAATATTTTGACTATTAAAAAGCCTTTCTTAGAGCCAGCTTTTATGTAAGTCCAGGATGGCTCCCATCTGCGCCTGGGTTTATTAGTTTTTTGTTATCTGTCAAACATTAGAACTTCTGCTTCACATGTTGTTCTGTTGCAAATGAGAGGCATCTTAGGTCAAGAAAAGACAGCATCAAATTCCTTTATTTGCTATACTACATTTACATCAGATTTACTTTCCTCCATGATCCTTACATTTTTGTATCCAATCTTCTTTCTAATAAACTGCTAAGAGCAATAGCTGGATGAATAAAACTACCAAAATACTGATTAGTCCAAGGGTTTTAAAGCAAGGTTAGCTGTCTCCTTGTGTTTTATTTTTCTCTTTTTTAAAAAAATAATAATTCAAAAGTTGCTTCTACTCCTCCAAACTATATTACGGAAGTTACAAAAATCTGAAAGAGGATAAAAAGTCTGAAAGAGGGCTCGATGATCCGTGTGCCTCAACTAAGCACTCCTGAGATCACAAGTATCTGAGATGAGTGGATTTTTGTGAGATATCGAAAAGTTTGAGGACAAGACGTTCTCCCAAAGGAAAGAATTAGACCAGGGAGAGACACTTGAAACAAGGATAATGAAACACTTTCAGAAGGGAGGAACGATCTTTGAATAGGCTGTCCCTTCACTACTAGTACCTCTTCCTTCCCACCTGTGATTCTGGGCTTCACACTAGGACCCTGTGGTAAGAAGTACTTTTTCTATAGGCTTTGGGCCTGGAACAAGGTGGATCGCAAGCAGGAGTTGGGGAGTTTTCTCAGCCTAGGGAATGTTGGGAGACCTGATCATAGGAGCCTTGGGGAAGGGCCAGGACCTCACTATAGCAGCCAAAGTCAGGACCAGACTATGGAGGCCAGGGAAACCTGTACACTTGAGGAGGGAGCAGCTCCCAAAGGCAGGCTCCCAGGGGCTGAGTGCACAGATCCCTTCCCCGCACCCAACCTGTGCTGGCCTGGCCTGCGCAAACAGTCTACCGTGACTTTCAGGAATGCCACATTTACACGTGTGGGTGGGTTGTTTTTTCCAAGTACCCCATTGCTTAGCAATACAGAAACTACGTTGTACAATTTCTAGATTAAGCTCTAAAATAACCCTAAATCTACTAAGAATTATTTACCCAGCCAGTAAAGGCCCTTAAGTCGTAAAACAATTAAGGGGCAGCCTGTCATTTATTTCATATGCTCTCTTTCTTCATCCTGCTTCTCTACCCATGCTTTAATTAGCTTCGTGTGTCAACATGACACCAGTTTATACAGGCTCCGTGGCACACGATCTAAAAGATAATAAAGAAAAGTTCCACGTGAACTGTAAAAGTGACACTGATAACTGTCTCGCGATGGACCTCCTAGCATTCTTCTTTCGTTTTCTACGACAACCACAGAATCTAAAGAAAGGCCCGGTCCACTTCTTGCTGGCTTTTATTTCAGGTGCTTTAGTCTACAGTCTACAGTTGTCTACAACAAATAAGTTTCCTTTGAAAGAACACTGTCTTCTTTCTGTGGATCCCAGTATAGCTGCCATTTGATCCATATGCAGGGAGTCGTGTTATTCTCCTCAGTCTAGTCACACTGCAAAAGACTAATATCTGGTATCTCGTATCTCTGTCATCTCTTTTTCACAGTAATCTATTTTGGCTTCTTTCATAATTGAATTCCTGAAAAGTATGTTACATTTTAAAATAAAGAATATACATTGTTTTGGTATAAATTAGAGGTAAATAAAAGTTGATTTTCTAACATTTCCTATATTGATGATCTCTTTCATCATAATTTAAAAAACTTTGTGAAATAACATTCTCCATTTATTATATGAAATCCTTTGAAATCTTTTTTAAGACTTTATTTATTTATGGCTGCGTCAGGTCTTTAGTTGCGGCACGCGGCATCTTTCATTGCGGCGCACGGACTTCTCTCTAGTTGTGGCGTGTGGGTTTTCTCTTCTCTGGTTGTGGCGTGCAGGCTCCAGGGTGCATGGGCTCTGTAGTTGTGGCGCTCAGGTTCCAGAGCTCGTGGGCTCTGTAGTTTGTGGTATGCGGGCTCTCTCACTGAAGCGCGCGAGCTCAGTAGTTGTGACCCGCGGGCTTAGTTGCCCCGCAGCATGTGGGACCTTAGTTCCCTGACCAGGGATCGAACCCATGTCCCCTGCATTATAAGGCGGATTCTTTATCACTGGACCACCAGGGAAGTCCCTCTTTGAAATATTTTTAACAGTGATTTGTAAAAAACGTTTACATTGGTTTATGTGCTTAGAGAATATCTTAAGTTCTGGGGATCTTTATCATTGGTACCAACTTTGAAAAGGCATTTCTTTCTCAAATGATAATACCTAATAGGTAATACTGAATTTTTAAAAAGTAATAGGACCATTCACACTTTCGGGCTCCCTTTGAAATACTGTGTTCACAAACTAGGTGTAGACTACAGCGCTCAACGATGCTTGTGGAGTACCACGGAGACCATGGCAGATCCAAGAGCCCGTGCTCGCCAGGTGATGAGTGACACCCATGCATACTTCCCGAGGGCTCCTCTTGATCACTGGAGAGAACCAACTCAATCTACACTGCGTTTCTCTATCTGTTCTCGACTACAGACCCCTTCATTCTGGGACTTGGTAACTTTGCATGGGTATAAGACGGACACACACGCTTTTACTTATCCTTGGGCTCAGAATGTTCAGGGCTGAAAGAAACCACACTTCCCAATGAAGACACAGAGGCCTTTGTATCTGCCCAGAGAGAAATCCATAAGGATTCATTACACTCATCTTGGTTGTTTTAAAATGTGTATATTGTTAAGGAAAACTAGCGCCTTTATGTTCATTACATATAATTTTATATAAATAAGGGGACTGCACATTATCTCTCAAAATATACATAGCTAACACTGCCCAGACTAGTAGGTAAGCCCCATTACATGCATACTTGATATGATATGAGCCTCAAAGATTTACACATAAGACTGTACGTTACTTAAATTTAATAGCTGTCTGATGAAATTTTATTAACTTTAGAACACGAGGAAGAATAACCCACAATGACATAAATACACACTAAATACACACCTGTAAATAAAAGATCCAATATGCTGCCAACCTGTAGTTTTAGGGAACTTTATATCAAAATTAAAAGGGGCACACCTCTTTTGTGTATACATTACACATATACAACAAACTTTCTCTGGATAAAGAGTCATGGATTCGCAGAGCTGAGCAGAACCTTCCACCTCACCTTTGACAATCCTCTTTTCTAGTCAAGACATTTACGGTTCACAGAGGTTAGCGTATTATCCTGGTCCAGCAGCTCTTTAGACCAAGTCCTAGTTCTTGTAATTCCCATTCAGTGCTTGTTCTAGCATATTCACAGTGACTCCTTTAATTACTTGATTGTTAACAGAGTCCACAGTCACAGCTGACCATGTCTCAGCTTTCTAAAAATGACTTAGTTATGTTTTGCTTAGCTTTCACACAATGATAGCTTTTTAAGTATAATTTAGGAAAGTCTCAAATCACTTAGAAATTTGTTTACTTAAACTGTCTTACTTTGTCAAAGAATATAATTATTTGCCTACACTACATTTATTATCTATATTGTATTTATACTTAGGCAATATATAGGCATTGACTATATTACATTTATACTTGCCTACTTTACATTTTGATATAGGTAACTATCAGTTATTAAGAGGCACCAGTTTTAATTTTTATTGTGTTATAAATGTGATCCTTTTCCTCAGGCTACAGCGAAGAAAGAAACTAGACGTTTAGACCCTTACATGAAAAATGCCTAAACCCCACTGTAGGAAAGATTTGAACCAGAAAGAAGAGGAGGACAGCACAGTTCAGATGCCTCTTTTCCATCAGTCAGAGAGGTAGTGACCTCCAGCAGGAAATGGAGACCAAAGTGAGACTGTGCTCCAACGGGAGTCTCCGCACCTTTACAAGTGTCAACTAAGCCAGGTTTTCATCATTTTCATTTTTTGATATCCATATTTCAAGAGTATTTACATTTAGTTTGCTTAATTTAATCCCGAAGTCAAACATTACACAGTACTTTCCACCACTTTCTCTGAGACTGTTTTCTTACCCTTAGAAAAAGAAAAGGGAAGACTGTTTCACCTTTACCTCATAAAACATTTTTGGCTCCACTCTGGATTAAAAAAATAATAATAATAAGAGTAGAGAGCCATTTCTACAGGACAAGGCAACATTAATTTCTCTTGTAGTTCCATCCCAAATTTTCCCCAAATATTCCTCCATATTGCTTCCCATTCGAATACCTATGATTCTAGTTGATATTACTACACAGCAAAACTTTGTGCTGAGAGAGTCCCATTGTTTTTGGTGACAAATTCTGCCAAGGACAGGTAGCAAAAATGCTACTATTTTTTATGGCTACTACAAATCCAAACAACATTTTTTAAAATATGCCCTAGTGGTAGAATTACTAACATACCAGTATAGCTATAAAAAGGCAACACTGTTAAATATGAATTATTGATACCACAGTCCCTAACAGTGGAGTACCTTTTAAATTCAATAATTCTATTAATAAGTTTAATAAGTAGTATAGCTATGTTGCTTGTTGCATTTCTATTTCACCTATTTTCCCTCATGAGAAATAAGATTTCTCGTCATGTAGCAGATTCTCAAACAAGAATCCTTAAGCATGAGGGGGTGACAGAAGAATGTTGCAAATCCCTTCACTCTGAGAGACTCCATGTTGCTTTAGACATTTTTGCTGTGAGCTTTACTCTCTTTGATATTTTCTCTGATAGATTTTCGCTTTTCCCTTAATCCAGTCTCCATGTATTTAGGTTCTCCAGCATGACTTTCCCCCATCAACTTACTTCCCATATCTGTCTCTTTTATTCCAATACACCCACACCACTTGTGTAGTACCCATCTCCTTTGAAAACTCTATACAGAAAAAGCTTTTTTCCTTTTCTTTAATTATATAAATCATGGTGATTTAGAGAAAATTGTAATCCACAAGCACTATTTCTCTGGTGGAGCCCATTTTTTCCCCAAATATGGCTCTAGCAGCAACCAACCCTTAATGGATGTAACTAACTTCTTCTATCAGTAGCATCCAGCTTCTACTCAGGTTGTGCAACATAATTAGAGTTGCTATCCATGAAAAACTTTTCTGTGCAAGTTGCCCCTCATGAGTGCCACAAAGGTAATTTCCATGCAAATAACAACTGAAGGATACCACCATTCGCTCTTAGCATCCTCGAAAACACTACTCTGTGTCTGCTTTTGTGCTATAGTTACTGAATTTTTCTTCCAGAGCAGTTCCAACCGTAGAAGAGCCATATATTTATGACCCGATAAGGCAAAAATGACTTGCAAAACATAAAGTCAGAAAATGTGGAAAGGAGAGTGAGTGACACAATAGATAAATACTTCCACAGCAAAACAGGAAAAGCACAGGAGGGAAATCTACATATCAGAGAGAAACGACCCTCCCCGCCCCCCCACCTCTGCCCAGCACGCCGGCAATCTGCATAAGCACACAGGTGAGGGAGCTTTTCTGAGATGAGATGCTGGACCTGGGGTGTGTTGCCATGGAAGTGAGGGGCTCCATTTCTTCAGCTCCTGGGTACCCTCCCTCAGCACTTCTGGCAATGGTGACAGCTTCTTTCCTTTGTTCAGGAACTGCTCTGAAAATGGCTCTGTCTCTTTCCCAGTGCACTGAAAGACTGCATTGTTGAGGCCACCTTGCAACTGAATTACACGAGAGGGAGATTTTTCATTTCCACTCCTAAAATTAGACTCTTGTGTGTGTGCTAGCACAACAGAAAGAGAAACACTTGCTGAAAAGGGCCCACTCAGTGGTGCTCCAAGTTGCCAGTGTCTTTCTAACACATTTGCTGAACCCACAGCACAGGGCAGGCATAGGACACCAGGCACCTATGCTGATGCTGGAAAACTTGCTCTAAAACCCTGGTCTCAGGAGGTGGGTGGTTTGTTCTGGAGAGGGTCTCTGAGGCATAAAGGACACATAGCGCTTTCCAAGCAGATGTTGGTGCCAGAGTATTAGAGGAAAAGACAGGTTTCCCAGTAAGACTTGTAGCAAATGTACTTAATTGGCTTTGGATTTACAGCAAACTGCTTGCTTCTTGTCTTTAGCCCTCTCCATAATGCAAACTCCAAACTCAAAACAAGATAGGTGAAAATAGCTTTAAAAATATTAGTTTTTACCTTATGGTTGTATCTGAAAAGTAACTGATGTCTTCAAAGGATAGTATTATTTATAATAAAATCATCAGATATTCTTCACTATCCACTAAGATATTTTCTCCTTGAACAGACTGCATTGCAGACATAGCACATAAACATATTGGCTAGGTCTGGATTAAAAAAAACTTTGTGACCATCAAGAAAAGGACAATGGAATGAGCAGAGAGATCCAAGCAAGGGTTTTGAATTTAGGCTAAAATATCAAATGTCACTGGGAAACGCCTTGAAAACCACTACCGTATCTATGTTTCCCTACCCACCTACCTCCAAATCATCTGAACGGAAAGACCTTCTCTGACCACATTCTGTTAAGTATGAATTTTTCATGCAGATATGGGTCTGTGGGTTTGTACAATAAAACTTTATGATTCTGAAGTATCTGGGAAACACGTCAGGGAGGAGAAGGCTCTAAAATGCATTTTTCTTTCATTTACGATACTGCGGCTTGAAGAACAATACTTCCCTTAAAAGCAGGAATAGAATAAACGTCTAACTAATCTTAGACGGCTAAGCAGATCCAATGTTAATTTTTAAGATAAGGGTTAAAAAAACAATTTGACAATGAGATAAAAATAGATTTAGCAGCTTAATTCCAGTGAAGTAAGTTAATGGTATGAAATGACTGATGGGGGGCACTGCGTGTACACTAGAAGGAACACTGAATAGGCCTGTGTCTTAGCCTGGGTCTGTCTGTAATCAGCTGTCTGCCCAGGACTATACTCCCCAGACTCTGTGAACCTTATATGCTTTTTCTAAGGGAGGGGATTGTCCAATCTCATATGTCAGGTTCTAGTCAGATTTGAAAATTAATGCCTTTTTATCCAGAGCAATCTTGTGAATACCTGAGATAGAAATGTTGCTTTTAAATTTGATATGAAATTCCTTTACAACTACAACTTTACACCATCTCAGGTCTGTAATTTATAAATGCTTACTTATGACATTGTGGGTGACTTTACCTCATTGGATTTGAAAGTTCACAAAATTTCATAGCTAGCAGCTACATTTATTTAAGTAACACACAATCTTCATTTAGGGTTCATATTGTATTAAATAGGTACACAGTGGAACTGACAGACCAGTCTGAGCAGTTTTAGCATTACAGGTATATATTATGAGAGGGTAGATGCAATCGTGTGAAATATTTTTAAATGTAATCTGTAAAAAACGTTCATGTTAGTTTATGTGTTCAAGGAAGATAATATCCCAGGTCCAGGTTATCTTTAGTGATCACTTATACCAACTTTCAAAAGAGCATCTTCAAGGTTAATCCTTGTTGTCTCATATGGCAGGATTTCCTTCTTTTTCAAAAGGCTGAATAATGATCCATTATATGTTTATGCCACATTTTCATTATCCATACATCTGTTGATGTACCTTTAAAGTTGCTTCCACATCTTGGCTATGGTTAATAGTGCTGCAATAGACACAGGAGTTTCAATGTCTTTTTGAGATCCTGATTGCAGTTCTTCTGGGTGACTATCTGGAAGTGGGATTGCTGGATCAAACGGCAATATTATGGCAAGAGAAATAAGCCAGCCACAGAAGGACAAATACCCCATGATTCCACTTATATATATGAGGTGTCTGACACAGTCAAACTCACAGAAGCCAAGAGCAGAGTGGTGGTCGCCAGGGGCTAGGAGAGGGGCAGGGGGAAATGGGGAGTCACTAATCAGCACGTATAAACTTTCCGTTACGCGAGATGAGTAAGTTCTGGAGATCGGAAGCACGACATCATGCCTGTAGATAACAATACTGTATTAAACGCTTAAAAATCTGTCAAGAGGGTAGACCTCATGTTGTCTTCCTCGCAAAATAAAAACACAAGTAAAAAGGCATTTTCTTTTCAAATAATACCTAGCAAATAATACTGCATTTTCTGACATTAATGAGACTGTTCTGACTTTAAGACACCTTTGAAATATTGCGTTTCCTAACTGGACGTACAGCGTAGCTCAGTGATCCTTGGAGGATGTTGCAAAGGCTGCGGCAGAGCCGAGAGCTCTGTGCTTACTAGGTGCTGATCGGCCGTGGCATCCACATTGCATTTCATCTATGCCTTCTGTGAGCTCCTCTTCCCCACCAGACAGAACCAAACTCAATCTTCACTGCACTTTCCTATCTATTTTCTAAAAAAAAAACCCTTCTTTCTGGGACCTGGTAACTTCGCATGGGTATAAGACTGGACCCAAGCTTTAATTACACTTAGGCCTATGAAATACAAGAGCTGGGAGGAACCTTGTCATTTACACATCAAGAAATGGAAGCCTTTGCACCTAACCAGAAGGATATCCACAAGCATTTATGACACTCATCCTGTTTATCTTTAAATATGTATTTCTAGAGCAAAGTTGTGACTTTCTGTTCATTATACACAGTTTTATATAAGGAATGAAAGTAAGCATTAAGGACATTTCTTCATCCAGGAAAAGGTTTTATGTAATTAGTCTAAATACTAAACTAACAGCAAAGGACCTTGCTACAGATATCACAAAAGACATCTGATATACTTGGAATTCCAATTGCCAACTATATTTACTTATTACTGTTTATCCAAAGACAAGTGGACATATTTTTATAAATTTGGGAGTAAAAAAATAATACCTTCTAATCAAGGCAC
Source organism: Orcinus orca (assembly GCF_937001465.1). Lineage (NCBI taxonomy): Eukaryota > Metazoa > Chordata > Mammalia > Artiodactyla > Delphinidae > Orcinus > Orcinus orca. The sequence goes on from NC_064571.1 coordinate 44,627,911, forward strand.
AGTGAACAAGCTCTTATAATTGGAAATCAAGTGTTCAGATACTGATACTAATTTATGCAAGGATGTCAACTTGTCACATTGAACTGACCTTGCAAATCAGCTCACATCATGCAGTCATAAATCCTTTCTGCAGGGAAATCTCACAATTATTTGTTTTAGTACCAATAAACATCTAAGAATAAATGACATATGTCTTTGTGCTAGTCGGCCCAAGTCTCAGAGTTCCACGAGGATTCACCTGACATGATTCCCACTGCTCTAAGGTCCATTTACTGTTTTCCATCCTCAGATCTCACCTACTGTCCCTGTTCATTTCAGTTGTGTTTATACAATACAAGTAGTTGCAAACTGTGGTTCTATCATATCTCTTAGCTATAAACGAAGGCAATGCTCTCAAATACAGAAATTTAACAGAAATAATGTTTATGAACTGAGATAGATATTCATTGCATAAGTCCAATAGCATATTTCAAACAACAGATTTTCTTTGCATTAAAGTGCTTTGGACACGTAAAGAGCTGTTTAATTCTAAAACATTGTTTTTCCATTTTATCATCACTGAAATCAGCAAGAATTGGACATGGTATAATTGACAACATTTTTTTCTTTCTGAATAGTACACATGATAATGGTGCTTCTCACATCAATAACATCTTAAGTTCAATAAAACATGGTCTTTCTTAGCCATTTCTTGTGGGGAAAAACAACAACAACAATCTTCTTAGATAAAAAATAGCAATGCATTTAAAATTATACGCATTTTGGAGAAAACAGTTTAATTTGGAAAGCGGTTTAATCTCTTCTACTCTTAACTACGCAAGCATTTAAATATGCACACACATATCAAGTATAGTTGAGGACTCTTCTGATTTCCCTTCAAGGCCTCTAACACTCACTTTCACAGATTTTTAAAAATCCATCTTATAATTATTTTTGTGCCTCTTTTTCAGTAAGACAGCACACATGCACTCATTCAATACTCGGTATGAGTTTCAATTCTCACTCAGAGAAACACCAAGAAACATTGTCTCTTTTTCCCCTCCTTCTTGTCACTTACATTCCCAGTTGCCCGAGAGATGGTATAACCGTATATAAAATAATTACATCTTTTAGGTTTCTTGGAACAGAGACGTTAGATGTTGTCCGTTAAGGGTATTAGCACAGTCATACTCTGAATCCAATATAAAAGGGAAAATAGCAAAGAAATTGAAAAAATGAAAAGTGTAGAAGAGCACAGGAAAATACTCTACCAGTAGTATTTTATTTCATAATGCAAACAATCCTTTCTGTCATCATGAGCATTGACATATGTACAGTTTGAGAAGGGTGAGAAATAGACTAATTTCATTTAATCTCGTGATTTCTATCTGGATGGCTGGCCAGTGGAAGAAAGAGAGAGGCATTCCCACATGCAGTACCTGACAGCTCAAATCATCATCAGTGGGCAAAACTAGTTTAAAAGCGAAACAAGATTAAAAAGACCTAAAATATCTTTCCAAAGCCTTTGCATTAATTAAGTCTTTGTAATAATGTTTATATGTCTTCTCCTGAATTATAAACAGTCTTTGTCTTGACATTTAAACTGTTTACTAAGCTGTTTGAGGTTTAATTTTCTCTTAGTCACTTATGAAATAGAAATAGTCACCAGAATGTAGAAAGAACACTAGCGACTAAATGCTGAGAAGACTCCTTTTTATGACATATTAAAAGACATTACTGTTTACCCGGCTGTCAAGGAAACCAAGCTAGAATGAGTAGATTTGTTCAACTCTTCGGCAAAACATTTCCCAAGAACCACGACCTCAACCAACATCATTCTCACCAAGGTATCAGCCCGTGGAAAAAGTTTTTACAGTAAAACATATGGCAAGGCGTTAAATCCCAGAAAAAGTGCCATTCTACATTCATCGGGGAAAAAAAATTAAGCCCCAAAGTAAAAACTGTCAATTACTGTGATTGCTTTGTTGCACTGAAAGAGTTCAATTACATCACAAAGAATTTTAGAAAGTACTCATTTAATTAAAATATGAACTCTTCAAACTACCTGCAGCTTTCCCTAGCTCATAAAGGAGCACATTTTCCATTTAAATAAGAGTCCGTTCCCTATATTCACCAACAACATGCATGACGGATGTGAGCAGTACCATCAAAGCACTTTCTACTTCTCTTCATTTTCTCTTTCTTCTTCCTTTCAAAATGATTTTACATTCATGTTTTAGACATCTGTGCCCTTTAGTATCACACTTAAGAATCCGGACAGTATGATGGGTAAGGGGTTGATTACGGAAAGTAATCACGCTCTACATTGATGAATGGCTGTTGACAAAATGATTTCTATCATGTAACTGAGACTTTAAATTCCACATAAAATGCTACAACTCAAATGACACTGACTAGCTATGAGCTTCTGGAAGTCACCCACCTGGGGCAGCATGCGATTTTCCTCCTCCAGCTGTCTTACTCTTGCCTCCAGCTGCCTAACATAGGACAAGGTTGATTCTAAAATTGAAAAGAAAGAACTCACATTATACACACAGGTCTTGTGTTTCTGGCTCCATTTATTCAAATCAGGTAGTGACTACTTAATCTGATATTTAGAAAAAAAGATTTCTCCCCAGAAGAACAATAACAGAAGCCATTAAAACCATAAGCAGTCTGAACAACTGCACAGTGTTAAGGAGAATCAGAGAAATTTACAGGTGGTTAAGACTGCAGGTGTCTGCACACCATGCAGCCTTCAGAACATTAGACACGTTGAAGACAGTTATTCCCTCTTTTCTACTTATTTTGCGTATGTATTTTAAGCTTTCCCACACACAAGACTTCTTGTAACATTCATTATAACAGAGAAATTACAAGGTCTTTTAAAAAAATAGAAAATAAGATATTTAAAATATCCAGCTCCCTTCATTTTCTCAATAAACTTTTCAAGTCTTAAGAGCAACATTTTGTTTTTCTCACAAATCTATAGATAGTATGACTATACCTAGAGAACAGCTACAAAGGGGCTAAATAATGTTAGTCTGAATTTTGACTTTGGCTGAGCATGAGACTCAAGCTTTTCCCTTTTTAGGTAAACCAGGGCAGACTTGAAATTTGTTGTTTTCATTTCTTCAACAAGCTCAGGTGTGTGCGGACAGCTCAGAATCAGCATCATGCTTAGTATCTGTTCCATAGCAAAACTCTCGATTTTATAGCTTTACATTATGAAAAAGTTCACACGTGGAGCAGAGTGGAGTTTTCATTTTGAGGACCCATCTGACAGAGTCCCTTCTTCATTAAATCCAAAATAATCAACTGCACAGCATCATACTGCAACACAGTTGCAATTCATTCATTACCCAAAAGCAAACATATTTCAGGTATAGTGAAATGTACATGACCAAAGAATCCCTGCAGAGCATATTTCCACAGTTAGTTTTAAAGCAGCAGATCATGTGCATGTTCCTCAGCCTCAAAAACACAAAACAGCAAGAGGCAAGGCCAAGAAGGTAGTGCATTTCAGAAGGAAACATTTGGAGCCCCTAATAATCTGCAGTTAGGATGGATAGGATGCAAATTAATACCTTGATCTGAAATTCATCATAGAAACTCTTAATTTTTATACGGAAATTGGTTATATGAACCCAATTCCATTGTGTAACCGCCAAAGCAACAAGGTAACATTTTATTTTCTTAAAATACATAAGAAACTTCAGTCCTTAATTCACAAATGTAAAAATTAAACTCATCCCTAACCGGTTTACAGCATGCCTGTCTTCACAAATGTTTGCAGAAAGTCCCCATCACTAACATTAATATAACCATCCACTGATCTCACACCAATGGTGATGACTTGCCTTGAGCATTTCTCAACAAGACAGAAACACAAGGTAAAGGAAGCTGAAGACGTTTGCTAGAAATATGCTCTCATTTTTTTAGCTCAGTGAAATGTTAAGTGTTTGCTCTATGGACTCTTCAAAAGGGGAAAAAAAGAGTATCTGGCATAATGAATAACCAACTTATTGATTTCATGAATCCGCTTTACTCTAGCAGATGAATAAGTGATTTGCTGATCATCAAAATGTGAATGTAGATTGCCTGATTTACAGTTTTGCAAGCTCCCCTCTCTACTCTAAAAAAACAACCACTTGATAAGGGTCATTCGAGTGAAAAGTTGCTCAGAAAGAGTCTATTTAAACCATAAACAAATAAAATTCTTTTTTCCTTTGTTCACAATTTACACCGTATCTTTATTGTCCCTATACTGCATCAACCTTAAGGCTGTGATACTGAAAGCAGCCGAAATGACTCTATACAGAGTGATTCAGGTGACATTTGAAAAATGCCACTGAATGGATTTTAATTCAGTAACTATCTTCAGTCACTTTAATCTATTTCTCTTCTTTAAATCTTTGCAGTTTACATATTTGATGCTTTCATTAAGTTTCTACTTACATTAGGAAAGTCACATCATGTCAGTTCCCAAAAAGGGTAAATTCTTGAATTTGGAAAACATTCCTTAACTCCAATTTTTAATGTCAAGCTACAACAGATGAAGTCCAAATCTCTGTTTCAAAGCATTCACTGCAAATATGGGCAGGGACAGGAAATGATAGGGAAGATTTTTAGACAGGTAACGTAAAAAAACAAATTAGCTCCAAGGTAAAGGCAAAGCTAAGGAAAGTTTTGAGTTCATTTGCTCCACAAATACTGATTGCGTCACTGACGTGTGTTGGGCACTACGAGGGTTGGAATGAAGAAAAGGCCAGTTATTGCAAGTCTTAAGTTTCTCAGAATGCAAATTTCATTTTAGGATTACACACCCATGTGCTATGTTCCAGAAGTCCTGTTGTTCCAAGCTCACTCTCTTTTGCAATTATTATTTAACAATGAACAGATACGATGAGTGAAAACACTCGTGTGTGTATGTGGGTGGGTAGGGTTTGGGGGACAGGAAGTATAGTTAATCTGCATGAATAAAAGAGAATTCACGCTGTTAGTTGTTTAATTCATCAAGAAACTTTTTATATACTCCTTTTATATGGGAGTGGAGCAGGCAGACTTTTTTCTGGAATATACTGGAAGATCATCACTGGGTCCCCAAGTCCCTATATGAAGAGCCATTGAGGAAAGCATCCAATCCTTCAATTGTGACATGAGAGAAAAATAAACATTTGTTTTGTTAAACCCTCATGATTGCAAGATTTATTTGTTATTGCATCATAGGCTAGCCAAGCCCAACTACTAGTATATTACGAATAATGGGACAGAAAATAGGTAAACATTTTAATAAAACATAATAAAGTATAAGAAATTCCACTTTAAAAAGTACACCGCAATCCACATCCCAGTCCTACTTGATCATTAGAAAAAAAAGATAAAATCTTCTGTGTAAGAAAGAAAAGGAGCCCCTTGTGTGCTGGAATATCTTTGACCATGTCTCCTACAGTCTCTTCCCCAAGCTGCTGCTTCCTTTTCCTTCCTTACACAAGGACCTTCCAGAGTGGTGTCAACTGTAAGATACACACTTCCATTACACCCAGGAAGTGTGGAGTACCACTGTGCTCCCAAGAGAAGTACATGACAAAAATTGGTCCTTTATTATAAAGGGATACATACATGCACGTGTATGCACACACACAACTGCATTAGAATGTACTATCATTTGAACTGATCATTACATTTATACCAGTGGCTGACAGCTGTTAAAACAGATTTCAGAATGTCATTTTGGCTTTCAGAACTCTGAGAATGAGGTTCCAAAAGAAAATCAAGGCTCCTGCAGAAAACAGCCAAATACGAGGCTATACTCTACCTCAGGGGGAACCAGGAACCAGGCCTCACAGCAGGAGGTGAGCAGTGGGTGAGCGAGCAAGCGAGCGTCATCTGTACTTAGCCCTTACAGCCGCTCCCCATGGCTCGCATTACCACCTGAGCTCCGCCTCCTGTCAGATCAGCGGGCGGCATTAGATTCTCATAGGAGCGTGAACCCTACTGTGAACTGCGCATGCGAGGGGTCTAGGTTGTGCGCTCCTTATGAGAATCTAATGCCTGATGATCTGAGGTGGAGCTGAGGCAGTGATGCTAGCGCTGGGGAGGGGCTGCAAATACAGATTATCATTAGCAGAGAGGTTTGACTGCACAGAGACCGTAATAAATCGCTTGCAGACTCATATCAAAACCCTATCAGTGGGACTTCCCTGGTGGCGCAGTGGTTAAGAATCCAGCTGCCAATGCAGGGGGCATGGGTTCGAGCCCTGGTCCGGGAAGATCCCATGTGCTGCGGAGCAACTAAGCCCATGCACCACAACTACTGAGCCTGCGCTCTAGAGCCCATGAGCCACAACTACTGAGCCTGTGTGCCACAACTACTGAAGCCTGCGTGCCTAGAGCCTGTGCTCTGCAACGAGAAGCCACTGCAACGAGAAGCCCACGTACCACAAAGAATAGTCCCCGCTCGCACAACTAGAGAAAGCCCACATGCAGCAACAAAGACCCAATGCAGCCAAAAAATAAATCAATCGATAAATTTATAAACAAAACAAAACAAAACACCCTATCAGTGAGTGCCAAGTGAAAACAAGCTCAGGGCTCCCACTGATTCAGCATTATGGCGAGTTGTATAATTATTTCATTATATATTACAATGTAATAATAATAGAAATAAAGTGCACAATAAATGTAATGCGCTTGAATCATCCCGAAACCATCCCCCCAACCCAGCTCCCATCTGTGGAAAAATTGTCTTCCATGAAACGGGTCCCTGGTGCCAAAAAGGTTGGGGACCGCCGCTCTATGTAGATATACAATATATTAAAGAAGGATCCTATCTTCAAGAAGTATATAACCAGTTGAGGGGCAATAAGGAGGAAAAAAAATAAAGCAATAGGTAATATGATATTCAGAGCTAAATCATGTGAAACAGGAGTACAAAAAGATCAGTATTGGCTGCAGTTCTTCTGAAGGAGAAACCTGACTAATGGATCAACAGAAGCTTGAGAGACAGAGAGATGCTAGTAGAGTCACAGGACGGACAAGAATGATCCTCTTGTAAACAGGAAAGAGGGAAGGAATTCACATGAAGGAAGAGAGAGGGACATACTGGAAGCAGAAGGAGGAAAAGCCAAGTTGCATCCCACATTCAGGGATCTAAAGAAGCCAGTGTCAAATCACAGCCATGCAAACGGTGAGATTTGCTTTTAACTTCCCCCCAAGGGCATTTTATTTCTCTTTCCTGGGAAATCTCTGGACATCTGCACATTAGAAAAGCCAGGTTAAGCAAACAATACCAATGTGAAAATCCAATGACATTCTCAAGAGGTTCTTTGGGTAAATCTTGGGCATGTTTTCAAAGCAGAAACCATTTTCTCCATGTACCTCACTTTTCTCTGAACCTACACGTAGAAGTTCACAGGACCTCTTGTAATAAAACAAGTATGAGAAACAGTCAGAAGAATTCCACTAACACACATCTAATTGATTCCAATTTGAGAACTGGAATGTACCTAAGAGATTCCCTAATCCAACCTGTCCCCCATCCTGACTCACTTGGCAGATAAGAGAATAAAGCCCAGAAGGTAGTGAACTTGGCTTCTAACACTGGGGATTAGTTATACATATACATTCAAAAAAGATTCTGTTTCATTCCTGGGGCATCACAGGGATTCCCATCCTGGATCTTCTAATCACTAAGATGTCAAGCTTCTCACATAGACAGTTAAATTCTAACTTCTCCTTTTTTCTTCCTGATTGTAGATATTCTGGATGGACTTTTACCTTTAAAATAACTTGATATTCTCCTTGGACAATATCCTGGACTTGACTTCACTTCGATTTACCTGAAATGCATTCAATCATATAAAGTAGCTCGACTTTCTTCTCTGCTAGTTTGAAAATACTCTGGTTGAAATATTAAACCCTCTAGTTTCCCCCTTGATTTCTAAAGCAGTGTTTCTCTCCCTAGGGGAATCCCGTCCTTGACATCAGCCAAGGATCACTCTGACTATTGTACATGAAAGGTTTACTGTTGATATTTGCAACTGTCTAAGGTTGGTCAAACTTCTGAGTAGTTTTGATTAGATGAAGTGCTGTCTGGTCTTCAAAATTCCAGGGCGAAAAATGAAACCTGGTAATGGTCCATTCTAAAACAAATTACAGCATTTGGAAGAATATAAAGGAGGACAGTCATCTGGAAGACTGTTGCTGCTGTGGGTTCCTAGATGTTAGCTTTTCGGTGACTGAGTTAGTCTCCCTCGGCCAGAGAGAGTCCAACAGTCACATGATTTCAAATCTGGAGGCAAATCTCTTTAATAAGCCCCAACCTCTAAAGACAGTGCTTGAATTAGTTCCAAATTAATCCCACCATCCACAGGCTTTTACACATTCTGAAGGAAATGACTTCAGAACTATATATTTAAAAAATTATTACTGTTCTAAAAGTGTTTCTCTTTCTTCCTCAGGCAAGCAAAGTTCAGCCTCCTACTTAGAATTCGTATTGAGCTCCAGAAGTATAAGTGACTACATTTCTCACTATAATTTGATGCTTTACTTATTAAAAAAAAAATCTTGTTGGCATCAGCAGTTTCGGATTTGCCTGGATATTTAACTCGGGCTGCTTTATTGGCAGAGGTAGAATTTTTAAATTTTTAATGGGAGCTTTAATTGTCCTAAGTAGGTAAAAAAATGATGTCAGGTCTTGCTCTGGTCCATCATCTATGAAGCTAATTCTACTCTTGTCAGACCCTTCTCTCTGTGGCAGTCTGAAAGAAATAGGAGATAGTTATTTTCTACCCGGTCCTCCCATGTAGAGACCTGTTCACTGTTATTCACTGGCCCCAACTTAGCTCTGGGTCTCTGCCCACACCTTCCCCTACCAAATAATCATTCTCAGCCTAGTCCATACGCCTTATTTCTCTATGCATGTTATGAAAAACAGCCTTCTAATACTCAGAATATCCAAAGATGAGAATATACTGCTTCAGATGATAACGTGATTCGTGTTCTTGGAAATGCTTGGAGAGCGCTCAATGAGATGCTGCAAAGACTTCTACCTGTGTGTGCTGCTGGGCTAGTCCCTTTACCTCTGAAGATCAATAATTCTACAGTTTTAAATTCTGCTCCCTCCATAAATCTCGTTCATTTTCCTTCTTATCATTTGCCAAGAAATCATATATTAGAGTGCCTTGTGGTGTTCCTTTACCTAGTTGTCTGTATGTTATTTTCATGTTTTCATTTTTTGCCCAAATATGCTACTTGCAAATATTCCCTTAAACCCTACCCAGTGACTGCTGGTGTTTCCCGTAGAGATTTAATACATATTTATTGACTTCCTGTAATATCAAGACTTGGTCTTCACCCAATACTGATTATCTGCTGTGTGGCAGACACTGTTCTAGATGACGGAGATACAGCACCAAGCAAAAGTGATAAGGTCTGTGCATTCACAGAGTGCACGTTCCAGAGAGGAAGACCGACAGTGGAGAGCAAATACACTCCCCTTTGTGGAGGCAACATGCGCAATAAAGGCAACGAAACAGAGAACTAGCAGAGTTTGAGCGGAAGTACAGCTACAGTAGGGAGCGTGGCCTAGAAGAGCTCTCTGGGGACTACAGCCTGCAAATGAGCCAACTATGCAAAGAGCTTGGAGAAGAGAGTTCTAGGCATCAGGAAAGGGGGGTGCACAGGCCCTGGCTGGGAAGACTCCTCTGCTGGAATCCAGCTGTGAAAGGGGAAGGGACAGCAGCTTGAAACCGGGATCCGTCTTGTCCCCTTCCTCCACTACTTAAATTTTTAAAAACCTTGTGCTCCCTTTGGCTGTTTAAACTTAAACCTAGATTTGAACCCTTTGACTATTAGGTTTTCTCTGTGACAAAAACCTTAGCATTACATTTGGTTCCACCCTCTCACATGCCCCATTTCCCATCCATTGGGAAATTCTGTTGACCCTGCCGCCAAGATATCCTAAAAATCCAACCTCCCGCTAGTCTCCTAACAGGTGTCCTCACTTCTATCTTTGCCTCCTCTCCCAGGTCTACTATCATTCAAAGTCTATTTCAAACCCACGGCAGCCAGGGTTTTCCTTCTAAAATGCTAAGTCTGATCACGTCGTTCTCCAGAACCACGCAGGAGCTCACCATTTTGCTCCATATAAAAGTCAAGGTCCTTAGAAAGGCCAGCAGGGCCCCATGTAATCTGGGGACCTGGTGCCTTTCTGACTTCATGACGTCACACCTCTGCTCCAGCCACAAGGCCTCCTTTCTGCTCCTGGACACTCCAGGCATACACTAGCTTTAGTCATCCACACTCTCTGGACTGCTCTTCCCCCAGGGAGCTGCTTGGCCAGTTTCCTCACTCTTACAAGTCTTTGTTCAGATCTCAGCTTCTCAGTGAGACTTACCAAGTCCTCTTCATTTAATCCTGTAAACTACTCCCACCTCCGCCCCACATTCTCCTGATCTTCTTTGGCCTGTTGTACTTCTTTATTTTTCTTCAAAATACTTTATCACTTTCTATCATATAAATTAGCTTGTTCATATGTTATGTTTATTGTATAAGCCCTGTCTCTCTCCATCAGAATGTCAACTCCACAAGGCAGGGATCTTTGTCTGTTGTGTTGAGTGATGTACTCCAAGCGCCTAGAATAGTGTCTGCACATTAAAAAGTTATTGAATGAGTCAATCAACCCATTACACAGATAGTGCCCTGAAAAGAAATTATTTCATAGTACAGGTCTACAATTGTCAATCACTCCAGGTAAGACTGTGTTTGTATCTGAATGGAGCCTAATGTCAATTCTGTTGTGCCACTGAACATGAAGAACATTCTAGAGAACATTAAACTTTGGACGGAAACATTGGGGAGGTTCTCAAATTATGTCAGATCTAATCACTGGTGGGTAATTTCAAATAAAAAATCTGGGGACTTCCCTGGTGGTCCAGTGGTTAAGAATCCACCTTCCAATGCAGGGGACGTGGGTTCGATCCCTGGTCGGGGAGCTAAGATCCCACATGCCGCAGGGCAACTAAGCCTGCACACCGCAATGAAAGATCCCACATGCTGCAATGAAGATCCTGTGTGCCACAACTAAGACCCGACGTAACCAAATAAAAAGAAAAAATAAATGAATAAATAAAATCTGAAATGTGTTTTCACCAGGCTCAAAAAAAATGTCTTATGGGGGGAGGGTGGCACATGGTGGGGGGGAAGGCGAGGAGGAAAGAGAAGGGAGAGTACAAAGAGGGATAAAGAGAAAGAGACAGACATAAAAACAGTTATGGGAAATGTGCAAAACATGAACCATTTCTGCCAGTAACATCTTGGAATACAATATAAATGCCTTCATCTGGACATCTGCTTAAGTTGATAAGGTTCCCCCTTTTGGTTAGAAATACCACTGGAAGGAATTTAAACTTCACCTGGACATTCTCCTTCCAGACACTCCCTGCGAGGGAGGGTGTACCGAGGGGGAGGGCACAGGAGCGAGCATAGCTGTGGGGCACAGGGCAGGTGCCAGCTGGGCCCTGAGTGAGGGTCTCTGAGCTGTGAGAGAGCAGCCTGAGGAGGCCGGAGAGCAGCGGTCCATTCAAAACAGGTATGTTTCTTTGTGAAGAGAAAAACCTGTCATTTCAAAGGAAAAGGAAACAGAGCAATGTGCTGTCCCGTTTATTAGAATGAAAGCTGGAAATACTGTATCCTTTTCCAAGAATGCTTTGACAGAAAAAAATCACGAGTGTGATCCCTCTAGTGCCATGCAAGTGGTATGTTCTTGGAAACAGTCCAGATTGTTTTCACTTATTATTTTCTATAAAAGAGTAACTATAATAGTTAAATGGATATTGAAATCCAATGATTTGCACATAAACCAATTTAGAAAACAGAGAAGAAAATCAGGGTCTATGTCCTAACTTTGTTCCAGAAAATAATTACCAAAAATTTTTCAAGTTTCTCCTCTTTCCAAATGAAAGTGTTTTTAAAATGGGAGAGAATCGCATTTGGTTGCCTATTTGCTATCATCCACCTGTACCTCTTCCTGGGAACGGGCACCTGGTTGTTTCAGCTTCCATTTCTCTCTAGAAGCTAGAGGCTCCACGTGGCAAGGCCTTGCCTTATAGTTACTTTCCGAGCTGTCCTATGATTTGCATTAGCGCTATGTGCTAGAAGGTGTCCTGTGAATTTCTGATGAACGAATGTCCTCATCGTTCGGTTCCCAACTGCTCTGGCAGCTAACCCAAGTTTGTTGCTCCCCGAACAGCTTCAAGCAGTTAACTCAAAATGCAGTCAGATTTCCACCAAAAAATCACACAATAGCAAGCCATCGAAACTGAAGTCTGGCTTACAGTCTGGCTTTGTGTGCCCTAAAATTCCCTTCACTTTGACTTTTCCCTATGAAAGCATCAGCTCCATGAAGGAGACACTAGGTAAGTAGCACTGAACTGGCCTAAAGGACTGGAGACTCTATGGAAAATATTTGAAACTCTGAAGAGCTGTTTAGCATGAGTACCATTTTAACAGCTATTCAGGGTTAAAATGTGTCTTACTTTCCATTGTTATGTTGCTGCTGCCGCTGCTGTCATTTCCCAGAGAAAATGCTGCCTTTTCCCAATGCCAGAGGATAAAAATTGATGTCATTTTAAGAAATGTAACAATTTCCTTCACTGTATACAGCCCCCTCGTAAGTGCATCTTGTCAGCATTGTCAATGAATGAACAAGGAAGCAAATCTGTAAGAAAACAAATTTTCAAAAGACAGTCGATAAAAATTTTATTTTCTCTTAGGATAATTATTTTGACTTTTTATGTATATTTAGATTTTTTAGAAGACTGTGCAGTTGTTTTTTTTACTGTCATACATTGCAGCAAAATAAAAATATTTTTTATCATATTGTACAGCAAAGCGTCATTAATCTGGATTCTATCAATTGGAAATTCATAAAAATGTTGTTCAATTCAGCCTATATATACTCTCTGCAGTGGCTATGAAACAATAGCTGGCCAAACAAACTCATAGTGTAACAATTAAGGAATAGCTGCCTTACAAAAGAAAAGCAAAGTTTTCACAATGTTTTAGCATTATCTATCCGTACACAAAGTGATATGGACAGATAATGGATGAATGCAGTTAGTTAATGGATAAGTGTAGTTAGTTTAGATAAACAAAACTGGAAAGACCACATACTGTGGACCTTTTTTGTTGTTAGCTATTTTAGCATGTATTAACAAGCCCTTTGTAATCAGTTAACATACATTCATTGAGCACTTACTACGTGTTAGACACTCTTTCATGTGCTATAGACAGTCCACTGAAAACAAACAAAAAGGGCTCCTCTGCTCATGGAACACTCTAATACGGAAGACAGACAAGACAGACAGACATGCAGACACACACATAAATAAGCACACTGCTCCCCTGTACACCCTCCACCACTTTAGCTTAGATCGAGATCATCTGAGAAGATCTGAGGCATTCAACTTGACACTTGAATGCAAAGATTCTGGGAATGAACTCTCCAAACAGCAAGAACAGAATTTGCAAAGTCCCCAACATGGGAATGAGCCACAGGCACTCAAAGAAAAGAAAGAAGTGGCCAGAAAGAAGTGAGGAAAGTGAGGGGAGATGAAGTTGGAGCAGCAGAGACAAGACCCACGGTGTCAGTGAACCCGTGTAAGGAGCTGGGATTTTGTACTGTTTGGAGTGGGGAGCGATTTGGGGAAAAGAGGGATTGGTACATTCCACTGGCACCATCTGATGTATACTTTAAAAGGATCGTCTTGGCTGCTCTGTGAAAGACAGAGAAAAAATAGGATGAGAGTGAAGTTTGGGGGATGATTGAGGGGACCTCTGTAGGAGGTGGGCTGAGAGGTGACTGTGGGTTGTGAAGGAGCCATAGCCGTGGTGCACAGAGAAGTGGTCACATTCAACAAGGCTCCTGGGGAAAGAGACTAAGTACAAAGCATAGCTATGGAGCAAATGTGAGGTCTTACGAAGAAAAGGAATCGAAGGTAACGGCTACCTTTCCGGCAAGGGCAACCAGGGGATGGGGAGATGGCTTGGAGATGGAGCAGAAGTGGGGTTTGAAATCAAGAATTCTATTTTGTTCACGTTAGGCTTAGTATTTCTACTGGACATCTAAGGCAAGATCCAGAGGAGGCAGTTAAATATATGACTCTGCAGCTCCGAGAAGGGACAGGGGGTAGTTTAAATGTGGAAGTCCCCAGTAGAGAGCTGCTGTCAAAAGCCTGCGGTTTGGAGAAGGGTCTGAATAGAGAAGCCTGGTGGAGGGGAAGAGCCACAGGGCAGGTGCACAGCCACAACCCCCGCCTCCCCAGCCCCGAGCCTCAGAAAGCTAGGCAAGCACCCGGCTGCCTTTGTAGACACGACCACAGAGCTTGTGTATCTTCTGCTCAGGTACCTTTTCATTAGATCTCTCTCTCTCCTTTACTCTCACTGTGTTTCATACCCAAATCCAATCCTCCCACTTTGCTTTCCTCCTGCTGCCTCCCTTTCAGCATGCCTCTCTTTCTGCTCCTCTTGGGGCCCCCTTGCCCTCCCACAGTAATTTTGGAAGGAGTAAAGTAAAGCACAGTGGCTAAGTGCTAGCTCTGTGGGTTTCAGTTTTCACGCAAATGCGCACATAGAAATGGATGATCTTTAAGACCCACAATTCCCGGGTTACGATTATCACGTGTTTTACCATAATCCATATTAGTGGCTTAACCGCTAAAGGCAGCTAAGATAAAGGTTTCTAACAGTATATGTAAGTTATGTTGCTGTTCTTTCATTTATTCATTAAACAAACATTTATAGACTATCTACCATGCACAAAGCCTTGGAGAAGCAGAGCATATTTAAGATGATGTTGTTATGTTCTGAGAAGGGGAATAAAGCACACTCATGTGACAGATGTATACCAGTTCTGATTAGGGCAGTTAAACATGTTTAAGTGAAGCTTTTAAACATTTAAAAATTCTATTCTTTAAGAACACCTACCCTTCCAGATTTCTTTCCTCAACTGTGTACTTAAAAACTCCTTCCACTGGGCTTCCCTGGTGGCACAGTGGTTGGGAGTCCGTCTGCCGATGCAGGGGACGCGGGTTCCTGCCCCGGTCCGGGAAGATCCCACATGCCGAGGAGCGGCTGGGCCCGTGAGCCATGGCCGCTGAGCCTGAGCGTCCGGAGCCTGTGCTCCGCAGCGGGAGAGGCCACAACAGTGAGAGGCCCGCGTACTGCAAAAAAAAAAAAAAAAAAAACTCCTTCCACTAAAGAAAGTTACAAGGCTAAGGAAAAAAAGACATCTCAATACAACAGAATATTACTTGATGACATTGTTGAGAACAAATTACTGAATGTTTGCAAAAACAAGGAGCCAGAAAACTATAAAAGCACTACTTAATCTAAGCATTTTATTTGACAATGGTATTCTAAACTTAAGATATCAAGCTTTTTTTTTCCACCACTGGAAAAACTGTAATGGGAAATAAATCTCAAAAGTCCTATTAAATACAGCCAACACAGGGCACCCTGGATGTGTTCACATTGGTTTTCACGCACTTTGATTTTAGAGACACTTGACCGTAGTGCAAGAGGGAGGGCAAGTTCTGGCCAGGAAAACTCCTGCTGACCTCAAAGTTCCCTTGGGCTCTTCTCCATTCCCAAGGATTCGATCATTTTGTCTTCACTAAACAGTTATTAGGCAACAACAGACTAATCAATGTGGTCAAGCAAGTATGTCAGATGACACACATAATGGCTAATAATAACTTTAATTTGATTTAGCATGTATCAAGCACTTCGCTAAAAAGGCATAGGCATTTTTTCACGTGCACTAATGCATTTGATCCTCACTGCCAAACTAAGAAGCAGGTATTATTATTCCCATCCTAGAGATAAAAGATGGAGGCTTAGAGGTGTTGAGTAACTCCTCAAAGTAACAAAGCTAGTAGAGTGCGATTCTGGACCTCAAAGCCCACTCCTCACTGCTGGAGAACACAGACCCTGCGAAGAGGCAGAGGCAAGGCCAAATTAAACAATGGCCAAGGAGGGTGATCAGCACAGATAGAGTCTGATTGATTTAAAGTCTCTTCCTCATCATTACACTTGAACGCTACACCATCACTCGATGAACGCATCTGTTGAAAGAAAACTCTGTTTTCCCTAAGATACAAAACAAATACATCACCCCTTCAATTCATACGGTTGTTCCTTCAGGTAAACAAGAGTCAGCCAAAGTGAAGGCAGCAAGTTTCACGGTCAACAACCACCAAACCATCCCCAGCTAAGTACCTGGATCTGCAAAGTCATTAGTGGGCTTCATAAATATAGAGGCCATTCACAATGCAATCGTTGGACAATTTCACAAACTTCTTACAATTCAGAAACCTACAGGCTTAGAAGAAACTACTGGACAAAGGCAAAGAGCAGATTCTTCTGGCTAATGTCTAACCTGAGCTGTTTTCAAAGCGGCGGCTTTCCTGGATTCTCTTCTGAACAGCTGGGGAACCCAATGAAAGGTTCACTCTGCTTAATTTAATGTCACGGCTACCAATGCTGTTTAACCTTCTTCCTGGTGATAATAAAAGAGAATCTGATGTATTGTATATCACTTAACAGAAGCACCCGGGGAACATTAAGATAGAATAAAACAACAGGCCCACGGCCCAGGTAAATTCAAATCCATGGAAAATGATGGACGCCTCTTACATCTACAAATGTATATATCTTTCCATAATGCCCATTTTAATGAACTGACTTACAAAGAGGTTAGTCTAAATAGCAACTCACTCGAAATTTATTTTCCTGTTGCTGCCTGTGCAGGGGTAACTGAGAGAGAATTCAGTCTATCATCAAGAGACACCACTTATCCTATCCCTGCTATCAAGCTAAGAATCTAGCTCCTAATATACATGGAGAAAAAATGAATTACTCAGAAGAAGTGCACATAATTCTGAAGACAGTGCTCTATTCTGTGTAAATAAATTCCAATCGGCTTTATTTTTTTTAGCGGCCTAGAAAAAATACTTGCTTTGTAATCACCACCATCACTAGGTATTTGATACATAAGCAAGGAGAAAAAATTTTTAGAAGTTTAGTCAAGTCTTCCACATCAGAGCAGACAAGCTTCTAGCCCAGGAAGGAAATACCAAATGGAACCGTCTCATACCCACAGAATCAGGATACCTTTTACCACCATCTGCTCACTCAGATCTAAACAGCAAGCAGATGGTACAGTAGTTTGAAAGTTAACTTCAACAGGGCATCTCCCTGGAGCTCTAACCAGAATCCTTGACGGTGGAAGGATTCAGCCTCAGCTTTTTACACTTTCAGAAGCTAAGGTCTGTCTTCCGTTCAGTTCTCAGCACCTGGGCTCTACACTCACTGTCCAGTCACTTTGTGTGGGGGTCCAGTGACCTCCCTAACCACTCTCCAGGACATTCCACAGGGTCCTGGTCTCTGGTACTTGAGTCTTCTGCATGCTTATTGTTTCTTTTATCATGTTGTCTTTTCCACATATTTTATTCCACTTTTATCAGCACCTGAAAATATGCAATCTTTGTTTACTTCAAAAACAACCTTTGTCAAGAGTTCATGTGGTCTTTTAA
The DNA here is from genome assembly GCF_937001465.1 of Orcinus orca. NCBI lineage: Eukaryota > Metazoa > Chordata > Mammalia > Artiodactyla > Delphinidae > Orcinus > Orcinus orca. The sequence goes on from NC_064571.1 coordinate 44,645,487, forward strand.
AAACTTGTCTGGCTCTTAAAAGTTACCCTTAAATAAAAGGTTTTTAACTTGTTTAAAAAGCTCTTAATTTAGGCTACTGGTGTATATATATATATATATATATATATATATATATATATATATATATATTTTTTTTTTTTTTTTTTTTTTTTTTTTTTTTTTTGCGGTAGGCAGGCCTCTCACTGTTGTGGCCTCTCCCTGTTGCGGAGCACAGGCTCCGGACACGCAGGCTCAGCGGCCATGGCTCACGGGCCCAGCCGCTCCGCGGCATGTGGGATCCTCCCAGACCGGGGCACGAACCCGTGTCCCCTGCATCGACAGGCGGACTCTCAACCACAGCACCACCAGTGAAGCCCTGGTTTATATATTTGTATGCAATGTTTTCTTACAGTAAAATGGAGCATGTTGGATCCAAAGTCTTAGGATATTCTTTCCTGGACAAAGGATTGTGGTCTAGGGGTTAGAAGACTCTGCCTGACTCTACCCAACCTGCAGGACTCTTGAGAAGCTGCACACTTTGAATGCTTTTAATCTGCTCTGACAATCAAGACTCTAATCCCAGGACCTGCACCCAGACTTAAGCCACAAATCCAGTGTCAGGCTGGGGACTGGAGCACGGCACCTTGAAGGAAAGCAGAGGCCAGGAAGGCAGGCAAGCAGCAGACCTTTCAAGGACATTTCTTAGGAACAAAGCTCAGGCAAGGAGATGACTGGGATTGCCCTGTGCCTTATTTCCAGGACGAGGCCTCTTTCCTGTTCATTGGCTTCCGCTAAATTTAGCTGGAAGTCTTCCAGACGGTTCCAGCCTTTATCTGACCCCACTCTATCTGTGCAATATTCTCTTTCTGCTACTGTTAGAACTGGAGACATTCATCTGGGATCTGGCTCAGACTAGTAGTTAAGAGCCTGGAGCCAGACGGCCTGAGTCTGAATGCTGACTCAACTACCTCCTCTGTGGCCTTGAGCGATTTATTCAACTCCTGCGTCTCCGTTTCCTCATTTGCAAAGTGGATGAATAACAACCTTTCACTCAGCGGTAGGTACTGAGTGAGTTACTCTGTGTAGGCACTGGACAGTGGCTGGCACACAGTAAGCCCCAGCTATTACTAACACCTGCCTCCCTTCTAGTGCTAAGTGTCGTTGTGAGACCACCACCGCCGGCCCATGTCTCTGGCCCTCTGCAGCGGAGCAGAGTGCTTGCTCCGCCCCCTGCCTCCGGCACTGCGATGGCAGACAGGGCTGCGCTCCACATCTGTGCTGTCTCCCCTGGTCCTATGCATACGCAGTTCACAGGCTCTTCAGCCTCGCTTTACGGGCTGCTCTGCTCTCAGCCATACACACGAACACTGGCAAGTCACAGCTTCCACTGAGTGCAGCCTGACTACCGCATCAAAGCACTGAACGCCAGCAAAGAGAATCTGTGAAATGGGAGTAAAAACCAGCCGAATACAAACGGGTAAGATGATTCAAAGGGAAGGGAATGCCTGTGTTTCGGAACAGCACTGACTCAACGTGTACACACTTTGACTACTCTTTGTAAAGTGACTAGTGACCCTCTGGCCGCTAATAAACACTGAATTTAGGCCAAAAGAGCATATTTATTTATTCAGCAAATATTTGAATGTTTCAGACGCTGAGCTATAATGGAGAACAAACAATAGATAAGAAGCAAGAAAATAAATAAAATCATTTCAAATGTGTTAAGGGTGATGAAGGAATGATTGGATGGTTAGGGAAGGCCTCTCTGAAGAATAGGTGTTTAATTAATAATGAATGAGGGCCAGCCATGGTTAGAGGATGAGCATTCTGGAAAAAGGGGAAGTGCATGCAAAGGCCCTGTGGTAGAGATGAGAAAAATATTTTTTAAAAAATAGAGTACGGTTAGAAAGAAGAGTGTTAGGCATCAAGTCTGTATCTACCTCAAACCAGCTTGGTGATTAGGTTCATGTGATCCCTTCCAGCTCTAAAATTCCATAAATGTCTCTAGGAAGTGATGTATTGATTAGTACAGATAAGGCAGATTATGCTGGCTCTAGCACTCTGGACTGACTATAAAAAATGCCAGAGGAAGTCATCTCAGTAGATGACATGCATAAGCAGTCATCTGCTTTCATCACAAGAATAAATAAGATGAACTGGATTTCAGAAGCTTTGTTGTGTTTTGGTTAGTCAAAGAAAGAGTAAAGTGGTCATAGACAATCCCCCACCTCCACAATGTAAAAGACCACAGGACTTGAGGATGGAGGTGACGTGGAGAGAGAAAGTGGGACCTGGAGATGACACCACAGACAAGCAGACCCATGAATGACCTGGCGTTTAAAAAATCATTTAAGAAAGTTTAAACTCCAAAGGCTATTCAAGAGTATCAGTCAAACTGCTCTGCGGGGGCTTTGAAACAAACACCCTTTTCAAGTCCCTTCTGAAAAATTCATTTCCAATTATGAAGACAACTCCAATATTTCAAGTAAAATTTCCTCTTAATGAGGGAAGAGAAAGAGTCTGGGGACAGATGAACTCAGTTGCCTGGCTAAGTATTTAAATTCTCACTTAGGTTGGCAAGTCAAGACAGACAGCCTTAGTTCATACATTAATATTTATGAAAAATGGCACAACGTTCCATCTGGAAAGAAGATCTGGGGGAAATGCTACATCCAGCAATGGCAGCCCAGACTCTCTGGACTGCTACATGCTGGAGTAGGTGTGCCCCTCAACACAGAAGGTAAACTCCCAATTAATGTGGAATTTATGTTGTGAAAATATCTTTCACATTTGAGATAAATTGCTCAAATGGAGGCCTCGGAAACCATAGCAACTATACATTTTAATTAAAGTTTGCAACTTGAAAGCAAAACCTTAAATAATTGGTACCTCCAAGTCTTTGCTGAATTGGCTTAGCTACGGGAAATACAGGCTTCTAATAACAGGAAAAGAAAAATCTTCCACTTCACCATCTTCCAATTACTACGTGCATCTCTTAGAATGTGAGATAGCCTGAGTTAATTCTCCAATATATGAAGCTAAAATATGCCCTCTGAATAGAAAGTCCGTTGGAACACAAAATAGAAAAAAAAATTATAACTCTGGCTTAGGAATCTTTTTCCAGCCACGGGTAAGACACACAAAAGACATTTTAAAAACCTTTTGACAACCACCATTAATACTCTCAATTTATTGAATGCCATTGACGTATGTTTATCATAGAAAAGTGACATTTTGCTATTTTGTGAATAACTGCCTGAAACAGAAGTGGAAATCTTTAACCACACACTTATTCAACAAATATTTATGGACAGTCAACCATGTGTCTGTACTGAAGACAAATATCCTAATAGAATATGTTTAACAGAACATTCCTGTACTATGTGCTTTCTGGACACTTTGTTTTATTCTCACAATAGTATCGTAACTATTCAACAGAGAGGGTGATAGGGATCTAGCAAAGGTTAGTGACTTTTTCCAAGTCAGGTACTAAGATTGGGTCTACAACTGCAAACCAGTTCAAGGCTTCAAGAGAACTGGTCAGTTAGCTTCATCAACAGCCTATCAATTTCTGTCAATAGTAACAATGCCAAAAATAAAACTCAGGTAGGTCACTGGAGTGATCTATCTGGGCACTCAGCAGGAGAAAAAGGTCAATTGTTTGGGTCCTCGAGCCCAGTCAAAAGCAGAAATAAAATTCTGTGGCTCTAAATATACAAAAAAAAAAAATCCAAGATGGGATCAGATTGGTTTTGTCCCTAATATCCAAGAACAGGTTATAGGAGAACAATATAAATGCCCATATGATCATATAAGCATCCTGGCAAAAGTTAATAGTTAAATGCCATCCAAACCATATTTGGCACTGGGGCAGTTCTTGGAATGATTCCAAAAGGAAACAGGCAACATTTTATTTGAAATTTATCATCTCCTTGGCTATCAACTGATCCAAATATCTATCTAAGTTCTTTTAACAAATGTCTCAGGAATGTATTGCTATTATTTATTATTAGCATTGTGCTCCCCTGTCACCACTCTATCTGGTCCCAGGTCTGCCAACACCAAGTCCGGCACTGAGCCGACTCCTTCTAGGTGGTCTGTGCACCACCACCAAGCTGGGAAAGTTCCAACTTCCAACTAAACAGGGAAGCTGGGATTTGTTATTTTTTTCTGTCTGAGGTGGCTCTGTTTACACACTGTCTCAGGTCCTACACATCCACTTGCCACCTCAGAGAGGAAGTTCCCATGATCACCCCCTGCTACAAAACACACAGCCTAGCACTCAACAGGGTTTCAAAAGTCTTTTCTTTGAGGAGGTTTGATTGACTTATGCTTTTGCCCATTTAAACACTGGCCCTTTTCTTTGTAAAAGCTATAAATCCCACCTATCTTACAGTAGCTGGCCCTCAAGTCCTTCCATCTCGGCGGTCCTTCCAACTCCCTTGACTAAGTTAGTCTGTCATGGTCACTCCTGTCTCTGAATTCATACCCTACACTGCCTTAACTCAATGAAACGCTATGTAGAATAACACTGGATTCCACTCTCATGTATCCGTATGGTTTTTCTTCCCCAGTTGTGTAAGTTCCTTGAGGGCAGGAGCTTGGTTGATATCCCACTATGTCAGGCACAATGATAGACACGTGGTATACGCTGCATAAATACTTGCTATGGGGGTAAATATTTTCAGTCTCAAAGTCATTTCCACAGCTTGATTCAATCACTAAAAAAATAGTCACTTTTACTTCCACCGAGTTGTTTTATGAAATTTCCCCATTCTCAAAGGGCCACTGGGAAAAAAGTTATTTATGCAAAGTGCAGCCTGAGAAAACAATTAGTATTTTTTTCCTATTCTTGATTAGAAAATATTTAAACAGATTCCATTGAAGAAACTACCTCAGCCAACCCCATGGGAGGTGGGGTGAGTGGGCAGAATTCCAAAAGTTTATTTGTAAATCACTTGTTGGGAAAGAGGAAAACACGTTCCCAGTGACTGAAATAATGCCCTGTGTCGGGGGTTCATTTTCCAGAAGATGTAACAGATGCAGCAAAAGGGGCTGAGAGGAAGAAAAGCGGCTTCGGGGAGGCTGACTTGACTCCCAACACCAGGGCTCTGGGAAAGGAAGGAGGAACAATCACAGGCACCCTCCACACCCCTTCCTCTAAATCATGATTGGGAATCAGGGACCAGTGCTCCGGGGCTGGGGGACAGGAAATTCCAAACAGCAGCGAGTCTCCACTACAACTTTCAAGACGGAAGGGACACCAAGTTAAAGCAGAAAGGAAAGGACCCCTTGTGGCTCCACAACTGGACAAGCCCTTTGTGTGTCTGCAGCCTCATAAATGAGCAGTGGATATACTCAGGGTATCCTCCACTGGCAGGCATCTGGGAGATCACTGAACCCGGTCTTCCTCAGACTGTGCGCTTCCCAGCTCGAGATTCCCTCACCAAGTCAACAGCTGTCCGGGGGAAAAGACACGCTATGGTCAATCAGTCTGAGAACCACTAGGTTAAATAAAAGTCATCACAGGTCACCACTGGCTACTTGAAGATGATAACAAATACTGTAAATCTTGTCAATGTTGAAGGTAGACCATGCAGCATTTCCCAAACTATTTTAACACAGAACGCTTTTCCCAAAGGACAACACCATGCAGGTCACAGGTTGGAAAATGCACCTCAAACCATCCTCTGCATTTTACAGATGAGGCAACTGAGGCCTAGAGAAGCAAACTAATTTCTGGAGACAGCAGGGTTAACATGTGGAAGAACAGGGATGAGACTCGGCATTTTCCTCCTCCAGGTCAGCACTCTGTCTTCAGAGCACCTCTCAGCTCCCAGCTCCAGGTTCCGTTTTGTTAGGCAGCCCCATCTTCTCTCTGCACCATCCCGAGGCTCTGCCTTCCCCGCTCCCTCCACAGCTAAGCGCCCAAGCTCATTTAAGAGCTTGCCTCCTGGCCCTCATCTCTCCTACTTAATATCAGATCTAATCTCAACTGCCAGCTCACCTGGATCTCTGCAGATTACCTGCCGCCAGAATCCCCATTGCAAGGCGGCTGATCACCAACCAAAACACACCCGCTGCCCTAAACAAGCCTTTTCAGCGCCGATTACTGCCTGCAGCAACACCATCTCCCGACACCACACGCTGGGTCCCTCCACAGGCCCGGCGCTGACTATCCGACTAGAAGGCTCCCCAGCCTCTGCTGGGTGCAAGCAAAGTCCCTGCCCTCCCTGTGAATACCTAGTACTCACGTCCCATTCCTGTTCCTCTGCCACCCAGCTAGCTGTTTGTTGCCACAGGCAACATCATGTACCGGTGCCTGTAGGACAACCTTCTGCCACGGCACGTATCCATGGCAACCAGATGAGGCCAGCAAATAGAATTAAACTCCACAGGTAATTCCCCAAAGTTAGCTTAGCCAATAGATGATTTATCAGAGCAGTGAACATTTGGCAAAACGGAGTCTATTGGGCTCCAAATCCTCTTTGTCGTATCATGGTCTGCTGGGCAAAGACATGGCTTAAAGTGAGAACCTGGAAAAGGGAAACAGTAGTCCCAGGCTTGACTGACCTAGAGACGAAAACACTGCCTAGGAAATGAAACAAGTGAGGGCAGGATGCAAATCATTTTCCATGGCAGGATATTAGTTCTCCTTATTCCCACTTAAAATTCAACTAAAGTTATCGAGGGCCTATGATGCACCAGGTAATATAAGGAACATAAAGAAATGTAACACACGTGAGATTTGCACAGGCTATTAGGAAAGTAAAACTGAAATGTATACAAAGATAAATATGATATAAATGACTATCAAGATGAAAACAGAAGACAAAGTTACCACAAAAAAGAACATGACTAGCGGCCAACTGGTTGGTACAAACAATAACAGCCACGAACAGTCAGGCGATAAAATGACAACTGCTCATCTCTGCTCACAACAAAAGACTTTGTCAGGATACAAAAGACAGTAAGACCATCTGACTCATCAATCCTTCGATCAAATGAGCATGTTAAACCCTGACCCACATGAGGGTTAAACAGCATGGTGTACATGAAGCATTTTGGAAGCATAAAGAACTCTACAAACTTAGTTATCATGCTCTTGTATTTCAGGATCAAAACCTAGACCACCAAGTCTAGTCTCTTCATGTGAAACTCCAGAAACATTAGACCAAATCAGCTTCAGGACTGGTGAATACTGTCAGATTTTCAAAATTAGAGATGAAAGTGATTAGCACAGAGTAGGCACTCAATAAATATCAAATAAATGAATGTTAAAATGCAAGTGCTGTGCAGATAGTACTTCCTTTTCGCCTGGTTAAAATCCTTAAAATCACTTTATGAAGTGGTATCACATAAAGCAATCATGTTTTCCTGCTGAGACTATACAGTAATTGGATGCTTATTTCTGACCAAGGATTCGGTATTACAGCTGTCACAAATATGATCTACAATGTCATAAAAGCAAAGATAGAATAATCATAAATCTTCATAATCATGGAAAGCAGTAAGGTTCTTCTTCAAAGTCTATAATAGGGGCATCATGCATGGTACACATTGATTACACAAAGGGCCCAATTCATCATAAATTGTACCTACATCAGAATACAACCCCATTACGTTATAAATGTAAACCCAAACCACTGTGGTAACTATAATAAACATGTAATTAAAAATTATTCCCTTGCTTTTTTAGCACTGTCTCCAGGTACTCACACTCAGTCCAAGAAATTCTGATTTAGGCTCCCATTTTCTCCCGATAAATGTCTCATAACAGAGTCATTCTAAATCATTCCATCAACTGAGAGCTGCCATTTAAAGAAGGTTTTAATGGATATTTACTAGTGATAATGACAGTGATGATGGTGCTTCCACACCCCAAAATTTACTCTTTAGGTTACCATTACCCCAATGCTTCTCTTTATTTGCTCCCACCTCCTGCTTCAGACACAGTTCGAAAAGCAAATGCCCAACATCACACCTCAACAGCGCCACCAGGAAGCAAGTGTCCCGACCCTCCTGTCTACTGCAGTCTCCACTTTATCAGACTTCTGAGTGCAGCAGCGCTTCTCAAGTATTAATGTGCATTCAAGTCACCTCTGGATTGCCTTAAAGTGTAGACTTCTGGTTCAGTAGTTCCAGGCTGAGATGACAGTCTTGTTGCTAGTCTGGGGACGACCCCTGAGATATAAGGTATTATAGCGCTATGGACGCTTGAATCCTTGCTCTGCCCTCTACCAGCTGTGAGACCTTGAGCAAGTCGTTCAGCCTTTAGAGCTGGTTTCACATCTGCAAAGGGGAATTTCTACTGCTCCATTCTTAGAATTATTGTAAAGGTGAACTGAACTCACAGAGACGCTCTTAGCATGGTGCCTGACACATGGTTAGATTCTCATTAAATATTAGTCACCATCACTTCATTGCAAAGTCATCAAAACCAACCAAACCAGGACAATGCTTAACAGATCATTAGCTTGAGCTCTCAGAAGCAATCTGTAAACAATTCTAACCAGAATTTCTAGAAGCCAGCAAAAGCCAAAATCCTATGTTTAAGTATTGATGGAAAAAGGCACTGGGACCTGAGGGATGGTGTGAATGCTGCAGCGTGATGAGGGCAGGAGGGAAACGGGAAACAGTCAAAGAAGGCTGCCCCTGATGATTAACCCTAGAGTTGGAGACGTTAAAGTTTGTACTCTCTTCCTCTGTCTCTTCCCCTGAGCCTTATCACCAGAGAGGACCAAGAGTTCTGAAGAATTAAAAAAACTGGAACAAAATACAAATCAAAATTATTCTCTCCCTCCTATATTTCAAGTCAAACATACCAGCAAGTAAGAATAACAGATCCATGGAAACGTCTAAGGACACTGCCACTGAACTTACAGGAAATTTGGGTAGAAAATGTCATAGCTGACATTCTCTCCCTAAATTAAAAGTTGCCAGCATTGCAAGGATCAAGAGTTCCTTGAAGGTATGAATTCAAGAGAGAGACAAACGGCTCAAGTTGTAGGATGAATAGGGATTCAACAGTCTTCATTTTCTGTCTGTTCACACCTGTAAACCTCACGTGAAAAATTCGACGGGACTAATCCTTTCTCCTAGGAAGCACGTGCCGTTTTCCGTATGACCTGGCTTCCATTTTGCTTCCTGGAAGAATTCCCGGCTGCTGCTTTTTCTCAGCGGTACACAGTGCTGCAGACCTCACACACTTAGACGTGAAGGGAGCAGCTTTAACAGTAGGAATCTCATTTTTCTTTTTCCACTTTTGGGGCATCTTAAATGAGCATTCTCAGATGTAGCCATATAGAAACTTAAAAAAAAAACTTCTAATAATCAGAGTAATACTAAACCCAGGGAACATGAAATCAATTAAGAATGTGCTCAGATAATCCAATAAAGTGAAGCGGAAACAGATCCATTTTTTGTTTTCTTTGCTTGATTGGTCTGGTCGGATTGATCTGGTTCTTAATATAAGTTCATCATCGTGGTCCAACTTTGTAAGGGCCTTGTTATAAGTTAGAATAAAAGAAATCCATTTTATCTAAACAGAATTGCCCTGATCCCTGTTGTGTCCCACATGAACCCTGGGACTTCTTGTTGCTTCTGGCAGCTGTAGTTGACAGGAGTAACAGAAAGGTAGATTCCAGCAAGGATATATACTAACCTCCACAGCATCCTAAACTGGTCTTGGATCCACTAGAAGCTGCTTCCTGTATTTGGGGGCAACCTTCGTCTCTGGACTTGTCCCCCCACTTGTCAAAATAAGCAAACATCTGCTCAACAATCAGTTGCATCAGTGAACATGGCCATGACATTTCATCCAAGGTATGTCCCTGTCTCCCCTGAGACTATAAGTATGTAGGTTAAACAGTAGTTGGAACTGGAGACAGCAAATGACTCCAGCCCTGCCACAGTTGGATGGGACCAGGAATATGCCATTTCTTCAAGCCTCTTGTTCTTCATATGTTATACGGGGTAAACTGAGGTTCTTGGTGCGAACAGTATGACTCCTCCAGGGCCTTGTACAAATATACAAGGAGGAAAAAACCCACCCTTTTTCTCTATCAGGCAAAGTGTACATTCTATTATAAAAACTAAAGAAGCAACCCTAATGTCTAGACGTGGAGCTAGACTTACATTCAGCCAACCGTGCTGTGATGAAGCCAACCTCAATCCCCACTGCCAAAACCCCAGGTCTTCTCGGAAGCATTCAGCTTTCCAGTTAACATCCTTTCCTGCCTTCAGCTAACATAATAGTCAAAGTCAGTGACAACTTTCCCAAGGGGACACATGATGGCTTATTTGTTCAAATCCTTCCTAAAGCTATTTAACAAATGTTGACAGTCAAAACATGAACCAATAACACGTAGGCTCATTTCCCCAGTTCAAACTGCCCCAAAGTTTCTTTTTTCTTCTTTTCTTCCTAACATCTTTATTGGAGGATAAATGCTTTACAATGGTGTGTTAGTTTCTGCTGTATAACAAAGTGAATCAGCTCTACGTATACATATACCTCATACCCCCTCCCTCTTGCGTCTCCCTCCCTCCCACCCTCCCTATCCCACCCCTCTAGGTGGTCACAAAGCATCGAGCTGATCTCCCTGTGCTATGTGGCTGCTTCCCACTAGCTATCTATTTTACATGTGGTAGTGTATATATGTCCATGCCACTCTTACTTCGTCCCAGCTTACCCCTCCCCCTCCCCATGTCAAGTCCATTCCCCATGTCTGCATCTTTATTCCTGTCCTGCCCCTAGGTTCTTGAGAACCTTTTTTTTTTTTAGATTCCATATATATGCATTAGCATACGGTATTCGTTTTTCTCTTTCTGACTTACTTCACTCTGTATGACAGACTCTAGGTCCATCCACCTCAGATGATTATCCACCTACAGATAACTCAATTTCGTTTCTTTTTATGGCTGAGTAATATTCCATTGTATATATGTGCCACATCTTCTTTATCCATTCATCTGTCGATGGACACTTAAGTTGCTTCCATGTCCTGGCTACTGTAAATAGAGCTGCAGTGAACATTGTGGTACATGACTCTTCTTGAATTATGGCTTTCTCAGGGTATATGCCCAGTAGTGGGATTGCTGGGTTGTATGGTAGTTCTATTTTTAGTTTTTTAAGGAACCTCCATACTGTTCTCCATAGTGGCTGTATCAATTTACATTCAAAGTTTATTTTCAAAACCACTTTTATTATTAACCAAATGTTACATACAATCTTGTCACCTCTCCCATCAGCATCACCATTAGTTTCTGAGCAATATTTTATACAGTGCCATTAGATAAGTTAACACTATACCATAAAACATTTTAGAAACTGAGCCTGTGATACCAACTAGGGTCTGTGAAGCTTTTATGATCATTAAGCTGGAGGTCTCAATATGTTGCAAGCTGAAATTCATAAAACTTATTTACAAAACAGCTGTATTTGCGTAGGTGCCTATCAGATTTAAGAGCTGGTTCTGAAGTCAAGAAAGAAATTTAATTTTAACCATTACAAGGACTCATGTCATAAGCCACGTATTTTCTTTCTTCTAAAGTCTTCAAACAAGAAATAAGATCTAAAATTTTACTCTGTAGTTACCTTCTTATGAAAAAACTTTGACACAGGGACTTCCCTGGTGGCGCAGTGGTTTTAAGAATCCACCTGCCAGTGCAGGAGACACAGGTTCGAGCCCTGGTCCGGGAAGGTCCCACATGCCGCACAGCAGCTAAGCCCGTGCGCCACAACTACTGAGCCTGAGCTCTGGAGCCCTCGAGCTACAACTACTGAAACCCGCATGCTAGAGCCCGTGCTCCACAACAAGAGAAGCCACCGCAATCAATGAGAAGCCCACGCACCACAACGAAGAGTAGCCCCCGCTTGGCACAACTAGAGAAAGCCCGCGCGCAGCAACGAAGACCCAACACAGCTAAAAAATAAATAAATAAATAAAAGTTTTAAAACAGTTTTGACACATAAATTCATATTCTACATTCTTTTCTCTTTTTTCCCCACAGAAGGAATGCCTAGGTTTCCATCTAAGCAAAATACACAGGATTACCGTATTAATAATATTTTCAGGTTATTTCTACAGGAAGCATTCTCAAGGTCTAGTTTAGAGTCTAGAACTTTGGGATCTAGGGAAGCCACCTCGCCTTTCCACCTCCAAAAGGGAATTCTGTTTTTTAAAGGAGAAGATTCCCCTAGCTTTCCCAAAGGTACAGCCTTCTCTCTCTCCAGGCAATAGCCTGTAAGTTGCAAGGCTAGGACTGCATCGACTCCAAGGCCAAAGAAACTTGCTTTGGACTGTACAGTGCACCGTGAACAGATTCAATGAGACTACAGATCTGCCAAAGGCCTGGACCCAGTGGACATCTAATAAATACCAGTTCTCTTTCCTTCCACTCACAAATAATTGCCTTTCTGGCTGAAGCCCCCTCCTTGCTTTCAGTGAATGGTAGTATCAACAGTGAATAAACCCTACATAAAACATCCACAGAAGGTATTATTAGGTTCCGTTTTCCAGTTGAGGGAAAGTGACATTCAGGGAAATTAAGTCTCCCCAACCCTCACTAACATTCAGATAACTAGAAGATAGCAGTCAGGATTTGAACCCAGATTTTTCCGAGTCCAAAAGAAAGTTCAATCTTGTTAACTCCCATCTTAAGGGGATCTTCACAGTTGCACAGTGCCCTAAGGAAATTCCCGTTCCTGAGATGACACTGGCTGAACCCAGAACCCTTGCATGTATCAACTGATGAGAGCTCCCCCAACGCTGTCTTCCATTTTAGTACAAAATAGTTTAGGCGGGAGCAAGGAGTTCTTCCTACAGAGGTATAGACAGCCCAAAGAGTGAGTTTCAGAACAGAAACGTTCTAATGAACATCAGTTAAATCTCTCTCTTGTGGAAGCAGCTCAGATGTTCTTCTTTGGTAGAATGGGTGAACAAATTGTGGCACATCCAGACAATGAAATATCACTCAATGCTAAAAAGAAATGAGCTATCAAACCATGAAAAGACATGGAGGAATCTGAAATCCATATTATTAACTGAGAGCAGCCAATCTGAAAGGGCTACATACTGTATGATTCCAACTATATGACATTCTGGAAAAGGCAAAACACTGGAGACAGTAAAGAGATCAGTGGTTGCCAGGAGAGGGGTGGGGGGATGAATAGGCAGAGCACAGAGGATTTTTAGGGTGGTGAAAGTAACCTACGTGATATTAAAATGATGGATATCTGCTATTACACTTTTGTCCAAACCCACAGAATGTACAACACGAAGAATGGACCCCGAGGTAAACTATGGACTTTGGGTGATTATGATGTAACAATGTAGGTTCATCAGTTGTAACCAATGTACCCCTTTGATGAGAGACGTTGATAGTGTGGAAGGCTATGCACGTGTGGGGCAGGGGGGTAGATGGGAAAACTCTGTACCTTTCTCTCAATTTTGGTGTTAAGTCTAAAACTTCTCCAAAATATAAAGTCTTGGGGGGAAAAAATGTCTCATTTGAAAACATGTCTGAAAATGGTGAACTACACGGGCTTCTCATGATTAGCTTGAGGAAGTGTCGAGATTTGCCCACAATGGTTTGGGCTGCTGTCAAACCACCAGGTCATGTCCTTAAACGTCTAGTCATGCTATGAGAGTAAAAACAGGACGCTCTCGGAGTGAATGAACTTCAGAATGGGAGTGACTCACGTAAAATGTGCTTCCTGAAGACAGTCAAGTGTTTGCTACTGACAATGACGTCATGAGGGCTGTGTTAAGAAAGGCCTCTCTTCCCTGCATTGTTACTCACACGAAGCTTACCTCAACTGTCAATTGCCGCTGCTCAAAGCACTCAAGAAGTCAATCCTATATATGAGTCATATCCACCTCTCTGTACCTAACAGATGTATCTGGAAAAGATGTTTTTTGCTCTGAGTAAATCAAAGTTTCTTTATGTCAAATCATTTTACATCAGGTTTGCTTTAGTCAAAGGTATTACATCTTCTGCAGCAAAGCCGGAAGCAGGCAGGAACATCTTGACATTGGAAGGAATAGAACTACAAAACAACCATTACCGGCTATTCTATCAACTTTGCTTCACTGCAGGCCAGTGCTGGGATGCACTTGGGTTGTGTGTGCGTCCTGCTCTTTCCACTTGAGCCATCACTGGATCCACCACCTTGCTTGCTAAGTAAAACAGCCCAGATACGGACAAGGCGTGGGCCCTGAAGCCACAGAGACATTTGTTCTAATCGTGGTGCTGCCAATTATTAGGTACACTACTTTTAATCTCCCCGACTCTCAGTTTCCTCACCTGTAAGATGAAGGTAACAGTATTTTGTAGAACTGCTGTAAGCATAAGAAATAACTGGTACAAAATAATCAACAATAGGCTAAGTATTATTACTTTTACGTGCATACATCAACAAACAGCAAACCCGAAGTCTCCACGCATCAGTGTCACTCAACAGAAGAAAAAGGGCCATTTATTCAACAGACATTGGTTCATTAAGTTTCTAGACTACCTCTTATCATTGGGCAAGGCACCAGGGTCACTGCTACGAATGAGTGAGGCCTGCATGGAGCCTGACTCCACTGAAAAGCTGATCTGATTACACTGGACTTAAACCCAGCTTTTTTAAAGTACAGATGATAATTTCTGTGTTATGGAATTAATATATTTCATCACGGTGAATTTCGTTATTTACTACTTTTCTTGTTTTGCATACTGAAAAGCAGGCAATCCCTTTAACTGGTAAGACTACAACATGCAAGGAAGTGAAGAAAAATGAGTTTAAAAACATTTATAATAAACTACTCAAAAAGACTCCCATTTCAACTATTCAAGGCACAGGAAGTAAATTATGAAGATGACCCCCTTAGATTTCTTTGGTTTGGGGTGAAGTTCTAGAAATTCTTTAAATGTTTAACCTTATCTCCAGCTTAAAAATCTAAATTATTGAGAAAGTCACATAAATTTTGAATCTAGCAAAACCACTCATTCTGAATTTTCAATCAACCTGAATTAGGCAAAATGCCTTTCTAAGATAACAACAGCTAGGAAAGAGAAAAATGTAACCCACTTTGGATGATAATCACATTGAGTCTGGCAGTATCTTACTAGATCATCTTGTCTGGAAGGACAGGTGCTGCATCTTGCTCACTGCTATAACTCAGCAGCCAGCCCGGCCCTGGCACATAGTAGGTGTTCAATAAATATCTATTGCCTAACCAAGTGTCAAACATGCTCACTTGAAATTTTATTACAGATGGCAGCTCTACAGCTAGAAACAGTATGGACTATGCTATGGACTGAATGTCCTCAAATCCCTAGGGTGAAGCCCTAATCGGCCTCCCATGTGATAGTATTTGGAGGTGGAGCTTTTGAAAGGTAATTAGGTCGTGAGGGTGGAGCCCTCATGAATGGGAGTAGTGCCCTTAAATGAAAAACACGAGAGATGATCTCTCTTCTCTCTCTAGCATGTGTGGATACAACAACCAGAAAGAGGACTCTCACCAGAATCCTATCATGCTGGCACACTGATCTTAGACTTCCAGTCTCTAGAACTGTGAGAAATAAAATTCTATTGTTAAGCTACTTAGTCTGTGATATTTTTGTTACAGCAGCCCAAGCTACGACAGGGGGTTACTACACGCAATAAACACAGTAATTAAAACATTTCTAAGTCATTATTTTCACTAACTTAAACTCACACCACCACAATTTCTCTGACCTTATTAAATTAGACATATGATTGTGTAAGTGGTCATGCAATGAGTTAAAATTTGAATATTTCTATAAAACATTTTCATTCCAACTCAAAAGTTGCCATTAAGAGAGACAAGTTTTCCTGTGCTGAAGTGTCACAGAACTTATAGAAGGAGAGGCCATGACCATCCTGTTCATAACCATATCATTTAGCACAGACTGGCACATAAGAATTTAATACAATTTTTGTGAAGAAAGTGAAAGAAGAAAAAAAGAGCATGAGAAAGGAGGGAATCTCTTCTTGGAACAAGTTTATAGTTCGACTGAGAAGAAATGTGTCAATCTTCAAATTGTCATTTTTGGTACCTAATGTCTTTATCTTGGAAACAGGGTTACTTGATTATTAAATCAGCAATGCTGATTAGAGAACAAGAAGCACTCTACACAGAATTAAATTCAGTAATTAATCAAAGCCAATGTGCCCACTTGTAAATATCAATATTGAATTTTAAGCATATAAACCAGCCAATCAATTAAAACTGAGACCATGACTTTAATCAGTGAATGCTGAGATGCAATTTGCTGAATTCTGCAAGTAATGAAACTTAAGTCATTGTTGAAACCTGTTAAAAGGTAAACTAAGGCACATCAAAATTGTGAAAAGTAGGGGCTTCCCTGGTGGCGCAGTGTCCGCCTGCCGATGCAGGGGACACAGGTTCGTGCCCCAGTCCGGAAAGATCCCACATGCCGCGGAGCGGCTAGGCCCGTGAGCCATGGCCGCTGAGCCTGCACGTCCGGAGCCTGTGCTCCACAACGGGAGAGGCCACAACAGTGAGAGGCCTGCGTACCGCAAAAAAAAAAAAAAAAAATTGTGAAAAGTCTATGAGCAAACATGTACTGGCATTGAGCAGTACCAAACCAAAGTGGTTGGAGTACCTCCACCTAGAGGAGCTAGGGGCAATGTTTTCATTGTGAAAATGTGCAAGCAAAGAATTTATAGCCTTGCCTCGGTATCCACAGGAATACTGTGGACTGGTTCCAGGACCCCTGCAGATACCAATATCCATGCATGCTCACGTCTCTTATATAAAATGATGTAGTATTTGCATATAACCTACGCACATCCTCCCACATACTTTAAATCACCTCTAGATTATTTGTGATACCTAATACAATGTAAATGCCATGTAAATAGTTGCAAAAAAATTCAAGCTTTGCTTTTTGGAACTTTCTGGAATTTTTTAAAACTTATTTATTTATTTATTTATTTATATTTTTGGGTGTGTTGGGTCTTCGTTTCTGTGCGAGGGCTTTCTCTAGTTGCGGCGAGCAGGGACCACTCTTCATTGCGGTGCGTGGGCCTCTCACTGTGGCAGCCTCTCGTCGTGGAGCACAAGCTCCAAACGCACAGGCTCAGTAGTTGTGGCTCACAGGCCTAGTTGCTACGCGGCATGTGGGATCTTCCCAGACCAGGGCTCGAACCCGTGTCCCCTGCATTGGCAGGCAGATTCTCAACCACTGCGCCACCAGGGAAGCCCCTTTCTGGAATTTTTAAAACATTTTCTATCATAGTTGGTTGAATCTGAGGATGCAAAACCCACAGATAGGAAGGACCAACTGTACTTGACTGCTTATAGCATTAAGTGGTTGCCTTATTTGAAAAAGTCTTGTTGGCTGTTTGTGATTGGGTGTCCTTAAGTTTCACTTTCTTGGATTCAAGTGTATTGACTCTGGCTTAAGTTTTGGTTTGCTCACCTAGGTGACCTGAGTCTAATGACCTCCTTACTGAAATACTTTAACAACCCTGATCTTACTGCCTTTGAGGCAGATACACAAATTACAGAATTTCTCGGTGTTGTTATCTACTGGTTGTGCCCTTGCCTTTTGAATAAATCTGGAAGTAGAGGTTGTGTAGTACAAAGAGAACTCCCACAACTGCAAACACAGAGCAGTATGTTTTAATGTTTAAAAGCACAGGAACTAGATATTGTCCAAGTTCAAGTCCCAATTCCACTACTTACCAGCTGTGTGACCTAGGGCAGGTTACTTGACATCTCTGTGCTTCAATAACTTGGGGGATAATAATAATACCTACCTCACATACTACTTATTGGAAGATCAAGTTAACACCTGTGGAACGCTTAAAACAGTATCTGCTAAACTGTCAGCTGTTCAGTAAATGTTAGCTATTACTAATAAATGTATGTATTCGCCTTCCATTCCTTAAAGTGACAATGTGTCAGTAGCATTATATTCTAAATATATCCATACTCTTTTTAAAAATTTTCCTAATAATCCTGAAGATAATCTTCCATGGATTATTAAAATATTTAAAATTTTTTAAACATTTAAAAATAAACTTTCTAAAGGAAGTTTACTAAAGTCAGACATTTTCTTTAAAATATCTGAGACACGTTTCTAACTCCCAGATTCCCCCCTGAATAAAACTGAGAGTGAGCATGTGGTGAATCTTATTTTTTGGTACATTTGCTATTTCAACATTTCTGAGTTTCACGTTCATCACAATATTATTGCGGGTGGCCCAACAGTTCTTCCCATAATTTGAATTTCCTATTCTGCCACCAGCACAGATGCAAATGAAGTCAAAGAGTGTGTTATTTCACTTCATAATTAAGTCTACTTGGCCCGGTGAACTCTAGTATAAATGCACCAGTCCTAAAGGAAATTATCATTGCCACTGCACAAAAGTCAAACTTGCATGCATATCGTCTTCCTCAGAATTAAAATTCTACTCAGAACCCATCTTCAGTGCCATTGTTTAGTGTGAGCATGACAGTGTTTCAAAAACGTTATTTATTTGAAATGTCAGTTCTGTGAATTTCCCCTTAAGTCCAGAAAGCCCAAATAAGAGGTGCTATCGTCAGTAAAAACTACAAAATCCAAGGTGCACTTTATTGTCAGTGGCACTGGTCATGAAATGGGGTGGGATTTCAGATAACGTGTCATATTTCCCAACAAGAATGCACTTACAACAGCCCGGTTCATAGCAATGCAAGGAACCATCACAATTGCTACCTAATTGAAGTAACTTATGTAATTGCTGCTTTCATTTGATGAAAATAAGTAGAACAAAGAGATCTAACATCCACTCTTTCCTCTGTTTGTTCTGACCTTTACCTCTTTCACAGCTCCTCCTGGCTTTCCTTGGTATGATGAACCCCCTCAATTCTTAGGGTCAGTTCCCAAAAATGCCCTTGCAGACTATTAGCTTCCAAGCAACCTTCACAGGAAATAGATTGGCCAACATATTACTTGTCCATTAATGATGCCAGAACGTAACAGTCTAAACCATACATTATACTTATCAAATAATTGCTCTTTGCATTCACCGAAGACAGTTCAAAACTTTTATGGGTATAGTTATTTTCTTCCTGCAATCAGTCAATCAGAAAAACAAACAAACAAAAAAACACACCTGGTAGTTTTTCATCTGCACCATAAACACAGCAACCATTCAGAGAGGAAAAATAATGATCCAGCTCCCATAAAGGCAAACTCCTCTTCTTCCCAAGTTTTTTGCTCATAGTAATTACCAGCTTTAGAATGCCTTCACTGGTTGCTGCCTTTCAAGAAAACCTACTTATTCTTCCAGATCCAGGGTTCAAATCAAGTTCTTTCCTACTCATGATACTCCTTGCTGATCTTCATCCAGTTCTTTATGCAACAAATACGGATTAAGCACTTACTCTGTGCCAGCTCTCCGGCCAAGGACTGAGGGCCCAGCAGAGAGGAGAATAACAGTTGATGCCCTCTGGGTTCCTAAAGTCCAGTATTATGTCTTTTGAACTATTTTAGTTTGAACCATAAAAGCACGCCCATTCTTTCATTTAAACATTGCGTAATGATTACTTACTACGTGCATGGGGACCGTAAAGTATAGAGAGGACATAATTGTAGGCCTTAAGCAGCTTACTCTTGAGTCCAGCACAGGGGACAGACAGACAAGTAAAAAGTTGCAATGCAACGGGATAGGTTTGTGAAAGACTGGTATAAGGGGATATGAAAACACGGAGAAGGATTATTTTTGGGTTGAGGAGGAAGCTGGAGGTGCTTTCAGAGTGGTAGCACACAAAGGGCAAGAATGTTGTATCCTAATGCAAGAACAATGCAGAGAGACACAGGGGGCAAAAGCACTGCCAGGGAACTGGCAGAGAGGCCAGGAAAGTGGGCAGAGGCCAGGGGATGAAGAACCTCTGCCTGTCTTCACCATGCCCTTTGGCCAGGCCATTGGAGAGCCACTGGAAAGTGATAAATAGAAGAAGACTAGACCAGATTTGTATAACAGGAGGATAGGAATACAACAAGTTAAGAAACTAGTACGGCTTAAGAGGACAGTATAATTCTATAAGTAGGTAATGGGATAGAAGGGAAAATTTAAAAATATTCAGAAAACTAATGGAAATTAGGACACAGTCCATATTATGAAGGGTGAAGGAGGAAGGTAGTGGATGAGAGAGACACCTATGCTCCTTGATAGTGGGTGCTGTTTCAAATTTCTTTTTGTATCATGGTGTTCACCCACTACACAGCACATAGGAGAGAGCTTCAATAAAATTTAGCCGTTTGATCACTTAAGAAAACAAACCAGCAAAACGTTTATTTTAATGGGTCAAAGTCCAGATTAAAACAAAAGAAGAACTAAGATATGGTGAAATTAAAATAATGAGGAAAAGTCATGTCTACTAATAAGATATTGAATAGTAACATCACTTCCAAATGGCTGAAATTTTATTTTAAATGGGAAAGAAATTATTCCCTGGGAAGTTTAAACCTCATCCTTTATCTTCAGCCCTACAACATACATTCAAAAATGTTATGGTAGGCTTTGGGGGACCTGTGATCTAGAATCCTACATAAGCCCCCAAATGCCTTGTATGTGGAAGTGACTAAATTAAAAAATGAAGGATTCTGTGAAACTTCAATGATCAGAAGTATATTCAATCAGAAATCTCTAAACCCACCAAACAGCATCCAATTTGCAACTACCAGCATGTCCTATGAGTGAGATACTATAATCAGCATCTCAGAAGACAGTACACTACAGAGTCACACAAGAGGAATGATGGCCATCGAGTACTCACATCAGCAACATTTTATCCCAGCCTGGAGAGCCCCAAGGAAACTTTGTTTTTCTTTTCTTTCCATCCTCCCTGTGCAATCTTACTCAAGTACTTATCAGTTCTGGGCCTTGGTTTCTTTATCTCTAAAATAGCCATAGAAATAGTTCTTACGTTAAGATAAGGATGAAATAAGTCAATGTGTATCAAGTGTTTTGAAAAAGAATATGTGTCCAGTATTTCCTATTATGTTTTCTTTTAAATGATAAACCTAATCCTATGACAAAAATCCAAAGAATGTTAATAAGTCTCTGAATTTTGTAAGAAATCTGTGACTGGAAAACAATGATTGCCAGCAGGCTATAGGCTTTACACTTGTGTCAAGGAGAGAATATCCCTAGAGTTCCAGAAACGAAATCAGCCGGTCCATTCAAAGGAGGCATGGCAAGTGGAGACGAAAGGCACTGGCCTGGCTCCTCCCTCACTTAGCTCTGCAAGCCACAGAGCGCAAATCTTAGCTTCTCCCCCACTCAGGTTCTCAGCTTAAAGGGGCTAACAAAGCCTGTCAATTTCATGTGCCTCACAGGGTTCATACCAGCATCAAATGAAGGAAAAAGAGGGAAATGTAATTTACTAAGACCCCTATTCTCAATTCTTATACTAGGCTGGCTGCAGAGAAGGGAACAAAAGGCTTAGAAGAGCTGTATACTAATAAACACAGCACACACGCTCACAGTGAGTATGACGGATATATTTGTAAAAATGAGCTTTACGTTGAAATTATGATGTTAGTCTAAGATTAGGTTCATGGCAGATAACAGTGGAAACAAAGTTATCTCTGTATTGGGAAGATGTTATCTGAACACATTCATCTCTGTCCAGATCTTTTTGTCTTAAGCAAATAGCTCAAAACCAAATGCTTTTCTCCCCAATAGTGTTCCTTCTGTAATTATGTGGTTAGTTTTTCTGGTCCAAAATTCTGGAGGCCATGCCTATTTCACTTTCCGACAGGTGAGAAGCAGGAAGGAAACTTATGGGAGTCAAAGCATCGCATGTTCCTCTCAGTGGTTTTACAGCCCAGTCTCATTCCTGCCTCTCAATGCCCCATCCCAGTATCTTCTACTGCCCCTAGGGTAAACGAAGCCTTCACTCTGATGGTGCAGGTCTATTACCTTCTTTTAAACTCTACCTTTTGCTTAAGCCATTCTTTGTACATAAAATGTCTTATCTCTTGTCTCAGAACCTAAAAAACCTTTCAGATTCCACATTGTCTGTAAAGTTTTTCCCAACACCTCAAACACCATCTCCAATGACCTTTCCCTTTCTTACTTGCTATTCACTTCGTGTTAATCACACATGGTCCAAAAAAAGCACTCATCCTGATATCCGCTATGTGTCAGAATCATGGGAGGTGGGGTGCACTTGTTTAGAGATTCCCAGACTCTGGCCTCAATAAATTCTGATTGGGAAAGTAGGGCCAAAGAAACTATATTTTAATGGCACTCCAGGTGATTCTGTCTCTGGTGGTAGGAAGGCCACACTCAGAGACTGTCCTGCCACAAATTCATCCCATGACAGAACTCTGCACACTCATGGGTGTACACACACTCACACACAAATACACACATTTATCAACCACTGAGTAATTTCATTTGCCTCACAAATACTTTGTACGACATTCCAGTAAAAGCATCCAAAGTCTAGAGGTTGACTTTTACAATTTCTGCTGCAAAAACTTACTTTATGTGGCTTGGGCTGATTAAAAAAGAGGGAGTTGAATACTACTCTTTCCATTCACTGTTGCTTATAAAGTAAAACCAGGGTTTCAAAACCTGTATTACTTAGATGATAATCTAGACTAAACTTCACAGTTTGTGTTTATAGAAAAAACTTAATGTGATTAAATGTGACTCAAAACATGGACTCGTAGTGCAAGATTAACTGACCTTCCAGGGCAAAGGTCACAAATGCAGTCACACACAGAGAAAACACCATCCCCAGATGGGAGATGACAAGAGTGGGCCAGCCCGTGCACACGGACTGGAGTGCCCAATACTGTCACCTGTTTTTGTCATATCAGGTTATATGTAAGTACCCTGGAACGCTTCCTTAAATCATCTGGAAAAACAGAAAGAGTATAAATTCACTGAGTTTACAAACCGAAATGCAGTCCATCCTTGAAAAGCAGGCAGTGGTGTGCTAGAGTAACCTGTGTTCTCTGCGTCTACAGTTCTCTTCCACTCAACTAGAACACCTTGATCGGGCTCTAGCGAGCTCCCCTTCCCCCAGCCAGGCTCAGCCTGTCCTGAGGTGACTAAAGCTGCCCTTACAGTAGAGGGCTGCTGGTGACATCTAAGGCAGCTCACTAGCAGATCCAGCGTTATATTACACTTGCCGATAGACTATCTCTGAGTCTATTTTCAACATCAAGAAACAGTTTTTTCCATGTTTACCTATTCAACAAATATTTAGAACCTTCTTTGTATAATATATGGTATTTACCTTCAAGTGTCTCATGATCTAGACACTAAAGTCAAACTCCACCCATCTCTTCCCCATAGAAGAACCATGTCCTATATATATATATATTTTTTTTTTGTGGTACACGGGCCTCTCACTGTTGTGGCCTCTCCCGCTGCGGAGCACAGGCTCCAGACGCGCAGGCTCCGTGGCATGTGGGATCTTCCCGGACCGGGGCACGAACCCGTGTCCCCTGAATCGGCAGGCGGACTCTCAACCACTGTGCCACCAGGGAAGCCCCCATGTCCTATCTTAATCCTGTAATATCTTATGTTGTGTCTTGATAACTTGTCCAGCAGCCAGTTTCCTTTAGGTCTGGGAACCATGGAATCCTTTCTGTGAACCTCAGTCACCTTGGAGGGGCCTGGTCTGCCTGGATCTGTGTGTACTGTCTCGGAATGCTGGCTGCTCCTAGGGTCACCAGTAGGATACACCTTTATGTCACCCAGGTGCCTCTTACCTGCCACCACTCTTTTCAGACACTACCGTCCTTTCTTCCCCAGAATAGGGCCTATAGAATGTGCCAAAGGTCAAGTCTCCTGGCCAGCTGCTCACCTCTTCCGGTTTCTCCCAACCTGGTCAAGTTCAGTCTTCTATTTCCCATTATGCCCTTTGAGTCACTGCACCTGGGACCACTAAAATGTGTCCTCCTTGTACTTGTATTTGAAATGAATCACTGTAGACCTTTAGTTAGTAAAAATCCACTCCCCAGCCCCATGTCAAACACGTTAATTGGGCTGTAAAAAGCAATGGGGTGGGGCAGGGAAGCATCTGTTGATTTCATGAAGACAACAGCAGGCATTCACAGCTAGTGTTCCTTCAGGGAGCTAATTTACTCTGTCTTTTTGCTTATAATGATCTGTTCCTCACCCTGCCCAGTTTCTTGATTCAGGACACTGTCCTTTCTAATCCACAGCAGCTGGAATCTCCTCTTCCGAGTCAGACAGACTGTAACTGACCAACCTCCATTCCCAGCATTTTCTTTCTCACGTTCATGCGGCTCATCCAACGACCAGCCAACTTGCCAGGATTATTTGTTTCCAGTGGCAAAGCTAGGAAAGAAAAGACGTCTGGGCTCCAGAACAGAGTACAGCCTCAGGATCCCAAACAGAGATTATGAATTTTAAATTCTCTATTGCAGCACAGACGCACCCAGGCAAGAACATTAGAAAAGACTCATCAAGGAAGAAATCAGCAGGGGGCATCCGTGCAGTGGATCACTGACAGCACTCTAAGCTCAGCACAGCCAAGGCTAATAGCCTCCTTATATCCTCTCCACCCATTAAAGATGCCCTGAAAGCAAGCTACCCAAGAATACTGCTGCAGTTATCACAGTTACCAAATTGGCAGGCCATCTTCTCTAAGTGCACGAGGCCAAGAGCTGACGATTTCCTGTGCACCCTTCACTCTTCCAGATGGAGTGCAGTTATAAGCGGAGTAAGAGCAGAGGTACAAGCGATAAATAATGCATGAGAACTACAGGTGCACAAAGCTTTATTCAGACCTGCCAGGCTAATGCACGCCTAAGCCTGGCATTTGCTACAATGTGACTGGATTTGCTACTCTGTGTGTCGGAAATGGTAATGAGAATGGCAGAGTTGAGGAAGGATCTGTACCTTTGATCTGGTCCTTAGCCTCTCTCCAGCTGGTCTGTCCACTCTGCATTGCAATCCCTTCCCAGGTCTCTCCCCTCCAGACCTTTGCAATTTGCCTAGCTGATAAAATCACATCATTTCAAGGCCCATGAAAGTAAACAGAACTGATGTGTGTGTTTAAATACACTTTATTAATAAGACCACAAATTTCTAACCTTGCAAAGCTTTATTTGCAATTAAATTAGCTGCCTCTCCTAATTTCCAGTTGTTCTCTACTCTTTAGATTGGTGATGTCACCACAAACCATTCAAGAGATTGCTTGGACTTCAGTTGTCCTAGAAAGCGGTGAAGAAAATCTGAAAATGGAAAAGGCATAGTAGGCTTAAAAGATTCCTTAGGGGCTTCCCTGGTGGCGCAGTGGTTGAGAGTCCGCCTGCCGATGCAGGGGACGCGGGTTCGTGCCGCGGTCCGGGAGGATCCCACGTGCCGCGGAGCGGCTGGGCCCGTGAGCCATGGCCGCTGAGCCTGCGCGTCCGGAGCCTGTGCTCCGCAACGGGAGAGGCCACAACAGTGAAAGGCCCGCGTACCGAAAAAAAAAAAAGATTCCTTAAACTCATCAAGTCCTCGGGGAAGGCATGATATCACATATATTAGAAAGATTTTCCTCAACATTTCTGAGTTAAGAAATTCATTTGGGCAGAAACAGAAGTAAGGATCTAAATACTTACTGAAAGCATTAATACGTGCCTTTAACCAACTGTGGAACAAAATCACTTTTTCTCCATAATGCAGCCTATCATGCGGTTGAAATGAAGGCTCTCCTGCATTTACGTTGCTTCAAGATCTGAAATTCCATGATGCTTCCTAAGCAATGGAGGCATCTGACTGGAACTTTTTCACACACCAGAACCCTCACTTCTGCAATTACCTCTGCATCAAACTCACAGCACTGGATATCATTTCAGTCTAGCATATTCTCTCTCCTGCTGTCATAGCTCAACCAGGACTCTTCAGTCAGCTTCAAATTATCCCCAAATAGCAAAAGCTGCCATTCAGCGAGTGCACCCACAAACAAGGAATCATCATTTTTCAACATAACATCAACCCCAGGAAGGTTCCATGGCTATGCAAGATGGCTCTAGTGCCTGAAGCATGACCTTGTAAATTTCTGCAGCCTGGATGGAATGGCACAGCCCAGGAATCATAGCTAAAACCTTTCCCAGAGATGAATATGTAGTTGATAGCAGGTCACAGGGTTTCAAGCATGGAACAGGTTGAAAGGTTTTCACAGCCTTTTTTTTTTTTCCTAAACAGCCCTAAACACTGCCAATGGTTGGTGCCAAGCTCCACCTACCAAGTGCCACTCAGTTTGGCCAAATGGCTGAGGGAGAATGCAGCTACGGACCCAATTCCATGCACCAACATCCAAGGCTCCCAAATCATCTCAAGTAGCAAGCTCTGACACACACCTGAATTTAGTGAGAAACTATTTTCCCCACCGTCTACGCTATTGGAACTGACTGTGAATAGGGCATACCCTGTCCTTGAGGACTTCACAGTTTAACACAGAAAACCTACCAATGAGGAGCCACTTTCCTTGGCCCTGCACTGGGATTCCATTTGAAATAAATTATCAGTCAGTTGATTAACTCTTGCTTATTAAGTAGCTACATCACAAAGGCCATAACTCTTGGCCTTAAAACTTGAACAACCACATATGCGTGCTTTGGAAACAGAAAAACATACATACATCACACAAAGGTCACACAATGGAAAACACAGACCAGTACAAAGACTGGTGTCCAAAAAAACCTAAGAGAAGGATGTGGTTTTCTAAACACAGAGCTAGCGGAGAGGCACTGGCTCTCTGTTGTCCTGAATAAGTTTCCCCAACTCATCCATACTTCACGTAACACACTGATAAGAATCCATTTCAATGAAGCAACATGGCCTGGCTTGCTTCTCACTTCCCGATCATTTCAGTGCCACTGTGGGAAGCATCTGTAATGGGCTCACAAACACATGCCTCCGACTCTCAACAAATACGTATTTCCTCAGCAAATCCCACTGAGAATGCACTCCAGGAAAAGCAGTGCTTGCAAAACATCTCATGTTCATTTTTCAGAATCCAGAATGAAGTGACTAACCCCTGATACACAATAAAAATGATTAAATGAAAACACTACTGAGCCTCTGTAATAAATATTTTATATATTAATATATTTTCAAAAGTCTTATTTCATTTTTACAGCTTTTTGGTATGCAATTTTCTATTTTTCTATTGTAGTACATGCAATGAAATAACCTTCCATGAAAAAAGTAGGCTTTTCTGGACCATTTTAAATAAGCAAATGGATAATTATTGTGCTATTAATTTGCTACGTAAGTTGTTTAAATTGCTAACTCTTTCCTCTTTCCATTATTAGAGATGGTTCAATCCTTCCCAAGGAAAATGGAAAATTCCTTTCCAAGGTAAACTGTTTCCTCCCTCATGTCCAAGACAAATAATCCAGGTGCTCTCTCCTATGATTCTTTTTCAAAACAAGTCATAAACTCGTTATGCCTGCTTAATGTTCACTCAATGTCAAAATCCACCAAAATTCCCTTCCCTACTCTAGAAGCTACCACCTTGCTTTAGGAGAAAACACTGGTTAGGGACCACCTGATGCCTCCATAGAGTAGTAACAGGTGCCTGGTGATGCTGCCTTCTCCTCTGACAGGCTTAATTGTGCTTTAATAGTCTCTGTTCCTTGGACCTAGAGATTATTATGCTAAGCGAAGTAGGCCAGACAGAGAAAAAAAAATATCATATGATATCGCCTATATGTGGAATCTAAAAAAAAAAAAGAATAATATAAATGAACTTATTATATAAAAAGTAGAAATAGACCCACAGACAGGGACTTCCTTGATGGCCCAGTGGGTAGGACTCCATGGTCCCAATGCAAGGGGGCAGGTTTGGTCCCTGGTCAGGGAACTAGATCCCACACACATGCCACAACTAGGAGTTCGCATGCCACAACTAAGAAGTCCACATGCCGCAACGAATATCCCGCGTGCCGCAACTAAGACCCGGCGCAGCCCAAATAAATAAATAAATATTTAAAAAATAGACCCACAGACATAGAAAACAAACTTTACCAAGGGGGAAAGGTGGGGGAGGGATAAATAAGGAGTTTGGGATTAACAGATACACACTGCTATATATAAAATAGATAACCAACAAGGACCTACTGTTTAGCACAGGGAACTCTACTCAAATATTTTATAATAACTTATAAGGGAAAAGAATCTGAAAAAGAAAATTTATTTATATATAAAACTGAATCACTATGCTGTACACCTGAAACTAAACATTGTAAATCAACTATACTTCAATAATAACAAAAAAATAATCTCCATTCCTTGTTTTCATTTGCTGTTATGGAAAAGGGAAAGAAGAAAACTACCACATTCCAGGGACTCCTCAGTAGGTATGTTATAAACAGTTTTTATAACATCCTGGCACAGTTCAGCACAAAATCCTTTTTAAACTACAAATGACCCTTTGCAACAAACCTTTTATACAGGTGCTGTGATGGTAGCCAAGGAGGCACACATGGCCGTTAGACACATTTAGAAGCTTCTGTTAAGGACTTCCCTGATGGCGCAGTGGTTAAGAATCCTCCTGCCAATGCAGGGGACATGGGTTCGAGCCCTGGTCCGGGAGGATCCCACATGCCACGGAGCAACTAAGCCCGTGCGCCACAACTACTGAGCCTGCGCTCTAGAGCCTGCGAGCCACAACTACTGAGCCCACGTTCCACACTACTGAAGTCCGCGCGCCTAGAGCCCACGTTCTGCAACAAGAGTAGCCCCTGATCGCCGCAACTAGAGAACTTCTGCATGCAGGAACAAAGACCCAATGCAGCCAAAAATAAAGAAAGAAAAGAAAGAAGGAAAGAAGAAGCTTCTGTTTCTGGGAAATATTAAGGAAGAGAATAAAAAGAGGCAGTGAAAGCTATACCCATGAGATGCTGCCGGTGTGCTAAAGTTCCTGGTGTTATTTTCACATACAGGAAAGGAAAGTTTCTGCCTGTAGATTTCACATTTTAAAGACTGCCTTCTTTTTCATTTTCAGGACTGCCTGCCTCCCTTCTCCTTATCATATATGTAAGAAAGATGTCAACACTTTACCGACTTAACTGAAAAGTAGTAGAAAACCCTGTCAGCTACATCTGCAGAACCCTGACCCAGAAATCCTCAGGCTCACAGCACCTGGGCAGTGACACTGGTGGCGTGGCACCTCCCCCCTCTCACCAGGCCTTTGCCTGAAGCCAAAAGCTAGTAGGTGTGGGCGGGAGAGGGATTCCCCCAGGCACAGGCTTCTCATTCTATCCCCCAAAGAGTTTCCCGACATGAGATAATGAGGCTAAAACTCACAGGAAGAAGTCACTACACAGACAGAAATGATCTGGACCAAGAGTGAGTGGCAGCAGAGTCCCAGTCCTCAGAGAGAGGGGCCATTTCTCTTTACTGGAGCCAGGCACTTGTCACCCACTCCGAATGCCACCCTCTGAGGGCCCTTAGGGTGGACTCCAGCAGCATCCTTTCAGAAAGAGGTCAACCTCCTTTCCATTAACCATGTGTAAGCTGAGTTTCTGCATCAGAAGGAGAGAAAGGTTCTCAGCGTGCAATCAATCAGTTATACTTACGGCACAGCCCATACGCAAAATCTAGCCCTCTGTAAAGAAACCAACCCATCTTGGAAGATCACAGGTTAATAAACACAAAGGAAACCTTGATTTATGTCTCACTACACAAAAGAAAACAAAATTTAGGATAAAGTTCAGAAATAATGATCTAATGCTCTTAAAAAACAAGTGTGAGGAAAAATAAATAATAACTCAATAAATATACTTGTCAAACTGACTTCTTCCTTTGAAGCTGTGAGACTATATTTAAGGGGTGGCATTTAGGGAGGTGTTTGACTTATTTATGAAAAAAAACCAGAAATACAACTGGTCAGTTAAAAAAATCTGGGCAGAAAAAAATGTATTTTTTTTTCTGGCATGTTCCTTCAGCAATCTGGATGTTATAAATACAATGTTTTGAATACTACACTCTCATCAGGTAGATACATACGATTACATACAATTCAATGACTCAAGTTTCTGCTATCACGTGTTTAGTCCTCACGACCACCAAAATCACTGCTTAATTATTATTACTGGTAACAACACCAACCCATCTGGGGTATTTGGGGTACCTAGCAATGGGAGGTATTGGCCTTGGGAAGCACCATGTATTCTTCACAGCTAAAGCTCTCTTCAAAGCAGCAAGTCTTATATTAGACTCAGGATCCCTCTCTCTCTTTTTTTTTTTTACTTGAAGTGTAGTTGATTTACAATGTTGTATTAGTTTCTAGGTACAGCAAAGTGATTCAGTTATATAGATATATTCTTTTTCAAATTCTTTTACATTACAGGTTATCACAGATATTGAATATTATTCCCTGTGCTATACAGTAGGACCTTGCTGTTTATCTATTTTATACATAGTAGTTCGTATCTGCTAATCCCAAACTCTTAATTTATCCCTCCCCCGTCCTCTTTCTTCTTTGGTAACCATAAGTTTGTTTTCTATGTCTGTGAAGACTTAGGATCTTAAATGTGTGATTTTCCAGAAGTTCTCCCCTCCAGCCCAGCAATCTGGAAACACTATCCCCTTTTCATATATAAATCCCCAAGTTCTGACACTACTTAGGTAAATGTTTTATCTGTTACCACCAGTCAGTCCCTACATGATCATAGATGAAGTGATCGAAAAAGATGTGAATCCTCAGTTCTGAATAGAGTTATCTGGTTGGGATGAACAAGAAGATAAACTAATGCCAAGAGGCCACTCCCAAACTAAGAATGTCAGTGACGAGATAACACTGGCTGTAACCATTCCTACAGAATGAAAAGCAAACTCCGTGACCTGGAAAACCGACTTGTGAAAGTCCCATTTCTGCTATGCCTTTGGCTTTCTCTTCATGCAGTCCTCCAGCCTAGAACATTCCAACTGGGACATCTAGTGGGCAGCAAATAGGTCACTAATAGGCCACAGACGTTGATCCCCTTCCCCACTGGAGCAGCCATCCAGTGCCCAAGGGGCTTGAGCCGTGACTCTGGTCTTCTCCAGCCTGGTCCACTCACTCCACTATGCTGTACAAATGCTATCATTTTCTACGTGTGCCATGACATGAAAGGCTGAGTGCTGTTCTATTCCTCCATCTGGGCTTCACAGGATTATTTACTTTTAAAATATCTGGAAAAACTTACACCTGTATAGGTTTGCACACTACCTCATTTTCAGCTTCTTTTTACAGATGATCTCATCAATGTTAGCCATGATGGGATGGGCTGGGAAAGAACTAAGCCAGGGACCAAAATCCACAATGCCTTTGTGGCCCCTTGGGAGGATACAGGTACAAATGCCATGTCCAAGGGAACTGTGTGCTCCCGTAGACCCCTGGTAAACCAGATCACATGGAGTATTTTTCATTTTTTTGCCTCAGTTTGAAACAGGTACAAATGACCTACAACACTAAAAGCAGGCCAGACTGATTTCTTGTCCTGCATCCTACCTTAAATCCAACTGTTTATTCCTATCACCCTTGTCTTCCCAGGGCACTGAGAAAAGGGTTGGGGATGGCAGAGGGGTCTGGAGCTCCCTGAGAAAGCCCAAACAGAATGGTTTAGACCAGAAGGAAACAAAAGAAGATGCGTAGCCTTTCTCAAGTTTAGAATCATGCTGCAACTCAAAATGTGCCTTTGCTGCAAAAATAAATGTTGATAATGAGGCACTGGTTTTACTAAAGAATATGTCTCAAATTTGCCTAATACTCTGCATCTCCACAGACATCCCCCTAGTGCAAGGGTGATGGACTCTGCCATCTCTCACCTGGGCCATCTCTCACCTGGGCCCAGCACTAGCCTCCACTGGCCTCCAAGCTTCCACTCCTTCTCCAGTTCTCTGTACTCAGGAATCAGCATGAGCTTTCCAAAAATGTCATTCAGGTTATGTCATCCCCCTCCTTAAAACTCTACTTCCCATTTTTCTTTGAATAAAAGTTAAACATGGATCTCATCCATGTTTATGTCTGAATGTCTGCTTGGCCTGACACAGTCTATCAATTATTTCCAAGCTCATTTCATGCTATGCACCCATTATCCTGCAAAGCTCCAACCACAATGGACTCTGACATCTCAAATGTTCTTTTCTACTTCAAGGCTTTTGTATATACTGGTCCCTCTGGTCTTCTCCCAAATTTTCAAGGGGACAGCATCTTTTCATCCTTTAAGTCTCAGCTTAAACTTTACCTACTAAGGGAGGCCTTCTCTGAGCACGCTAGCCAGGGCAGCCCCCATCCTCGTATTCCCTCACAGCCACTGTCCCTTACCTCACATCTCTTACTACCTGCTGTTTTCATTGTCTATTGTCTACTGATGTGCTCTTTCAACCTTCATCTCACTGATTAATGCTGTGTGTTCATTACTGTGTCCTTAGTGCCCAGCATAGTGCCTGTCTCACAGTGGAGGGTCCACCAGCACTTCAATGACTAGTAAGTGAAGAGATGAGCCACGACAAGGCTGGACCCATCTGTGCATGTTTGGTTGTCACTGAGCCTCTACTCAAAGATTAAGACATCAAGATTTCCTTAATTCTCTCACTGCTCTATTTGTATTCTTCAATATTTCTCTCTGAAATACATTTTAAGTTTTCCACGATCAGAGTTTCCCAATTAATCATCGGTCGTGCTAATAATGTCTACCATACAACCTACACAACAATTTGACTTCTGAAAATCTTCCCTCCCCCATCCCCCCCAAAAAAGAATTACATGATCAAATCAATCTGGAAAACACTTCACATTTTTTTTTGGCCTTGGAAATTCACAATGCACATTAACTTATTAAAGGCTCCAAAAGAATTTCAGTAAAGAAGACTGATTATCCATGTTTAACCCAAGACTTTCCATACTTATTTGACAACAGAACTAGTTTTTCTACCAGTACCAAGTAACATCCTTAAGAACTAGTATTTCACAGGATACACTTTGGAAACAATTTTCTAGATGAATATATAGAAGATGCCAAATGTAGTTTTCTTAAGAGACATTTGCTGAGTTCAAGGTAAATATGCTGGTGATATAAATTTGAAACACTAACAAAGACAGTTAAAAGTCAATGATCTATAGACCAGAGGTTAATTATGTGATTTCAGAATTAGCTACACTATTTCCTTCTTCTGTTTGTCTTCTGGACAGTTAAATGATCGCCATAAGTTATGTTAACTAACTCAATCCAAAGCTAAGTCTGGAAGAATTAAGGAGCAAAATTTCACCACAGACACAAACATAATTCATTTACTCTCATTTGCCATAGCGGCGAGGCGAAGAGTCAGGTGTACTGAATCATAAGCACGGAAAATGGCAAAAAGCTATTCTCTCCCCCTCCCCACCACAAATGATGAATCTTCCTAGGGTCCCCTTCTAGCAAAACCAGGAAAAAAGCACACTGAAAAATACAGAGATGTCACGTTAGTATTAGCAAAAAGTTACAACTTCAGCATCTACTTGGATTATATAGTTAATAATTAAGAACCAAAATAGCTAGAATGACAGATAATGGATTCAATTTCAGACTGATCTTTGAGTGATTTTAGACAGAGAGATTGAGAACTCACTATAATTGATGTGTCAGCACCAATGCAAGAATAAGAGAAGGCAATTGGAGAAGGATGTGGCCCACAGTAGGGCACAGCAAAGAACCAGATCACAGCAGGAAAAGAAGGTCTGGGTCAGAACCAGGATGATCACTACCCCAACCCCTCTGGGATCGCGTCTGACTGAGATCCTAGAGCCAGAATAAGCTCTTCAACTTGATCTGTGGAAAGAAGATGGCAGAGGTGACTACTGAGAGGGCCCTTTAAGATCTGATGTGTGTCTACGTCTCCAGCTCCATCTTTCACGGTCCCCTACTGTCACCACCTCTGCCTTAACTGTTTTGGATTCTATATTCCAAGCATCTCAACGACGTAGCTTCCCAAGCATGCCACAATCTCTCAGGCTGCTCCCTCTGCTTAGAATACCTTCCTACCACCCACGCCACCCCCTCTTTGCCCAGCTAAATCCTGTTTATTTTTCCAGACTTGGCTCAGATGCCTTCCATGAGCTCCCTTCCGTTTCAGTCTAAGTTAATTGCATCTCCCAGGGCTCACACAACTATATCAGAATATCTATACTATGCTGCCTGGTCTATTTACATGACAATTTATTGTCATGCCTATAACCCCAGTGTCTGTCACACTGAACAGTTAACAGTGATACATATAGGTAGAATGAATAAATACATGAAAAAAATCCATGCAAAAAGAGAGACAAAGGAGTAATAATGTGAAACTGAACTCAGCCACTAATCAGAAATCACGGGTCCTGGTGCTTGCTGACTTACGAATCTATGTACTTTCATTGGACATGCTAATTGCAGCTTAAGCAGCTCTGCCTCTACTGTAACCTTGGTCTGCCTCCCAGGCCCCAATCCCCTCCCAGGACTACTTTTATGCCACCTCTGCTTACCCTGTTGAGCCACTTATTGCCATGTCAGTGAACCCCTCAGCAACTAAAGGGTCACTGTGTATGGGCACAAGGTTCTCTGCACACCGACCTTTAGAAATAATTATCACTTTTCTACTACAGAGAGCAAATGCCATGCCCACTTCCCCAAGCCATCTGAACTATTAATGAAGACAATGAATTACAAATTCGCAAGATTCATCGATTAGGAAAATAGTGTTAATTATGGTGCTCTGGTCTTAGGATCTACAATTTCGTCATAACCAAATCTGATTTTTTTAAAAAATATTGATTTGAATTCATTGATGGTAGGGAGAAGCAGAAACAGGGGCCCAGGAGACGAAATGTATTTCTCTAGTGATGTGTTCTAAAATACACCACTAGGGCTTCCCTGGTGGCGCAGTGGTTGAGAGTCCGCCTGCCGATGCAGGGGATACGGGTTCGTGCCCCGGTCCGGGAAGATCCCACATGCCGCGGAGCGGCTGGGCCCGTGAGCCATGGCCGCTGAGCCTGCGCATCCGGAGCCTTTGCTCCGCAACAGGAGAGGCCACAACAGTGAGAGGCCCGCGTACTACAAAAAAAAAAAACCCCAAAAAACAAAAAAAAAAAACCACTAAACTTAGTTCTAGAAATATCATTTTCATGTCAAATTAAAGGTAAACATAATTATGTGTGATACATCAAAAGTGCCTAATTAAAACACTCTTTGAGGCTAAAATATGCAGACAAACATAACTAATTCTAACTTATTTCATGATAACTTCATTATTGAAAAGTGTCAGTCAAAAACACTAAACTGGATTGTGTTTATAAGAAGAGCTTAAAAACTGGCAGCGATTTTCATTGTAATTCATTCCTGGTTTCCTGCTTTGGGAAATCTATAAACATCTGATTCTTTTGATGTAAAAGGGGAAAAAAAGAACACAAGGAAATTTTAAATATGGAGAGGTAGTGAGTAAAGATAAAGCCTGGTGAGTAACATGGAGCTTGCTTCAAATAAAAACGCTGGGATTGTAACCAGATATAAAACTATTCATCACACTAATATAAAGACCTCAGTCTCCCTCAGTCCACTCCATCCCTCTGTGATGAATAATGACCATGGCATTAGTACTACCTCTCAGCACTGGGGAGTGAATTGCCAATCAGCCCCAAAGCATTGTATTCGGAGGTGAGGCTGTCACCAGGCTCTGTAAAGGAGGGAGATAGGTCCCAAAGCTTCCCCAGAGAGCCTCTTCCATGATTCATGGCAGCTCTCTGGGGAAGAGGAAAACCCACAGATAACAGGGAAGGAACTTAAGAGGCCTAAAGCCCTGCGACAAATTGGGAAGAAAAGGTCACACTCCCTAAAGCTGTTCACACTTATATTCACAGAACGTTGTGTGCTGGGCGCTACAATGTCCCATTTCTTAAAATCAGGCCTCACAACACACCTTAGCCTTCAGTTAAGACCGCAGAATGGCTACACTTTGGAAAAGCACCACTCCCTAAAGAAGAGTCATGCCCTAGCACTAAGAACAAAACCTAAAATTGAGCAATCCTAACAGAATAAAACCAAGTCTGACAGGATCAAGAGGATCCACCGATAATTTAACTACAGGCCAGAAGAAAATCCAATCTCCTTCAAAGATGAAAACATAATCCAGACTCCCTACAAGGATTGTCCCAGATGACTTATAATACAAAAATTATAAGTCATAAAAAGTAGGAAGTTGTGAGGCATAATAAAGAAAAATAAGCATTCAATATAAAGACACCAAGAGATGATGCAGATGTAGGAATGAGTAGACGAGATTTTAAAGTAGTTTTTATAAATAGGTTCAAGGGTTTAGAGGAAAATACAGACACATGACTAAACCAAATGATAAAGAGAACCAGTTCTAGTACTACAAAGTTATAAATTTAAAATAAAAAATTAACCAAATGGGCTTAATAGTCAGTTGGAGACTAAAGAGTAGAGGATATGGGGGTTGAAGATAGATCAATAGAAATTATCTAATTTGAATAACACAGATGAAAGTATTTTAAAAAATAAAAAGAACCTCAGTGAAGACAGTCTTAATGATACCAATGGTCTAACATATGCAATTGTTGGAAGAGAAGAGAGAGAATAGGACAGAAAAATATTTAAAACAATAATGGCTGAATATTTCCCAATTTGATTTAAAACATCTACCTACATATCCAAGAAGCTCAGTGAACCACGAACAGATAAATACAAAGAAAAATCACAACTAGCCACATGTCAAACTGCTAAAACCCAAGATACAGAGAAAACTGCAAAAGCAGTCAAAGAAAAACAAAGATACTACCTACAGAGGAACAATGATTCAAATTACAGTTGACTTCTCATCAGAAACAAAGACCACCAGCCAACAATAAACTATTTATACTGCTGGGTGGTGGGGGAAACCTGTCAAGTCATAATTCTATACCTAGTGAATATATCCTTCAAAATTGAGGGTGAAAACAAAATACATCTGCAGAGAGACAAAACCTAAGAAGATTCACTTCCAGCAGACCAGCACTACAAAAAGATAGTTCTGCAGGCTGAAGGAAAAACATAACCAGCTCAATACTCACAGTACAGGAATGGAAGAAGAGCACTACAAATGGTAAGTTAGGTGGGTAAATTTAAAAGATATTAAGTTTTATTTTAACAAAGTTAAGGAAAAAAATTATTTAAAGGCAAAGTAATATCATTTCCTTGTATGTTTTATAAAGCATACAGAGTAAAATATATGATACAACACATAAGGACAAAGAGAGTAAATGTAATTATATAATTATAATTCTTACACTGTACAATGTACAGTACAAATTCTGAGAATACTGATGAATTCAATATGCATAGTGTAATTCTCACAGCAATGATTTAAAAATATAAAGGATTATAGCTAAAATTTTATCACTCTAACAGTAAATTAATCTAAATACTATATGAAATAAAAATGAAGCAAAGGGAAAAAAAAGGGAGGGGGAAGGAAAACAAGATGAAAAGATGGGACAAATAGAAAACAAATTGCAAAAAGTTAGACCTCAACTCAACCAGATCAAAAAAAGTACATTAAATGGAAGAGGACTAAATACTCTATAACTGAAAAGCAGAGACTACCAGACTGGATGAAAAGGCAAAGTCCAACTATATGCTGCCTAAAAGGTATGAGAACAAAAAAATATATACCATGCAAATGATACGCATAAGAAAACTGGTGTGACTATATTAACAACAAAAATAGAGACTTTAAGACAAGCAGTAATACTGCAGATAAAGGATAATTCATAATGATTAAAAGGTTGACCTTTCAGGAAGATATAACAGTTATAAATACTTACATGCATAATAACAGCACTTCAAAATGAAGCAAGAAAAAGCTAATAGAACTAAAGGAAGAAAGACAAACCCATAATCATAGTTGAACATTCAAAAATACCTCTCTCAATAATAGAACAGTAAACCAAAAATTAGTAAGGATTTAGGAGATCTGAACACTATCAACTAATGAACATTTAGAAACAGCTATATCCAGAAATGTCAGAATTCACATTCTTTTCAATTACAAATGGGTTACTCAAGAAAAAGCAATGTAAGTCGTAATAAATTTCAAATGCTGAAATATTAAAGAGTATGATATACAAAAACAATGGAATCATTATAAATCAGTAAGAATCTTATCTAGAAATACCCAAGTATTTAAAAGTTAAACACTTGTAAATAACTTTTTTATCTAAAAAAAAAAAAAATTAGGGAATTTGAAATTGATGAGCAACAAAAACACAATATATCAGAATGTATGGGATG
The DNA here is from genome assembly GCF_937001465.1 of Orcinus orca. NCBI lineage: Eukaryota > Metazoa > Chordata > Mammalia > Artiodactyla > Delphinidae > Orcinus > Orcinus orca. The sequence goes on from NC_064571.1 coordinate 44,683,764, forward strand.
CAGATAAAGCAGTGCTTAGAGGAAAATGCAGAGTTTTAAATACTTAGAAAAGATAAAAAGGCTTAAGACCAACTATCTAAGTTTCTTTTTTAAGGAGCTAGGGAAAGTGAAAAAAATATTAGGCCCAAAATAATTAGAAGGAAATGATAAAGACAAAAACTAACGAAGTAGACAACACAAACACTAGTAAAAAATTAACAAAGCTAAAGGTAACTCATTTAAAAGATTAGTACAATTGATAAACCCCTAACAATGCTGATTTAAAAAAAAGAAAAATATAAATTGCAAATATCATAAAGGAAAGATGTTACATCGCTATAGATCCTACAGATACAGCAGCCACATAACAGAAACTTTAAAAACTTAGATGAAATAGACACATTCCATGAAAAATGCAAATTACCAATATTTATTCAATAAAAACTAGCATAACTCTGATACCAAAAAATGATTTTTAATTACATATCAAAATTCTTCATAAAGATAGACTGAAAAAATAATCTTAAAAAATCTAAAAACAGCAAAATACAAAAAAATAAATAAATTTCATGACCAAATAGGGTTTGTTCCAAACACCAATTTGGTTTAACGG